>NC_141992.1:72774645-73438083 GCF_049901715.1 Pseudonaja textilis
TTAACCAAGGAAAGAAGCAACCTAGAACCAAGGAGAGATTTCCTGAGAGTAAAAAAAATAAACCAGCTTGCCTTCAGAAATTTATAAAGAGGCTGGACAGCCATTTGTCTGAAATGATATAGGGTCTCCTACTTGAACAGGGGGTTGGACCAGAAGACTTCCAACATCCTTTTCCACTCTATTATTCTGTTCTGTTCTATTCTGTCTGTTCATAACAATAGGCTTTTGAAGTCTGATTGGTTTTGTGGAGGGATTATTGTCTTACAGTAAGTAAATAAGCAAGATGGTAGCAGTCTGGTTAAAGGGGTCTTGATAAGAGTTAAATAAGTACTGGTTGGAAGATCCAACTTTGGACCTACGTTCCAACCAGTATATAAAAAAATGGTTACCTATAGTCTACACACATAAATATGCAGTATCTTTTTTTCCCTAGATACTAACAATTACTTCCCAATGCCTACGGCCTATGCCAAGGAAGAGTCATCTTGAGTTAATTTGTACTTGTGGAACAATGGTATGTCCCTAAAGACAAACATTTCAGTATTGTGGAGACATGTTGCTCCTCCACTCTTCAAGTTCTACCACAAAAATGCAAATAAAAAAACCAGTTGGCCTAGAATAAGTCAGGATGTTAGAATCAGATTCCTATTCTCAGGAAAGAAATGTCATAATGGAGCAGAAGAAATTACATTTTAGTGGTGAGCAGTTTAATGAGCTGTACATATGATACTTGAAGCATGAGCCAATGTCTTCCTTTAACTTTCAGGATTTGAAGTGTGATAACTAGAATATAATTATGGTGTGAAAGTCATGCTTAAAACAGACAATTCTATTTGTCTTCACATCTAATATATCTAGGCACTATGTAGCTTACCCAGGACTAAGCTCCATGGAAATTAAGTTAAGTTTACTCCTGTGAAAAGAGAGAGGGAAAAAACAGTTTAGTGATTTTTTCATTTATTTCATTTATTCCCATTGAACAAATTAGACCACAGGTACTGAATAAGACCAGATGTAGTACAGGATTATCAGAGTTTATGAAGACAGACATTGCTGGCTGCATGCTTTGACTCTGCTACAGAACTTTTTTCAAAAAAAAAAAAAAACTTTAACTAAAGCAGCAAGCTTCAATCAGATTATTAGGCAGATTAATCAACACCTTTTTAATTGGCAGTGGCAAATTCCAATTTTAGCCTTTGTATGCTGCAATCTTAAACAAGTGGTGACCCCATCTGTTAAACGCCACCTGGACAAGATATATGTCTGCTGTCAGGAATTCTGGAAAACTCACTGCTATTCTTCGGGCTTCAAATCCTAAGAAGCTGTCAGTCTCTGGTATAAGCAATTTATCCATTACTGTTGGAAAGCAATGTATTCAGACATGGCTTATTGAATTATTCCTTTTATATCTCCTACAACATCTCAACTGAGCTTTAGTAAACAAGGTTAAATTGTATAATTAAATTGATTAAATTATTAATGGGGAAGCCACCAACAATGCTGTATCTTAAATGAGCCATTATAATCTTTCCTCCTAACTGCTTCAGACTAATCTTAGCAATATCGAGAATCCAATTTTTTATTTAGTCTTTCAGTCTATGCTCTTCACTCAAAAATTTGCATCCATTTAAAAGAAAAATAAAGAAAACCACACTTAGCAATGGTTTAGAGCAGTGGCCACCAACCTTTTGGGCATCAGAGACAGGTTCTATGGAGAGAGGTTTTTCCACGAATCAGAGAGAACATGGTTTGTGTGCTGCCTGCCTCATGCGCATGGGACTTTGCTAGTTTGCATGGCCGGATTTCTGGCATGCCACGAACTGGGATTGGGGAACCTCTTCACCAGCCTAGAAGTATTTGCTTTATAATATAGTATACAAAATGTTGGAAGTGGTGCAGTGGCCTAGATGTGGAGCTCTCACCTCACAATCAGAACGTTGTGAGTTCAATCCTAGGTAGAAGCAGATATTTCTCTCTCTGGGCACACTGAGAATATAGCAGCTGAAGAAAATTCCGCATTGGTGACAGGAAGGACATCCAGCGCTTAAAACACTCTGCTAGCTCCATTCAGTTGCCCTGCAAGGAATTATGGGGTCATTAAATGAAGATGATGATAGTATACAAATGTTCATTTATTACGAAATGCCACTGTTCCCAGGGACAATCTTGAGGGGAACAAATATGACTATTCCATTTATTTCTTTTAAAATGGTATTTTATATTGGTTAGGTTTTTCACTCTTGTGCTGTCAAATTTCTTCACCTTTGGACTAGTTCTTAGATCTTTCCATCTCATAATGTTCAGTGGAAGTTTTCAGTTATGAGTACTTTTGCTGACATCAAGGAGACTACTTACGGAGCAAGATGTTTCAGCTATAGCTTAGCTCAGCAGGGCCACAAACGCATATGATGATCTCTATATACCACTGAGGTCCAACTGATTTAACATCTGTCTCATGTCTCTGCATTGTGCAAGTGAGGCCTTACCCAAGAATAAGGATGTAGTAATGAAACTTCTAAATGTTAAGAAAGGCAAAATAAAAGAGAAACAGATGACAGCTCCTGGAAAACATCATGGATTCTGCTTTATGTTCACTGCTAGAGCTCAATCACTTTCTTATTTCTCCATGTTTTTCTTTGGTTAATATATGTGTTTTTGTAGAATTGTTCCTTCCTTAAAGGCAAACCATGAAAAAATCAGAATAAAGATAAAAGTGAAATAATCCTTCCTCACAACATATCAGTTTGATCTTAAAAGTAATCTTAAAAGATGATTGGAATGGGATTTTCTTTTAAAGTTCAGTGCCACACTCAAAATCCAGCTTCAGTCTGAGGCTGATAAATTAGAAAGGAAACGATCTGACGAAACATTGAGGGTGTTGTAATATGCTAAGAGTGGAATGTCTATGGAGATTCTCCACCATCCAGGTCATGGTTGTCCCAAAGATGCTTTTTCAAGAGGCAACTGGATGTTCTGGTTTTTCAGACTTTTTTCTTCAACTCTGAAGAATGTTCTTGGATGAGAAGTGAAACTCCTTCAAAGAAAAAAAAAACCAGAAAGTTCCATTGCCACTTGAAAAAGCACTTTTTGACTAAGAGTGGAAAGAATCCAGTCACCTTCTATCATAGGAAAATATTAGTTTCATAAGAGTGGGGTGGGAGGGGGGAAACATGGAATGGACCAGGAGGATACTTGGAAATCATTGAAGCCTACATCCTATCGCTCCCTATAAATACAGTACTTGTTTCTGCATTTCGGAACTGACAGCATAATCTTCCATTTTTAAAATCAAAATCTTCTGCATGGGCAGTTGAATTATGTTTAGATGCTGAAAAGAAAGCCATTGATGTGGGATTGAATGAGAAATACCTATTCTTTTGTGACAGGAAGAGAACAGGTTTGGGTCTGATGACAGATGAATTGATATTATAGTCACTATAGCCTCTATCTGGTTGTAAGTGTCAAATGGTCAAGCCACTAGTTGTGTAAACAAAGGACTATACACAGCAGCAAGGAATAACTGGTATTTCCCAACATATTTTTTCCCTACCTTGGTTGCAAAGACCAAAAAGAAAGAAAGAAAGAAAGGATGTGTGCTGGGTTTATTGTGTGTTTTTGATGCAAAGAGTCAAAAGCTAATGCCTTTGGTTTGCACCTCATCATATTTTGATTTAAAACAGGCAAAATAGTCATTTCAAAGACTATATTATTAGTGTACCTTTTTATTGCTGGCAAGTATCCCAGGAAAGAATGCTTGTAAACAAGAGCTGGCTCTGAGACATCCACATTTTACTATGACAAATGTCTTAGGAATTGCCTGTGTTCAGTGAGAATTGTAAAAATGGTCACATAAGATTATCTAGACACTTGCATATGCTCCATTTCTGCTTCTAGAACCCCATACACAATTTGGACAAACACATATTCACATATAGCTGTCTACAATGTATGGATACTTATTCACTAAACTGCCATACATACAAGAGAGTGATTCTTTTTAAGGTTGGAGGTTCATTCGCGGAGCTTGTGGGTTGGTTCCTGAACATGTACTTACCACTGCAGAAGAACATGGACAGTGTCTAACTCTGACATACCCTAAATTTTACCCTAAAGATGTTACCTAGCCTGCTAATGAAACATTTGGAAACCAACCCACAAGTCTGGAGAATAAACCTCTACCTTCATCCTCCACCTGAGTTACAAATATTCACCACTATGACTCCTCTTTGTTCTGATGGCTGCAGTAAAGAATGAACTTCTCCTTGAGGAAACCCAAAAGTAGAGGAGTCACGGAATGTTTGGAAATTTGAAACTCTATGGCACTTCTTGTTCAAGGAGCAATTCCATGGATTGTCTGAATCAGCAGTTTCCCATCCTGCGTTGTCACCTCTGCATGTGTTTCCTTGATCCTTCAATACATCTAACAATAAGACAAAGCACAGGCTAATGACGTCCTTCCACATTTATTTGCAAAACTGTTCTGGCTGAGTTTTGCATTCCATTCAAATAACTTTTAATCTTGGCTATTAAATTAATTGATATGAGGCTAACTAATCATTCCTTTTGGGCACTTTGTCATACATAAAAACACTAATGCTCTAGCCAACTCCTTACAAGACAAAACTTTAAAATGACACTCATCAGACTTCTGCATTGATACAGTGTAATAGAAAGGAACATTGATCTGGTAACCTACGGTCATTTTACCAAGCAATAAACATTCTCTAGCTCCTTGCACTGACTTGCAAACAACACTGTTTTTCTATATTAAATTTAGCTTTGGGGCGTTATTACTTTGAAAGCAATCCAAATATTGTGTTTATATTGGAAAATCTAAGTGAGGCACAACCGACTGTGAATAGAATGCAAAACAATAACCCCGATAAACCAATGACTTACGTTTATGTGCTTGGCTGTTTGTTCATTTATTAAATTGTTTAATGGTCTGATAAACTTTGTATAGGACAACAAACAATAAAACAGTTAAATCTGCAGACAAACAAACCAAAAGCAAACAAACAAAACCCACCAAAGATAGATTTTTTTAAACAGCCAGTAACTCACATAACCTTAAAATATCATGTATCTTAGAATGGCAAAACTTAAACTAGGCAGCAGAAACATGAGTTGTGACCAGTTTGCATGACACTGAAAGCAGGATAATTTGGCATGGCACTGAACATTCAACACTGTTGGTACCAGTGGTGGGATTCAATTTTTTTTACTACCGGTTCTGTGGACATGGCTTGGTGGGTGTGGCAGGGGAAGGATACTGTAAAATCTCCAATCAGAGGTGATATTTGCCATTTCTCTGAACTACTCAAAATGTCCGCTACCAGTTCTCCAGAACTGCTGAATACCATGTCTGGTTGGTACCATGCTGACGTTTTTAAGGTATACCACTTTATAGTGCTTTCCAGCCCTCTCTAAGTGGTTTACAGAGTCAGCATATTGCCCCCAACAATCTGGGTCCTCATTTTACCCACCTCAGAAGGATGGAAGGATGGGTCAACCTTGAGCCTAATGAGATTCAATCTGCCAATTTGCAGGCATCTGGCTGTCAGCAGAAATAGTTTGCAGTACTGCACTCTAACCACTGCACCACTGAGGCTCTTGGTAGAGAATAGTAGTATTGATTGTTTTTAATCAACTACTTAAATTACTTTTCTTTGCACAGAGGTACAGAGTTCAACTGTGGGTTTTATTCTTTGTTATTAATGCAATTGTCACTAAGTCAGGACCTTTACAGCATATGTTTCTGGCATTGATTTGTATAAAGAGTTAAATAATGTTTCATCAAATTCTGATCCTTCATTAAACCTATTGTGATCCCAAAACATGATCCTACCTACTCCCAAAATGAAGGAACTAACTTACCTGGGAGTGGTAAGTAAAATAACTAAAAGTACATTATATTTAATAAACAAGTTTTTCTTCACTTATCAAATCTATCTTACGGCAACTCATCACTTTGGTAGTTCTCCCCAATGCTGAACATGTGCAAAAATCCAAAAGGCATTCTCTGCACAAGCAATTTGAAGGGAGGCTGCAATATTTCATAACATCTCTTTAGAGATATGTACAGCATGTCTGAACCTAACTGGCATTCAACTTGTGTTTCATTAACTTCCATTAATGTAGGCATATTCTCTTTATATTAAATTTCTGTAGATATCAACCAGGGTCTGGGCCAGAGCAAAATAATTACAATCGTCTCGCAATGGAGTGGTGGATGTTGCATTTCCAATAAGTTTATGATTCTTCAGGGTGAATTACTGAAAAGATGGATAACACAACTCAGGCATGGTATTTCCTGAGGACAGCATGAGGAAGGTCATCTTTTTGCTGTAGTATAAGGATAGTCGATATTGGAATGCTTATTCTATTATTTAATTGATATGTAAAATTCAGGCAACAGAAACTTTCTATGGAAAAAAGGGCCAAATTATCAAAGACAACAATTACCTATCTGTGTTTTCTAATTCTTTCCCTTCAGTCTCTGAGACATAAATTAATTATTCATGACATTCTTTATGACACTTTTAACATCCTCCCCTTTACTATATAATCTTTAGCTTTTTTAAAAAAAATTTTTTTGACGTTCTCGGCTTTTTAAGCAGGGAGCCCAGCAATTACTATAGTTCCTTGCATAATAATAACATCCCTTTGATGCAAGTCTTCAAATGCTTTGGTTCTTCTTCAAAGTGGGTATTTCCCCAAGAACTTCACAATAAAAATATAAGATACACAGGGAGTTTTGTCATGTTGGATTTTCCCAATCTTTCCAAAATAAAAGAAGTCTAATCAAGAGGGATAAAATACCATTTCTTACAGTCACAGATATTAGCAGCTTTCCCTGGCACATGTGAGTGTGAAAGGGAGAGTTGCACTTTTAGCTTTGAATATTTTACCACTTGATTCCCTCTGGCTTCATGCCCAGAATCAATGAGTATCATACATCCCTAATGAAGGCTTCAGAACATTGCTCTCTATGGACTCCTGCAAATATCAAAGAAGCAAAGCAGTAACAAAAAATTCTATGGTGGTATATGTGTGCCTCGTGTATTTAAAACACACATGTGCAATTGTTAGTTTAAAAGGGAATCTTTGGTATACAACTTAGAATAGCATGTTTGGAATTAAAGCAGGAGTAAGTTAAAACAAACTCACTAATGTTATTAAACATCATATCTATGAAAGGTCACTTGAAATTTGAGGGCCTTATCCTCCAAGTCCTATTTAGACAACAGAGAATGCAAGAATGCTGATTCCGTTGAGTCAGACTTTCACAGCCGTTTCTGTTTTAAATTTGGGGCTAGCCTACTGCTGTGCCAGAATGTTTTTTTCTTCATCCAGATTGGTTGGGAGTCTTGGTCTGTGTTTATTGGTCTTGGAGTTTGCTGTGTTCTGCTTGATTGGTGTTTCTAATATCTTTTCTCTGTTTCGTGGCTTTTTTTGTCTTGATAGGCTGGTAACATTGTGTTTCCTGTATTGGAGGCTTTTAGTGTGGCTTGGCTCTGAGTAAATGGACAGCTATCATTTATTAGGAAGTTAGGTTTCATCTGGGTGCCTGGCTGGGGTGTGTTTGAGCTGGAGGTATCAGGGGGGGATCTGTTTGTGCCCAGGTGTTTGCCTGGCTTGTGGTGTGGAGATGTTTTTGTTTGTGAGTGCAGGCTTCCAAATAATTGACAGTCTGGTGGAATCATCTCTTTTATTCATGCTTTCAGGTCTTTTTTCAATCTCTATGGCTTCTCTGATAATTCTGTAGCTGAGGTTTTCTATAGTGGCTAGGGTTTTTGGGCCATTGAAGTTGATGCTATGACCTGTGGCTCTCATATGTTGGACTAGTGAGGAAGTGTATTCCAGCTTTTTGACTGCATTTTTGTGTTAATCCAGGAAGGTATTTATTCTTCTGTTGGTCTGTCCAATGTATGTGGCAGGGCATGATGCACAGGGGACTTCATGTATGCCTTGGTTTTCCAGGTCAATTTTATCTTTGGTGTTTCTTAGAATGGCTGCTATTTTTCTGTCTGTTTTGAAGATATATATATATATATATATATATATATATATATATATATATATATATATATATATATATATATATGTATTTCTGAGGTTCTCATGGTATTTGTATGTGGATCTTTGGTGTGGTCCGTAAGTTAAGTATCTAGGCACGTTCAATGAAGTCTCATTCATCATCTTCAGGCTTCTGTCTCCGGCTCTGTGCTTCTCAGAGTAATGTGAGATTGCAGTGCTTCCTCTTTAATCAGTGGGGTGGGACTTGATTGGGTGGGGCTTGGCTGTGTTCTGATTGGGTGGGGTGTGTTCTCATTGGTAGGGGTTTGGCTGTGTTCTGATTGGTTGGGGGTTAGTACGTGTTCTGATTGGTTGGAGGCGTGTTCTGTTCAGGTGGGGGCTTGGTTGTCACAGAGCGAGAGCAGACTGATGATGAATGAGACTTCATCTGAAATGTTTCATGAATACTTCGAGTCTTACGTGGGAAAAACCAACAACAAAGATCCATATATATATATATATATATATATATATATATATATATATATGTATGTATGTATGTATGTATGTATGTATGTATATATGTATATATGTATATATGTATATATGTATATATATATGGATCTTTGGTTATTCGGGTTTTCTCCTGCATAAGATTGGAAGTATCTAGGCAATGTTTCGATGAAGTCTCATTCATCATCCAAGGAGTATACGAAATCCCCTTGCACTGCCTGCCCTACCACATACATCGGACAAACTAACAGAACAATAAGTGCACACATTGCAGAACACAAGAACTCAATCAAAAAAGAAGAACCGACCTCTTCCCCAGTCCAACACCTCAAAGCCACAGGACAGGAGATTGACTTTAAAAATACCAGAACTATCGGCAAAACCAATAGTTCAACAACAGAATAATCAGAGAAGCCATAGAGATAGAAAAACGCCCACACAGCATGAATAAATGAGATGATACCACCCGCCTACCAGCCATCTGGAAACCCGCCTCATGAACAAACGAGTA
Organism: Pseudonaja textilis; assembly: GCF_049901715.1. Classification (NCBI taxonomy): domain Eukaryota; kingdom Metazoa; phylum Chordata; class Lepidosauria; order Squamata; family Elapidae; genus Pseudonaja; species Pseudonaja textilis. Next base: position 72,783,689 of record NC_141992.1, read on the forward strand.
CCTAACATGAAGAATGACACCAGACCCACACGCACGAGGGCCACACAAGATGCTACCACCACATTTACATGTAGAAAGCAGACTCACACCCACACAGAAGAAGAGACATGACCACGGACCAGAAGCCGTACTGCAGCTGCATCACTACCTGCTTCAAACCCCTCCGACCCATACATGAAGTGAACTGAAGCTCACCATGAAGATGTGGCATGACCATGAACGCGAAGCCAAACAGCAGGATCACAGCTCATCAGCTCAAATCCCTCAGCAACTAAGACTAACCTGAGCACAACCAAGCCCCCACCTGAACAGAACACACCCCACCCAATCAGAACATAGCTAACCCTCCAACTAATCAGATCACAGCCAGGCCTCCAAGCAATGAGAACACACCCCCACCCAATCAAGCCGCACTCCCACTGGCAGTTAAAAGAAAAAAGAGCTGCAAGCTCACATTACTCCAAGAAGCACAAAGCCGAAGACACAAGCCTGAAGATGACGAATTTGATTTCGTTGAAACATCACCAAAATACTTCCAATTTTACGCGGTAGAAAACCAGAATAAACAAAGATCTATATCTATATCTATATCTATATCTATATCTATATCTATATCTATATCTATATCTATATCTATCTATATCTGTATGGCATTCAGCTTTGTTCAGGTATTTTTCCACATCATTGTCGTTGTGCTTTTAAAGTTGTACCAACGTTTTGGCAGAATCTCATCTGCCATCATCAGGCTTCTGGTTGTGTCCATCTGTGAGTCAGGCCCCCACAGTTGTTTCAGTTTTAAATTTGGGGCAGCCTATTGCTGTGCCAGAATGGCTTTTTCTTCATCCTGATTGGTTGGGAATCTAGGTCTGTGTTTATTGGTCTTGGAGTTTGCTGTGTTCTGCTTGATTGGTGTTTCTAATATCTTCTGTCTGTTTTGTGGCTCTTTTTGTATCTTGATTGGCTGGCAACATTGTGTTACTTTATTGGAGGCCTTTAGTGCAGCTTGGCTCTGGGTAAATGGATGGCTATCATTAGTTAGGAAGCTAGGTTTCATCTGGGTGTCTGGTTGGGGTGTGTTTGAGCTGGAGGTATCAGGGGGGATCTGTTTGTGCCCAGGTGTTTGCCTGGCTAGTGGTGTGGAGATTTTTTTGTTTGTGGGTGCAGGTTTCCAAATGATTGACAGTCTGGTGGAATCATCTCTTCTATTCATGCTTTCAGGTCTTTTTTCAATCTCTATGGCTTCTCTGATAATTCTGTGGCTGGGGTTTTCTATAGTGGCTAGGGTTTTGGTGCCATTGAAGTTGATGCTATGACCTGTGGCTTCCATGTGTTGGACTAGTGAGGAAGTGTGTTCCAACTTTTTGACTGCATTTTTGTGTTCATCCAGGCGGGTACTTATTCTTCTATTGGTCTGTCCAATGTATGGACTGTGCATGATGCACAGAGGACTTCGTATATGCCTTGGTTTTCCAGGTCAATTTTATCTTTGGGGTTTCTAAGGATGGCTGCTATTTTTTTGTCTGTTTTGAAGGCAGTCTTGATGTGATGTCTGTGTAGTATCTTACTAATTTTGTCTGTAGTACCTCTTATGTAGGGCAGGACAGAAAGTAGTACCTCTTATGGGACCACTGTAGTACCTCTTATGTAGGGCAGGAAAGAAAACAAATATCTATATTTATATCTATATCTATATGCATACATACATACATGCATACTCAATGGCAAGCACTTTTGTAAATGAATTGTACTAACTGCTAGAATTGCTGTGTCTTTCTTCGGATAGACTTGGATATAACCGATTGGAATTTCACTTATACAATAAAACATTGTTTATTTCATAATATTTATATTATCTGGATTTCTTCATGAAGGTTTTGGGTTTCCAATTGGCAATTGAATACATAAGAGGTTTGAGGAAGAGGGTACTTTGCCCTTTGGTTTCTTTATCGGGTTTTCTAATAGATTGAGGTATATTTGTTTCCATTTTATCTTGAAATAACTGATGTTATTAAGTGAAACTTTAGATTATATCTCAGTTTATACACTGAGGGTTACAGGGATGATTGTAAAAGAACCTCATAAGGTGTGTGTGGGGGGGAGTTGGTTGTAGTGATAAAAAAAGAGTATGGAATGATTTCTGTTTACTTTGTCTGCTCTTATTTAGAAGGCCTGGACTTTTTCATAGTGTAGCTTCTTTTTGTTTCTTCAAGGCCCCATTTGTTCATGCATTCACAATTGCAATATTCACCCACTTTAAAAACATAGTTGGACACGAAGCCTGAAAGTAATGCTGATATTTAGTTGATGATGCAAAGCTTTTTCACTTTTCATCTGACATCTGGAAGGTCTTGGGATTTAATGAGACTTATATACTTCAGCTTCAGGGAATCAGTGGATTGTAGTGGGGAAACTATGGAATTCCAGATGTTGCTAAATATCCCACATCCCTTAATAATGACTTTACTGACTGCAAAACAAAGGCTGCCAGACTTTCCTAATGGCCCCTCCATTATTTAATGGAGCTCGTTGCCTGGAAAAGCAATAACAATTAACATGATCTTGGGATGTGGCGGCTTCCAATATGCAGAACCACAGCAACCAAGATTGGAATGATTGGGTCAAGCTGAGAAGTCAGGCAGACATGTTCAGAGGTCTGTGGAAGCAGACCAGAAAAGAAGAGACAGAACAGACATTCTGATTAGCAGAAGAATCTGACACAACTCTTCAACTCAGTGGGAGGAAAGAAAAGGAGTGAATGAAAAACAAGCTAGGTAGAAAGGACCTATTCTTAGCTGAAGAAATATATTTGCTTCCCATGGAGATGGCTTTAATTAATCCTTGAGCTAGCTGGGAAGATTGGTCTATTCTTAGCAAAGGTGCCATTTGGCAACTGCATATTTGAGCTAGTCAAACATTCACAGCATACTATCTCTTCGCTGCAGGACTAAAACCACAGAGGAATCAACTTCTTAACAGGTCCTCCCTATAAGACTAAAGGGGGGAAAGCACTCTGAAACAGTTCTCTCTGTCTCATTTTTTTTGGAACAGAATAACAAGGACACAATGGAGCTCCTGGAAATTGTAGTTCCTCTGGAGGACACAGGTTGTCCACCTTGAAGGTTCCAGTCCAAATATGTGAATAAATGTTGATTTTTGCCTTTTAGTATGCTCAGTTTATTGGGATGAGAATGAGTTGCCTATATTCTATTTTCTGCACACTAACTTTACAAGCATTCATTTCTAGAATCTTGCTTTAGGCCTCTTTTTATAGCTTTGTTCTTTAAAATGTGTAGTTCTCTTGATTATTCTAAAGTACAATGAATGCCACTTAATTTAAGAAAAGCTGCATTGGACACACAATTTTAAGAGTCATACGACAGAACAAAAGTGGTTTTCTTTCTTCAGGGTTGGGCAAAGTATTTGAATTATCTAAGGACCTTCAATGGAAACAAACAAACAAACAAACAAACAAACAAACAAACAAATAAATAAATAAATTCTGTGGGCAAAACTAACACCATTCAGATGCTCATTCACTTGATTCTTTTGGTATTGGAGCTATTTGGTTTATGCTATGAAATGACTCCTGTGGCTTTCATGTAAAAAATGAAAATGTTCTTTAACAGTTGATATACGAATAAAGAAGTAAATACAAGGAAAAGTCTTAAGCTTTTTACATTACCGGCTCTAAGTAAATGTAACTTAGCAATAAGTTATTAAATTATTAGGATTTGACCTGCATTTTAAATGCATTTTTAATTTTCTTTTCTTTTTTCTTTTTTGGCATAAAGACATTCCAACAAGACAGAGAAAACCAGAAAAATGAAGATAGCTAGTTTCTACCCATTTACTGCTAAATGATATGGATCACACTTCCAATTCTTTCCGTAAACAGCTAAAATGTGCTTAATCTGAAATTGTCCAGAATTTATTTACCATCATGATTTAATTGTAAGATAGAATACGTGTTTTTGGAAGAATCTAAATTTTGCATGATTCTGTCATCTTAAAGGGTCATAAATATAATAAGACCTAAAACTGTTGAGCTAGTTTGTCTAATAATGGAAATAAATGCAATTTGCTTGTGAGAAAATTAGGGATTTGCCATTGACAAAATATTGCTTTTGTCATGAGAATCCTAATTAACTACCTCATGAAGTTTTTAAAGGTAATTCTTTCAAGTTAGTCACACTCTTCTTTCTTTCTTTCTTTCTTTCTTTCTTTCTTTCTTTCTTTCTTTCTTTCTTTCTTTCTTTCTTTCTTTCTTTTTTACAAAGGTTAATCCTCTTAAGACTGAAAGATTAAAACAGAACAAAAAACTAGTGAATCTAATGCTGTCGTCTTGCTGGTATTATTTACTATCTTCCTACTACATTAATCTGTCATTTGCCATACCAATGTAGGCAAGTAACTTATACAAGTAGCTCTGGGCTTTAGTGTCTGAAAATGTAATGGTGAAAATACTGTTGAAATTAAAACTAATGTAAAAGAGCTGAATATTTCTGGTAGAAAATGAAACATAATGAATGATTGCTAGTTTTTCCATAGAGAGAAAAGAACGAGCTACGAGTTTGTTCGCAGATATGTCCTATCACATGATAACTAACATATGGTTTATAACAGCCTTGTTCTTTTGAATAAACACAAGAAAAATAGAACTACTTGAATATTCACCATAAATCTTTTCAAGGTCTGCAATACATCAAATATTCTGGGCTTCATTTTATCTCTACTTACTATGTTGAAAATGCTGATAAGATGATTGATGTAGTTCAGTAGCTAAAGGGAGTAGGCCACTCCTGCTGATCACAAGTACTCAGTGTCTGACTTTACACCAGCCTTGCCTCCCCACTTCTCTTATTTAAATTTGTGATAAGTTAGAAGAGAACAAGAAACAGAGACACTATGCTAAACCCAACAGAGGAGAAAAAGTATGTTGGGGAAAAGATGCAATTTAACCCAAAGGATTAAACAGAAGGACAATAATCATATGGTTATAAAAGGGATAACTTTACCATATACAAAATTAAGTTCAAGAATTAAGTTCATTCTGATGGAATGAAGGAAATTTTGCTTATAATAGGAAGAACCAACGAAGAGTTTTTTAAAAAGTAAAACTGAGCCAACATTTATAAGCTTGCCTCAAACCTGCATTAAGTCACCCATTAAAAATTCAGCTCTTCTAAGTCTTCCTTGCAAAGTACAAGACAGGATCCTAAATAGGTCTGATGGTGAGGGGAGTGATTAAATTGAATTTGAAATACCTCCAAGAGCTCTTTACCAGAGGAATACAAAGATAAGCATTTGACATAGGACTGAACATTTTTTGAAAATATTTCTTTAGACCTAGTATGTGCAGAAGCCAAATACTTATTTTTTTTTCCTTCTTTAAGACAGCAACTGCAGGAGCCTGAAAAATCATTGTGGCAGCTTTAAGAGATGTATTCTGTTTAATAAGCAGACTTCTTAAAATAAACATATTTCCTTTGTGCTAACTTGGAAGCCTCAAAAACTGGCTACTTTAACCACTAGCAAGGAATTATTGTGTCCATGCTCATACAAAGTCAGGGACATTTCTTGTCAATCATTTTTGAAAGGAGCAGAGCTTCAGATAGAAGTAGCCCAAGATGGAGCACTAAATGTTTATACTCATATTTATCATATGCAAAATAATTTATTGATATTGTTGCGTGTGATGCTATCAATTCTTTTTTAAAAAAATAATTTTTTATTGAACTTTTCCACATTTTAAAAACTCATATAAATCTTTGCAGCATTGTGACATCAAATTTTCTGTTTAGGTCAATATACATATTTACATTAATTTTTGTTTCTACTGTCTAACCAATTATACCACTTCTCCCAGACCGTGTAGTATTCCATATATTTTCTATCTTGCAATTCCAATGTGAGTTTGACCATTTGTGCACAATCCATTATTTTCTTTATTATACTGTCAGAATGAATACTATCTAGTTTTCAACTCTGTGCATATGCTATTCTTGCCACTGTCAATATATGTATTATAATATATTTAATTTCTTTCTTAAATACTCCTTTAATTATTCCTAAGAGAAACATTTCAGGTTTAGGTTCAATTTGGAGTCCAGTAATTTCCTGTAACCATTTCTTTATTTTGTTCCAATATTTTCTTGCTTCGGGGCAAGACTAACACATATGAAAGAAGGTTCTTTGTTTGTATTTACATTTCCAGCATTCTGGACTCATATTTGGATATATTTAAGCTAATCTTGCTAGTGCTAGATGCCAACTGTAAAACTTTTTATAAATATTTTCCTTATAGGCAGCAGTCATTGTTAATTTATAGCTTTTGGTCCACAATTTTTCCCATTCCTCTAATTGAATGCTGTACCCAAAGTTTCTTGCCCAGGCTATCATAGTTCCTTTGACTACTTCCACTTTCCTATCAAATCCAAGTAAGTAATTGTACATTTTGATTATGAATTTCTCTTCTGGACCTAATAAGGTTTTATCTATTTGTTATTGTTCCCTATCAATGCCAAATTCTTCTAAATCTTTTTTTATATCTTGTCCGCAATTGTAGATAGGGCCACCAGTCTATATTTATTCCCTGTTCTCTCAATTCTTGATTTGTTTTCAATCTTCCTTGGTTGTCTAACAATTGATTGTAACATATCATTTTGGTTATGTATAATGTGTTTGGATAAATTATTGCTTCCATTGTTGATAGCCAGCAGGAATTTTAATATAGTACAGTATTATATATTAAATTGATACATTTAATATATCAATTCTTGTAGAGATTGTCATCCACCATTAGTTTTGTGCAGAGTATATTTACTAATATCAGATTCTAAATTTCACCCATGTCCATCACTGAGTTTCTTGTTTCTTCAACAACCTATTATGTTAGCAAATTCTAGATTTCAAAATTGCTTCACACATAGTTATTATAAACTGGATATCTATGTCTCTATCTCTATCAAAGTAGCAGTATTTGAGATGCTGCCTCCCACTCTAATTACTTAAAAAAATATTTGAGTAGCATTGATGTACATTGAAAGAAAGGATAAGATCCTGGTGGCAGGCATTACTCAGATTTATGTACATTCATTTAAAACTTGCATAAAACCTACATATATAAATGATATATGCAAAATGGACAATTTATTCTCTTTATAGATTCCCAATCACATAGAAGTACATACATACATGAGTTCTATGAAGAATTCTGTGAATATATTCAGGGTGGAATTATTTAGCTTTTCATCTTCCATTACATGCATTTAAATCCCATGGATAGCTAATGAATAATATCTTTGCAGCAAAAGAGAATGAATGAAGTATTGCAACATAATATCTGAACTAACCTCATGTAAGGCCAATATTTTTCTTACAAATTTAATTCCTCCTAAAAGAGAAGAAAGGATTGCTTCCTTTGTTTTTTCCTATACTAAGTTATCATTTTAGCTTCTTCTATAATTATTATTATGATTTAGTCTACTTCTAATCTGTAAAGTTTTCCCAGTTATCATATTGGCTGCCTGGCTATATGCCCAATGATGACAACAACAAAAAATGAACAATGATACAATGACAATGGGCTTCCAATTGGAAAGGTATCCCCCCCTATCTTTTGTAACCTATATTTAGTGGCTGAGCCTATTGAGCCTTCCCAATTATTTAGATTTTCTACTATACCTGTCTTGGAAAAGGGATCAAGGGGAATAAACCTCTTCCTAGGTTTGCTTTTAATGAGGCTATATTCCTGTCTAATAGGATCATTAATAGTCTAGATATAAGACTGTGTAATTACTACCTTGGGGTTGTTATGGAGTAAAAAAAGAGAAAAAGAGATTTCATATCAATTTTTTAATAGTGGCAGCACTCAGTAGGTAGGTAGCAGATGTTCTGTGCTGTAAAAAGATAATCATAAGGAAACCAGCAAACATACTGCGCATCCTCAAGATGTTGTCTGCATTTAATAGTTAGGCTGGACAGTTGTGCATTTCTCCTGGGTGGCTTTGGAGAAAGATATTTGGGGCAAAAAAATATTGGGAGGAGAAAGTTTGAGTCTTCTCAACCAAATTTCACTGGAGTGTGACATTTTGAAAGTAAGCTTCCTAGCTTTAGATGTTAGCAGGATCCTGGGCTCAATGCAAAAAAAATTCACAAACCTCCCAATTTGTCTTGATCTGAACCATATAAGTAAAACAATAGGCCATGGATCTCCTGTTATTGGTCAATATATCAAAGGACCCTAAATTAGATAGATGGTATGAATATAGATAAATGATGAATGCATGGATAGATAGATAGATAGATAGATAGATAGATAGATAGATAGATAGATAGATAGATAGACAGATAGACAGACAGATAGACAGACAGAAGACGGTTCTACTAAGCATCAGAAATAAACTCCTTAAGAAGAAACTAATCAGAGTAAACTATAAATGATGAGATTAGGTACATAACAGAGTATGTTTCATTCTTTTTGCCCACCTATTCATTTCGGTAAAAAAGATCTCACCAACCCCTGCTTTTCAAATATGTATTTAATAACAACCTACACACACACACACACACACACACACACACACACACACACACACAGGGAGACATCTAATGTGGTTCATGATTTGTATATCTGTATAAAATCAGTTGGGGCACAATTTAGTGACACCCCAAAAATCAGAATCTCATATTAAACACGCTGTGGATTGCTTAAGAAGAAAAGAAATAATTATGTGAGTTCAGTTTTTTTTTTTCTTGGTGTCCTGACCTACCTGCTATAAAAATCCTTCTCTCATTCCTAATATTCCTTTCCCCCACTGCTTGTTTCATATCTCTCTTGTTATTCTTCCAGGGAAGTGTTATAGTTTCCCTCTTTTTTATGATGATAATGATGATGATGATTGAATGAATGAGTCAGCAAGCCATTTTCTCCTGCATAAATATTAATAATTGATGCTGATTTCATCCTTTTCAATTTCATTTTTTGGGCTATGTACAGAAAAGGAAAGGTTTCCAACAAAGTTTCAGTAATAAAATATTATTTGAGGTGAGCAAAAACACCTGTCACTCAGCTGTTTATCAGGCACTTTTCTTTTGATGAATGACCCCTCAATTCCAATTAGTAGGCTTTTGGACAGCCAAGCTGAGGTGTGGCTTTTGTGGATAGAGTTGTGAACATACAAGAAGAAATAGTCCTCCAAGGACTATTTAAAGTTGACTATAGGCAACTTTCTCTCTTTCAACTTTTTCTCCCCTTTTTCATTATGTTTGACATTTTAAAATACGATTTTTTTCCAGGTTATTAGTTTATGACAGTGGGCTGGTAAGGTGAATTCTTGACAGAATTAAGAATTGCGATCTTTCTTTCCATTTCTTTCCGGTTTCTCCCTGCTTTTTCTAAACCTTTCCTCACCTTTTTTAAAAAGGAGAAAAAGAAGGAAGATTGTTTTTTTTTTTAAACTCAGACTGCTGAGAAATGAATTTCATTCCAATTTTTCCAAGATAATAACAACTTTTTTTAAAAAAAAATGAATTCTTTCTTCTAATTTTAAATTAGCGTATATTTAAAAAGAGTATTCACTTCCACTCAGGACTACAGAAAAATGTAACAAGGATTTGAACTTATTATCTTTATGTATTTCATTAAATGAGATGAGACCTCAGAGGATTTCATCTAGCATTGAGATAGATTGATAGAGAGGAAGAGAAATTCAAAAGGAAGTAGATTAAATATTTCGCTCATATTTATGATGGTTTTAGTGTCCCAGGGCCATGCGGTCTCTTTTTGAGACCTTCTGACAAGTAAAGTCAATGGAGAAACCAGATTCACTTAACAACGATGTTACTAACTTAATAATTGCAGTCATTCACTTAGGAACTGTGGCAATCAAAGTCGTAAAATAGGGCAAAACTCACTTAACAACTGATTCACTTATCAACATAAATTTTGGGTTCAATTGTGATTGTAAGTTGAGAACTACTTGTAATATCAGTTTATAAAGAGGTACCTAAAAAAATTTTCTTTCTCTTTCTCTAGCACTCTCTCTCTCTCTCTCTCTCTCTCTCACACACACACACACACACACACACACACACACACATATATATATATACATGTTTTCTTAAGTTTTCGCAGGTACTTACATGTATGGCATTCAGCTTTGTTCGGGTATTTTCCCACGTCATTGTAGTTGTGCTTTTAAAGTTGTAGCAACGTTTTGGCAGAATCTCATCTGCCATCATCAGGCTTCTGTATAGTGTTCATCTGTCAGTCAGACTTTTCCAGTGGTTTCAGATTTAAATTTGGGGCAGCCTATTGCTGTGCCAGAATGGTTTTTTCTTCATCCTGATTGGTTGGGAGACTTGGTCTGTGTTTATTGGTCTTGGAGTTTGCTGTGTTCTGCTTGATTGGTGTTTCTAATATCTTATGTCTGTTTTGTGGCTCTTTTTGTATCTTGATTGGCTGGTAACATTGTGTTACTTTATTGGAGGCCTTTAGTGCAGCTTGGCTCCGGGTAAATGGATGGCTATCATTTGTTAGGAAGCTAGGTTTCATCTGGGTGTTTGGTTGGGGTGTGTTTGAACTGGAGGTATCAGGGGAGATCTGTTTGTGCCCAAGTGCTTGTCTGGCTAGTGGTGTGGAGATTATTTTGTTTGTGAGTGCAGGCTTCCAAATGATTGACAGTCTGGTGGAATCATCTCTTCTATTCATGCTTTCTGGTCTTTTTTCAATCTCTATGGCTTCTCTGATAATTCTGTGGCTGGGGTTTTCTATAGTGGCTAGGGTTTTGATACCATTGAAGTTGATGCTATGACCTGTGGCTCCCATGTGTTGGACTAGTGAGGAAGTGTGTTCCAGCTTTTTGACTGCATTTTTGTGTTCATCCAGGCGGGTACTTATTCTTCTATTGGTCTGTCCAATGTATGTGGCAGGGCATGATGCACAGGGGACTTTGTATATGCCTTGGTTTTCCAGGTCAATTTTATCTTTGGGGTTTCTAAGGATGGCTGCTATTTTTCTGTCTGTTTTAAAGGCAGTCTTGATGTGATGTTTGTGTAGTATCTTACTAATTTTGTCTGTAGTACCTCTTATGTAGGGCAGGACAGCTGTTCCATAGGTCTGCTCATCTTCTGCGTCTCCAGTATGTCTCAGTGTGTTTTTGGAGATCAAGACGGTGAGTTTGCTTTTGTGGAAGCCGTTGGCTGTCAGTACTTTAGTCAGGGTGCATAGTTCAGTCTTTATGTGTGTCTTGTCTGCCAGGCGTTTGGTTCTAGCAATTAGTGTTTTAGCCACGGAGTTTATCTGTGCTGGGTGGTGGTGGGATTGGGCGTTGTAGTGGTTGGTGTGTGTTTTCTTCTGGTATATGGTGTGTCCTAGTGTGCCATCTGTTTTTTTGTAGATTAGTACATCTAGAAATGGTAGTTGTTTGTTTGTTTCTGTTTCCATGGTGAACTTGATTTTGGGGTGTGTGCTGTTTAGGTGTGTTAGCAAATTGCTTAGGTTTTCTTTTCCATGGGGCCAAATCACGAATGTGTCATCAATGTATCTTAACCATAGTTTGGGTTTGAGGATGGCATTGGCCAGGGCTCTGGATTTGAATTCTTCCATGAACAGGTTTGCAATGACGGGTGACAGTGGTGATCCCACAGGGGCTCCTTCAACTTGTTTGTATCTTTGTCCTTTGTATATGAAATATGTGTTGGTTAAGCAGTGTTCTGCTAGTTCCATGAGGTGTTTAGCTGGTTGGTATTTATTTTTGATGATTTCAAGGGTCTCTTTTATCGGACTTGAGTGAATAGTGAAACCATGTCAAAACTTAAAAGCAGATCTTTTCGTTCCACGTGTAGATCTTTGATCATTTCCAAGAAGTAATATGAGTTTTGTACATGTGAAGCTTCTGTTTCAGCATGGGGCTGTAGCTGTTTTGCTAAGTGTTTAGCTAGGTTTTGTAGTGGTGCTCCTCTGGAGCTGACTATGGGTCTGAGAGGTATGCCTTCTTTGTGTATTTTTGGGAGGCCGTATAGTTTGGGGCATCTGGAAGATTTTTCTCTTGGTATAATCATCTGTTGGATCTCTTTGCTCATGTGGCTGGTTATAATTTTCTTATTGGTTAATTTTTCCAAATATGTGGTTGGGTCTGTTTTTATGGGTTTGTATGTGGAGTCTTGGAGTAGGTGTGTTAATTTTGTTTCATGGTCTTTTCTGTCCATTACTACTGTGGCATTCCCTTTGTCTGCTGGGAGTATGATTATGCTGCTATCTCTTTTCAGGGTTTGTAGCGCTTTAATTTCTTCTTTGTGTAAGTTGCTTTTGGGTCAAAAAGCTGGAACACACTTCCTCACTAGTCCAACACATGGAAGCCACAGGTCATAGCATCAACTCCAATGGTATCAAAACCCTAGCCACTGTAGAAAACCCCAGCCACAGAATCATCAGAGAAGCCATAGAGATTGAAAAAAGACCAGAAAGCATGAATAGAAGAGATGATTCCACCAGACTGTCAATCATTTGGAAGCCTGCACTCACAAACAAAATAATCTCCACACCACTAGCCAGACAAGCACTTGGGCACAAACAGATCCCCCCTGATACCTCCAGCTCAAACACACCCCAGCCAGGCACCCAGATGAAACCTATCTTCCTAACAAATGATAGCCGTCCATTTACCTGGAGCCAAGCTGCACTAAAGGCCTCCAATAAAGTAACACAATGTTACCAGCCAATCAAGATACAAAAAGAGCCACTAAACAGACAGAAGATATTAGAAACACCAATCAAGCAGAACACAGCAAACTCCATGACCAATAAACACAGACCAAGACTCCCAACCAATCAGGATGAAGAAAAAAATATTCTGGCACAGCAATAGGCTAGCCCCAAATTTAAATCTGAAACCACTGTAAAAGTCTGACTTACAGATGAACACTATACAGAAGCCTGATGATGGCAGATGAGATTCTGCCGGAACGTTGCTACAACTTTAAAAGCACAACTACAATGACGTGGGAAAATACCTGAACAAAGCTGAATGCCATACATACATACATACATACACTGATGTGTGTGTGTGTGTGTGTGTGTGTGTGTGTGTGAGAGAGAGAGAGAGAGAGAGAGAGAGAGAGAGAGAGTTCTGTAACAGCTTCCCTCTCTCCTCAGTAAAATCAGTTTATAAAAAGGCACTAAAATATTTCACTTTCTCTTCCTCACACGCACACACATTCACACATCCTCATGTTTATAACAGTTCTAGATACACACACACAAATATACAGAAAGACAGAATGTTTTGTAATGGCTCTCCTCTCTCAGACCAAGTAAAATCAATTTATAAGAAGCACCTAAAAATAACACACACATACATACACACACACACACACACAGGGAGGGAGGAAGGCAGGGAGGAAAAGAGGGAAAGAGAGAGATTTGTAATGGCTTCCCTCACATCAGAGTAAGTAATATCAGTTTGTAAAGAGGCACCTATAAAGAGGCACCTTTTTCATACACACACACATGCACACACACATACTTCCTAATGTTTGTAACAGTTCTAAACACACACACACACACATGGAGAGGGAAGGAGGGAGAGAGAGATTTGTAATGGCTTCCCTCACCTCAGAGTAAATAATATCAGTTTATAAAGAGGCATCTAAAATATTTTCATGCACACACACACTTTCTAATGTTTGTTACAATTCTAAATACACACGCACACACACACAAAGAGGGAGTTGGAGATGGAGGGGAAGAGAGAGAGAGAGTTTTGTAAAGGCTTCCCTCTCTCCTCAGAAAAGCTATGCTCTGTCTTGTATCAACTGTGAAATCAGTGTGAAAGGTCCAAGTGAAAAGCTTTTTGGAAAACAACACCATCTAGTTTCTTGAAAGGTGCTTCTAATGATATGATGACATATTGCAATCCTGAATCTTGCCAAAACATTTACTTCCTCGTGTTTGTAACTGTTCCAGAATTCAGGTGCCTGGAAGTCATTCTCTGAGCAGACAGGAAGGATCCCTCCCCTATTTAAATGGTAAGTCTGATCCAAACCATAACCCCTTAAATATGTGTGCCTGGATTTGCTTAGGTGAACAAAACAGAGCCTTGTTCACTGTCCTTTGGAAATAAGCTTCCGCAGTTTAACATTTACATATTGTTTAAAATCAATGTCTGTGTTTGAATAACTTCTTGCTGAAGGCAGAAACACTTTGGACAAAGTAATGAAAGACAGTTCGTTTATTCAGAAAGACCATAAATAACATCTTTTTGAATTGGTAATCCGTATGTGGAAAAACACATGGATCTTTCTTTTTATAAAACTGATCTTTTTGATTACAATTGCTTAAGAAACATCTCAGATGGATTTCATCATTGGGGAACACTGACTTCATGGTAACACCATTAATCACTGCTAGCAAATAAATATGACATACCTTGTTAAAAAAATCAACATCCTGTGGCTTATACTTAGGTTTGATAGTTTCCAGTTTGAATACAAATAAATTGTCTATTAATGAAATTAAGTAGGTATAGGTTTTCCAAATGAAAATTAAAAATTCTAAGATCTACTTTCAGTTTGCCAATAATCTTAAAACACATTTATGTTTTGTATACATGTCCAGCCACTAAACATTTTTTTAAAATCACAAACTCATATAATTCAAGGACAATTTCATGATTTGCAGGAGAAAATCTTTTGGAAAAAAATACAGTTTAAAATTTGATTAGTGTCTAAAAACAGTAAACCAAACAGACAAGTCAACACAAAGTTATAGCTAAGTTTAAATTGGTTGCAATTTGGAAAACCATTTTTATTTATTACATATCTAACAGTTTATTTGGTCAATGACCAGCAACAATTAAAATAAAAACAACAACATTAAAATAAAACTGAACAGATAAAATACTAGTAGAACAAAGATAAAATAACACATAAAATTGGGACATACACTGCTACAATGATACATTAATCACCTATGCAAGTGTAAATCTAAAATATTTCTTCATTGTTACTATTTATTATGTCATTTGAGGAAGTTTCTTTTTTTTCTTCCTTTTCCCAGAAGAAATATGGTTTACCATCCAATCCATGTATCTTCAGATGATCAACCATTTCCTATCTCCTGGAATGATAGATGGAAAATTGATATAGGAAATTTACAGACTGTTGTAGAAATCATATTTAAAACACATTGAAAAATATTTTATAGAGTATCAATGAAAAGGATTGTGATATACAGATTAGCACAGAAAAATTATCATGTGCAAAGTTTGTATTAGAAATTCCTTATGGGATCTCTTGCAAATGTTTAGATACTATATTCTGGCTAGATGTTAACTTTTTCTGAGAAAGGTAGCATATTTAAGCTAGGTTCTAATGATTCTGATTTCCCGAGACTCTAGGCAAACTGGAAAGGATGATACACTTAAGTGTTTATCCATATTTAACTCAGTCCTCTTTATTAGCTAATTGTCATTGGATCTTTTTTTTCTCCTAATCCCTAAAATAAATCTGCTGCTAAAAGAAAGTTTGATAGACAGCAGATGGTGACAAATGGCCCTACACCTACAGATTCTTCAATTATTGTTTCTCTGCCCTTCTCTAGGGCATCTCTCAGAATGTTCCATAATCATTGTCTGGCTAAACCATGGCTATTTTTCACAGCATGAGTGAATCATACATAGCCATATTCTCAATGTCTTTTACTTCAGCTAGTTAACAATCACTTAAATCTTTCTCTAAACTGTTAGCTTTTTTACCCTGTTTCTCCAACAATACGGCCTCCCCCAATAGGAAGTCCCAGCATGTTTCATAGGCATGAAATGAAATTAAGCCCCTCCCTCCAAATTAAGGCCTATATTAAAACATGCGAAAAGGGGAGAATGGTGGGGGAGCTTGCCATTAGGAAGTACTTTTGTTGCACACCTGGATATGGTGCTGCCTGCGTTGACCCCAATACGAAGTGCCCCACCAACACCAAGGTCAACATCCAAGCCGTCGCCGCCTGGCCGAAGATGCAAGGGGGGGGGGGAATTAAGTCACCCCCGAAAAGACAGCCTAGCCATTTTTTCGGGCTCAAAAAAAAAATAAGACCCGGCCTTATTATATGAGAAACACGGTATTTAAAAAAGACTTTGTTGCCTAGGTTACAGTCTGCTCACCACCTACTGTCACTTTCTGTATATTGCAACATTACATTCTATTATTTCTTCTGCAGCTACTGTGAAACAAATAATACTTTCATTTGCAGTTAAACTACAATGAAAAAAATCCACTGACAAAAATAATAGAAATTGAAGTGTCATATTCTTCCCACACACAACAAGCTATTCTGTATATGGAGACTTTTGCAGTTAGATTAATTTGTTAGAGGTAGAACAGACTGGAAGAAAAATAAGTTTTATGTATGAAAGAGCTAAATGTAAATGGTAAAAGACTGCAGCAAAATACAGACTTAGGAGAAAAAAACATAATAGGCAATGAAAAAAGGTAGATTAAGGAAATATGTTCCCTTTAGGGTAGCTTCAGGTATCAGCTTCAGAAGCAACAACCATAGCTACATTCTTTGAAACAAAACTTTAAAGTGCCTTATAGAATTTACTTATTTATTTCAGATTTTTAGGTACCACAGAACTCCAAACTGAGTTTTGGTGGCTCACTTTTTAAAACCAAACCATAGTACACAGAATATAATATATAATAGCATGCATACAAAACACGCACACGCATGCACACACACACACACACACACACACACACACACTAAAACATAGGTAACAAGGGAAACATATATATCCTACCTCAATGCTTAGAAGAACAGAAGAACAGTCTAGTTTTTAAGACCATGATGATGCAAATATCTTGAGGTTGGGCAGGGGGGGGAAATCTCATTCCAGAAAATAATTACCATAACAAGGAAAGCACATTCTAGGATTCCAATAGATGACATTGCTTAAATGAAGGATCTAAAACTCACTAATTATCCCAACTCCTACCTGTCCAAAAGAAAAAGAAAACCCACTCACCACAGATATATGGTCCCTTAAACATCCATGTTCATATGACTTGAAAGGGTAAACATGTAATTGCTAAAATGTAAACCTGTATTGAAATTTAAAACACAAGAAGAACAAGTGAACGAATATGAGATCAGAGTGGGCTAAATTTTTTGTTTATATTATATAGATGGAACAATGGGAAAATATGGCTGAATGATAATAATCCTAAAGAGAATTTTTATAAAATGATATACCCTTGGTATATGTCACCAGAAAAATTATCTGGAATGTATAAAGGCACTTCAGATAACAATTAAGAAGGGACATTTTGGTGAATTAGTAAAAAAGCTAGAAAATTCTGGATTCAAATATACTGACTTGACCCATTGGTTCATCTTCTCAGAGGTATTTCCTTACCTAAACAGATAAACAGAATTACCAATGGCAAAAAATCAGTGAGACCAGGAGTGACTTACAAATTCCTTCTAGCTTCTCCATTGACTTCCTTGTAGGAAGCTGGCAGGGAGCACTATAAACAACATCATGTAACTGCAGCTTACCATTGCAACATGTCTGTTCATTTAGTAAACACTGTTATCATTAAATTAAAATACTGTAATGCTTTCAATCATTTATTTATCTTTATAAAGAATATGCTTCCATTTTTAGTATTTTTATACTTCCTTTCTCTTTGATTTCTTTCCTTTTTCTTAC
Source organism: Pseudonaja textilis (assembly GCF_049901715.1). Taxonomy (NCBI): domain Eukaryota; kingdom Metazoa; phylum Chordata; class Lepidosauria; order Squamata; family Elapidae; genus Pseudonaja; species Pseudonaja textilis. Next base: position 72,801,397 of record NC_141992.1, read on the forward strand.
TTTATATTTTATCTTACTTTTAAAAAATAATAAAAATGTTATGGCTTGGGAGATGTTAATTTTGGACATATTTCAGTCATACCCAATCCTTCATAGTTATAGAAAATTCAGAGGTTAATTTGCCTATAATTGCACAAACTTCTTTATCCCAACCATCTCCTATGTCTCCTTGGAAATATCTAGAAAAAGCAGATTCACTGCATTCAATATTTTTCTTTTCAAGAAACTGGCAACCTATGGTATATGAAATGTCAATGCTGATTTGCCATCTTCTGTAAATAATCATTTACCATAAAATACAGAAGCAAATACATAACTGTGGCAGCTACAACGGCATTATGATGTACACTTTGATTCAGAAACAGAATAAAATTTTTCAGGTAAAATTTTGTAGCCTGGCTCTTGCAACTTAAGATTACATTTTGATCATAGTAATGCTCTTATTGGTATACAACGCATATTTAAATAATCAATTTGGGCAAGCTGTCTTTTCATATCATTTTATTGGTGCAATGTCAGCTTGGGGAGATTTTCAACACAAGGATCAATTGAACACCTGCAGCTCTGAGATCAGTCACTCCAAAGGCAGTGTGCATCTTGCTTGCATATCAAGAAGATACAATGTACAGCAGATAATGTGGGAATCTAGCGGGTTGTTTGCACAGCTTACACCTTTGGCATTTTCAGTAATCTAGCTCTGGGATAGCATTTTGTTTCCAGCAAAAGTAAGGTACTATGTTTAGTTCTGCAAAATCTTTAGGTCAGGTTTTATTTTACTAGTTTTTTTCCAAGCAGTATCAAGGTCAAGGTATCTTTTCAACTTTTCAAATTTCAGTATTTGATTCACTTTGTTTGCATTTTAAAAAAAGCTGCTGTTTTTCCTCTGTATCACAGAAACTCTTTATTACAGAAGACAGATTCAGGCAGCCTATAAAGGTCCATGGACTAGGCTGTAATTGCAGGAAGTTGGTATTCATGGCTATGATACTATCTGCATCAGCACTATTCAAGGTGTCTGCTACTTCTTCTAGTATTCGAAATGAGGCTTTCTTGTAGTCATAAACTTATTTCTATAAAGAAGCAATGATGGATACAATAATGTCTGGAAGGGGCCATTTCAGATAAATCTACCCCTTTTCTTAGTGCAGGAATTAAAGCATCTCTAACAAATGGTTTCTATACCGTCTTAAATACATCCAGTGAATGGCCACTTACCATCTCCCTAGGTAATAGGTTCCACTGTTGAACTGTTCTTAGTATTTGGAAGATTTTCTACCATTCAGTTGAATCTGCCTTCCAGTGACTTAAATCCATTATTTCATTCTCTCTGCTCTGAATAACAGAATATTCTGTGTAGCATCCTTTGTGTTATTACAAAAGACCTATTATTTTCTCTTCTCAATCTTGTCTTCTATTCCATCAGCATCTCCAAAAGCATTCTGGTGCTAATTCTTCTTGCACTTTGTCAAACCTGTTCCAGTTTGTCTAATACATCATAAAATATAGATAGGGCAGAATAAACTGGAACTATTATTTCATCCGTTTTCAAAATTACTCTTCTGATGAGATTAAAATTTCATTTGCCAATTTGGTCTTTGATTTCTACACTTCCACCAACACTGGCAAGGCAAACTCCTGTATTCAAATAGAGAGCAAACCCCGCAGTCAGTAAGCACTGATGGTGTTACCTAGCTGGCTAATAAAATGACTGCAAGCAAACAACCACACGTTGAGAGTACCAAGAACAACAGTCCAACCTTGAGTTACAGATATTCTATAGCAGACATATGAAGATCAGTGGAATAGTCTTTCTTGGATTAAAAATAGCAAAAAAGAGGTTTCTTTCTCTTCTTGATAAAAGGAACACTTTTATATATAAAGTTGCTATAAGGCAACCTTTATGGTACAGTTAATAACTGGTTTACTCCTTCTTCTTAATAGTTTAACAGTAATAATATAAAACTAGGTACAGAATTATATGAAAAACACTGAATGCATTTTGTGCTAAGCCTTGTGAGGTTTCTTGGGCTAAATTGATCAGCCATCAGTCACATTACTTTGTGATTTCCAGAAAGCATCACATTTGACAATTTGGCTTGACCTAAGCGGATGCAATGCTTATATCCAAGAGTTCTGAATTGCCATCTATAATACAAGAATTCCTAGCAACTATAACTGCTGTTTTGTTTTAATTACATAAATCACTGCTTTTTTTTTTTAATCAAGGAATAATTTAGTCCTTTTCAATTACCTTTTCAGTTATGACTACACGGATGAATTTATTTTAGATAGGATTTACAATTAGAGGTCTTATGGAATAATATAGAATCTTTAACATACTCCGGGAAAGTTAATATACCAGAGTTTTTGTTGTATGCTGCAGAGTGCATTTGAGACATACTCCATCATTAACTTTATATGCAGTTCATAGTCCATTTGCTGGGTTGCTTTGCCTTTCATGTTATGTTGCTTTAATATTTTACCACCAAGATATGTAACACTGCATTAATTTGTATTAGACTGTTTGCATGTTGCTCTCTTCTGATCTTCAAAGAGAGTAGCTACAGCTGCACCCAGAATTTCTTATATCAATTTAAAAATAAGTTGCCCAGAAGCCCGGACATTTTATTTTAAACACACTGTGATTTTACTTCCTGTGGAATGGATCAAAGCAAATAAGTCAGAGTAAGCTGGTATAAACTTTAACAGATAATAGACTTATGGTTTTACATGATAAAAAGATTATTTCACATTGCATAGTCTGATTAAGAATAATTGCATAATAAGTCTTAAATATATCAGTGCTAGCATGAAACTCATTCTATCTTCATGGGTAATACCAGTCCAAGATTTTGTACTATTAAGTTATTTAAAATTTATGTTGATTGCGTTTTGTACTGGCTTTAATGATTACATAAATCTCCTTGTCAACATTTATATTAGAAAGTATATTGATAGCATCCATTAAAAGAATCTGATTGACTGAAGACATCTTAGATCTATTGGTCAAACAGTTTATAAATATGCTGTGATAAAATAATAACTTTCTATGATATGTATTCCTACTAATCTTGTATGTCCAATATTTTTAATCTAAGAAGAGTTTTCTTTTTTTAAAAAAGAATGAATGTAAAACTGTGCTATCAAGCAGGTTATGCAAACTTAGCTTTCAGGTTCTATAAAAATAAGGGTAATATTTGTATTTAATATTTCCGCTTCATGTCTAACAATAACTTTATAATAATAGCTGAATAATAAATGAATATTTTATAGTATATTTTATAGTATCTTGGATGTTTGAGTCCCCTGATCTTTTTTATTCTGTATGTATTTCTTAGGTAACAGTATTTCAACATAAGAGTATCAACATGCCATCCTCATTATGTACATCATCCCCATTATACACAATGAAGAATAAATGAGGTATTATGGAATGTTTTACTTTCTGTCTCTATTTTGCTACATTATGTATATGAAAGTGTTAAAGCTAGAACAGGAAAAGACTACTCCCTCTGGAATTGAATGTGCTAATTAGTTCTGTCCTTTTTTACAGACAGACACACATAGAACCTAAGCAAACAAGATAATTCTTATGTCACTGATGTCTTTCTCCATATTTTTCTCTGCCTGCTATCCCATTTTGCCAATTAACTGCTTTGATGTTTCTTGATATTTAATAAGGAAACATCAGCTATACTTTTATTAATCTTTGTGCCACCTGTTCTTACTCTGATATAGGATTGAAGATGAATGTGCTGGGCGGGGGCTATCTAAACTAGTTATTACTTACAATAATTTTCTAATACGTTGAACATATTTTATTCAAGGTCTTAGACATTGTAAGCATTACAGGGGTATCTGAATGATTGAGATTATAATGTGTAAACATTTCTATACAAGGTACAGGGAAGCCAAAGAATTGGGAAAACTTCACAGGAATAATACCTGTACTCTAGGTAATTGTATCAGATACACTTCTAAATTTCTCAGATGACTGCTTGAGCTCACCTCGGTCCTTCAGGGGATGCAGGTCTCATCAAGAATGGGCCATATTCTTCTTTCTACATTGATCCCAATTCTTCCTGATCAGTCCCATAATTTTTAAACGGCCAACTGCCATTTAAAAGAAGTGAGTTAGTCACATGCTGTCCCTTCTTATACTAAGCAAAATGAATGATGGATTATTTTGAGCTTCTTTCTTACATGTTTTTCTATCTCAAGAACGTGTAATCTCTTCTCATTCCCTTTAATAGCTCTTTCATGCCTTTCTTAAGATTATTTTACCTCTAAATTAATTTTTATTAGATGTTTGGAGGGGGGAGTGAGCACATGGATTGTTAACCACATCAATTTATCATTTGCCAGTTGTGTGTCATAATCACAATTGAAAAAGTGCCCAATGTTAGCCAAGCAAGTACACCAGAAACTAAGTACACCAAGAAATCACTGCCATACTGGTGGGGACTTTTACTATAATCAGTATCATTAATATTCTTCTATTCTCTCCTTTTTCTTCATGTGAACTAGGGAGAGTTTCATCTGAGACATTTTTTCTTTCCTTCTTATTTGACCATTGCTTTAGTAGCAGCAATTCATCCTGTGTTTCAAGGCCATTTTCTATGCTGTCTTATGGAAAAGGCACAATCCCATGGTTCCTTTTTTTAAAGTACCAGTCTCCAAAACACAACACAACAAAACAAAATCAGCTAAACTTTACTTCCCATATCTTTCAAAACATGGATAAACAGGGTTCCACACCACCACCACTAGAGTGACTATTTACAGGTGAAACTTGAAAAATTAGAATATCGTGCAAAAATTCATTTATTTCAGGAATGAAACTTAAAAGGTAAAACTAATATATGAGATAGACTCATTACATGCAAAGCAAGATAGTTCAAACCGTGATTTGTCATAATTGTGATGGTAATGGCTTACAGCTCATGAAAACTCCAAATCCACAATCTCAGAAAATTGAATATTGTGAAAAGGTTCAATATTCTAGGCTCAAAGTGTCCCACTCTAATCATATAATTAAGCCATAACACCTGCAAAAAGTTCCTGAGTCTTTAAATGGTCTCTCAGTCTGGTTCAGTAGGAATCACAATCATGGGAAAGACTGCTGACCTGACAGTTGTGCAGAAAACCATCATTGACACCCTCCCTAAGGAGTGAAAGCCTCAAAAGGTAATTGCAAAAGAAGTTGGATGTTCCCAAAGTGCTGTATCAAAGCACATTAATAGAAAGTTATGTGGAAGGGAAAAGGATGGAAGAAAAACATGCACAAGCAGCAGGGATGACTGCAGCCTGGAGAGGATTGTCAGGAAAAGGCCATTCAAAAGTGTTGTGGACTTTCACAAGGAGTGGACTGAGGTTGGAGTCAGTGCATCAAGAGCTACCACACATAGACGGATCCTGGACATAGGCTTCAAATGTCGTATTCCTCTTGTCAAGCCACTCCTGAACAACAAGAAAAACAGACCTGATCTGTTGCTGAGTGGTCCAAAGTCCTCTTTTCTGATGAGAGCAACTTTTGCATCTCATTTGGAAACCAAGGACCCAGAGTCTGGAGGAAGAGTAGAGAGACACACACTGCAAGATGCTTGAAGTCCAGTGTGAAGTTTCCACAGTCTGTATTGATTTGGGGACCCATGTCATCTGCTGGTGTTGGTCCACTGTGCTTCATTAAGTCCAGGGTCAACACAGCCATCTACCAGGAGATTTTGGAGCATTTCATGCTTCCTTCCACAGATGAGCTTTATGGGGATGTTGACTTCATTTTCCAGCAGGACTTGGCACCTGCCCACACTGCCAAAAGCACCAAAACCTGGTTCAATGATTGTGGGATTACTGTGCTTGATTGGCCAGCAAACTCGCCTGACCTGAACCCCATAGAGAATCTATGGGGCATTGCCAAGAGAAAGATGAGAGACATGAGACCGAAGTAGTAATTACTGCAAAAAGGCCCAAACCAAGTACTGAGTACATATGCATGCTATACTTTTCAGAAGTCCAATGTTGTTCTATGTACAATCCTTGTTTTATTGATTTCATGTAATATTCTAATTTTCTGAGTTTGTGGATTTGGGGTTTTTATGAGCTGTGAGCCATAATCATCTCAATTATGACAAATCATGGCTTGAACTATCTTGCTTTGCATGTAATGAGTCTATCTCATATATTATTTTCACCTTTTAAGTTGCATTACTGACATAAATGAACTTTTGCACAATATTCTAATTTTTTGAGTTTCACCTATATATTGTCAGGGTTTAATGGATTAAAACAGGCTCCAAACAAGAACTGTAGTCTTGCAGAAGACTCTGAAAGTCTGATGAAGTCATGATTTTGCAGCTGGCTGAATTATTCATTTGGAAGTTGAGACCATCTGCACTTAGTAGATTCTCCCATCTTTTCTAGTCTGTTTGGTTGGCTTTGGAAAGCAATAAAAGCATCTTGATAGTGGAAAAAAATACATTAAAATGGAATTTGTCAGTATCTTAAGACTGAATTAACATCTTTCCCCTTTTCTATATGTATATGTATATGTATGTAGAAAAACAGTCTAATTTGAGACAAAATGTGCATCTATCATTTATAAGCACAGAAAGATCAAAAAGTAAGTTTCCAATAGTATTATTTATTTGGCTTCAATTCATAGAGACTGCTACTATATATTTTATAGTAGAATAGTTAATAAAGACAAGAGAAAGAATTTCAGGTTTTTTTTCAAAAGATTGACAACAGTTATTTTTTTCCACAGAATTGTGAAGCAATTCAGAAGGTAGCCGAAATGTTGCTTAGTTGGTTCATTTATTCACATCTATTTGTTGATTGATTGATTGATTGACTAATGGATTACATGCCGGTATTAATTCTTAAGCAATCACAAAGCTAGATTTTCCTCAGGGCAATCTGTCTCCAACCTGGTCTTTCAGATCTTCAACAGTATGTCCAAGCGTCACTATAATCAAGGGTGTCTACATCTTTTTTGTTGTTGTTCAGAATTATAGACTACTCAAGAGTTTTAGGTTTTTGCATAATGTATCTGAAACATAATAATAAATAGGAGTCTGGATTTATTTGCCCAGTGATCTGTTTATTTGTTTTATTGTCTATCCATGGGATTTTAAGGAAACATTTCTAATAACACCACAGTTCAAATACTTTTTCTACCCTGATTCAGAGTCCTGCTTTGCTTTCATAAAGTGTCACAGGGAAAACTAATGAGTTTGCAATTCTTTTCTTTGTGGATATAGATGCATCAAGAAATATTAAATGTCTTTAGTGCTATTCTATCAAGGACTAATTCTGATTCCCGTTTCCTTTACTGTTGATAGCTGATTTTAAAAGAGAGAAGCCAATGTCTTCATTGTCAATTTTAAGAGACATTACTTAACTGTTGTAATTACTTTGATCTTCTTCATATTTATTCATTTTTTTCACTGTGCTTATTGACTTTCTAGCAGTATTTATTTTCAATACTTTTATTGAAGATTCCAAGTATGGAGTGCTTAATAGTAGCCATCTACACTGGAGAGAGATTTTCACTTGACATCCTCAATCCATGATCTCTTACCTGGTCAATCAATATTTGCACATAACCAAAGAATTCCTCATTGGAGAACAAAAGGGACATGACTTCAATAGAATAAAAATGGTTCTTAATAATATATTAAAAGTTGACCTTTAAAATTCTATGTAAAAAACTTTATAAAAGAAACTTTATTTCTATCTACTTCTCAAGATGATTTCAAATTTCTTTGGGATTTCTTTCGGTGACCTTTTTGACATTTTCTTATTATAGCAGACTGGAAGAGATTGTTGCTATGGTTTTGTAATATATCTTTACACCATTCCCTGCTTTTTTTTCTTTAAAAAAAAAGCTCAGGGTGGCATTGTCTCTTGAGATTTAATTGAAGCCTGGGAAGCTGAAAGCTGCCAGGTTCCCCAAAATATGATTGCACTGTGAAAAGCAGGACAGATTTCTGCACTATTCAGTCTTCTTGTAAATATATGTAATACAAGGAATTTATACCAGTCCTGAGTATACCAGATTTTTCATCAGATTTCATTAGAATGGTTTTAAAATGAAGAGGAAATTTGCAAAATACCATACATTTTCATTGTGTCATGGATTCACATGATTATGACAGCATGTCTCAGGATATTAATAAATAATAATTATAATTGGAATTGTCTGAATGTACAGGAAACAAAACAGGATTATTGAAATAAGGTAATAAAATGAACAAAATCCTGGCAAATGAAAACATTACCTGGTCAATTTCTATAAAATATTGAGGGAAAGTGGATAAAGATAAAACCCAACAATTGCTTACAATTGGAACATTACAAAAAGAAACTAAAGGATTGATTTTGGTTGCTGATGAGCAAACTTTTCAAACTAATTTAATCAAGGCCAGAATGGAATATCACCAAATGACTCAAAGTGCAGATTGTGCAAAGCAACAGAAAAAATAGTAGAGCATATGTTTAGCTTGTACAAGAACAGTGATTCTGGATAGTCATTTAAAAGAGGCTAGCAGGCCACTTCATCTGCGTATTGGATAAAAAAGCATGATTAGTAGAGAGGAACACTGAGAATCAAATACAGAGTTTGGCCTAGAGCTTAAGGTGCTGGCTTAGAAATCAAGAAAACAAGAGTTCTAATCTCTTCTTGGGTATGAAAGATGGCTGGATGACTTTGGCTCAGTCGTCCTCTCTTCACCTAACCCACCTCACAGGGTTATTGTTATGGGGAAAATATGAAGGAGTATTAGGTATGTTTGCCACCTTGAGTTACTTAGAAGTAATGAAGGATAAAAAACTAACATACAAATAGTTCAGAATTAGAAGTATACCAGGTGTGTACATTGTCATTTTATTTAATTTTCATATAGATTATTATATAGATTATGAGAAATACTAAAGTAGAAGAAATAAAAATTGCAGAAACATCAGCAACCTCAGATACTGTTGGTATATATCTGATAAGATCATAGATGTGTGCATATGTGCCACTATGTGCGCTTCTCTCTCTCTCTCTCTCTCTCTCTCTCTCTCTAATAATAATATATATATATATATATATATATATATATATATATATATATATATATATATATATATATATATATATATATATATATATATATGGATCTTTGGTTGTTCGGGTTTTCTCCCGCGTAAGATTCAAGTATCTAGGCAACGTTTCGATGAAGTCTCATTCATCATCTTCAGGCTTCTGTCTTCGGCTCTTGCTTCTCAGAGTGATGTGAGCTTGCAGCTGCTTCTTCCTTTTAACTGCCAGTGGGGGTGGGACTTGATTGGGTGGGGGCTTGGCTGTGTTCTGATTGGGTGGGAGTGTGTTCTCATTGGTAGGGGGCTTGGCTGTGCTCTGATTGGTTGGAGGCGTGTTCTGTTCAGGTGGGGGCCTGATTGTGCAAGATGCCACCACCACACTTCCATGTAGAAAACAGACTCACACCCACTCAGAAGATGAGACACGACCATGGACCAGAAGCTGCACTGCAGCTGCATCACTACCCACTTCAAACCCCTCCGAGCCATACATGAAGCAAACCGACACCCACTATGAAGATGCAGCACAACCACGAACTCGAAGCCAAACAGCAAGATCACAGCTCACCAACTCAAATCCCCCAGCAACTAAGACTAGCCTGAGCACAATCAGGCCCCCACCTGAACAGAACACGCCTCCAACCAATCAGAACACGGCCAACCCCCCAACCAATCAGAGCACAGCCAAGCCCCCTACCAATGAGAACACACCCCCACCCAATCATAACACAGCCAAGCCCCCACCCAATCAAGTCCCACCCCCACTGGCAGTTAAAAGGAAGAAGCAGCTGCAAGCTCACATCACTCTGAGAAGCAAGAGCCGAAGACAGAAGCCTGAAGATGATGAATGAGACTTCATCGAAACGTTGCCTAGATACTTCGAATCTTACGCGGGAGAAAACCCGCACAACCAAAGATCCACATACAAATACCCGCGAGAACCTCAGAAAACAAATATATATATATATATATATATATATATATATATATATATATATATATATATATATATATAACACACACACACACACACACACACACACACACACACACATATGGATCTTTGGTTGTTCGGGTTTTCTCCCGCGTAAGATTCGAAGTATCTAGGCAACGTTTCGATGAAGTCTCATTCATCATCTTCAGGCTTCTGTCTTCGGCTCTTGCTTCTCAGAGTGATGTGAGATTGCAGCTGCTTCTTCCTTTTAACTGCTAGTGGGGGTGGGACTTGATTGGGTGGGGCTTGGCTGTGTTCTGATTGGGTGGGGGTGTGTTCTCATTGGTAGGGGTTTGGCTGTGTTCTGATTGGTTGGGGGTTAGCCTGTTCTGATTGGTTGGAGGCGTGTTCTGTTCAGGTGGGGCTTGGTTGTGCTCAGGTTAGTCTTAGTTGCTGGGGATTTGAGTTGGTGAGCTGTGATCTTGCTGTTTGGCTTCGAGTTCGTGGTCGTGCTGCATCTTCATAGTGGGTGTCGGTTTGCTTCATGTATGGCTCAGAGGGGTTTGAAGTGGGTAGTGATGTAGCTGCACCTACCAATGAGAACACACCCCCACCCAATCAGAACACAGCCAAGCCCCCACCCAATCAAGTCCCACCCCCACTAGCAGTTAAAAGGAAGAAGCAGCTGCAATCTCACATCACTCTGAGAAGCAAGAGCCGAAGACAGAAGCCTGAAGATGATGAATGAGACTTCATCGAAACGTTGCCTAGATACTTCCAATCTTACGCGGGAGAAAACCCGAACAACCAAAGATCCACATACAAATACCCGCGAGAACCTCAGAAAACATACACACATATATATATATATATATGAATGATAGAATGCATATAATACAATTGGATTTTGAGGAATAAATGCTGGTTAATTGACTATAAATTTACAAATTAGGAGATGAAGATTCCTAAATTTATATGCTTGCATGCATGCAAAAATTGAAGAGTTAAGGTATTTAATTTAATATATAAATGTTTAATATTTGTTCTGTCATCAACTATCATAACAACATTTAAATACTGGTCCCATGAAGAAAAACAAGCAAGCAAGCAAACAGTGCAGAATCTGGTGCATGAATGTATCAGAAAATCTGTAACAATTCTAAACAACAGTGAGAAAAAAATGAAATAAAGAATAAATAAGCAATGTGCAATTAAGATGTGTCATGGATTTTTTTTTTGCGTGAGTAAGCAAAAAAGATATGTAATGTGATTTTAAAATTCACTTTGCTTAACTCAGAATAAATCTCTAAGCAAAGTGAACTTTTTTATGAATCAGAACTTTAAATGTTCTCTTTCTTTTAAAATCATCACCATTATAACTACTGTACTGTCCTCTTTGATATGAATGTTTTTGCTGTACCTTTTCCTAAGGCTATTACATCAAAACACACAATTTAAAGATAACCCTGAAAATGAGAAAGCAAGATGTATTAATTGTACATGATTTATATGCCTGTACATGTCAGCTGCAAAAAAATAATTAAAATAGTTTTTTAGTATTAGTTGTGATCATTGGTTGGAGACCTGAACTTCAGAATCTAGGTATGAGTGTTATTTATTTATTTGAGGGGTCCTTGATGCTCTCTAAGTTTGGGGGGGTTGCAGATGTTTCATTACCCAAAACTAGCATCATTACCCAAAACAGCATCATTGCTACATCAGAATATTGATTATGGTATCTAATTTGGCCCAACCAAGCTCAGAGTACCAAAGGCCCCTCATTTCAATCCTGGTGTGTGTGTGTGTGTGTGTGTGTGTGTGTGCATTTCTTATGTTTTCATGGGTATTTATATGTATGGTATTCAACTTTGTTCGGGTATTTTCCCACGTCTTTATAGTTCTGCTTTTAAAGTTGTAGCAACGTTTCAGCAGAATCTCATCTGCCATCATCAGGCTCATGTGTTGGGTTCGTCTTCGTCATGTGTGTCAGGCTGTTTTAAATTTGGTGCTAGCTTCGTGCTTTGTTTGAATGGTTTTTTCTTCATCCTGATTGGTTGGGAGTCTTGGTTTGTGTTTATCGGTCTTGGAGTTGGCTGTGTTCTGCTTGATTGGTCTTCTCTCTGTTTTGTAGCATTTTTTTGTCTTGATTAGCTGGTGACATTGTGTTTTGTGTATTGGGGGCTTTCAGGGTGGCTTGGCTTTGTGTGAATGGCCGGCTGTTGTTTATTAAGAAGCTAGGTTTCATCTGGGTGCCTGGTTGGGGTGTGGGCTGGAGGTATCAGGGGGTGTCACTTTGTGCCCAGGTGCTTGCTTGGCTTGTGGTGTGGAGATTTTTTTTTTGTTTGTGAGTGCAGGCTTTCAGATAAATGACAGTCTCGTGGAACTAGCAGAACACTGCTTAACCAACACATATTTCATATACAAAGGACAAAGATATAAGCAGACTGAAGGAGCCCCCATGGGATCACCACTGTCACCCGTTATTGCAAACCTGTTCATGAAAGAATTCAAATCCAGAGCCCTGGCCAATGCCATCCTCAAACCCAAACTATGGTTAAGATACATTGATGACACATTTGTTATTTGGTCCCATGGAAAAGAAAACCTGAACAATTTCCTAACACACCTAAACAGCACACATACCAAAATCAAATTCACCATGGAAACAGAAATAAACAAACAACTACCATTCCTAGATGTACTAATCTACAAAAAAACAGATGGCACACTAGGGCACACCATATACCAGAAGAAAACACACACCAACCACTACAACGCCCAATCCCACCACCACCCAGCACAGATAAACTCCGTGGCCAAAACACTAATCGCCAGAACCAAACGCCTGGCAGACAATACACACATAAAGACTGAACTATGCACCCTGACTAAAGTACTGACAGCCAACGGCTTCCACAAAAGCCAACTCACTGGCTTGATCCACAAAAACACACTGAGACATAATAGAGACCCAGAAGATGAACAGACCTAAGGAACAGCTGTCCTGCCCTACATAAGAGGTACTACAGACAAAATTAGTAAGATACTACACAGACATCACATCAAGACTGCCTTCAAAACAGACAGAAAAATAGCAGCCATCCTTAGAAACCCCAAAGATAAAATTGACCTGGAAAACCAAGGCATATACGAAGTCCCCTGTGCATCATGCCCTGCCACATACATTGGACAGACCAATAGAAGAATAAGTACCCGCCTGGATGAACACAAAAATGCAGTCAAAAAGCTGGAACACACCTCCTCACTAGTCCAACACATGGAAGCCACAGGTCATAGCATCAACTTCAATGGCACCAAAACCCTAGCCACTATAGAAAACCACAGCCACAGAATTATCAGAGAAGCCATAGAGATTGAAAAAAAGACCTGAAAGCATGAATAGAAGAGATGATTCCACCAGACTGTCAATCATTTGGAAACCTGCACTCACAAACAAAAAAATCTCCACACCACTAGCCAGGCAAACACCTGGGTACAAACAGATCCCCCCTGATACCTCCAGCTCAAACACACCCCAACCAGACACCCAGATGAAACCTAGCTTCCTAACTAATGATAGCCATCCATTTACCCAGAGCCAAGCTGCACTAAAGGCCTCCAATAAAGTAACACAATGTTGCCAGCCAATCAAGATACAAAAAGAGCCACAAAACAGACAGAAGATATTAGAAACACCAATCAAGCAGAACACAGCAAACTCCAAGACCAATAAACACAGACCAAGACTCCCAACCAATCAGGATGAAGAAAAAACCATTCTGGCACAGCAATAGGCTGCCCCAAATTTAAATCTGAAACCACTGGAAAAGTCTGACTCACAGATGAACACTATACAGAAGCCTGATGATGGCAGATGAGATTCTGCCGAAACGTTGCTCCAATTTTAAAAGCACAACTACAATGACGTGGGAAAATACCCCAACAAAGTCAAATGCCATATATATATATATATATATATATATATATATATATATATATATATATATATATATATATATATATATTTGATTCTGAGGTTCTCGCAGGTATTTGTATGTGGATTTCTGGTTATTCGGGTTTTCTCCCGCGTAAGATTGGAAGTATCTAGGCAACGTTTCGATGAAGTCTCATTCATCATCTTCAGGCTTCTGTCTCCGGCTCTGTGCTTCTCAGAGTAATGTGAGATTGCAGCTGCTTCCTCTTTTTAACTGCCAGTGGGGGTGGGACTTGATTGGGTGGGGGCTTGGCTGTGTTCTGATTGGGTGGGGGTGTGTTCTCATTGGTAGGGGGTTTGGCTGTGTTCTGATTGGTTGGGGGGTTAGCCGTGTTCTGATTGGTTGGAGGCGTGTTCTGTTCAGGTGGGGGCTTGGTTGTGCTCAGGTTAGTCTTAGTTGCTGGGGGATTTGAGCTGGTGAGTTGTGATCTTGCTGTTTGGCTTCTAGTTCGTGGTCCTGCTGCATCTTCATAGTGGGTGTTGGTTTGCTTCATGTATGGCTCGGGGGGGTTTGAAGTGGGTAGTGATGCAGCTGCAGTGCAGCTTATGGTCCATGGTCGTGTCTCATCTTCTGAGTGGGTGGGAGTCTGTTTTCTACATGGAAGTGTGGTGGTGGCATCTTGTGTGGCTCTCATGGGTGTGGGTCTGGTGTCCTTCTTCATGTTAGGTACTCGTCTGTTCATGAGGGCAGGTTTCCAAATGGCTGGAAGGCGGGAGGTGTCATCTCGTTTGTTCATGCTGTGTGGAAACAGAAGCCAACAACCAACTTCCCTTCCTAGATGTCTTGGTATACAAAAGATCCAATGGCTCCCTAGGACACACCATCTACCAGAAGAAAACACATACTAACCGCTATCTACATGCACTCTCACACCACCACCCAGCACAGATCAATTCCGTAGCCAAGACACTCATCTCCAGAACAAAATGCTTGGCCGATGAACAACACCAAAAAACCGAACTACACACTCTCACCAACGTACTCACAGCCAATGGATTCCAAAGAAAGAAGATTACCCACCTAATCCAAAAAGAAACCCCAACCAAAATCCAAGACAGAGAACAAGAAAACGGCAAAGCCCTCCTCCCATATATAAAAGGCACTACAGACAAAATTAGCAAGATCCTCCAAAAACACAACATCAAAACAGCATTCTGCACAAACAGAAAAATATCCACCATCCTAAGAAACCCCAAAGACAAAATCGAATTAGAAAACCAAGGAGTATACGAAATCCCCTGCACTGCCTGCCCTACCACATACATTGGACAAACTAACAAAAGAATAAGTGCACGCATTGAAGAACATAAGAACTCAATCAAAAAGAAGAAATGACCTCTTCCCTGGTCCAACACCTCAAAGCCACAGGACATGAAATTGATTTTAAAAATACCAGAACTATTGCCAAAACTGAACACTTCAACAGCAGAATAATCAGAGAAGCCATAGAGATAGAAAATGCCCACACAGCATGAACAAACGAGATGACACCTCCCGCCTTCCAGCCATTTGGAAACCCGCCTCATGAACAGACGAGTACCCAACATGAAGAAGGACACCAGACCCACACCCATGAGAGCCACACAAGATGCCACCACCACACTTCCATGTAGAAAACAGACTCACACCCACTCAGAAGATGAGACACCACCATGGACCAGAAGCTGCACTGCAGCTGCATCACTACCCACTTCAAACCCCCAGCCATACATGAAGCAAACCGACACCACTATGAAGATGCAGCAGGACCACGAACTAGAAGCCAAACAGCAAGATCACAACTCACCAGCTCAAATCCCAGCAACTAAGACTAACCTGAGCACAACCAAGCCCCCACCTGAACAGAACACGCTCCAACCAATCAGAACACGGCTAACCCCCAACCAATCAGAACACAGCCAAACCCCTACCAATGAGAACACACCCCACAATCAGAACACAGCCAAGCCCCCACCAATCAAGTCCCACCCCACTGGCAGTTAAAAGAGGAAGCAGCTGCAATCTCACATACTCTGAGAAGCACAGAGCCGGAGACAGAAGCCTGAAGATGATGAATGAGACTTCATCAAACGTTGCCTCAACCCCGCCACAGATACTTCAAACTCACCAGTCAAATCAACAAGACTAACCTACAACAAGCCCCACCGAACAGACACTACGCCCCACCCACGTCCCCCCCTCAGTTAAAAGAGGAAGCAGCTTCTCAAATCTGAGAAAACCCGCTAACAACCAAAAGATCACATCACCATATATATATATATATATATATATATATATATATATATATATATATATATATATATATATATATTTCAAGGCAGTAAACATATTTAATATTTCCTCATATTTTCCTCATAACAACAACGATTTGAAATGGGTTGGACTAAGAGACTGCGACTACTAGCTACATTTAGAAGGAACAATACTAATCACATTTATTAAGGTGTGAAGAGAAGAGAGAAGAGAAGACTTTATTTGGCTCTGATTAGACACACAAGAAGTTTGTCTCCCATGCAGAAGCTTTCAGTGTACATACAAAGCAACAGAATATTAATAATACTCATAATAATAATACCAATAGGAGGCTGGAGCAAAGAACATAGTAAAAAGGCTATCTTGACTAGCAAAAATATTTATCCTAAGCTATTACGCCATATGTAGAGCTCTTAGTTTTTCTGGTAGAGAGAAATTCCCTGAGGGTAGGCTCCAGTAGAAATCTGAAAGCTTGGAAGACTAAACCTCTGATCCCAGTGACTAAGCCAGATTGGATCCTGCAATACTGAGTTTCCCTGTTATAGATAGTTGGAGATAGAGGGCACACATGTTGAGATGATTCTTTCAGTGAGTTCCCAGGCCAGTTGAGATAAATGCCATCTAAAATGTGACCTCTTGAAAATTCTTCCTGAATTTCCTATCTTAACTAATACTGGGACATCATTTCAGAACATGTAAGATCTAAATATATTTTGTAAGAATAGGACACCAAATCCCAGCAACCCTTCTAAAATTATAAAATATCAACTCCTAAAATATTCAGAGATGGGACATTTAAAAAAAAACCAATGTGAACTGGATGAGACACAGGTTAAGTATGGCAAAAGGCTAAGTATGAAAAAACGGTATAAATAACTCCACTCAAAATGCAATTGGTGCTTCAAAATTCAGGAGCTAAAAATACTATTATGTTACACATTACAAAATGTACAAAGTCTTTGTTTACTTTTATAGGGAATAATGGATTTAAAAGTTAAGGTTTCTGCATCCCCATACTTCATTATTGTTAAGCTGGATTGATTTTTTCAGATCACCTTTGGCTGGGAAAGGATATATCCAGGAAAACATTCAAGAGATTTAACTTACTCAATTCCTTAATAAAGGTACCCTTTCTGAAATTATATCTAATTAATTTATACAAAGAATATTCTTTTCCCATGTTTCCCCAATTATAGTAATAATTCTATACATGTCTGCAGTCATTTCCTGTCAATATTCTTAATAGATTTTGACCTAATTCACATTGATATCATTAATTCTACACTAGAACCAAACTTTACTGGTTGACTTATTAAATAATATATACAGTACACACACAGAAGTACAGTGAGTAGAAAGAGAGGAAAAAGAGTAAAGCAAATGCACAATGTCTTAGAGAAATGAGCATGAAAATAATAAAATTTTGTAAACTATTTTGAAATTGAGTAACTCTTAGTTGTTCCCTTAATGGTCAACTATAGTAAACAAAAACAAGAAATGTACCAGAATGATATAATTCTGTAAGCACTTAACAGTAGAATGGAATTTTGTCAATATTTAAAATGGGGCCCACATAAAGACCCCATCAGGCATTTAGAAAACAACCAGCCCTTATAGACTTCAACTGCTTTTTCAAAATGTGAATGGAAAAAGTTTTATACCACTCCTTGAAGAGACAAAGGATGGAAAATGTCAAAGTAGAAAGAGTTAACCCTGTTAGAATAAACTCAAAAGAGCAGCCTCTAAAATCCCTGTTCTCAAGCAGACTATTTTCTACTGGGCTTGCGGCGATGAGGAAAGTGGTGCTTCTTCTCTTTTGCCCAGCACACCAGGTGTCTTTGACTGTCGTTGGCCACTTTAGAAAACACACTATCAACAGCACCAGCAGGAGATTCAAAACTGGAAAAAAAGACATGGCTTCAGTTTCATTTTTATAAGCATATGATTCATTTAAGTTCCTTTATGCTCCAACTTTTGAAAGACTTAAGCTGGACGAAAATCAATTGCGCCTTTGTACGGCTTTTCTGAATGCATCCTTGTTAAGAGACAGCTGAGGAACTTAATATTGTGAGCCTGGAAGCTGGGGTATCAGTTAAGGAATCACTTGATCTTCCCTTCATTCCAGGCTACCTACAATAAAGCTGCCAGGTCACCACTGCTGTCCTTGTAGAAATAAAAAAAAAACCGAATAGAGCTTTTGACAATAGCACATTGTTTCTTTCTCAGAGTAGTGGTATGTTCATGCTCTGCAACTTTTGATCACATTAATTTATTTTATTTAATATAGTCATTTATTATTACAATCCCAATTAATTTATTAAGATTGTAGCCACTCCAGCATTATTTTATCTTTGATGGCTAATTTGATCTTTTGTATAGTTTTGTGATCATATTAAAAGAGCCATGATGGTGCAGTGATTAGAATGCAGTATTGCAGGCTAATTCTGATGACTGCTGACTGCCAACAGTTCGATTCTCACCGGGTCAAGGTTGATTCAGCCTTCCATCCTTCCAAGGTGGATAAAATGAAGACCCAGGGCTATATGCTGACTCTGTAAACTGTTTACAGAGGGTTGAAAGCACTATGAAGCTGTATATAAGTCTAAGTGCTACTGCCATAAGCTTCTAATCATATGTGATCACAGTTCAGGCCATTCTTTTAATAATAAGGAATTGTTAGCTCAAGACAACATGGTCTATCTAAAGACTAAAATATATATTGAAAGATATATCATGGTAGAAGAATAACAGGAAAAAGAGGGGAATATTAATTCTCATATTAAAAAAAGTTGTATGAAGTTTCAATGGGCTGACCACATTTGAATAATATTAACTTGAAATACTTAATTGAAATTAAATAAACTTGAAATATTAAACCAAGCTAAGTGTTTTGAATACCGTAAAAGAGATTCATAAGCCATTGGTTAATTTAGTGGACATTCTAGCGTTGCACAGCCTCAAACATAGCTGCAGTTTTTACATGAGTTAAACAGCCATCCAATGAATTTTATTTCCACAATACCTGTCTGTTAAAATCTTTGGGGAATGTTGCTCTGCTATTTATGCCTGTTTCTTTGGTTAGAATTTATTTAGACAGGGAAAGAAAAACATGAGATAATTATATTGCTACTCTTCCACATTTCCTAAATCTTTGCAAAATTTCTTAACTCATAGACTATCTGCTCTGAACTTTAGTTTCTGTTAGATTCTATCAAGCTTTTCTTTATATCTCAAGAAAAAAAGTTTATTATTTAGACAAAATTAATAACACATTTCTCAGATGCCTAAGTAATTATTAAAGAAACAATATGTAATGTATAATTGCCAGAAGAAATTAACTCTGCCAATGAGCCATGTCAATCAGCAGATTTAAAAATATAAGCAATTAGTGATGATGGACTCTTAATCTTTGCTGAAGGTTTACTCTTTTTTTAATTAAAGTTTTGTTTTTGATCATCTCAAAATCTGTGACCGATTTTGGTCAAGTTGTTTCCATTTAAACAATTATTGATTTTAAAAACTAATAATTTAGAAACTGCCATGAACCAAATGGTCCAAAAATTCCTCTCTTTCTGAAGTTTTTATGATGCATTGTAATTATCTTTCTTTTACTAGTAAACTTAAATAGCTAATTGAAACAAACGGTTCTGTGACTATTGTGAAAGCCTTTCCCTTTTTAAGTTAGAGTAGAACTCTTAATGCGTGGTTTAGCATAACTCTTTTAGAAGATTTTCATTGCATTATTTGGAGCCTGCTATGCTTTCTTCATTTCCGCTATTACAACTTTAAAAGATGTGCAAAAGGAGTATTTCAAAAATTATCAGATTTACATATTCCAAGCTCTCTGGGTGAAGGTCTTATAGGCTTGCTATCCTTGAAAGGATCTGTTATTTTCAGTCTATAATGCCAAAAAAGAAATTACCTGTTTAAATGTTGTCCCTTCAGAGTCTAAAGATAAACCTGAAATGAAATCTTGAACAATTAAATTGGGATCTCATTGATTTTCAATTTCAAATTACAGATTTGAATGACGCCTTGCCAATTGTAAATCTTGAATTTGAACCGAACTTTTTCTGATCTGCATCTCCTTATCATATAATAGCCATCTGGCATAGATTGCAATGGTCCAACATTTTTTTAATGCAGAGATCATGTCCCAACAAAATATGAGCATTAAGATTCCTCTGCAAATTCAAGTTTATGCTAAATATTTTTAAGAAATATGAAGAAATATGGTCAATTAAAGAGGGACTGAGGAACCCTTAAGCTATTGAACTCAAACCAGTTCTCCTGGGTTAGCATATTGTTAGGGAAGCAGCTTCTCTCCCTTACTTAATTTTTTTCTACTCTCTTACTATAGCTTCAGCCTCATACTGAGTTATCTTATAAGATAAATTATGAGACCAAATTAGAATTGAAGCAACAGAAAAAGTTGGTATAGAGCATCCACTTCTTCCTTATGTGATAGAAGCTTTGCTGGCTTGGACTATTGAAGCTGCCCCTGATTTGCCTCTACACTCCAAACTCTTTCTGGCAAGGCTTCAGTTTCTCTGCCCTTTGCAGTTCTACTTCTGTAAATACTTTATTTCTTATTATAAATGAACATTGAACTGCTAACCTCTGTTCTATTATTTTTGATTCAGGATATTATTCTTTTCAGAACTTGTGCATTTATTTCAGATATTCTCCTCTTGTTGGACTTCATTTGTAATAACAGATCATTATTTCTTTGTTTTCAATCTTTGTATATGTGTGATGGATAAATCACTTTTCTTCCAGTAAACCTGCAGCTGCTGGGCTTGATTTTTCAGCTAAAATCCTGAGTTCTGAAGCCCGTTTGTCACAGATATCCAGGAATTCCAATACCTTAAGTTCTTCTGACCACAGGTGATGATCAATCCAGTATGGGTTCCTCTAAATTATGTCCCATCCTATTGTTTATGGGACAGACACTCTTTATCTGGTTCCTCTGAAGGGGCCTTTTCAATTACAGTTGAATTTCTCATTGTCATCAGAGCACATATGCTTCACAGTCATGGCAAGGTGGTGTCTCACAGAGGGATTATTAGTGCAATGAATTAGAGTAGTTGAATGAGGTTTTTATGACAATTCCATTATTAGAGGATCACTATAGAACAAATGCCAGGATAAACATTTGTCAAAATTGTTAATTGTAGGAATCATTGTCCAAAACTGATTCATGTCTTAATCAATAGGTTGGCAGAAGAGCATGGTAAAGTTGATTGACCAATCTTGTTGAGGGGAATGGGCAAGGAAGGGAAGTTTGAAAAGGCTAATGCAGAACTGAAATACATCAAAACAGATAAAAGTAATTTAGTGAAATGGCAGAATAAACATAACTGTCATGAAAGTACTTTTAGTACTATTTATTTACTCTCTCAGAAGAGAAAAGGTGTTATGAAGTTATTTAATTTGACAGAAATACAAAATGAAGCTTCTTTGCTGACATTTATATGTTCTTCAGTTTGCATCTCTAAATAAGAAAGCAAGTTCTCTGTCACCCTTTATTAAAAGGGTGGTGAAATGGCTATTGACAAGAAATTCTATCTAATTGCTTTCAGTGTGGGAAAGTTCATTTTTATGGCTTGTTTAGAATTCTCTGAAAAGTCCTTAATAATCCTACAATGTTTGTGGCCAGATTTATTTATTACTTGTAAAAGTAGACCAAAACAGTGAGGCATTTCTAGTAAATTATCTCAGTGTAAGATAATAAGCTGCATTCTATGTCATTAATGTAACATGTAGTGTGATCCTCTAACTCATAAAAGCAAACTGACTGGCCAAGACTTGATATATTAAGCTGAATGTAACTTTAAAATTTACCAATGCAATATATATACTAAAAAATGTAGGCACCTTGAGAGGCATTTATTGTGCTGTGTAAAGAACTGCAGGGGTTTTATGAATTCTCAAGATAAGAATTGGAACAAACAAAAAAGTAACCTGAAAAATTTATCAGAAGATATTTTAATGTAGATGACCTTCTGTTTTCACTGTTTAACGTAGATTTAAACAAACAAACAAACAACTATTGCTTTAAGACGGCTATCATTACTTCAAGTTATATTTAAACTTTTGTTCTACAGTACATGTATATGACACTGTGTATGCATTTGTGTGTGTGTGTATATATACATATACATATACACACACACATATATACACACAAACACACACACACACATGTGTGTGTGTGTGTGTGTGTATGTATATCTATGCATTTAAGCAATATTTATCAGCCTTCATAATCCATTCAGACTGTATGCATTGCAGAGTAGTAAAATACAATAAAACTAAGCACTAAAAGGTTTATATATCGGAAGAATAAATCTGCCTGGTTTGCTCTTGTAAACTCAAGTATTCTCAGTCTTCAGTTGGCAATTTCAACTAAAAACCAACCAAACAGAATTCTCACCACCAGCATCAAAACTGAGTTGATTAATGTTATGAAATTTCATGAAGAAGAGTAATCTATTTCAGTTGACTCTCATCTTAACTCTTCTCCTATGTTTGTACTTTGTGAGGAATTTCCTTCTTTGGTGCCTAATAATTTGCCTACTTTTAATAGTCTTTGAGAAGTAAAATTGCCTGGATGATATAGATTATTCAGGAATGCAATTTATATTGGTTGATAGAGCCTTGAGGAATAGAATTCAACAAGCTAGTCTCTTCTTCCATTTCAAGTATAGCCATATCAAGTTTGAGAAAATCTGATGAATTCCATTAATCATACTACATACCAGACTGAAGAATTTCTAGTATCACGCAGGGTGATATTAATCTTCTCTTCAACTGCCATCAACATTATGCTGCATAGATAGATAATATTGATCCCTGGAAGGTTATTTACTATATGAGTCACAGCTAAGGGTCAGCATGTGTTGTCAGAACAAGACAATTTCTGTTGGCATGTTCCAGTATCTAGATCATACTGTATATTGCACAATAGAAAGTGCATTCATGTGGTGGAACAGCCAATTATTATGAGCATTATCAAGACTGAGTTTTATAAATTTAAAGCAGCATGCTCGGGTTAAACAAATTAATTAAACAGCCAGGTACAGGCTGTTATCATGCTAAATTTACAATATATTTAGTATTAAGGCTGCATTCATATAATAAAATGAGGCATTAATTTTGCATGGGAGGAAATAAACTTGTATAAAAGCTGTAATGAACTTTTCAAAGGGGATTCGTAAAGGATAGACATGTTAAGCAAATGTTGTCCATCACTAATAGCGTGGTTTGATTTTCCTGGGAGGAGGGAGTGGTAAAACCAGCCAACCAAACAGAAACACCACCACCCCCTCGCAAATACAACTTAATTGCCAATTATTTGAAGCACTAGAGAGAAATCATTTTCTAGTTTAAGAAAGAAAAACATTATTTGCCATGGAACAAAACAATTTCTTTCCATTGAAATTAAATGGGAATTGTTAGACAAACACACAAAAATGATGCAGAATAAAATGTCAGTCCAACACTAACAAGGATCCAGAATAAAAATATTTCCTGGTCTAGAGGGACATGCAAAACAGGTCTGGAACTTATCAGTGGTTTCATGAGAGATCATTTAAGCTGAGTTCCATGAAAAAAAGGCTTTAAACAGAGCAATCTTTTTCATGTTTACTCCAAAATAAACCTATAGTTTCAGTGGTGTTATATCAAACTAAGTATATACATAAGACATTCTGAAACCATGCAATGGTAAATCAACATGTTTTCCCCTGAAATTCTATTTTCTCAGAATGAATGAATTGGCCTTTGAATTGGCAGGGTTGTCTGCTGAGTGGCTGAGAAGTGAACAGCAAAGTTGTTTGTCAATGACTCATCTCTTAACTACTCTACAAAAAAGGGATGTTACCAAATAATAATAGCAATGACAATAACAGCATAGCAGAAACAACAATAAAGCTGCAGCAAGCACTGCTTTCTCCAGAAACTTTTCCTCTGCCCTGAACAAGACACTATTCAGCTTTGGATCACTGCAACATGTTTGACAAAAGCCATCAAGGCATCATATTGTTCAGATCGCAACAGAGAAGGATGAACTTGCTAACATATATTTTATATTTCTGATGAGCTTTAGTGCACATGGATGTAACACTTGACAAATTGAAGCCTGTTCCATTTGTAAAGGAGGCAGACAGCCCTGTGCAAGAGTCTCTCAATGCTGCTATTGAGTCACAACTTTGACCTGCAATTCCTTCTGCTGCTTTGGGGCTTGGCCAAGCTTTAGAAGACAAGCCAGGCATGCTGAACTGGGCCAGACTCCAACAGACAGAAAAAAAATCCAGTGGCCTTCGGGAAAGGCTTGGAGTATTAATATTAATGGCTTAGCCACAATTGTAGGGAGGGAAAGCTTGCTAGAGTAAGGCAGGTGCTCTCTCCAGAGATACTGAAATGGGGGTTAGTTAAATTCCATTGTTTCTACTGTGGCTTGTTTATAAATGCTTGTTTGGACTCCATGGCTGAAGCCAGGTGATATTTCTCATTGTGAAGCTCCCCAGATAAGCTTTCATATTAATTGAGAGCAGATTTTTTTTTAATGAAATTCTACAGGAAAGATGGTTGTCACAGGGCATCTCAAAATAGATGACTATTATATTTTAGATAGCTACATTTCTGCATATAGTTATCATTTCAAAATATGCCTTCCAGTTTTCTTTTATGTTTATGGCCCTTCAAGACCTTTCTTTTCAAAGCAAGCTAGAAATATGATAGAGAAATAGATGTGCAAAAATGATAATTCTAAGAGTTCATGAATAAATTAAAATTTAGATGTACTTATTTTCCATACTGAAAGAGGCAGAAACTGTATCTGCAATAGTTAACCTGCGATGGCCATTTTACCCACTGATGTTACTGTATGATATCTGAAAGCAAGAATAGGGTTGATCCCAAATTGTTGGATATCTTTGGTAATTTTTTGTGGAAGATAAAACATGCTTCTGGTTTGTTAAAACTACTAATATTTTGTGTACAAAAGTGGTGGCAATGTTTGCACATTTCTCTTTCAACAACATTACTACCATTAGCTTCAAATATTCATATTAGTTTGCTTATTCAATTACCTGTAGTCCTATTTGACCACTAGCATCATGGTTAATTATTATCACATGATATAAAATGAATACAACCAGGGGTGGGCTGCTGGAGGTTTGCAGGAGTTCAGGAGAGCCCCTAGCTAAGATTCTGTGCAGTTCAGGGAACCCCAAAATCCCACTCCTGGCTGGACCCACCCACCACACTCCGCCCCTCCCAGGAGTCCCCACGCTGCCCATTTTGGATTCAGGTAAGTGCAGGGCATGTACGGACATTTGAGGAGGGTGAAAAAATGGGCCTCCTGGAAGTTCAGGAGCCATTTCTGGCTTCCAGAGAGCCTGCGGTACCAGGGGAAGCTGTTTTCTCCCTCCCGGAGGCTCGAGGAAAATATATGGAACACAGGGAGGACAAAAACATACCCCTCACTGTGGTGCAGGAGGCCGGCTAGGCCATGCCCACCATGGCCACACTCACCCAGCAACCAAGCAGAGAACCGTTTGCTAAAATTTTTGAAGCCCACCCCTGAATACAACTGCTTTGAGCTCCAAAGAAATTAAAATAACACAACATAAATAAGTGAGGCTGAGAATACGAGGAAACAATAAAATAGGCATATGCAAATTTGTGCCCACTACACCCCTTGATAGCTCAAAGTAACTATCAGAGAGGGAAGGTCTAACACTATAAAACTATTTTTGTGTTTTAGTGGGAGACTTGGTGGAGTTTTAAGTAACGTAGTAAGTTAATCTGGAAAGGATCAAGGCTTTTCCAACTGAGAGGATTAGAAAGCAAAACTGAAACTTTAGCCATCTGCAAGATGTGAGGTACAGGTGTCCTTGTATTTCAGCCACTCATTCAGAAACTATTCAAGCTTGCAACAGTTCTGATGGGGACTTAAAATGGGCCCTCAAAGTTCTGACCATAACATGATTACAGGTCCTTGTGGACATATGATCATGATTTCTGATATTCCCTGCCAGCTTCCCAAAAACAAAGTCAATGAGGAAGCGACCAGGAAGTCATGGGAGGTCCTCACTTAATTGCCTACATGGTTCTTGTTTAATAGGTAGTGAATTTGCCTCAATCAGGATGAACAAGGGCTGTTTCTGCTTGGCTTAATCATTGAAGGACTTTTTAGCTTGAGTTCTCATGTGAACAGAGAGTGCCCTGTTTCAGAAGGGGAAAATATTTTCATTTGTAACTAAGTATTTTTGGCTTTTAAATAGGGGTTTGTGTTACTTGTGAGTAAGTGATTTTTCATTGCTGGCAAAGGCTGGATCAGAACAATAAGTCAATTTTTTCAGAAACTTTAATTGGTCATTAAATGAATGGCTGTAAATTGAGAACTATCTGTAGAGTAATTTTATTATTTTCATCCACTTCAATTCTACCATTTTTTAAAAAAGAGATTAAAATTACAGAATATTTAGCCTTGTCATGATGAGCATATTGCATCAATTGCTTGTGTAATTAAGCATGAATGGCTTTGCTGAAAACATTAATTCAGACAGATAATTTGAATTAAATGAGATTTTAAGGTAACATACCTGCTCTGCTCTGTGATTTATTTTGAGTATAGGTTTCAGTTTTAAAAAATTGAAACTCTTCCATCATTTTGGAATTTCAGAATAGGCAGGCATCTGTCTCATGACTTACTTTGCCTGTCATATATAAAGGAATACATTATTTGGGGACAGCTATAGTCCCACAGCATGCCTGATGTTTCTTTCCAGTAATAGTTTGGGAAATGTAAAATTTGATTTTTGGGGGGTTGCGGGGGGGACTAGTATGTGCAATAAAAAAAGAGAAGCAACATGTCTTACAAGTTGCCATGATTTTTAATCACAACACATCTTAGATGTGTTTGATAGACTTCTCAAGCCACTCAAATTATACTATCACTTCTACAAAGATTGGAATCTTTAGAATAACAGGAGTAGGTTTCTGAAGCTTTGAATGCTGGATGGTATGCCTTCAGAGACTTATAAAATGGATGGGATGCCTTCAGAGGCTTATAAAAGGTTTGTGTATTTTGGTTTATAAAAGGTTTGTAGATTTTGATTTTTTTTTTTAACAATTTGGGTTAGCAGGGCTTCAAATGAGCATTTATATGAACTGAGATTGGGCAGGCACTAAATAACATGATGCCCATGAAGTTTTCTAATGGAAAAAAAGTCTTTTCCCCCTTCCTATTAGTTAGGATAATGTTAAATAAATAATTTCTTCTGGCAAAAGTGAGAACTGAATAATTTTTCAGAGAGTTATAACTATAGAAGTGAAAACCATTAATAACAACAGAAATGAAAGTAAACCATAACAGATAAGATGAATTTAACATTGATTCTTAGGAACTAGTTCTTCTACTAGATCAGGATTGTTCCGGACTAGCAGGCTCGAAAGCCTGCAACTCTGATTGGCCTGCGAATAGCAGATTGTGATTGGTCGCCACAGACTGATGCGATTGGTTAGTAAACGGGCTGCCGCGATTGGCCCTACCAAGAGCGGCAAACTCAAATCACTTTCATTGGCTGCCTAGCCGCAGCCAGCCCTATATAAGGGGCTGCTGTGGCTGGGATATTTCGCTCAGATCTGAAGTCACTAATAAAGAGCTGTTGTTGTTATCTGAGTCTTGCCTCCATTCTTGAACCATCCTCCCAGATCTAACAAGGATAGTCCATGAAGCCCTTCCTTCCTTCCTTCCTTCCTTCCTTCCTTCCTTCCTTCCTTCCTTCCTTCCTTCCTTCCTTCCTTCCTTCCTTCCTTCCTTTCCTTCCTTCCATGAAAGTGCTGTTGCTTGCATTTGCTGCAGAGGGTTTATGGATTTTTTTGAATCTGTGCATCAACATGCAACATTTTGTCCCATCAATTATTGACAAATTTTGTTTTTGTATTCTGCTTGGAAAATGAGATAAATGAATCGTTGGACATTAATTTGCATGTTTTTATTTAAGGAGATGAAAATAATTGTATTTCAGGAATTCTTATTGTTGCTTTGGTCCATAAATAATAAGAATGCAAAGGACTGAGAAGGACTGGTTGAGTTTTTGAATGACAAACAAAGACACTTTTATTTTTTTATTATTACTTTCAAAATAGCTTATTTCTTACCTATTTCAATTGGAACTGAATTTTTTCTGGCATCCTAACCCTACAGGAATTTCATCTTTATATATGTTTGGCAGACGATTCTGAGATGGAACAACCCAGCTGCTCCTAAGGTGGTGCCTGCCATTCTCATTTTTATCTCTTTGGAAGTAGGACCCAAAGTCCATTGGGCAGTGATATCCTCAGCTGTCTTTAGTTAAAAGAAGCCCCAATGTGACTACCTCTTCTGTGAAAGTTGTTCAGTATATTGTTCCCTTCTCTGTGCACAGTATGACTACTATCCTTTGGCTACTCCTTGCAATTGAACCCCAAACCTCAACTGGATTCCCAGGGGTACACTCTTCCCCTGAAATGTTCCCTTATCTTGTGATCTTTACCAAGGAATTGTCAACTAGTGCTTACTAGCTTCTGGGTCCTTGGTTGTCTGTCTCTTCTGAAGATGCCTAGGTGAACTCACCTTGTGCCAGCAGACATGTTCTTGACTGAGTCAGGCTGATTCAATCCTCACATTGCAATCCCGGATAATCCCCCAAATGTATTGCCTTTAAATCCAAGCATCTGAGTTTGGCTTGGAGATAATAAGAATCTGATCCCTGAATTTGAGAGCATTTATTGGGGTTGGGGCATATGTCTATGTCTTTTTATAGGACACAGAAACAAGTTATACAAATGTTCGATATATGTGATGTGTCAATAAACAAATGGTCAAACAATACATTGATTGTGTGTGAAGTAAAGTCAGGATAATGCAACTGACGATCCATCAGCAGTTTCCAATCAAGCATCACTATTAGGCAGAAGGAGGAGGGAAGATAAGATGGTTCCTGGGAACTCTACAGCAACAGGTCTCATGAAGAAGAGGTCGAATAAATGGAACCAAACTTCAGGACTCAAAGAAAAGAGGCAAATTAAAAGACAGGCAGCCATGATGAGAAAGAGGCAATGGGAAAGGAGGCAGCAGCAGCAGAGAGAGAGAGAGAGAGAGAGAGAGAGAGAGAGAGAGAGAGTGAGAGTGAGTCAACTTTACAGAAAAAGGAATATAGCATTACAGGGAACAATAGAGATACACAGGGAATAAGACAACAGAAATATAGAAGTCAGCTATAAATAAGTATATTAGAAATATAGAATGGAAAGGTATGATAATACACTGAAGTTGGACTTAGATGATTTTGGTATAGATAAACAGACTACAGAAAGTAGTTAAAAAGAATATAATTTTATTTTTGATACAATATAATCACAGATAAGCCTATTGATGGATAAATTAATCTTCATATTTTTCACCAAAATACCATGAAAAATTAGATTGGTTTATCTGTGGGTGGTGCATTGATTATGGTACTTTAGTTAGAAATTAAAGGCACACTCTGAAGCTTCAAACCATTATTTGAGACTCGGGTTTTTTTTCAAAAAAATATGTCATTTGGTATTGCAACCATGAAGAATGGAAAGGCAATATAGAGAAGAGTGCCAAGGAAGAGTGCCTAGTCATGTCTACAGGGATGATGGAAATAATTCATGTACTATAAAGACTGTGGCTCAGTTCTGTGGAAGAGATATCAGATGAAAGAATGCAGGTGGAAAACCTGAGGTAAGTAGGCTCATACATTGTTACTTGGTGGTATTAATGAGACATTTTTCTCAATTACCTTACTTCCAAGGCAAAGAAAGTAAAAGAAACGGGATTTTTATTTTTCTAGATCATTAAATTATAAATCTTATCACTTATTTTCAGTCTGTGACTGGAAAGCCTTGTTATCAAATTGGCAATATACACCTTGGCATATTAGAGATAGAGCAAGAGACATCAAGAGACAACATCCATGGAATTCCACCAAATTGACCCCAAAACTAGAAAGTCTAAAAGATTCTTACCTATCTTTTTTCTTCTTGTAATCAGTTATGAAAGAAATATAAAGGTAAAAAGGGAAGGGGGAGATGAAAGAATGCTCAGAGGAAAAGACACACCCAGATGATATCTTCTTTTCCTGAGATAAAATAATTCTTCCATTATTTGCACTTTCCCTCTGTACATTGAGCCTATTTCCATCAGTAGCCTCGGTGAGATAGAGTAAAATGTAATAGGCATTTGATGCAATTTCAGAGGCATCCACATATTTCTTATAATATGTGAAAAGTGAGCATATTTCTTAAAATGAGAGGAACATGTACATCAAGAATTCCTTCCATTTAGCATGCTTGCATTTGCAAAATGTATCTCCAGTACAAATAACATATAAAGAATTCTAATAAAGAAATGATTTCTTGATCTGTATAGTACACTAGAACGGTGGAATACATAATGGAAATTAGACAAAATTAAGCTAAAATTTCAAAATTGCATTTTCTCCAGCTTTAGGTTACTATCTATTGGTTTAGATGACATTTGCTTTTATATAAATGTCCTCTGGAAAATCAGAAATGGTCTTAACACCAGATCACATTTATCCTTGTATTGTCTGCTCTGAATGCCCTTGATGATCTCATTCTTTTTTTAAAACTGCTGACAGTAAAGCTTGAACTTGGGAATTCCTGCATGCAAAGCATGCTCTTGCCTACTGAGCTAAATGTCCATAAAATAGAAAATGCAGATGGTATATAGCCTTTCAACCCTGAATCACCACTGCTGGCTTGCTAGCTAGCATTCAGAACTCTAGTACTTTGACACGGGAAGCAATCACTCCAGAACAGAAGTTTTAGTTCACTCTGTTTGGGGGAAAATCAAACTCTTTCTGTCTTTCTGGCTCTCTCCCTCCATACAAGCTAGGCAGCTTTAGTGACAGATTTAATTTCTGGTTTTTCTTCCTGTAGGAATAAATACATCTTTCAACTGACAAAAATCCTTATGTTTTATATCTCTTCTAAAAATGAAAGACATTTCCAGTACAGCTATTCATTGGTCATTCAACTTTAATTGGCCAATTTTTGTTTAAAATCCAAGTTGCCTGTTTCCTGGGGAAGAGATAAGTCACTTGACAGTCAAATCTGTCCCAATTTTTCTTCCCTCCTCAATGTTTCATTGTATTACAGTGGATTTGTGAACTTTACAAAACATTCCTGTCTGATACACAAATATTAACCTAGAGAGATGTGGCACCCTGTGGTTGCTTGCATCTGCTATTCAATTGCTGAAGGATTCACAGTAACAAAGGAAACCAAATACTTTTACAAGCCAATATTCTCCAACTCTCTTGCTCTTAGCATGGATGAATGAGTAAGAAATAAATACAAATGTAGGCATTCAGAAAAGATATAATTCTTCAAAGAGCACATTTTGAAATAAGGAACTATAGAATGGATTTTAAAGAGGGGGAAATTCTCTCACCATGCAATCCATAGCAAACTCCACTTTGTAATGCCGGTGCTTACTATGCTACACTGAAAAGCACTAAGGGAAAAAGAATGTATGTCTAAAAGGAAATAGAAACAGGTTTAATTTTTAATCTTGTGCCAAAATTCATTTAACAATCACTTGGCCTGTGGCCATTCACAGTGGAAATCAACATGAAGATTTGTCAAAGTTGGTTAACATTAAGACTACTCTAAATTGGGTATGAATTGGAATCTTTATTTTTGGGAGAATAAGGAAGTGGGAGAAGGCAATATTTCCTTTAAAATGTTAGGGGAATGGAAATTGGGCAATTCAAATTGTATAGCAGACAGATACTCAAAATTTAAGAGGAATCAGAGCAAATGCATAAATATTATCAGATTTATTATTATTATTATTATTATTATTATTATTATTATTATTATTATTATTAATTTATGTAAGCATTTTTTCATCCATCGTGTTAAGAGAAGGAAATTATTGTTCCCAGCCACTTCGTGTTTAGTTTTCTTCTTACATATCAGGTTGCTATATATTCTCATTTGATGAACCAAACATGATGTTTATCTGAGTGGCAGCAACTCTTGTTATGTGATGCTCTTATTTATTTAAAGTTTTGAAATTCCTGTTGACTGAACTTTCATTATTTAGAACTATTGCAATGTTTCATGGACTCTGGAAGTATCATTTAGCTGTAGCTACTTCTATTCCATGGAGCAAAATGCTTCTCAATACTCAGCTTGCTACCTATCTAAACCCCACAACAAGACAATTAGCCCAACTATAGCATTAGTTAGTAACCTGGAATTTTAAGTACATGCAAAGATTGGGATGATAATACCTCCTGGCAGAATTCACAAGTATTCTTGCTAGAAGTATTAGAAAGGGGCAGGCAAAGAGTGGTGATGC
This sequence comes from Pseudonaja textilis, assembly GCF_049901715.1. NCBI lineage: Eukaryota > Metazoa > Chordata > Lepidosauria > Squamata > Elapidae > Pseudonaja > Pseudonaja textilis. The sequence continues at coordinate 72,834,077 of NC_141992.1, forward strand.
ACTATAATATCAAAATTCATAATCCTCTTAATATTTGTTTGCAAGATCAGGACCAAGTTTGACGTGAGATGACATGGCCATTTTATTTTCATGGTGGTTAAGACTTACACCTATAGCTCTTACTGTTTTAAGATTCTCTGTTCTAAAATCCTGAAACTCTTTGGGGACTATACTATGTAAGAATTAATATAGGAAACTGCATATGGGTGTTTTACCAGCTTTCCATGTACATCATGACTAAATGTTACTTATGATTGAAAAACATATCTGTATATAACATATCTGTATATAACAATTCAAGGCTAACAATTCAACAAGTACATTCACAAGGCATAGACACTAACCTAGCCTTAATTATAGAACCCTATCATTTTTCTATATAAAAAAAACATAAGCACACAATTCTGGATTTTGAGAGGAACCATATCATTCAATGATATTACAATACTTTGGATTGGTGGGAATTGTACTTAAAACCAGTGGTGAGATTCAATTTTTTTTTATTACTGGTTCTGTGGGCATGGCATGGTGGGTGCGGCATGGCTTGGTGGGTGTGGCATGGTGGGAGTAGCAAGGGAAGTATACTGCAAAACCTTCATTCCCACCCCACTCCAGTGGGAAGGTTACCACCAGTTCTCTGAACTTCTCAAAATTTCCACTACCGGTTCTCCAGAACTGGTCAGAACCTGCTGAATATCACCTCTGCTTAAAACTAAGTAACAGTAGAAATAGGAAGAGCCATTTATTTAATCTGGAGTTCATGGAGCAACAATGAAGTTTCCAATCTTCAACCCAAGTAATTACACAAGTTTATGCTTTTATGAATGAAATGAGGAGATATTCCGGATTCCATCTTGAAGTCTTTGAGACAAGAGGGAGATCAACATAACAATAAATTAATAAAACATAAATAATTGAACTTGTTGCTAGATTGAACAACCTCAAGTTTGCAGAAAAGAAACTGAAGTGAACCTGAGTTCATTTACCCTGCATTGGGCAACCTTATGACTCTTTCTATTGCTGAACAAAAATGATATTAAAACAAAGGGAGAATCTTATTAGACTACTTGCTCCTGAAGAAAATGCAGGGTAGCAATCTAATGAGCAAACAGGATTAAATAACATGGAAATGTTTGCATATTCATTTGCATATATGTGCACACATATGCATAAACATACTACTGTTGCGGTTGCCATAATATGATAGATAGAATATAGAATAACAGAGTTGGAAGGGACCTTGGAGGTCTTCCAGTCTAACCCGTGCTCAAACAAGAGAACCTAAACCACCATTCCAGACAAATGGCTGTCCAATTTCTTCTTAGAAACGTCTAGTGATGGAGCATTCACAACTTCTGAAAGCAAGCCATTCCACTGATGAATTGTTCTCAGTGATAGGAAATTTCTCTGATTCTAGTTTGGATCTTTCTTTATTTCCATCTGTTACTTCGTGTCTTGTTCTCAGGTGCTTTGGAGAATAGGTTGACATCCCACCCTTGACAGTCCCTTAAACATTGAAAGCCTGCTATCATGTCACTACGAGTCCTTCTCTTTGTTAGACTAGACATTCCCAGTTCCCACAAGCTATTTTTTCTTTTGTATTATTATTATTATATTTATTTTCAAAACATATATTCATTTACATTTTAATAGTGCTGTGTCAAGCATTTACATATATTTACAATTATTTTCCATATTAAACCTTATTTCTTTTCTCTAACCATATATACATTTCCCATACCTCATAAAACTCAGACTCCTCTTTACTTTTCAATATCTTCGTAAGCCTATCCATTTTGGCACAATCAAGTATTTTATTTATTATCATATTCTCAGAAGGCACATCCTCAACTTTCCAGCTCTGGGCATAAGCAATCCTTGCCGCTGTTATTATATGTTGTATGACATATTGGATACGTTTCTTTAAATTTCCTTTAATCATCCCCAAAATGTTTCTGGTTTAAGTTCAATATCATATCCTTTAATTTGTATCCATTTCCTCAATTTTTTTCCAGTATTTTTTTTTAGCTTTGGGGCATTGCCACCACATGTGATAGTATGTTCTGTCCATAAGCTTACATTTCCAGCATTCTGGTTTCATGCTTGGATATATTTTAGCCAACCTCGCTGGTGTCAAATGCCATTATAAAATCCCACAAGCTATTTCAATATACAGTTTAGCCTCCAGTCCCCTCATCATCTTGGTTGTTCTTCTCTGCACTCTTTCTAGAGTCTCAGCACCAGCACATATATTCTAGTGAATCTATCTGGTGAAACCTGCTGATTAGAACTTTGAGAAGCTATTGGGATAAAGAAAAAGTTTGTTTTAAGATCCACCAGTTGCTATATTTTAAATTATAAATGAAACTTTTCGCATCTGAAGGATGTTAATAGGAGTCTCCACTCAGAAGAGACGAAGGGCAGGGTTTCGGTTTTGCAAGCCTGGGTGCCATCTTGACTTTTGACATGCATGCCATGGCAGCTTCTGAATAGGAAGGAAGGAAGGGAGGGAGGGAGGGATTCTGTATTTGCATTGTACCAGTGTGTAAGGTAAAATAGGCAAATGCATAGTAATATCAATCTCGCCTTAAATTCCATAGAAGGATCTCCTCCTGATCTCTTCTTAATCTTTCTCTTATGAAAAAACTGATTTGCTCCCCAGACAAAGATTTGTTTTTTAAATCTCCCTGATTTTAGATTCTTAATATTTTTGCTTTCTTTCCTGCTTACATTTGGAATAGTTATAGTATTTCTCAACAACCAAGAGCCACAAAGGCAGAACTGGAAAGATGGATATTCCAAGACAATGATTGTTATGCATCCAACAACTAACCTGTGGTTTTCTGTTTCATATTGAATAATTGGCTTGGTTCATCAAAACATACTAAATCATAAACCTTAATTTGCAATTCAGAGTGCTGGGTTTAAAAATCCACAAACACACTATAGTATAGTGTACTGTGTTGTTTGAACACAGTCTGCATTATATATTTCTGACATATAGGGAAATAAATCGGGCATAATCCTTGTATGAATCATAATCTTTGGTTACTTTTCCTGGAAGATGGACAAATTTGTTGAGTTAATATCATAATCAGTAACCCTCAAAATTTAGAGATTTACAACTTTAGGATTTGATTTGAATTTTTCCCAATTCTCTGAATTTCATGATGGAAAGTATACAAAGGGACAACTATGAATAAAAATTATTCTTTCACTACCACCATGTAAAGGATATTCTTGTGAATTCTGGTAAAATTAAGATGTCTGCAAACATTCTTCAAGTTAGAATGGTGCAGGTTAATGTGTTAACACTCTTCTTATTTCAGCAAGTCAAATTATTCATTTCTTCTATATTTTCTAATTTGCCAAACATGCCAAGCATTGTTTTTTGAAGAGGGGGAATAAAGGGGAAAGCAGAACAGATGATAATATAAAAACTATATATTTAATATAAAATCTACTTTCCCCAGGGTAAATCTACTTTGCTTAAACCAATCATTTGGACACTGTTTTTCTGATCTTTCACATGACAAACACAGTCATAGTTTTAGGATAAAGAAAAAAATAAGAAATGTATTTCATTTCTTCACTGTCAGATACTGGATGTTATTCATCTGTGTTTCTATCATTAATTGGTATTGTTCTTAATGTCTAATAAATGGAGGTTCCTAACTCAGATTATACACATATTTATATGATGTTCAATTTAGCTTTTCCAGTCATGTTAGGGATGATAAATATCTTATGTTTATTTCAGTTTTTTATTTTTCTAACTTCTTGTTTAATTTTGGTAATTTTTGCATCAGTGTGTATATAGTTTTTCTTTTGTTTTTTTTACAAAACCTGGTATAGATATTTTTCAAAATATGTGTGTTTTTCAAATCATTCTCTTGGATGCATTTCTGTGCTTCCTTTTACCATTAGAACCACAATTTCCTTTCCTAGACATTTGGAGAATGTCCCATTGCAATTGGATAATAGCATTTCACTTCATATAGAGTGAGAGCTGAAATACAACCCCTCATCTCTACTCTGCAGAAGGGAACATTATCTGCACTAAAAAGATTCTAAGCTTGGTTTTTGACATTGAAGCTAAAAAGGTCAATTTATGAGAATGCCCTTTGCTTAGAGTCCAGTATCATCAATTAAAATTAAGATTATATTTGGCTAAATGAATATATACTCTGTCCTGGACTAAGTCAAGTTCTTATTTATAAGAACTATATAACCTCCTTAACTTTCTGCAAATAACCTCCTTGACTTTCTGCAAATTAGGGACAGATACCTAAAACAGGCATAAAGAGTTATATTTTTTTTCTTTCAAGTCAAAAAGGATAACTTTCTTAGATTTTTAGGAGGAAAAAAAACAGTTTGGTCCATATGCTGAGGCACTGTTTCATCCCAATGAAATTGGTCCACTGGCCTGAATCCCCAATGGGGTTGCTCTATGCCAGGCGTAGCTGACAGAGTAGAGAGAGGGTTCACCCCTATGTTGCTCATCCTCTTGATTTGTTGTTTCCATGTAATCCTTGTTAATTGCAATCATTTTATAGTATCTTTTTATCATTTTGCAAGCTGCACAGGATCTCTTCAACAGTGAGATGGGCAGCATATACATTTAATAAATAACTGAAATGCGTGTGCCATCAGCATGGATAAACATATTCTTGTCCTTGTTTCATTATTCAGATCCTCTGTACCTATTTATCTGCATTTTAAAGAAATGCAGTGTACTCACAATGAAAATAATGATGTCATGTTAATTCCAAGCCATCATTATTCAACTACTTTAACTTACCAACCACAGAACCTACCAGTTCTGAGTTGCAGACTGGAAGCTTATCTACATGTGAATAGGAGCTTTGCAAATGGAAGATTTTTTTTTTTAATCCTGGAATATAAGTCAAATACTGTAGTCGTCTCCATCACACCAACAAATTTGCAAAAGGGGGCTGAATAAAACCTTATGCAATTGGTGGTTACATGTGCTGGAACTGAATATATTTTGCAATGATTATGGTCCCTATGCATTTTGCAGGATTATATATAACGTTTCTAAACCACACATTTTTATATGGTTTCCAAATAGGACATGATTTTGGAGGATTATACGATTTGTTTTCACCAAAAGGTTCTGCAGCTATAGCTGCCATATCCAGTAAATTTGGACAAAAAGGCAGGTTTCATATTCTTAAGTCTTGCTATAAGAGGTCTGGATGTAATTAAAGAAAAATTGCATTTAAACAGATTGGGAATTGTAATTTACAGGAAGTGGGATTGTCTGGCTTTCTTTCAAACAAAGAATCCCTATACTCTAATTATTTAGGCAAGCCCCAAATTGTTTCTGTTTTGAGATTTGTTGAGAACATACCATGATTTAAAACTATTTATTTATATTTTCCATATGGAATTATGTGAAAAGGCATGGTTTTGTAGTCTGCCTTTTTACAGTCTTTTAAGACTTTTATTAGATAAAAAGCAAGTGAAAATTCTTCTAATGTTTGTTGTTTGTAATGTATATGTAGAAACATCTTATATCTACATATTACTTGTACATGGAATCTGTCTCTTCCACCAAGAAATCTTAAACGACTCCTTCATAACTAATATTTCCTTGTTGTCATTATTGTATGGAATTAAGTATTATTTGTTACTGGACTCAGTTGAATGGATAACTGAAATTGCATCCACTTAAAATGATCTAATAACCATGTTCTGTAGTACAATTTATATTATTGTAGCATTTTTAGAATTTTGCACATGATATATTTCTTATAATATGCAGAAGTGAACAATTTGTTTCACTGTCAGTTTCACAGGTGTCTGTTCTCCCCTATTCACAAATCAATCAATGAAATTAATTAAGTGCATCCAGCAAGAACACTAATTACATACCTTCAACAAGAGAGTGTAAAAAGTCACATTATTTTTAAACATATATTTCACAGAATGTGCTTGTATGTATCTTTTCCTGAGTTTTAACTTTAATACTTGTATTATATAATCCTGGATCTTTCCTTTTTAACAAGGAATTGAATTGTTCAATTCAGAGAAGTGCAAAACCAAAAGAAAAGTTCAACCCAAAGCAAGTATTAGTCCTAAAAATCTCTTTATATACCAATACTTACCTGATACAGGTAGTTCTTGACTTCTGACTGGTTGCTTAGCAAATGTTCAAAATTACAACAGGCCACGCAATAGGTACATACATTTCAAAATTATGGCACTTGCAGTATCTCCATGGTCTTTCACCTTTACAACTAATTGCAGGAATGCTACACCTCTACACTCTCCCCCCCGCCTCCCGCTGGCTCCTGCAGACCATCTGCCTGCTTCCACCACATCTACATCACTGATCATGCAATTTTGCCCCTTGATGTCCCTGGGCCTCTTGTCTTCATCCCAGAAGCAGGTGGTATTTTTCTGAGCACTAATGAAATAGCAACTTAATCACCTTCTCAAATGGCTTCCCTACCACTGTTTCCCTCCTGGTAATGGCTTTCCCTATCACAGCTTTTGCTTGTCTCCTCCACTACTGGGGTTGGATTTAGCCCCAAGCCGGCACAATTCAGGGCCTTGGTCCTACCCATTTGCCATTGTTATGGACTTTGCTATGGACTCCATTGCTATGGACTCTCTAAGGGCTACTAGTTCAAAAGAAATAAACAAAAATCCACCAGAGTCTACGGGGGGGGGGAGGGGCAGTGGGAGAAGAGCTTTCAAAAAAGATGAAGGCTTCTTTCAGAAGCATGTACAAACACACACACACACACACACACACACACACACAGTCACACACCTCAAATACTCCTGGCAGTGACTAAAGGAAGATGTGTGAGCATGTATGTGCCATTTCCCCAAAGAAGCTTTATTCTTTTCCTTCCAGGGCTTTAATGTCTAGTGGTTAAGACACCAATTCAAGTAAATTTTACTAATAATTTCCAAAGTATTTAATTGAACAAGACTGGTTATAAGTCAGAACTTGAAGAAAGGACACAATTGCAAAATGCATATTCATATTATGAAGGGAAGAAATACAAGTAATTTTCATTTAGTCATTGCAATTAGGACTCACAAAGTGGTTGCTAAGTGAAAAATTATATGATCAACAACTTCATTTATAATTATATTACAAGTTTCCTTTGCTTTACCGTGTCAGAAGGATACAACCTATACACCCAGGTGAACCCAAACATATAACATAGTCCTTGGAGATCTTCTAGTCAAATCCTCTGTTTGAGCAGGAGACCCTATACCATTTCAGACAAGTCTAATCTCTTCTTAAAAGCCTCCAGCAGTGGAGCGCCCACAACTTCTGAAGGCAAGGCATTCTACTGGTTAATTGTTCTTACTGTTAGAAAATTTCTCCTTTGTTCTAGGGTGCTTTTCTCCTTGAGTAGTTTCCATCCATTGTTTCTTGTCTTGCCTTCTGGTACTTTGGAAATTAAGTTGACCCACTCATCATTGTGGTAGACCCTCAAATATTGAAACACTGCTATCATGTCTTCCCATCTTTTCATTAGAATAGACATACCTAATCTTCAACCATTCTTCATAAGTTTTAGCTCCAGCCCCCTAAATTTCCTTGTTGCTCTTCTGTGCAATTTTTCAATTATTTTCCATTGTTTCAACATCCTTTTTATGTTGTTGTGACCAAAACTGGATGCAGTATTCCAAGTGTAGCCTTTGTACTAATACTTCAAGTGATCTTGATTTTATCTTGATTCAAATAGTGAGAAAGGTTGCTGGAACGTAACTCATAAAGAAGCTAAATAAAAGGGCAAATCTTACACCTTTTTCCCCCCACTCCCTGATCTTTGGAATGCTTCCCCCAAAAGTTGGGATAATTAGCAAGAAGAGAATTCATGTTTTATTTATATTTATTGGAGAGGAAGTGGTTATAAAAGACTAAGCAGGTACACAATACAGAATATACAAAGAAAGGAATGCACTAGTGCTGTTTGCCTGGTGCCCTTGCAGCTGTGAACCACTAGAGGCAGAGGAGGCAAAAAAGTCTTCAGTGTGAAATTTATTAAGGTCTTGCCAATATCAGGCAGCAAATGTGAGCAGCCAGAGGATTCTAATTATTTAATTAAGGTTATAGAGCTGAGCTTGTAGTTAGCAGTTTTTAGGGACAGGCTAAACTAGGATGAAAAGCAGCTCAAGAAAAAAAAAGGGGGGGGGGAACAGATAGGTATAAAATAATTCATATTAACTGATAATGGAAAACACATGACAGAGAAATCCTTCAAAAATGAGGGCATTGGTCAAAAAGTTACTTTTTCATTTGTAGCCACAAATGGTCACTGTCTGAGCTAATTTCTAAACTAGGATTACTTGTATATCTATATCTATATCTATATATCTATATATATTCTTAAGTTTTCGTGGGTACTTACATGTATGGCATTCAGCTTTGTTCGGGTATTTTCCCACGTCATTGTAGTTGTGCTTTTAAAGTTGTAGCAACGTTTTGGCAGAATCTCATCTGCCATCATCAGGGTTCTGTATACATATATATATTCAGTTTATACAAGTAATCCTAGTTATACACACACACACACACACACACACACACACACACACACACACACACACACACACACACACACACACAAATATATATATATATATATATTTATTTTCTGATATTTCATGTATTTGTATGTGTGGATCTTTGGTTGTTGGGTTTCTCGCGTAAGATTGAGTATCTAGGCAGCGTTTGATGAAGTCTCATTCATCATCTTCTGGCTTCTGTCTCCGGCTCTGTGCTTCTCAGAGTAAGCACTGAGAAGCACAGAGCCGGAGACAGAAGCCTGAAGATGATGAATGAGACTTCATCGAAACGCTGCTCAGATACTGAATCTTACGCGAGAAAACCCGAACAACAAAGATCATTATATATATATATATATATATATATATATATATATATATATATATATATATATATATATATATATATATATTCTGGAATCAGAGATCTTCCTGGAGTTAGAGATATATAGTGAGGAAGAGGGGTCAGCAATATCATAGTGATAAGTATGACTTAGAGATTAAAACACCACCCCTGTTCAATATGGATTGCATGTATCCTATGCAAGGAAAAAAGGTGGATCTTCAATCTTATCACAGCCCTTCATTATCAGTCATCATAATAAAAAATATAGAAATATTCATTCTCCTGGATTTGATGTGTTAGTTTTATTGGAAGGTTCCACAAAGCAAAAGGATACATTTGGAAGGAATGAGAGGGAGGGACGGAGGGAGGGAGGGAGGGAAGGAAGGAGAGAGAGAGAGCAAGAGAGAGAGAGAGAGAATCTTATTAAACTGAAGCTGTTATTGTCAGGCTGAACTGCAGGTCCAAATAAATATAGAATTCGAAACACTTTACAATTCATTTAGATATAAACAGGTAGGTTGCCTTATGATTGTTGAGACAGGATGTGTGTTCAGATACCAAACAAAATCTTGAATACCTCTAATAATACATCAGTCAAAACCCTGAATAGCAAGTACATATGTTAATTCATGAGGTAAGGCATTGGCTTTGTGTTCTAATTTTAAAATACATTTTTGTAATTATTAACTTAAATATATAATTATTCCTTTAGTTCTAGTTCCATATTTGCAATTTTATTTATTAACTTCATGACCAGCTCAGTAACTTTACAATCAAGAGTTGATACATTAAAATTGATACATGCTTTTTGTTGGAAACTGAATCCTAATTTAGATTATTATTAAGTTATTATGATTTGTTTTTTCCAAGAATAAATTGCAATTTATGCTCTTGATATATGAAAGAGGAAATTGTGGTTTAGACCATACTTTTCAGTTTACTGATTATATCTCTTAACATCTGTTTTCAGAATCAGTGCAGCACTTGATGGTTAGAACAGAGAATTGTTTTCACCATAACAGTGATAGCTTCATCCACCACACTGATAGCAATAATTTTTTTGAGAGGGAAAGGCTGCTAATGATTGGGACTTATGTCCTGAAGTATATGAATATTTAAAGTAGAGAATACTGAATACATTGAAGTCTTGGTTGTTTTAAAGTAAAATTTCAAATCTATATTTTACCATTTAGGTCAAAGTTCACATGCTTCTCATCTATTCAGCTCATTCTTTAAAAGCAGAGTGATCTGTTTGGGGAAATCCTTTATCAAATGGCCATAATACATAACCATTGATTCCTCAAAAGGGGTAGTTTTGAGAAACTCAATTGAAAATTATCCCTATTGGTAACTGATATGTCAGTGGCGAAAGCTGGAAGTTGAATATGACAACAGAGTAAATAAAGTAGTTTAAGTTAACTTTCCAAATCAGATGAAAGAAGATGTATTTTCTCTCCCATTTCCATTTAGCAATTTCAACATTTATATAGGCACACTGTCAGAGAATGAGACTAACTAGAGTACATATACAATACACATATACACTGTCTGCTAGTCTGTTCACATAGCACACTGTAGGTATATTCATCAAACACTGTTCAATCAGTGTCCACCTAGATATGTTAGATAAGAAAGAAGGAAATATTAGCCTAACTGGGATAGCTAACGCTGCAGTCAAACATTATTTTTATTTAGTTTAATTACCTTTTGATTTTGTTAACTATCATTTAAATATGTTGATTAAAATTTGCTGTTAATCTTTTCATTTATGATTTAATTTTTCTGTTAATTTTATGGTTACATATACTTTAGAATGTGAGCCATCCAAGCATCGGTTATGCTGTGGATTATGAATTCAGCTAAACTTGATATAAAAGTTTTGTGAACAGGAAATCAAAAATTATGCAAGAATTGATTCTAACAGACATCTCTCAAGAAATGTTATTCAGTTTGGCCCTTTCTTCACGATACAATATTCCTTATGAAAATAACCCTGGTGGTACAACTAGACTGTACATTTATTTATTATGATTATTTGCATATCGTTTACTCAAATCACCTTAGGCAGCTTATTATAGTTATATTTTAAAAAGTCATGTATTGCACATATGATTTATCTTTAAAATAACTACAAATGTTTATTATCCTGTCTGACAGTGTAAGGCAATTGGTTTCATGTTATTATTTCAAACACTGTCCCTGAGACTTCTATTTTAAATCATCACCCAAAAATTTAAATTTGCCTGGATACTCTTGATAGAATATCCTGGCTCTTTTCTAAGATTTACAACTATGAGGTTTTGGCTAAGACATATAGTCTATTTCTTAGAGTTTTATGTTTTGTCATTATTTAGCAGTTCTATTGATGGCAATAGATTTTACACTTGAATGTAAAAGTTTAGGCATCCTGATCAAACTGTATGTTTCAATGAAATCCCTAAGTGAACAGAAGCTGACACCACCTCTATATTGTACAAAATTAAATATGATACCTTTCTACAAATTTGAATGCATACTTACTATTTATGAGCAATTGTTCACAGATTCAAAATAAGAAAACATGAATCTGAAAAATGCAGAAGTTGGATTTTCTTTCAGTTTATTCATCTCTGTCTCTAAAGTTAATGCAGAAACATATGATTGACTCATTAGCCTACAATTAACCAGGTGAGGACAATTCTACAAATAACTTTTCATGTTGTGATTGATTGTTCTGTCTGCTTTAAACAATCATGGATTCCTCTAAGCAGCTTTCTTAACATTTGAAAATGAAGATAATCCACTCTTACAGTGTAACAAACAAGAATAGCTATTTGTTTGTGTTTGTTTGTGCGGTATAGAATCCAAAGAAGGAATGGATGACAAAACCTAAATAAGAAAAATCAGGAAAGATTTATTGATTCATTCTGCATACTTACATAGGAGACAATTCTTTTTCCAATCAACTACAATGGGTGCAAGCAGTGGAAAAAGTCAGCCATAGTGAAATGTGTTAGGAAAATTGTAAAGCTGTTCAGCCTGTCACATATATACACTCCTTCTGGATGCTGAGATTGCTTTTGGGAAAATAAGTCAGGAAATAGCTGCATAGCTTAGGCCTTAGGACCACTGATGGTGCAGTACTTAGAATACAGGATTGCAGGCTAACTCTGTCCACAGCCTGGAGTTCAATCCTGATGGGTTTAAGGTTGAGTCAGCCTTCCATCCATCTGAGACTGATAAAATGAAGACCCAGACAGTTGAGGGCAACATGCTAACATTGTAAACCGCTGAGAGTGCTGTAAAGCACTATGAAGAGGTATATAAGTCTAAGAGCTATCGTTATCAATAAGGGAAGATGGCAGCTTAGCAATAATTGGCTAATTATGACAGGTGTCGCTAATTGAGGGAAAATCAAGAAATAATTGTCTAAGTGGGGAATTGTGGAAGTCAAGGCAAGATCTAGAAAATCAAGACCAAGCAAAGCCTCTGCTAGGGCTGTCCGAATGTTGGTAAAATCGATAAAGGTCCAATAAGTAAAGGCAGACTGCTGAAAACTCTAGTTATTACTGGAATAGTTGTCCACCATACAGAATTATTTATACAGGATGACTTGCAAAAAGAGTTGTCAGGAGGAAATCTTTTATCTGACTCCATCACAAAAGTCATTATCTCAGATATTCAATAGAAAACCTTGATAAGCTTCAAAAGTTTTGGACAGATGAAACAAAAGTTGAATTGTTCAGCCAAAACTATCTACTGGAAGAATGCCAAGTTTGAAGTATTGGGGGTGAGGGGTGACTCAGTTAGGCTCTTCAGTGGTGGGGCAGCTGGTATTACAAGAAAAACTGAGCATATAGAAGGCAGAAGAGCTCCAGTTAAAATATCACCAAATCCCAGAAGCTATTACTCCACATTCAGTGAAAGAATTGAAAAAAAAAATAATGACTATTTCAGGAAGACAATGATCTGAAACATATCTCCAAATCTCCTATGAAGCATTTAGAGAAAAGAAGGCAAAGGTTTTGGAATAGTTTTCACATTTGCCAAACTTAAATATAATTGAAAATCTGTTGGGAGAGCTACATCATGCAGTGCATGCAAGAAATTGTTAAGAATATTTTTGAATTGGAAGAGTTCTGCAAAGAAAAGTAAGAAAAAAAATCCAAAAGTAGGAATAGAAAGATTTTTAGCCGGTTATAGGAAACATTTGGAAGCTGTTATTTCTGCCGAAGGAGGTGTTATAAAAAATACTGATGAAAAGGATGTCCAAACGTCTGCACTTGTAATAATCACCATGTCTAATTCTGAATCTGTTAACAACTGTGAATAAATTGTAAGCATGCATCAAATTTGGCAGATGTTATATTGGTATAATGTAAAGGTTGTGTCAGATTCTGTTCACTTAGGGATTAATTGAAATATATAATTTGTGCAGGAACATTCAAACTTTTGTGTGACTGGCTAAATCAATCTCTGGGACTACCTAACCTTGAGGAATCCCAAATTAATTTGATCCTGAATGTTGAATTTTTGAGCTATAACGGCATTAACAAAATCAAAACTGTTTGGGGTCCCCCCCCATACCACACATAGTTTAAGACATGTAGGTCTTCTTAGTGCAGTGAATTAATACCATGTTTGAATTTGCATTATTCAAAGTGGTATTTCTATAGAAAATAATGATGGTTTCTGGAAAATATTGATTCCAGATTGGTGGAAATAAAGAATGAAATTTTTAAACATAAAAATTTTCATATTACAGTAAAGGATATCAAGAATATACTTATAATTTAAATGTATGCTTAACCAAAAATAATTATAGAAGCTCATAACAAAAATATCTAACAATATCATTCCTAAAGGTAAGCTTACATTGACAAAAACAATTTTATTGCCCCTCAGAATATTTTAGCAGCACAGTTTGAACTGTTTGCACTTTCTTTAAATCTTCATACATATGCTGGTAGATGCAGAATACTTTAGCCATATCTCAGTCTATTTGTAGGTTTCCGTAGGGATAAGGTCAGCATTCATAATTGTTTGGTTCATGACTTCTACAGCTGAAAATGTAGCTTTAAATTTCTTGAAAGTGAACTCTTTTCTTTGCCCATTGCTATATTCCTCTGATGGAATCTTCCTTTCTTTCATTTAGCACACATAGAGGTTAGCAGCATCTAAAATCCCAACTGAAACTGCATATTCACTAGCCTCAATTGTGCATGCCCTGGCGTCATGTTAACTGACTTTTTGGTCACATTAAATTTGATCTGGTGTCAATTTTACAATTCATAGTAAATTAAATATCACATTATTCAAACTTGTACCAATTCCTATATCAAGGTAGAATTTATAATGCACTATACAAACATGGAAAAAAACGATCCTTACATGCTAAACAATATGTGATTGTATTACATTCTTTTGATATGTGCTAGGTCACTCTTACACATTGTTTTAAAATTGTGAAACCCATAAGCTTGGAGAACAAACCTTTACCCTAAAGCTATGATAAAGATATTACACAAAAACTGATTTACTTCCAAACAAAATGCAGACTTATGATCATTTTATATATATATAGAAAGAGTATGAAAAAAGAGGCAGAGAACCCAAAGTAGTGTAAAAAGAGATTGGATGAGGCCAAAGATCAAATAGTTGTGGAAAAGGGTACATTTCCTAACACTGCTTAAAACTTGCAGTCAAAATTGTTGTAGATGTGAAGCAACGAGTACCACAGAAATAGAGCAGTAAGCAAGAAAAGTTTTAAGGTGATCCAGGTTCACAAAGAAAGGAGAAGAAAAGATTAGAATGCAAGGAGGACAAGGGGAAAGAAAATAGAAGGCATATAGGAACAAACATAAATTGATTTAATAAAACCTTGTACTATGCATTTATGTTATATAACTTTTAGACTAAATTTCTCAAGGTGGTTCAGAGCATATTACAATATATTCATCATATTACAAGTCACAAAACCACAATCTATAAAGGACAAATGGCTGTAAAATATAATGATAGTATAATAGCAGCAGTTATATGGTATCAGTGGAGCGTGACAACATAAATACTTTTAAAAAAGAACAGATAGAGCTAACAATTTTAAAATAGCCAAATCTCACTTGTTGATCTGAATTATTAGAAAATGTGGTTTTTGGAAAATCTCACATAGAAATGTTGGGAGTTAGACATTGAAGTCATGGAGAAGACAAATTAAATCTTCTCTGTTTTCCATATTAGAGTCCAAATACTCTGAGTTATTTTAGCTTGAACTGTTATGCTCAGTTCCTCAGGAATAAGTCCCATTGACCTCAGAGTGACAAACTCTTGAGTCACATCTATAGGATGTGCAGTAGGAAAAATGGCCTATCTGTTAAGTTCATTTTTACAGTATCACATAACTTTGGCAATCCTAATGATAGACATGAGGTCAGAGGCATAGTTCCCATGACTAGTCTGCTTCATTTTAGAATAATAATTTTATATAGGATCCCATATTAGAGTAGATTAACTTTTCTCTAATGAATGTGAAAGAAAAGCAGGTGGATTTTTTAAAAAAAACAACAACAGAGAGGCTCTTTACTTTAGAGTCACAGCATAAACTTTCCAGGCTGAAGGTCCTATATTCAAACCTAACATGTGAGAAAATAAGTATTACCTTTCCCTGAGATATTGGGCTCAAAACAAACTAGATACTTCTACAATTAAATCTCATAAAATACAGACAAATTAAATCATTCCCATGAATAGCTACTAAAGCAGTGGAAAGTTTAGAATAAAATTATACTAATTTGCAACACTTCATTTAAGATAGAAAAAATATTTTGTCTAATATAGTACAGATGATTGATTTGTTTAGCTTGTGACAATGGAAAAAATGATATTCTGAAACTGGGATACAAATAAACACAAACGCTTTTCTTGCCTTTAGCTAATTTACTTCAGCATCATCTAGTTTGTTTTGAGCCCAATATCTCAGGGAAAGGTAATACTTATTTTCTCACATGAGATTTAATTGTAGAAGGATGTACTAGATTTCAAGGAGCTAGAAAGTCAATATTATTTATTCTCCCAGGTTTTAAAAAAATGAATAAAATAATAATGCACAGATGTGATCCAAAAACTTTATTGCATAACTATCACCCTGCACTGCACATGATCCTAAATTTTCACTTAGGAAAGAAGCACAGGAATAGAAACAGATTATTATTAAAATTATACAAGAAACAAAAGGGCAAAAGTTATTCATTTTGGCTTGATATCCATTATATAGTGATACAGAGAAAAACTCCTGTTCAGTAGCTATATTGCCTTTAAGCAAATGCTTAGTTTCTCAATCTAAAATTTCTAAACTTATGACACCTCTAGAAGTTCTTCAAAACATTTTGAATATTCCCAGCATTTATTTTTGCAGTATATGAAATGAATATAGTCCTGTTCCAATCAAAATATGCTCCATATATTTAAATACTTATCTAAATATGTCTAGTACATCCCAGAATACTGCATTTTGGTATGATTTTAGCCTCAAAAGCAGACCTCTTGCAGTCCATAGTAACTATGTCAGCCATGATATATCAAAGGTGTGTCTCTGAGTACATCTGCATTCTTTGCTAATGAATCTGATAGTTAGCAACTCCTGATAATTAAATATAGGGAGAAATTAATAACCTCATCAGTTATATCATATTATAATTAATCAGATAATTAATTACATCAAATCACATTCAGACATTTCCTTCTCATAACTTTGTTTACTTGGGGAATGTAAACCCCTCCCCAGCATATGAATAAACACCATTTAGAGCTTATTGTGCCCCTCTGTTCCAACCCAAAATTATTATCTCTGCTTCAGATTAATAATGATAGGATATTTTTTTAAAAAAATATTTAGTTCAGGTACTTCCTTGGAGGAATTAGTTATTGTCTTGAGAAATGTGGAAGAGAGCATGGTCTCTTCCTTCTTCAGGAAATATGCTGTGATCAATTAAAACATGGGAAGCAGATTCTCTTGTATACTTTGTATCATTACCAGTTCTGGTTTGGGCGGGGGTGTTCCTCTCCTTTTTTTCCCTTTTAGAATCTCTGTATATCTATTTCCCATCTATCATTCACCACAGAGGTAGGTATTCTTTGAGAAACAGTCACCATCTGCATTCCAAATATTGAGAGTTATGTACAGGTAATACCAATGAGGGAAAGCAGGTCTTCCTTAAAATATGAAAATGAAATGTTGATATCCATCATTGTGAAGGGCATCATACTGCAGAGTTATGGCTATGAGGCTTTCTGGGAAGTATGCATTATAACTCATAGCTTATTTTAGTCACAGGGAACATTTTTAAGAATGATGGTTTTAGCCACTAACCACAGTATATAAAAAATTTACGTTGTGCAACTGGAAATCCAGCTGTCAGACATAATCCACTCAGTCTGACGAGAGAAGAGTCATTACTGGTTCCCTCAATACAGATGCTATCTGTCCCCCAGCCCAGATGGCTTTGACTGTTCTTTTGTATGTGGTGGCCCTTTTGTCATTGGTTTTACAAATTCTGGGCTGCCTGGTGTAGGTAGGACTGCAGATGGACTGCATCTGGTTTTATTGCGCTGTTCAGCAGCCTATTTATTCAACAAATTCCCAAAACTTCATTTCCCTCAAATATGTTTTTTGAAACCAAAAACATTCAAGATTATTTCCCATCACTTGGAAGGTTCCTGAGAATTTCTCCTCTCCCGGATTCCCAAAATGAGTACTAGCAGTCACAAGCCAAAAACTTAATTTTGGATTTCTGCCTTAGAAACCATCTGGATGTTCATTTGAAGGACATAGGAGGGAACTTTCCATCAAGTAATGGAATTCCATGTCAACATCATGGAATTGGGCACTTTTCAACAATTTGCTGTGGGTAAGAGCCAGGTGTTAATCTATTTTGACTTAGTCTATGAAACTATAAAACAAATAATTGTTTTTGGAGAGTATCCCTGTCCTCCACAGATTTTAGCCTACATCCCCCAAAATCTCAGTCAGATAAGTTTTCTAAATAATCATACCATGCTACTATTTGTGAGTTATTACCTAATTTAGCTAACTATTCTTATGACAATAACTAGTTCTATCCTGATTCTTCGTCTTTCAGTTTAGCAAGCTACTGGATTCTTGTGCTGAATCTTATTTAGTGGAGTACTGGATTAGCCTTCTTCTTAAACTACAAGAAGACTTAAAGTGCATGGTTGTAGAGAAAGCAGCTAGTGATGCACAGCTAATTTTAATAGCTCAGTTCACTTTGAGTTTGTGAGTTCTCCATCCTTCCTCTTTGCTGAGTCTCTATCAGAGCAAGAATGTGGAACTGGTTTAGAGGAATCAGATCGAGCCATCTAGATATCATTTCCTTGCCTTCCTATGGAAAAATGTTGCTGATTTCTAGCTAACCAATATGGCAGAGAGAACTGACTCCATCTCACAATTGTAAGCATCTAGCCAATGAAGCAATGGTGTTGGGTGTAAACTATTGGGGGGGGGGGATATCCCATATGATAATTCTTAAAAGGAGGTATGAACACAATGTTTAATTAGGCTACTTGAAAGATTTCATAGTTTGGAAAAAAACATTATTTGGAATACAAAATATACTTGTTAAGAATATTAACAGATGACTTATAATTTCTATACATTTGAGGGAAAGAGTAAATATTTTAAGAGAAATTTCATTACCAATTCATTGGATATATTTTAAGAATATTGAAAACTATTGAGGAAATTTCTGTGGTTGAACTGGAATATCCAACAGGGGGTCACAAGCATCATAATAGAAGAGTTTGGGTTGAAGATATAAGTTTGATTTTTGTTCTTATAAGAAATGGACTCTCTGAAAGAATTACAATTTACATGTGGCATGTAATTTTTCTTTGGAGAGAGGGTAGGAAGCACCTGGATAGAAAGAGAATCAATACTTTTGATCAGTTGATCATTAAAGATTAAAGAAGCTAAGTTACTACAAAAAGAATTTGAATTGTCTAAAAATGTTTAATGGCCACATATCCAATTAAAACAATTACTGATCTCTCCGTTTTGATCTGACAGATTGTCAGCCTCTAAAACTCTTCAATTTTGGGGCATATTGGAAAAGATCTCAATGGACTCCAAACTCACAGATCAGTCATATTAATAATTAAACAGCATTATTAAAATAGTAATTGATAACTTTGCAACAAAGTTTAATTTCCTATTTTATCAAATCAGTAGTTTTGGGTTCTAAAGAATGTCAGATAGGTGTCTTAAGGTCTTAAGATGAGATGAATTCATCAACATTTATATGGTATATTTCATTTTGGACAATGCAGCAGATGTTCAAGAGAGGTTTCCTTCATTATTTTTTCTTTCTTTTATGCTAGTTTGAAGGAACTTTGTAACATATATGCTTTTGATTTGTTCTTTGGTTCTCCCATTTTGCTTGCTTATACACACCACTGAAAAATTTAAGGCTTAAAGTTGTGCATGGAATATTAAATTAAATACTAAAAATATGAAATGTATTACACTGTGAGAAACTTTGGGTATTAATCTTGGGTTATAGCAAAGAAGATAATAAAGCATAACTACAAAGAAGCTACATCTCAGCTGTAAAATCTGGGACTAAAAATATCTTCAGTTTTTGCTTTTGAACTGACCCTGGAAAGTCTGATCAATATGACTTTGGTCAAGTTCAGATATTTTTTGCTCAAAAAATAAGGCCCTCTGTAATGTATTTCTATTTTATATATAGGTTTTGATGTGTATCTTCTTCGTACGTATTATTTCTTCTTTTCTCTTGTATATTACAAAACAAAATAATAAAAAGATTTCTAAAATCAATTTAATCTATTTTATATAAATATATTAAATTCCCATTTCCCAGAACAAAATGAGGAACAGAATCTAAACTGAAATACGTATTGAAAATTATACTTTCCTGTATAATCCTTAAAACTAAATTGGTCCTGATCTGCCGACATTTGAAAAGCTTTAAAATCTTGGTTGTGTCACCTGTCTTAGAGGTCAAGCGGTTAGTCCATGTGGTGTTTTTCTTTAATTGTAGACTGGGTTTGACCTCAGCTGTCATTATTGGTTTTATATATAGTTTTCTTTCAATGCCATTTTTATGCTGTTTATATGCCACCCCAGGTCGCTATGACGAAATGGGTGGCCATCAAAATAAATAAATAAATATTCAGATTTTAAAAAGTATTTTAATAATTATTTAAAAAGTAAATGCATACCAAAATTAAACATATTAAGAGAAAATACATATAGATATTCTAGAAAAACCTATGCATAAATATGATCAGTTTCATAATAGAAGTGCTTTGATTGTCATTTGTTAAAAGGACTAATATACAACTAACTATATTTTATATAATTTGTCATTGTAATCTATGATTCAGTTTAATTTGCATACTCAAAATCAAAGTACTATTAAGGAAATGTGTCCTAAGTAGTGTTTGAGAAATTAAATGCAAATTTAACGCTTTTAAAATAAACTATTTCACTTATTCCTATGCTTTAGATTTAGATCAGCTATATCAGTACCAATAGACACACACGTGTGTGTGTGTGTGTGTGTGTGTGTGTGTGTAGTAGATCATGATTATTCAAATAACACTTGAAAAGTTGAAGGAAGAAGCGGGTAGCAAGGGATGAAATGAACATGACCTTGTGTGAGATTTAAGTGACATTTCAAAAAGTCTATGCTCCATATATCCATTAAAAAATAACTTGTGAGTATATGTAAGAGAGTATTAAGATGCAGAGGGCAGCTGGGCCTTTCTGCTTTGCACACAATATTGCTTTGCAGTTTTCAATCTAAGATCCAATCTAAACTAAAAAATAAATGTTCAAATCATGGATAAATAGAAAGAAAATTTTATAGACTGGCATTGGCTGCAAAGCATTGTTAGTTTGATCTGTGGTCCATTATCACTGTTATAATCACAGTGATAGATTGTCCATCACTGATGATGAATGGGCTGTGGGTAAAGTAGAAATGTGTGACACTTGATAGAATGAGCTTAACGTTGTGCCACAGTCAACAAACCATGCAACATTAGTCTGATGCAACATCAAGTTCTCAGGTAAAGAAACAATGACAGAAAATGGCAAAAGTGCTTTTAAGCTGAGAATTTTTGCTAGACTGATGCTTACTGCCTTTGGATGTCCTATGAACGATTAATCTTTATTTATTTATATTTCCTTTTTCTAAACTATCCATCTTGACAATATGTTCCAAGTTTATCTTGCATCCAACCTCCAAGCTTCTGCAGAAAAACCCAATCCCTCTGAACCCAACTCCTTTAAAAAAGAAAAGACTCATTTCCTCCACATTTCGAGGAGTGTTGTGCTTAAACGACATCCTCCCAAATCAGTTTAAAAATTTCAGTGCAAGTACACTTGTACCAAACCCAATAAGGATCTTGGTTTTGTTAATCAAAGGAACATATTGATGCAGATTAACAGAGTTGGAAGGGACCTTGTAAGTCAGCTAGTCCAACCCTCACCCAACCAGACCCTAAACCATTTTTGACAGATGGCAGTCCAGTCACCTTCTTGAAAGCTTCCAGTGATGAAGCTCCCATAACTTCTGAAGGCAAGCTGTTCCATTGGGTGATTGTTTTCACTGTCAGAAAATTTATCCTTATTTAGGACATAAATAAATTTAGGCATAAATAAATTTAGGGCATAAATTCCCTTTATATAGGACAAAGAGGTACCCATAAATTTCCTAGCCCTGAATGGGTCTGAGAGTAGAAGTAAGTAAGAAATGAAAGCACAGATTAACACTGAGAAATACTTCTTCAAAATAATTTCTGAGTTCATTGGACTTGCTTTCACGTAAGTAGGTATAAGATTATAAATAGAATGCCAATGATAGAGATAACCAGGCCAGATATACACCTATTCTAAAAGGTGTGCTACTTTTCAAAAGACATGATAAGCTGATCTTTTAAAGTTTGTCATATAATATACCTCAGATACCTTCAGTTTTGCTTATCGCACACACGGTAGGTGATGATTCAGTTATATTTATTGAAGCTGATTTCTTCTTCCACAGAGAAGAATTATTTAGTCACCAAGAGGGATCATTTCAAGATGGTAAGGCACAGTCAGGATTAGTAAAACAATTTATATGTCAAGCTAAAAAGAAAAAAAAATCCCAATCATTCTCTCCTATGAAATTATTTTGCCAAATTACATGATTCACTGATAAGATTAAATTTGCAGGTGACAGTAGAAATGATCAACTCACTGGCTAAATGGTCCATATGTTTAGCTTGTAAGTAGTGTATAAGATTGTGGGAAATAAAGAAATAAAAAGAATTGTTTGGCTCCTTGATTCTTTTAACTTTATGATGATAGAGACAAAATGATTACAAGATAATATGAAATTATGTATATCTTAATTTTTTGGGTTCATATATTTAATTGATATATTTAATTGTGGAAGAACATTTTTCTTTGCAGTTATAATCCTTTTCTCACACTGCCATTCTTTCCTATTCTTGCTTGGATATCATACTCATTGTTGATACTGTACATATGGTAGTACATTCTGTAGTCTCCTACAGAAAATAATCAGAAGTAGATAAAGATGTTCACTGTGACATAGCACTTCATGTTTCTGCTGTGAGACTAGTCTGCCTCGTTTTACAGTTGCTGGACCACTGTGAGAATAGATTTCTGGATGAGATAGCCAGTGGTCCCAAGTAGCATGTCACTGTTTATTATCTTTTGTTATTGTTGGCTAATTTGTAGATGTTTGCATGAATCAACGTAGAAAATGCAGATGAAGGACATACATCAAATGAAAATAAAATGGAGCCTCCTCTAAACAAGCAAAAGCTGTAATTATTCCCAGGGAATTGACTGTATAGTTTCTAAGCCTTCCTCTGCTTTGTATTATCCAGTTTCCTTTAAAAAGACCTGAGGCCACTAGAAAGACCAATAGACAAATTTTCCTGTCCCCTTTTCTCCCTTCTATTTCTAATTTATAAGATTATCACTGTGGTTGGGAGTAATAAAGAAACCATGGCTTTCTCTTTTATTTCACAGAGACAGTTCAGAGAGCATCCTTCTCTCTATCTGACAGCAGGAACTCAGCAGTCATATTCCCAGCAAGTGATTATGGATTTGCCTGTTTTGTTGCTTTGGGAACCTTTTTCCAATCCAATAGTACTTTCCAATCACCTACTACTCAGTTCCTAATCTTGATGTACTCCTGAATCGGTATAATTTTATATTAAAAATAAACACATTGGAAAATCAATGGAAGTAGTTTTAAATTGTGTATATAATGAAATTGAGGAAATCCACTAAGCAGCACTTCATGGAGAGAATTCATGAACACAATTAAATAAGTGCATATTGTACAAGTGGCAGTGCTATATGTAGCGGATTGGTGTTGTGCTTTCTAAGATGCATCTTAACTTTTTGATGAGCAGTAAACCTTTTGATGGCTGGAGGCTACATTTGACATTTTTAGGTTGGCTGAGATCTAGTGTGGCACAAGAATGCAAATGAGCTGATTGCATTATATACATGATCATCTTTCTTTCTTTCTTTCTTTCTTTCTTTCTTTCTTTCTTTCTTTCTTTCTTTCTTTCTTTCTTTCTTTCTTTCTTTCCTTTTTTCCTATATTTTTTTCTTCCCATGCTATAACAGTTCTATAGTGGCATATCAAAAAGACTCCAAAGCCCATTCAGAAAAAAGGCCAGAGGAGGATAGTTTATTTTCAAAAAGTAATGAGGGTGGGAGGAAGAAAGATCACTAAGTCTTTCCCTTCCAGATTTTTACCCCTTTATTGAAGAAATGTGAGTTTCTCGGGAAGGAAGGGGGTTAAGCAAGGAAAAGGTTTTGGGAAAATTGTCTTGAAATAGCTGCCTTTGCATGCAGGGGGCTGACTTCCCCAAAGAGCCAGGGGAGGTTTGGGATCTTCTGATGGCCAGCTGATTGGGGTAGAGGCCAGCCCACAAGCTCAACTTCATTGGCTAAGCATGGAGCTTCTTGGGGAACGTCTCTGGCATTAGAACGTGGCACCGGGCCCTAATCTACCTGAGCATTTCCCCCTGCTGACTTCTTTTTGGCTTTGCAAAACTTTTTGCTGCTTGTCTGTCTCCTCTATGGTCCCAGGTGGGCAGCAGGCCTCCCAGGGCTTCTCCTACTCATGAGATATCCCATGCTCACTTATGTTTATTTAATGGTGACATCAGGAAGAGCAAGGGCTGGGAATCTTTAGGGAGGTTGCTCGTTTAACAATTGTCACCGCTTGTGACTGTAATGGGACAGACACCATTGTGGTCAAGGACTGCCTAAATATTTCATCATGCAAGATACTTTACTACACCCTAGGTTCTGGGAAAGAACTTGATGCAAATGAAGACCAACATCAGTTAAATAATTGGCAGGCGTGATTTCATGTTGTTCAGTGGTGGGATTTAGCCAGTTTGCACCACTTTGAGAGAACTGGTTGTTAACTTTCTGAGCCGTTTGGTGAACTGGTTGTTGGAAGAAATCATTAGGGCAGAGAACTAGTTGTTAATTATTTGTATCCCACCTCTGATGTTGTTACATAAATAACAACATTTGCTTATCTCAGATCTTTGGGAAGGAGTTGGTAGGTGGATAAAAATATCAAATTCAGTTTAAATATCTGGCTGCCTATGTGAGTAACCATAAAAATAAAAATATCAATGTGCCAGTATGTTAACTCATTATTTTTAGTATTACTATTTTAGTATCAAATAATTTAAACAAAACTAAGAAATGTTTCACATTAGGACCATCTGGCCAGCTGAACTGAAGTTATTGTCAAGAGCAAGAATAAAAAAGGACCTTAACATTTGTAAGCAAAGAAGCCCTCCTTTGCCTTTAACAGCAGAATGCTATATGACCTTATCTAATAGGATCTCTCTGGCAAATTGAAAGAAAAAAAGGACAAGTACAAAAAATTAAAAGAAGGACATACAACTAAGGCAGAATATCAGCAGATAGCCAGAATCTGAAAGATGAAGTCAGAATAGCAAAGGCTCAGAATGAACAAAGACTTGCAACAAAAGTCAAAGATAATTAAAAAAAAGTTTCTTCCAACATATAAATAACAAGAAAAGAATCAAGGAAACAGTCGGTCCACTAAAGATAGAAGATGGCAAGGAAGTAACAGGCAACAGAGAGAAAGCAGAACTGCTTAACTCATTCTTTGCATCAGCCTTCACACAAAAAGAAACTATAGCTCAACCCACCCAAAACATAACTGTAAAAGATAGATCAGAAATAAAAGTTAAAATAAGCAAAAAAAAATAGTAAGAGAACACCTGTCTGAACTTGATGAAACAAATCACTGGGGCCTGATGGATTACATCCCAGAGTTTTAAAGGAGCTGGCAGAGGTCACCTCAGAACCACTGCACCATAGCTTTCAAAAATCCTGGAGCACTGGGGAACTACCAAGGACTAGAAAAGAGCTGATGTGGTTCCCATCTTCAAAAAAGGAAAAAAATACAGACCCAGGAAACTATAGACCAATCAGCCTAACATCAATACCCGGGAAGATACTGGAAAAGATAATAAAAAACCAGATCTGCCAACATCTAGAAACAAGGAAAGTAATAACTAGCAGTCAGCATGGGTTTGTTAAAAACAGATCATGCCAAACCAATCTTATTTCATTCTTCAACACAGTGACTAAATTAGTAGACCAGCAAAATACTGTGGACATAATATATTTAGATTTCAGCAAGACATTTGACAAAGAAAACTACAAGCTACTTCTTAGTAAGCTAGAAAAAAAGTGGAATAGATAGCACTATCACTAGATGGACTCACAACTGGCTGGCAAACTGTACTCAACGAGTAGTCTTTAATGGGTCTAAATCTACATGGACGGAAGTAAGTTGTGGGTGCCACAAGGTTCTGTCTTAGGCCCAGTACTCTTCAATATCTTCATTAACGACTTAGATGAGGGAATAGAAGGGGAACTTACCAAATTTGCAGATGATACTAAGCTGGCAGGAATAGCTAACACCCAAGAAGATAGGCTCAAGATCCAGATGGATCTTGACAGACTAGAACACTGGGCCATATCTAACTAAATGAAATTTATTGTAGAGAAAAGTAAAGTCCTACACTTATGCAAGAAAAACCA
Source organism: Pseudonaja textilis (assembly GCF_049901715.1). Lineage (NCBI taxonomy): Eukaryota > Metazoa > Chordata > Lepidosauria > Squamata > Elapidae > Pseudonaja > Pseudonaja textilis. The sequence goes on from NC_141992.1 coordinate 72,860,131, forward strand.
AAAGTACACATATAGACTGGATGAAACCAGGCTCAATAGCAGTAACTGTGAGAGGGATCTTGGAGTCTTAGTCGACAACCAGCTAAATATGAGCCAGCAGTGTGCAGCAGCAGCCAAAAAAGCTAATGCAATCCTAAATTGTATTAACAGAGGGATACAATCAAGATCAAGGGAAGTACTAATACCACTCTATAAATCCTTAGTAAGACCACACCTAGAGTACTGCATCCAATTTTGCTCACCATATTATAAAAAAAATGTTGAGACTCTAGAAAAAGTGCAGAGAAGAGCAACCAGGATGATTAGGGGACTGGAGGCTAAAACATACAACGAATGGTTGCAGGAACTGGACTTGGCTAGTCTAGTAAAGAGAAGGACCAGGGGAGACATAATCGGTCTTCCAATATTTGATGGGCTGCCACAGGGAGGAAGGGGTCAAGATATTTTCTAAAGTGCCTGTAGTCCAGACAAGGAACAATGGATGGAAACTGAACAAGGAGAGATTTAACCTGGAAATAAGGAGAAACTTTCTGACAGTGAGAACAATCAACCAATGGAACAGCTTGCCCTCGGAAGTTGTGGGAGTGCCATCACTTGAGGATCACATTTTAAGGGTCTGGCAGCAGGTGCTTTCCACATACTAATTTCTACTTACCATTCTGGCACTGTTCAGAACAACCAATATTTGACACACCTTAAGAGGTTACTAAAATATTATTTGTGCTTAAAACAAGAGCCTTATCCATAACATCCTCTCATTTTTATTTGTCTCCCCTCAGTGCAAGGAAGTCAAAATTCTACATATCCCTCATTATTACAATTTCTATTTTTACAAATTGGGGTGAAGTGCCAGGTAACTTACAGACTATCCAAAAGCCCTTGGAAATAAAAGGAAGATAATTTATTGACTCTGTAAAATTTCTGGTCAACTGCAGATGAACTCTGTTAAATACATGTGGCAAGCTCACTATTAATACCTTTGTCAATGTTTACAATGGAATTGATTATATCAAACCAGAATATTGCATTGGCCTGTATGATCTAGAGAGTGACACTGAAGTTGTACTTCTTAATCACTGTGGGCATTACCTCAATATTGCTAGTGGGTGTTTTAAGGAGAATAATAACATGGAAAAAACAGTAATGAAATTTCTATTCATGAAAGCTCTGGGTTCTAACTGTGTGTGTTGCTCAAATCTTCAAATGGTCAGTTTGCTAAGATGAAGATTCAAATAAAAGAGGCTTTTAAAAAGCTATGACATCCTGCTTCTCACTGGAGTGACTTTCTTTGCCAGTCTGAAGCAATACATGTTCCATTGGAGCAAAATAATGTTGATTGAATACGCCATGATTTATGTAGTTTAAATTGCTTTGTATTACAGATTGAAGATCTTTCAAGAAAAAAAAATCATGATTCTATTTTGCTCCACAACATATGTTATTATGTGCATATACAAGTTGTCCTCAATTTACAACTACAATTGAGCCCAAAATGTATGTTGTTAAGGAGAGAAAAATTTTCAGTGAATTCTGCCCCATTTTACAACTTTTCTCACCAGATTTTTAAGTAAATCACTGCGGTTCTTAAATAAGTAACACAGTTGTTTAGTGAATCTGATTTCCCCTTGACTTTGCTGGTAAGACGGCCACACAAGAGGATCACATGACTCTGGGACACTGAAACCATCATAAATGTGAGTCAATTATCAAGCATCCAAATGTAACCATGGGGGTGCTACAATTGTCATAAGTGTGAAAAATGGTAAAAAATGGCATTCAGTAACATTGTAACTTCAAACAGTCACTAAATGAATTGCTGTAAGTCAAGGACTACCTGTAGTGTAATACATTAATGTACTAATGTACATGTACTAATACTAAGGGACAAAATGTATGGTAGTATTCTGTATTAGTTCACAACAATAAAATATTTTCAAAACTCTTCTATCATAATATTTCTCTAATCATACTTTGCCTTCCAAAATTATGGCTGATCATGTTGCTATCTGTATTGGAGTGTTCCTTCCAAACTATATACATCCAACTAAATAAAGCTACAACAGCAGCCGTGAGAGCTAAGCTATGGTTGAAACTCCTTTTTTTCCAGGTGTTCCAATATTCCTTTTAATGAACTTAGTGAAATCACCACTTACAGAGACCAAAAACGGCCATTATCAAAATGTCCAACATTTGCAACATGCCCACAAAATTTAAAGTAAACCGGAACTCGTGCCCCAAATTATATCTTCACCTGGGGAGGGTTGAAATTCCCGTAGCTTATTATCTACATTAAGAATGTTGTGCTTCCTAAAAAAACTGAAAGCATTGGAAGCTCGGATACCAAAAGTTGTACAAAACACAAACCCTAGACAATCAAACAATATACATTGCTTTAAGACAAGGCCTTTAAGAACAGGAAACTAGAGAAATTTTTTATTGAAATGAAAGGAACAAAGGTAGAAACTATCATTGGTTGGCTTCTATTGAGAGCAGTGAATTTTTTTATGTAAAAATCTTATCTAAAATATAAAAATATAAAAAACGTATATAAAAATTTTATATGAATCTCCTTTTTTATATAACACTAGCTGTAGAAGAATACAAACCTTGATTTATTGCAGGCTTGTGGATAACACTAGGTTATCTGATGAGATGAACAGAATGATGACATTAATAGAAATATGCAGAAGGGCCAAAAATATTTCCCAAACTAGGTAATGTTTGGAAGTGATTCAAACAGACAGCACAATCAGACTTGCAAGATTCTCTCATTATAGCTAATCTCAATAAAAGTAGCTTTAGGACTTCCAGAGGAAAATGATGAACTGAAGAAAGTGAGGATCAACCATATGGTGTACTTAAAAGAAGTCTCAAGTCTTCTCCTTGTTAGAGTGGATTTGCAAAAGATTGATCTATTCTCTAGCTCTTCATTCTGCCACACTTGTGAGCCCTGCTTTTAATAGAGCTGTCTTCAGTTTTCCATTTCTTGCCTGGAAGTCCTTTTCTTTTTCTTATCTATATTCTTATTTTTCCTCTTTCTTTTCTTCTTTTCTGAATACTCTATATTTTTCTCTTTTTTTCCTGCATCTTATGCTTTTTGAAAAACTATTTTATTATTAGTTTGCATTAGTTTTTTAATCATTGGACATTTTTAATAATATCACTATTAAAAAATAATTAAAGTAGTTTGAGTCCTCCTATGAGGCTCAGGGTTTGGTTTAGCTCGTGGGACTAACAATAGGAATTAATTATTGAGAAAAAAAATGAGGTTAGATCTAGACTTAGAGTATACCTCTTGATCTCAATAGATTTGAATTATTCATTGTCAGTTCCAGTTTCACTGATTTCAGTCAGACTGTCTATTGATTTTAGCACATTTTTATTGCATAAATGACATTTTTCCCAAATAGACATTTCTATCTTTGACCATGCTGAATATCCTCTTGTGGTATCTTAGTGGCTGTTAGTGCTTGGATGGGATAGTCCCTTTTTACTGTTTGAAGATTGTATGCCACCTTACAATACATTAAGTATTGTCAGGGTTCCGACCAATGCCTCAGGCCAAACTTCAAAAGAAATCCAGTTGTTTATTAGCAGTTTCATGTTGGCACAGACCAAGTGAAAACAACTCTGACCTCTCTTAATTTGTACCTTGGCTTTGACTCTGTTTCCCCCTCCCCCCCAAGGTGTGCCATCCGTCACATTCCCCAACGAAGCAATTTCGCAGGTTGCAGAAGTCACTTTCCGGCCACTGTGGATCACCGTGGAGATGACCTTGATGTTGCCGCCCAAATGTGCTTTCTTTTGGCTGAAATGCAAATTCCTCGATACAGCTGCAAGGCTCGATTCCTCATCCCCCTGCCTATGGCAACTCAAGAGCAGGTCAGGAATGCTTCACAAGTTGACAGGCACAATTATTTTTGGAATAGAAATTAATCATTTCAAGAGAATTATCAATCCTTATGTGCAGAGGAAAATTACAGAAAGTAAGAGATTAACAGCCATGTCTGGATATTTCCGACTAAATCTCCTACAGAAGATTTAGATTTTTTTTAGATTTTGCCATGGGGTCAGTAAGAGTTAAAGTACAAAATGTCTTAAAATTACTTACCTTTTCTCTATACAAACTTGTATACATCTGTCTTTTTGATTTGGAAAAAAAGTCCTCTTTTCTTGAGAACAGTGAAAATGTATAGATGTAGCAAAGTTGCATTTAGGAACATTAACTGACTTACCTGATTTTCTTCTCACTTGAGATAAGATGTTTTATTTACATCTTACTTGTATCCACCTGGGATTCCATATTGACATAAAGAACCTTTGAAAAAGCTGTGCCACTCAAAGCAATACCTTTCAGTGTTTCAGTATTTGAATTGAGAATCTCTGTAGAAAATCAGAAAAATGCTCCAGATTGACTCTTGATATCCTAAGAACCCTAAAGCTTTTCAGGGATTTGTTGAAAACTATAGACCTCCAGAATATCTTGTGAAGGAGAACTACATGTCACATTTATATTGTGCTATTCTTCTTTTCCATTCTAATTGGGTTTGAAACCCAGTATTTCATAAACGTTCTGATGAATTAGTTTGTTGGGATAATTATTTTCAAAGACAAATCGTGTAAACCAAATAACATGTGTAACAAGATTAATTATGATTTTTCCCCTGATCATCATTCTCATTGTATTCTGAGGGCATTTTAGGTCACATCCTAAATGAAAATAGTTTAGATAGTTCTTGACTCTTGACTCTTTTATATATACTGACAGCATTTGCACCAAGACAAATTCCTTGTGTGTCCAATCACACTTGGCCAATAAAAAATTCTATTCTAGATTAGGAAGAAAACTACCCCAGTATTTTAAATGAATTAAAGAGGAAGCATATAAGTTCAATATAAATTTAAAAGCCTATTAGTTATATCATTTTGACAACAGCTTGGTTTAATCCTCTTGAGAACAAAGGTCTTGTGGCCTGACAGATTTGGACAGTGAGGAGGTTGGAGCATGGGCCAGTCCTGGAGTCCTGGAATCTGAGGAAGGCTCTGATGAGTGCTCTGTGCTGGAGGCAGAGATGGGGCCAAGGCCATCTGACAGTTATCAGCTGCCTTCGTAGTTAGACATCAGTGAGGCAGAAGAACAGTTAGAGCCTGTTCCCAATGTGTGCATGCACAGAGTTGCCACATGAAGGGAACAGCTGAGGAACAAGGACCAACTTGGGAGTAAAGCCATAGGTGGACAGTGAATGGCCCCTGCCCTAGAGTATAAAAGAGGAGCGAAAGGAGAGTTTTTCAGGAAACAATTAGTTCATTCTGGCATGCTTGCCAAGTATTGCGGCATCTGAAAGATATAGGCCTGGCCCCTCTCCAAGCCTGATAAAGGTTTGTAATTGGGAGCTATCATGAAAGATTGTTGGCCAGGACTTTGTTGGAGAGGAAATGCATTGTAAATCAAATAAAAGGGGTTTATCGGGATGAAGACTCAGCTTTGTGCTGTTGGGGGGAGCCTAGATCAGAACAAAAGGAGAAGAAAAAGAAATAGATTAGGCACATCCTAATTTAAGGAGGTATATATTCTATGAACAGTGGATATGTATGCAGACTGAAGAGCCAGTTTGGTGTAATGGCTTTGGCATTAAGCTAAAAACCAAGAGACCATTAGTTCTAGTCCCATGTTGGGCACAAAGCCATGCGTGAATTTGAGCCAATCATTTTTTTCTCAGTCCTAGGACAGAGGTAATGGCAAGCCACTTCCAAAAGTCTCTTTGATTCCTCTTTCAAACCAGTGGTCCAAAGTTCACATTCTGGTTTGAAAGAGGAATCAAAGAGGCCATCTATGTTAAAACTAAACAGCCTTCCCTCAACAGAGAGGTAGAGTTATGACACCACTTATTCCATTTACAACAGGCCAAGAAGATTCCACACCTATTTGTGCTCTGATTCAGGTGATTCTGAGGATACAGATAAACCCCCAAGTGGCCTCAACTACTCTCAGTCCTAATGACCAGAGGAATGCAAAGAATATAAATCCTTCCATTCCCATCCAGTAAATTTAGAACTGAAGAAGCTTTTTGGATGAGAAGTGAAATATTTTCAAAGTAAAAACAAAACAAAACAAAGTTGCCTTTTGGAAAAAAAAAACATCTTTGTGATTTTGCAATAAGACCACTAACTTAAAAAAAATGGTTATAATGAAATTGTAATGAAATAATTAGCATTTTTGCTTTAGGAAGTTATCTGTTTGATTTATTCTGAATAAATATAGTACGATTAGTTCACTGTATATCCTTGGTATGACTACTGCTGAGTAGTGTTCCTTGAAGGCAGCACTTCTATAGAAATATAACATGAGAATACTTTATTAACACAATAGAGTTTATTTCTGAATAGAATTGAATTGTCGGTTAAGGATGCTTCAGGCATTTGACCTGAATTTCAGTTCTAATTGACCAATTCTAATGGTTGGCATCACTATAGAGAGAAGCCTCTTTGGTTAAAGAGAGGCACTGAATCTATAGATCAGAGAAAAAAAATAACATTTGGAACAAATCTGATCAATGTGCCAGATTTCAAGTGTTTCTTATTATGGGCAAAGGTATCTCAAGAGAGAATGGGATATTTATTTAAATTGTATACTTAAATACATTATTGTGCAGACTTGTGTAAATATGCATGGAAATTATTTTGCAAAAAAAAAAAAGGGAGGGGTAAGATATATGGAGAAAAGGGAGAAACACAAAACTGAATGAATCATTCTGAAAAATGGAATAAGCCAATTCACCTTTTACTATCCTCAGTCTTCAGTCACATTTGAATTTTAAGTCAAACAGATGAAGACATTTATTAGTAATAAAATATACTTATATTTTAATATGCAATTCTGGCTATGGTTGATGAGGGTTTTAACATTCTGAATTTGACAGTTCTCATTTGGTAAATTTTCTGTTTGAAATGTCTTATGTGCAAAATGAACATAAGAGCATGTACATTCACACAATGTTGAACAGGTGGCTATAATGTGTCAATTACTATGCCAGAGTTCTCTCCCGAAACCTTGGATATTATTATTTCAACACATTACAAATTCATTGTGGTGGTAATTTACAATGACTGTACTTAATCTGTTCGACTGATGCCAGTAGCACATGGCTTTGCAGCTACTGTATTAAGACCTAAGCATTCACATTGTTTTTACAAAGTAAATCATGAAGTGTGAGCTGATGATGGATTTAATGACTGTGAGAATTTGAAATAAATTGAGTAGTCTAGTTGGTTTGTTAGTAATACTTGAAATATTTTGATTCTTATTAGAAACTAATATTTATCTATAATATGTTTAGTAGTTTTTCTCCATTTTAAAAATAATAGAGATTTTTGCACTTAGGTAAGATATTTAAATTCTTGCATCATTAAAACAATACATTTAAATATAATTTAATATTTGCATGATTAATTTCTAATCAAAGATATGAGATAAATTGATGGCTTCATGAATTTCCCGTAGCTTCTAGTTAAAACTACTTGAAACTGAATTAGCTCAATTTTATTTATGTACATTGGTGTGTGTGTGTGAGATACTGTATTTAGGCTCAGGTCACTGCAAATAGCAAAACCTTTTTCTAATAAAAATAAATCTAGTTATGATAGGCTACTCTTTAAATAAAACAAATGTTAAATTAGTTTATTAATTATTGCTCTTCTCAGTACTTTCATAGACATAATGTACCAGGAAACAGATGGTATTTGACTCCTTTCCTTCTTCTAAAAAAAGGAAATCACTTCAAATTTCAATCAACTTCCGTATTTGAATACTTCATAGAGACTCTCTACCAAAGTATATTCAGTATCTATAAATAAAGAAAACTTGATTCTTTAAAATGGTTGCTTATAATATATAACCAATAGGTTAGGAAACACTTGTTTTTAAATAATAGAAATAAATAATATTCTTAAATTGTTCATAGAACTCTTGTCCTAAATCCCTACCAAAGCTACAAACATCATTGAATTTGACTTGTCCACTAGGAAAAAAACATATTATTTTTTCCCTCTAATTCACTTCAAATAAATGACTTCTAGTACTTTTTGAACCTTATTTTGTACCTTCTTAATCCAAAAGTTATTCATCTCAATTCAACAACAAACCAAGCAGTACTAAAGGAGATAGTTTAAGGTCCAGTAAATCTTGACAAGCTCAAGAATAGCCAAATCTTTGAAATGGAAGTAAGTTTTTGAAAAATTTGTGGGACAGATATTTTTTTAATTTATGATTAAAAAAAGATTATATATCAACGTTTATAGAGTACTTCAGGGACCACTGTTAATATAATTATATTAGTCTGTCTTTGGCAAAAGGTTAAACAGACCCATAACAAAAAATGTTTAACTGCTAATATTAGATTAAAATGCTATGAAATTCCTTAACTGTACTTATTTCAGCTATTTTTGCTCAATAAAAATATGCAATAAATCTGTTTTTCAGAACTACACAGAATTCAAACCCATTTTTAAGATTACCAAAGCTACAACTGGCCTTAACTGGCAAAATGTAATTCCGCTTCTTTGCTGCTATTTCAAGGGGAAAAACAGATGAAAATTCTAATGTAGGAGTTCAGATATACATAAGAATTACCCCCCGAAATTGAACTTCCCTAAAAAATCTAGGAACAAACAAACAAACCCAGAGCTGCTGAGATGACTGAAGTATCTATATTGTTGCCAACCGATAGCCCTTGGCTTTTCAATAAACTTTTGTTATAGCTCTGTAACATTGCTTGTTCATGTTATAAAGCTTTGAGTTATTTTCTACATTCAGGACTTAATATCTGCTATGCACATCCCAGACTCCTTTGTATTTTTCATTCAACCCCTTTTTCTATTTATCTCAATTTCGGCTATTATAAAAACAGAATATTGGGTTTTGTTTCAAGAAAATGTAAGTGCAGGATGAGGAAATCTGTTATTTTTTCTATTTATTATTATTTTATTTCCAATTCCAATAAAATGATCACTTTGATTATGATAATGATGGTAATAATGATTTGTACTGTATGCTTAGTTCTAAAAAAACAATAATGGTTTTGTTGGATAGCAAGCTTGAACAATCAGAAAAATTACAAGTTATGACACAATGATAAATAGGAGCTTAGAAAAGGTATTTCCATGCTCAAATCACATTTCTCTGTGTAAAGGTTGATGTATATTTAGTATTTATAACAGGCAAGATTACTCCTAAATATGGGTAGGTTTTACATTAAACACTATGAAGATAGAGTAGGAAACTTAACATTTGGCTGCCATGGAAATAATTTATCTCAGGATATCAGAAAAATAGTTTTATATCCTAAAGTCTGTGGGTTTATAGCTCTCATAAAAAGATTTTAGCCGAACTCTTGCTGTTCTCATTATTCATATAAATGTCATATATATTTAATACATTCCAGTACTTTCATGTTTCAAAAATAGTTGAAGTATAATAACCAAACTAGAAAAGTGGTTAGGCAAGTAGCAATAATTCTTCTAGCGGTCATAGAGAAGAACATGTGATCTACAACCAAGCCAACATACCTAATGAGAAGGGATGCATCTCACCATTCACTTCAATAGGAATTTCACAGTATTCCTCCTCAAGTCCCCCCCCACCTGCATTAAACAGTGAATATAGTACAACTTTGGCTGATTCTTTCCCAAGTGGAAACACAAACCTATATTTCATTTTCATCTTGATGGATAAAAACTTTCTCTCGTAGTCAGTTTTATGTGAAATGAAAAGTGTGTCCATGGCCAGATCAATCTTTCATAATTCATACATGGATTTATGGAAGCAAATAGATTGTACAAAATAAGATGAATACATCCTTCTGCCAAAAAGAGAATAAAATATAGTTATCATGTGAATTTGCACTACTTTGGATTCAGTGTCTGTTTCTCTCAAACAATAAGTTGGACACAGTTTGATTATAAGTCATTGTAGGCAGGCCACAGGTTGCCAGTAAGATAAAAAGAGATCTTATTCTTCATCTTTGTTCTTAGAGGCTCATAAAAAGAAGGAAATTTATATTATCTAAATTGTTTGCTACAAAAAAGACAATGCTCTTTATTGTGACACGTACTCAGGAACTCATACTCAGTTCCTGTTGAAATACACATGTTCTCATACATCATCATTTTCTAAAAATGTAGTACCAAAAATGCACACCTATTATTTTTGAACAACAATAACTTGCAAACTTATCTTCAGATACAATGCAGAAGTTACTTTATTTTTTATCTCTTTTAATTATGCATCTTTTTACTTAACAAAAGCTGTAGCCTAGTGGTAGGAAATGTTGCCTGCAGTTGAAAATATGGTTCAAATCTCCTTTAAATTCCAGTTAAAAGATGAAAATTGCCTCCATCTGCGTAATCACTAGACAGCTTCTGCCAGGCAGAACAAATAGAGAAATAGCCTGATCTGATACTTTCTATATCCTTGATCTGAATAGTTAATTTTGCATGCATCTTTAATCCAAGTATTGATTCAGTTCACACACTTCCTTAATTTCACTAATCTTTTCAACTGCACACTTTATAGAGCAATCACTGGGCTTTATCCAATACTTTGCTCATCACTAAAGCATGCTTTGTGTACTTTCAGAGAAAGAGTTTGCTAGCCTGAAATCGCTACAGGGTAGCTCTGTGCCATGATGGTCAACACAGGGTGCCTGCTGCCTGCCCACCAGTCTGGCCTTGCCATTTCTTTTCTAAAAATGCCTGACTGAATGAATAAAACATTCATTTTAACCTTGTCATACCACAAATAGCCTTGCCATCCAAATATTAATTCATGACCCTCCAGCTTGAGTAACCTCTTATTCTGGAGAGTAACCCACTCTTTAAGCCAAACCAAACAACAAGCATCAAAGTACGATTTCAAATCTGGTAATTCCAATCCTTCTCTTTCTTTAGCATCTTGCAATAATTTTTATATCTAATGCTTGGGGTTTTTTTTTCCTTCTCTTGCCGTATGAACTTAGAGATCTCCATTTGCCATTGTTTAAATGGAATATCAATTATAAGTTGGTAAAGTCTGAAATAGAATACCTGGGAAGATCTCAAATGTGGTGATTACATGACTCCAGATTACATGACTCCACTGCAATCGTAAATACATACCAGTTGCCAAGCACTCAAATTTTGATCACGTGACAGTGCTTGATGCTATGATGGTCCTAAGTGTGAGGACCAATCATAAGTCACTTTTTTCAGTGCCATTGTAACTTCAAATAGTTACTAAACTAATGACTGTAACTCAAGGACTACTATCAAACCAGGTCTCCTTCATCTTGCACTTGTGCTTTTCATTTTCCCTACTCAGGTTCAGAACTTTCCTTTCTTGCTATTCAATTCTTTCATATTCATTCAGCTACTATTCAAACCTACCTAGATTCTTTTGATTATTATTATTATTTTTTGCTCTCTCTCCTCTGAAGTAATAGCCAACCCTCGCAGCTTTGTACCATCTGCAGACTTGATAAAAGACAAACCTACACTGGCTTTTGTTAATTGTAGCATGTATAGCCATATCTTCATAAATATACTACTTGATTGTTTGAAAGCTATTCAATACAGAATCAAGCTGAAAATCTCTAAAGTCCCAACTGATGTTTTAAGGTACCTTTGCCCAGTCTAACAACCTTAACAATCCCAAAATTCTGACCTCACAATACCCAAAATGTTTGGACAGTGCAGGATGATGAGGATTATTTTAAAAGTGGGGAGTGGAGGATAGGTAAAGAGAAGAGCAACAGTTTTGCTCTGGGAACTGTGGTTACAATGCATATTCACAACACAATTGCACATGAATATTCAAACACCTACCTATTCATACATTCAAGGTCTTTAGAAAGGGAGAATTCATGCTTTTCTTATCAGCTGCAGATTATTAATAGTAATAAAATAAGTCAACAGAAAGACTTCCATTTTATTTCTATTAACTAGTTTGTTGCTGATATTAGTGGTAGGAAAGCTTACTATCAACCCTGGTAAAACTGATAAAACTAATCCTCTTCCTGGAAAGAAGAGCAAATGGGATTCCTGATGGCAACTTCAAGGCATACGGGATTTCATGTGGCCACAGGTTGCCCATTTATGTTTTTAAGCAAAACTGCAATCTTTGTTTCTCTTTTTTTGGACTTCATATACCAGAATACTGAACAGATTTTGGGAACAAGGTTAACTCAGAAGATTAACAAATTTTATTAAGAATACACAGCAAACATCAATAAACTATATACATCTCCTTCACACTTCAGTCAGTTGAAAAAACTGAGTATGGCATTTATCCATGTCTTCTGTGCACTGCTATATGTGTGCAGAAAGCACTATTAGCAAAGAGAAGTAACCAATTGATGTAGATAGTGAAAAGGGGTTTGGCAAGGCATTTTGTCATGTTATGAGGAACTTCATGTTATAAGCACCTGAGGGACTTGTCCTTGGAGACTGTCAAATAAGCCCTTTTGAATGAGCTCTCTTGAAAGTGAACTACAGACATAAAGACTTCCCATTCAAGTGTTATTAAAGCAACATTGTTTATTGTGACACTGACATGAATTGTAGATTTAGAGTGTCAAACTGAGCTAGGCACAAGTCCTAAAGCCTGCCTGATATCTCACTAAATTGATTTATTCATAGAAGATCTCTCATCCTGATGGTACTTTTCCCTCTGTAGTGCTACGGAAGAGATATTACAAAAATTCCTTATTTAGAAATATTGTCTCTTATCAGGATGGGCAGGTAGAAACAACTGAACATATTTTAAGGTGGAAACTAACTGAGCACATCAATATTGTAGCTATTTATGAAATAAATGTATTATATCATTACCAGCAGATTTCCTGTTTTGCCCTTGCATTTTTATATATCTCTCCTAATGTTCAACATGAATACTACCTCAACATATAAGGTTGTGAAAATTTTAGTGTGGCAACATAAAAGATCAGGAAGATATTGGTTTCTATAAAATGTTAAGATTATTCTTCTCCTCAATATGTTTGCCCATTTTTATTTTTTTTTACTTTTTATGCTGTATGTTTATTTTTTATAATCTTTATGCAGTATGCTGATTTTATGATTTTTATTTTGCAATAATCAAATCATTTACTCCTAGGACTGCATATAATAGACAAATTTAAATAAAAATAATCATTAAAAGAAATCTGCCTCTTTCAAACCTACTTGGTTGGAACAGACAATCAGAAAATGAGTTAGAGAATGAAAATTTGGCAAAAGAGAAAAAAGTTTCAAAGAAGATTGGTGCATATATGTACATTTATGCTTCTGGATTAATCCGCTTCTTACTTTAATTCCATTCCTTCAATTCCTCAAATTTCCTGAAGGAAATTTAGCCCTCCATGAGAAAAAAAAAACTTGTTCTATTTTAAAGGTATAGAAACATTAATGGGAAAAAAAGTGAATGAGGGATATTGCAGACAAAACAAGCAAATATATCTACATTGTGGAGAGTTCAATTACAATAACTTAAGCTAGCACCATAGTGCTCGGGTTTTCAAGAAATGTAACCTGCTTCTCTATGCACTTTATTATACTGGAATAAAATGGTAGAGTGGCAACCTGACTATCTCCATTGTATACAGTGCTATAACAGATGCAATAGGTAAATGTTTCAAAGCCATCGAGAATGTGTTTCTTTTCACAAAAATCCTCTGCATCCATTGTGGTTAATCCAACAGCAAATGTCTTTTCTCACACTCTGATCTAGTAACTAGGTAGCTTGACTTTGAACTCCTTCCTTTTTTGTAGAAAGCAGAAAAGGTCAAACTAATTGATTAAAGTACCATCTAACAGAGTCCATATAATGTGGTTACAAGGAGGCCCCCAGTAGTTGCCATGTGTATCTCATTAGATCTAATTACATTGAAGTGAGCCTTAAGTTTCTTAATCAAAACCAGCTGACAGAAGAGATCTTCTTGCACAAAAGACATTCAGGTATGTGACTCCAGATAATTGTTACTGAGTGTACACTCAACATGCCCATCTTGGGTCTCAAATAAGTATTTTATATAACATCCAAGAACCAACCTGTTTTTGGTTCCTTTGCACATTACGTTTTAATATATACCTATGTCTCTGGAAATAATTAGGTCTAAACATTTGGGTTGCTTCAAAGAAAAATCCAGAATTTATTATATTAAAAAAAAAATTCCATCACAGATGAGGAAACAGAGCAATCATGATGTTCACCAATACCACTTCATAACCCCAATAATTAACAGGAGTCCACTTCAGAGTTTGCCTTCCAATATTTTTAATTGCTTCCTTCTATGGTTTTATGATAATGCTATCTTTAATATAAGGATCAATTTGATTAATTACTTCTATAATGTTTTAAAATGGGAGAGGGTTGCTGTTGAAAGAGGGCAGCATCCAAAGACTTCTGCTATATAAAATCTTATTTAAATGGATTAGCAAATAATTGAAAAATCTTCCTAACTGCAGCTCAAATATGGCCAAAACCCAGTATTTTCTGCTTATGTTCTCATGTCATTGTCTTTATCTCATCCCCAAGCTATAGCCCAGGCAATCCTATGTCACTGTTACATATTTTAATTTTAGTTAAATTTTAACTTTTTTCCTGGTATCATTTTTACTGTGGATACAATCTGGAAAAATTCATCCGTACTATAACTGTGGATGCAGTCAGGGGTTGAAATATATTATTGGCCACCTAAATTATTACAGATACGACCCCACCACTCCAGTTGCTGAAAGGTGCCATCCATGGCTAATTTGGCATGGTCTGCAAAACAAACCGCACATCTAGGTAGCACAGCTGTATACCAAGCCATCACTTTCTAAACTGCTTATCAGGTCTTATATAGACTCTTTAAAAATTGGTCTAACGCTATTTTGAAACAGCATTCCTTCTGCTCTTTAAACATAGAAGTAACATTCTTTTTTGTTTAAAAACAACTCTTAAGAGAGCACTAGTCATAAGCTATCAAGAAACATAGGTTTTACTAGTTTTTTGCTATTAAATTTGTCACTATATGTGCATTACAGGTGGCCATACTGTTTACATCAGGAAGTTGACTTTCTACTGATATAATTCCAGTTTTGACAAGGCATGGTGATGATTAAAGTAACCACAATTGTATATTCTCCATAAGTAGCTATCAGTTACTTCTGGGTATGAGGTCAGAACACTCTTTGCCAGAGGGAGTGTATACATCATCATTTCATTCCCCACCACCCACCCACATGCTTGTGAGTGGTGAGTTGGGTTACTTTAGGACACAATTTAAGCACTCTTTCAGAAGGACAATGGAATTAGCCAACCTGATAGGTCTCAGATATTGGGTGAGATTATACCAAGCAAAAACTTTGGAAAGAGGAAGGTGTCTGCCCTTCTTACTCCTCCTGCTTATGAAATTTTAGGTTGGCTTCTTGACAAATGACTAAAGCTGTTGCTTTAAGCAACTACCTACTACCACTCAATCATCCTCATGGAGAGGGATTAGTGAATGTTTTACCATCAGCATGGGAGGAGAAACAAAATAGAATAGAATACCTTTATTGTCATTGCATTCCACGAATACAATGAAATTTGAAAGCTACTCCAGAACAGTAAAGAAATCAACAATCCCTTCCTTAAGCTAACTGTCAGTAGATATATAATGATAAGGCCTTTCACCAGCCTCATTACTGTTTCAAAATTATGACTGGCAAAGGGATCAATTCAATTAATGTCAGCATATTTTTCTGCCAGATCAGGATTAGTGTATAGCATTTTAACATAATCAATTCTGAAGGAGATGGGTGGTTCAGAATTGTGGGGAAAAAAAGTAAACTCTTGGAGTTAAGGCAAAGGACACTCCCTAATTTGAGGCTTAAATACCTAAGTCGGGAATAGCAAGTTATGGTTATGGCTTTCAAATGCTTTGGATTTTTATTTCCATAACTTTCAGACAACATTGGCCATAGTTCTGTTGTTGTGGAAATTACAGCTCCAGCCATCTGGAATGTTATACCTACCCTTCTTATGTAGTTGATTACAAGTACATCTTATGAAATGCTTTAAGTGTAACTGGTTTTTACTATCTAGTAAGCTATTTATAAAATGGTTTAAAAATGAATAAGATCTAAGACTGCAATTCTTGATTTGATGAAGTATTAGGTGGGAAGACAGCCTGGAGATAATAATAATTAGGCAAGGAGAAATTATGGAGATAATAACTTGTGTCTTATAAAAGTAATTTTTGTAGACTTCAGCTTGGGATTCAACACCATTATCCAGAAATTCTTCAGTCTAAACAGACTCAGCTAGCTGTGCCTGTCCACACCTGTAGGTGGATTATAAGCTTTCTGACACATAGAAGGCAGCAGATGAAGCTAGGTAAAATTGAACACCCACAGGTGCCCCCACCCCTTGTGTGCTCTCTCCATTACTCTTTTCTCTATATATCAATGACTGCATCTCAAAGAATCCCTCTGTTATACTGGAGTTTGCAGATGATACAATGGTCATCGGTCTCATTCAAGATCATGATGAGTCTGCATATAGACAGGAAGTTAAACAAGTGGCCCTGGGGTACAGCCAGAACAAACTGGAGCTGAACACACTTAAAACTGTAGAGATGAAGGTTTTAGAGGGGTTTTCCTATTCTACCACCTCTTACAATATAAGACCACATGATATCAACAGTTTCTGGGTTTTATAATCTTCCAGGATTTGAAATGGACACCTAACATTATAACTATCATTAAAAAGACAGTAAGAGTGTTCTTTCTGTGTCAACTCAGAAACTTCAGATTGCCCCAGGAGATGTTGATATAGTTCTACAGAGGAATTATTGAATCTGTCATTTGTACTTTGATACCTATCTGGTTTGATACAGCAATCAAACGGGGCAGGTACAGACTTCTGTGGATAGTTAGGACTACAGAAAATACAATTGCAACCATCCTGCTTTCCATTGAGGACCTGTACATTGCACAGGTTAGAAAGAGAGCTGAGAAAATATTTACAGACCCCACTGTTTCAACTCCTCCCCTCTGGATGCCGCTGTAGAGCATTGTATGCCAAAACAACTAGACACAAAGACAATTTCCCCCCTCATGCCATCACTCTGCTAAACACCTAATTGCCATAATACTGTCTTATGTCTAAGGATATTTTCTCATATAGTACGGCTATATTACTATTATCCTTCTTATCTTTTCTATTAGCTTCTCCTACTGGTATCTTATGATTCGATTACTTTGTTGTTTGTATATACACTGAGAGTTTATGCACCAGAGACAAATTCATTGAATGTCCAATCACACTTGGTCAATAAAGTATTCTATTCTACTATATTCTATTTTCTATTAATTATATGGAGGAAGGATTTGAGGCTGCATTCTCTGGATTCATTTTCACTCCATATCACCCTTGAAACAGACTCTTAAGATTACAATGACTTATCCAATATAAATGATAAAAGATGTTCAAAGATTAAAGCAAGGTAGGACTATAAATTAGGAGCAACCTTTCTGTCCAGTTATTGTGACTAAATCATAAGATTATAAGTTACATGGGATCAACAAAAGGATCATATGACTGGCAAAGTTCATGTCATTGTGCGCTTTCAAGCATTGTTAATTCCAATGCAGAATGAAATCTTTAAAAATAATAATATTGAAAATGATAATATTGAAAAGGCCAATAACTCTCTAGACAAAACCAAAGCAAAGAGGTGAGAAGGCTAGTACAAAATAAAGGTGGTTGTATTTCATTTCAATATAATTTTTAAAGGGGATATACTTTTATAATGACATTTCTGTAGCATTAATAATTGCAATTTGGTAGCAACTTGTATGGGAATTCTGGAGGCTACACTCAAGTCTTCAATGGAAGCCAAAATATATCCACCCCTGTGTTTAGGCATAGATTTCAGATAATACGGCCTTTGACTAGTTAATCAATGAATCGATCTCATCTTTATTTTGGTAACTGACAGCGTAGCATTATGCAATGAACCTAATAATTTGATCAGAACAAAATTGTCAAAGCCAGAAACTCTGATCTTGAAGATGAGATCAGATCAGTAAGTAACAGAATGAAACAAAATACGTATTTTCACTAAGACTAAAATAACTTTTAATGATAGTTATGATGTAATAATGAAAATATATTCTGTAATTCCAATTCATCTTGTATGTATGAATCTATGACTATGTAAACTGGTGGTTAGACTTAAGATACATAAGTCAAGAAAAAAACTTAAATTTAAATTTTCCATAATCATGAAGCCAAAGGAGCAATCATTTTTCTTCTAACTTAACTAGCATTATAAAGTTTACCAGCATCATAAATCTCGCAATCCTCAGAGAAATACTAATTGATCTGATAAGAGGAATTCTATATAAAATAAATAGGCACAATTTAGATATTTTCTTAAAAGGGATAAAATAAAATGAACAATTTCTTCATAGAACTAGCAGTAGAGTAATATGTTCCATATCACCTATATCATATTGTCATAATGGAAGGGCATATGGCACTTTCTAGTATCGTTCTTCAAGGACTACTGAGGGTAAAGTATTAAATTGATTCAGCATAAAGTCTCTCCTCAAATTAGAAACTATGATGGAATTTAATTATCTCCCTTAATCAAAGGTTTGGCTATTCAGAAAAAGCATTTTTGGGCAGGCAGGACTGATCTTGTTTTTCTATGCTGAGAACATGTATCATTATCTCTTGCATGCTTATACTTCATAGGCAGTAGGGCTTCCTGAAAGAGTCTGTAAAAATGATATTTATTATAAATTTGGGAGCTGAGACATGATTTGATTGGAGGACTTTAATTAGAGGGAAATTGTGCAAGAAAAATATTCTATTGTTTCTCAAAATCTCAGTAAGCAAATATTTTTCTTTTAACAGTAATCTCAGAACAAGGCCCCTTATCCTAAAAAGGAATCACTGCTATTCAGTAAGTTCTGTTTCAGTGTCTCATCAAATGGCAGCCCTTAGCTGACACTGCCTAGATTCTGATATTAAGCAGGGTTGGATCTAAGTAGAACTTGGAAAGGAGGTGTCTAGGAAATGCCTAGAATTTTCAGACAATACGTATTTTGACAACTCATGTACCAATTAAACAGTGGCAGAGGGAAAAGCATGAGTTAAATATAGGTTGTTACAAGAGGCAAAAGAAAAAGGTTGGTAAATGAGATAGAACTCATTGAAATGGCCAGACGTTTACATTCACTGCTGATTGGAAATTCCTTATGGTCTTTTTTTGGTAAATAAGAAGAAAATGAATTGTTGTTGTTGTTATTGTTGTTGTTTGTTATTATTATTATTTAGCATAGATTATAGAAAGAATAGAGTCATGATGCAACTTTAGAGAAAGAGATAAATTTATAATTATATTTGTAACTGCTGTAAAGAAGATTGGAAGCCTCTTTCTTTCTTTCTTTCTTTCTTTCTTTCTTTCTTTCTTTCTTTCTTTCTTTCTTTCTTTCTTTTCTTTTCTTTCTTTCTCTCTCTTCCTACCATCTCTCTGTCTCGGTCTCTGTCTCTCTCTCTCTCTCTGTCTCTCTCTTTCTCAAAGGACATTTTATTTTAATGCTTTGAGAAGTTGCCAATATCCTCTATGTAAAAGAAAAACACTAACCACGAAAGTGCTAATGCAAGAAGTTTGAGCAGTCTTCTAGGTTCATTAGCCAACATTTTTTTAAACAAATTTCAATTATATCCCAACATAGCTTGACGATTTAAAAAAAGACTTCATAACCTTTAAAAAAAGTTACAAGCTAGATAATACCATCCTTCCTTTTCAATATGAGTACACACACACACACACACACACACACACACAGAGTACTCATGGCACAGGAATTCCTTCATAATTTTATATGCTGTGGCCTTTTAGAAAGAGATGCAATACTTGTTAAATGTCCCCAAAGAAGACATAAAAACCCAAAATATATCAATAAATGTGTAAGTACTCCCTGGAAAGACAATGACAGTCATACAGAAATGTCTTTATAGTACCACCATCATCAGTAGATTTAGATACCGAACATGAGGGGGAAATAAATATTGATCACTCCATGCTTATGAACTAACTTGCTTATCTGAAAAGGTTACTTTTGAATTCAGTTTTGGGTGCTCCCACATTTTTATAGCTATACATTATCATTTTAAAAAATGCAGAAAGAATTTTGTTGTCATGTAGCAACTAGTAACATGTTGAAACTTGTTCTACAAACAATATTTTATGTATAAAAGAACACTAAAATAAATTGCAGAGCTCAGATTCTAAGCAGTACAACTTCGACCATCATTGGTTAAACATCAGTCTGTCACCTGTCAAAAAATCACAACTGTGCTAGGATGTTCTCCACATACAGTATTACTGGACAGTCTCTCTCAGTAGTTTCATGTATTTTTGTTTGCTAACAAAAATTATAAATGGTACCTTGCAGTCACCAATGATCAATAGTCTTATATACTAGTGATAGTGAACTTTGGCAACTTTAAAAAGTGTGGACTTCAGCTTCCACAATTCCCCAGTCAGCATGCTTGGGAATTGTGGGAGGGGAAATCCATACATCTTAAAGGTTGAGAAACACTGGTATATACCACACCTTTCAGTCAATTATTAGATGTTCATGTATAAAAGTTATATGATTGCAGAAGGTGGCACTTGGTTAGGGAAATAGAATCATGAAATAAATATGGGCACCTCACTGCCCAGATCTTTATCATCTCACTGCCCAGATCTTCTCTGCTGCTATATGAAGAATTCAGATTTATAAACATGGAGGGAAAGGGTCTTATTATCACCAGTCCTGTTTTTTTAAGGCATCCTATATGGCTGCTATATAACTATTAGTGAACCCAGTTTTTATCAGCAGTGCTCTCATAAAATTGAGATTGCCACTAAAGCTACTTTAATTCTGTGATTTTGAAAGACAATCTGATTCAACTAGTCTAAGTGTAATGCGTAGAATGAATAACTCTTGAGGAACAGAAGAAGAGCCACAACCAAGGTAATGATCAGATAAAAGAAATCTGAGCATGGAACAGAAATATAAATTGAGAAAGCATCCCAGACATAACCGCCCCTAAGTCTCAGGAAGATAAAAGGAAGGAAGGGAGAAGTACATTCCAACTTGCATGATCTACCCTGAAAGACAAACCAAACTTGGAAACCAATAGTACACAAAGCCAATCTAAGGCATCAGGTAGTAACTAATTCAAGGTCACTCTATTGACTTTGTGCCTAAGGCAGGACTAGATTTGGTCCTGCCTTAGGCACACAACCAATGGGGTGACCTTGAACCAGTCACTCGTTCCCAGCCCTAGGAAGCAGGTAATGGCAGTCCACTTCCAAAATCTTGCCAAGAAAACTGCAAATATCAGTCTAGAGTCTAAACAGCTGCCAGGAGTCAAAACTGACTCAAAGGTACAAAACAAACAAAAAGAAATTGGACTGGAAACCCTTATTCTTTCATTCATGCATCCTCCACCCTTCTACTGTATTAAGGCAGTGGGAAATACAGAGATATTCAATAATTAATAATAGGAAAACAAATTATCCCATTCCTTTTCACATTTATATTGTTAAAAGGAAAAGGGGAAAGAAGGAAAATAAGAAAGAAGGAAAGGCCAATTCTAACTTAGCCCTCATCTGCCAAATTTCACCCCTGAGGAATTTTCACAGCAGAGCTATAAATCCTTGAAATAAGGGATTTGCAGCATAAACACTGACAGAAGCTGAACTATAATAGTTATTGTAGGCCTGGCTATAATATGATTCCTTTATACATCATATATTTGGTTTTTACAAACTTCCACATAATTAAGGTATCTTTTGAATAAAGCCCAAGTATGCCATTGATGAAGGACAAATAGGGGGTTTGCTACTTTATAACTCAGTGCACCTGGAAAGATAACCTAGCCTGTGAATAAAAGAGAATTTGCTTTGAATCCCTGTTTTAGAAAGTGGTTTGAATAAAGTACTGTATATTGTAGGAAGTATGCAGGGGTGGATTTCTACTGGTTCTGTCCACCTTTGTAGAACCGGTAGCTCTGAAGAGCAACCAGTTCTATGGCTGCTGATGTTTTTGCCCACCTGCTCACCTGGGCTCTTACCTGATCTTTATTTCCTGATTTTTCAACTTCAGCTGCCGAACAAGGCACAGCTGCAGTTAAAAAAAGCAGAGAAAGAGGACTGTTTCAAAGGCTGTGTCTTTGCACACAGCATGCTGATGATGATTTACAGGCGCACAGCTCACAGCGTTCAGGGAAGCTCATAAATCCCAAACTGGTAGTTAACCCTGTTGTATCCCCCCCTGGAAGTACGTAGCTAACTTTGAAGAAGGAATGCAACAGTAGTTAAGTAAACATTAACTTAGCCTGGGAAAGAAAAGCAGCTGAGAAAGAAAGATAGACCCATTTTGATTCTCTTTGGTTATAAAAAGGAGTAGAGGGAAGGGCTTTCGATATTATTTAGTATAAAGAAGACCAAGCTAATGACAACAGGTATACCAACCACTTGACAATTAAGACACTGAAGTGGTGGATACCTTCTGCCTTTCCGGATTATTGATCAACAGTAAAGGAACCAGCAGTCAAGAAATATGCTACAAACTAACATTTGGTGTACTAACAGTGGAAATCTGAGATTGGTATGATAGTCAAGAAGACAAACACTTTAGGCACAAATTATCAGGTTCAAATGATCATATTTTGGACACATTGTGTAACAATAGAGCCTCTTTGAGAAGTTCATAACTGTATTGCTTCTTTCTGTATCAGACCATGCCCTCATCAAGCAGTTTTAAGAGCCAAAAGTGGGTTCAGTACATGCACACAAATTCCTTTCAGTTCTTCTAATCAGCTACTGGAAGTTCCCAAACAGTTTATGTTCATGCTTAGCCTTGCTAGCTTTTGTGGGTGCCATGAAAGGTCTTGAAAAGATGCCAAATATTTTAAAATCATGTCATCTGCAATCTTGTTACTTCCATGGAAGTAAGCTTGTCATAATACAATAGAACCTCTGGTCATGACCATAATTCATTGCATAACTTTGGTGATTTCTTCATCTTCTAATGTTTCATCTTCAGAAATTTCTGGGTTAGGGATCATGTTTGATCCCCACCCAAGTATGTATTCATGATCAGATTCAAAAATTTTATGAATTTTTGGGTCGGAACCCGATTTGGTCATGATCAGAAGCATTCATGACAGAGGTTCTACTGTAAATCGTTGCCATCTTACATGGGCTTAATATCCATTCAAAAATCACACAAAGCATTAACATTTTTAAAAAGAATTTTAAATGAGTAGCTCCATAGGAGATAAAATCGGATAATATGTGAACATCTGACACTACGAACTGAAATTCAACTGCTATGAACTGAATTTAAACTGATACAGATAGTCTTATGTGTCTGTCAACCCCCCCAACCATACCTGAGAGGGAAAAAGTTCATTTAAAGAAATTAAAGTCAGTAGCTTCTGACTGTTAGAAAGCTCAGTTGGGGTGCAGAGGTGAGCAAAAAAACCAGTGATGGAGAATGGAGTAGAATAAAACCATTGCATTTTGGCTGCACAAATCACATAATCACTAAACAGCTGAAGGGAAATTTAGTAGTTGCCTGCATGTTTGCAATCTTAGTATGGTAGCCTATATGTTTCATATTTTATGCCAAATCTCCATTAATATTTGTATCGGTGTATTGTGATGATAATATTACTGGTAGGACTGCCAATAATTTTAGTTTAATTTTTATTATCCCATTTCTGCCTTAACAGGCTTTTTTCCCCCAATTTCACCCATTTTGAACCCTTTCATATAATCTTTTGTGGCTTTCCTAATATAATCCTGTTTTCCTTCTGTCTCCTCCCTCAGCTACATTTTGATGTAATGATTTTTTTTGCATTATTTTTCTTGCTGCTCTTTTCCACTCTTTTTTTATAATCTTAATTCTTTGGTATAATGAACACAATTGCCATAATTCTAGACCATTTTTGCTGTAGATTCATTAAATATGAAAAAGACATTACCAAATGAAAATAAATAGGATTTTTTTTTTCATAATCTATTGAAAGATGAGCATTTGTAACAGGCAAAAAATGGACTATCCCCAATTTTCCCTACAGATTTGAACTTTCCTTCTTTTTTGTCCCCAGAAGGATAAAAATATCTCATTCTCTCTTCAAACAAGTCAGATACATTCAGCTCAGATCACAATGACACTGGCTTTGCAGATCCCTAACAGTTGCTTAGCTCTTTGTGAAACTTAGATTCTAAGATTCTTAGATATTTACAACACAGCTAATACTTCTCATACTAATTACAGACCTGTTCATTGGAAAGAGAAGTTGATCTGGTGACCTATAGATGAAATCACTTACGAATCTCCTGAGCTTTTGGATAGACTTCTGTAACCCCTTAACCTACTTAGTGTAAACCTGGATGCATTTTCTTCCCAATCTTCCCAATTCTTTTTTTTATTCTAGTTGAGTTGGAAAACATAGGTCACAACTACTTAAAGCAGTACATCACAGTCAATGGCCACCAGCACATTGTTTTCTCCACAGGGAATACTGGTTGTCTTCTAATTAGTTAATTCACACACACTGCCAGCCAATTCTGACTCTTCCGGAACGGCCTGAGGATGAGTAGAATGCATGGAAGTAAACCAAATACATGATGAATGGCTGGAAAGCAGAGAGAGCAGCCGAAAACTCCTGCAGAGCCAAAACAATCCAGCCAAAGCCAAATAAACAACTGTCAACATACACGGCAGCAGCTGCAGAAAAAGACTAGTGAAAACCCAACTGTGAACAAGTGTTAGCCAGCTCATGGCATTAATCTTGTAGCAACTGATGCTGACACAAGAAGTACTAGCTAATCTACATATGGCCTCTCTCCTTGCACTCCACTTTCTATACAACGTGATGTCTTCATCTTGGATTATATGGTTTATAACAGCAGGTTGCGAGTCAAGAGAATGGGGAAAAATTCATGTTGACCTAATGAATTGTAAATTTGCCATGGAGGACGACAGAACAAAAACATATCATGGGGAAGAACTGTTTCATTTCTTTGGGAAGAACATCCCTCAGTTGTCATGTAATTGAGGAAGGGCCTACATAACACCCCCTGGAATTCTTTGGTGTGTGTGATAACAATATACCAAGCAGTCTTTGCCTGTAGTTCTTCAGACTGAAGGAACATAGTGTTTTCATAGAGAGTAGCACTGTTAGTACTTCTCTTTTGTCTGCCTTAAATTTCCCACCATTCATCTTCTCTGGATAACCACAGTTTTAATGAAAGACAGACAGAATCATATTTCTAATTATGACATAAACCATTAAGAAGTTCCTCCTTTTGCTTGCTTTTCTTTTTTAAATCAGGGCCTTAAGTAACAAGTTGCAAGGTAGACTAGATGCAGGGTAGAATATCATAATTAGTTGCAATCCACCATCCAAAATCCTGTGGGCAACATTTCCAAAGCCCCTTCAAAAATCTACAGTATAATTGTATAACTTTGTAATATAATTCTTTTATTATTAAATTATAATGTAAGTTACATAGTAACAGCATAATTATCCAATATATAAGAGAAAGTGATTACATACATCAAAACTAATGATATTAACTGTTTTTCATTATTTTAATGTAAATTACATTTATGTTTGAATTACACCTAGTTACATTTTTGTTCTAGCTACTTTTTTGCCTTTGCCTCATTCAGACAAATCAGCCATCCACGAACACTATTTAAATCCCATTTTAAAGATACAATGTATCTTTAAAGTGTAAAGGAAGCAAACAAACAGCCCATAATACATCCTCCCTAACAGTCAATATCTAGATATGCAGAAAACAGCAGTATATAAACAATTGAAGAAGATATAACACAATATTCAAGGAATTGTCAATGAAAAAAAACCACACTACGACCAGCAAACTCCATTCTCTGATGATACCAACTAAGCTGATAATAAAATGTCTCTAAGGAAACAACCAGGTTCGGAGAACACTAATATCCTAACATTGGGTCAATGTTAACTACCAACTATATATCACAACTGCAAAATTCCTTTTTGAACAGTTATTCCATCTAAATTTCTACCAGTTTATGTAGTTAAGTTCAATCAGATCTTACATTAATGCCCTGATCCTTAAAAATAATATTAAACTGAAGGTTCTGTGCTTTAACTAAAAATTTGGATACATTAATTCATTTTGCACTGTGGTTGAAATGGACTAAGAGTATACTTAGTAGCTACTGAATGTGGCCTGTGGATCTCAATCCAGAAAATGAATGGCTAGCAATATTAAAACAGATTCAATAGTTTTGTTGAAGATTTTGTCTACTCCACGTTTGGGGGAAAAGTCCACAAAGTGCACCAAAGTGAGACCTGGAGAAAAAGTCACAAAAAGGAAAAGCAGTATAGGATGTAATGGTTTGGGAACTACCATAATAGCCCCAGACAGGTGGAAGATAAGAAGATTGAAGAGAGTCACCAATATCACCATATGATCTAAGTCAGATGCCAAGTCATTTGTCTGAGAGAGAAGAAATGTTTACCAGCAAGTTCTGGAAGCCCTTTTTAAAAATCTGTAGGAATAATTGTTAAAATTAGCAACATAATTTTAGATACACTTTGAAGTTAAACTCATACAATAGTTTCCTAAAATATGATTGCTTAAAATTGTTCTGAAGTTACAAATAAAGAGTACACAAATATATCTGTTTGGTACTTTTTCATCAGGCTAGCATTCAAAAAGGGGAAGTGTTAGTGAAAAACACAAAACTATTACTGAAGTCCAGAGCTGGGAGATGAAACTGCTGCACTGTTCTGATAAAGCTTGGCTGAATTTTTTTTTTCTCATTGTCTTTTATCTGAACTTTTTTTAAAAAAGTAGAGAGGCTGAAGAACTATGTAGCCTGCTTCTTTCAATGAAATCCCTCAAAAGCTTCCACATATCCTGTCACAGTTTAAGGGGTTTATTAATTCCTTTAAAATCAGGTACATTCCAAATCTATTATGTTTACATGGAGTGGGGGGGAGTTTATAGAAAAAGGTTAATACCCGTTTTGTGCAAAATCAACATAAAATTTATATATATTTTAATATATTTTGCACAATATGTTAAGAGCCATGCTATGCCATCTCCTCAGTTATCACACTCCAGAATAATTTGTTGCAAATAGGTCCCTCTATAGATTTTACACACTGTATCTAACAAAATAGTGTTAGCACTAGAATGCTTTTGCAGGAAATGAAAGGAGGTAGCCAGGATAGCTTAGTTCAATTCTTCCTATTACCAAGAGAACAGCTTCAAAAGCTGATGGTTGATTATCTTAAAATAAATCAGTTTGTATTCCTGGTCTGCACTGTGTTAAATATTAAAGCAAAGGCAGGCAATTAGTTCCATGTCTTAATCTCAGCAGGTGGCAGCATCCAGTCAACCTCAGCTGATCTTGGAAGCCAAGCACAACCCCATCTCATAAATGTTCTTGGCAAGAAAACAAGAGGGAATTTTAGAGCTGTTGGTTGGAGTTGAAAGCGGAAAAACCACTGTGGTTCCCCCAACCCCTGGGCTGTGGCCTATTTGCAACTGCACCATGGGCAGTGCACACACACACCTGCACACTTCAACTTACATAAGCAGTAGGCCAGCGCACATGCATATATGTGCTTAGTTCAATTTGCAGCCAAGCTACCTATGCATGCTTATGCATGCTGACCCAGCCCTCATGCAAATTGAACTCCATGCATATGTGCACCAGTCTGCCACTCGTGTGGCCTGATTTCTCTCTCTCTCCCCTGGCCAGGCTGCTAAGCCACATACTGCTTCTGTACAAGACAGCAGCAAAACCAGTTCACAGATCATTAGTAGTATTATGAGTTGAGGGCATTTTTTCCTGTATTTTTATTTCAGTTTCAAACGCTGCTGTATTGATTGGTTGCTTTACAATTAACATTGTATTATCCATCAAATTTACCCACTTTTATGATTTACAGAATAATCTGATTTTACTTAGACTGAATCAGAAGCTACCAAACTGACTTTGGGATCTGAGATAAAACAAGGTCTATGACTCTCATAGACCAGCATGAGAAAAATCTCAACGGAGAAAAATCTCAAGAAGGAATAAAATTTCCATGAACAGAAGATTCATGTGATGACATCAAGTTTGACTGTGTCATTGGAAATAAGTGCAGTGACCTTGAACTTATGCTTCTTTGAATTCTTTTTAAGAAAAAGAACATTATAATGCACTTATCAGGGTTAAGCACTATACAGACTTAATTATCTTTACTTAATGAAAAACACTTTCTAAATACTTGACAAATAAGATCACAAATGTCATTTGAAGAAAAACATGAGAAGTTTTGGATAGTAAAAAAAATGCACAACTATTTATTTAGTAATATTTATCAAAACTGCAAAAATAATAAAAACAGAACCAGATACTTCTAGATAAAAAGGTACAAATATTTGAAATTAGACTTATTTAAATTATGACTTTAAACAATAAATAGCTATAATCTATTGCAGGAGTAGGATAGAATTAAATTCTACTTGTAAATAAATTTGCCCTACTGGGGAGAATGTTGTTCAGTTGTTTAATTCTTCCAACTCTTTGAGTCCCAATGGCCATCCTGTGATTGACCCACATTTTAAATCAATACTTAGAAAAGAGGCTGTTTTTCCAAACTCTGCTTCAACCCTTGTTAGATAATTGTTTTCCTCTTTTGAGTTAACTAGTTACCCAATACCTGCTAAGCATTTAACAATGTAGCTAATTCTCACTCATATGTAATCTTCACTTTCTGGTGTCCAAATTTAGCCACTTGGGAAAGTAGGAAGAGAGAGACATTGATGGACTATAATACCTTCCCAATGAAAGCAACCTCTTTTTGAGTAGATGCCATAGCATTGTCTTCTTGCTCTACTCTGGTTGAGCACAGCAGGCTCTCTGAAGATATAAGTATGAATAAACTTCTATTATTTTTAATCATCTTGGTATCTTCCCCTGTGTATACTGTCTTGGCTACGGAATTGATCTGTGCTGGGTGGTGGTGTGAGAGTGCATGTAGATAGCGGTTGGTATGTGTTTTCTTCTGGTAGATGGTGTGTCCTAGGGAGCCAT
Organism: Pseudonaja textilis; assembly: GCF_049901715.1. Classification (NCBI taxonomy): domain Eukaryota; kingdom Metazoa; phylum Chordata; class Lepidosauria; order Squamata; family Elapidae; genus Pseudonaja; species Pseudonaja textilis. The sequence continues at coordinate 72,889,297 of NC_141992.1, forward strand.
TGGATCTTTTGTATACCAAGACGTCTAGGAAGGGAAGTTGATTGTTGGCTTCTGTTTCCATGGTGAATTGTATTTTGGGGTGTAGGCTGTTGAGGTGTATGAGGAAGTTGTTCAGTTTTTCTTTCCCGTGTGGCCAGATTATGAAGGTGTCATCTACGTATCTGAGCCAGAGTTTGGGTTTGTAGTCGTATTTTTCTAGAGCTTGTGTTTCAAAGTGTTCCATGTAGAGGTTTGCGATGACAGGTGAGTGGGGTGATCCCATGGGTGCTCCTTCTATTTGTTTGTATTTTTGTCCATTGTAGGTGAAGTATGTATTGGATAGGCAGTGGTTGGTCAGATCTAGGATGTGCTTGGGGGGGTTGTACTTGTTTTGGATGGCTGTCAAGGCTTCTTTTATTGGCACTTGGGTGAAGAGGGATATGACATCGAAGCTTACTAGTAGGTCGCTGGGTTGTAAGTTTTGTTTCTTTATGATCTCGATGAACTGGAATGAGTTTCTTACGTGTGAGTTGATGGATTCTGCATAGGGTTGTAGTTGTTTCGCGAGAAATTTGGCCAGGTTTTGTAGAGGTGAGCCTATGGAGCTGACTATTGGTCTGAGTGGGGTTCCTTCTTTGTGTATCTTGGGGAGACCATAAAGCTTAGGGCATCTGGATGATTTCTCTCTGGGTATGATTCTTTGCTGGATTTCTTCACTGATGGGGAGGCTTTTATTTTGGATTTGGTAGTTTTTCTAGGTAGGTGGTGGGGTCTGTCTTTAGGGGTTTGTATGTGGGGTCTTGGAGTAGGTTGGTTAACTTGGTTTGGTAGTCAGGTGTGTTCATAACCACTGTCGCGTTGCCCTTGTCTGCTGGTAGGATTATTATGCTGGTGTCTTCTTTCAGGTTAAGTAGTGCAGTTAGTTCTTCTTTGGATAAGTTGCTTTTGGGTGGTTTGCTAGTGCAGAGGATGTTGGTGATTTCGAGTCTGATTTTGTTAGCATCGTCAGGGTTGGTTTTGGTCAGGCTGGTTTCAACTCCGCATATGATGGTTTCTGTGGGGATGTGTTTGGGAGTGACAGCAAAGTTGAATCCTTTTGAAAGGACCTTGGTTTCAGCTTCAGTGAGGATCTTGTCTGAGATGTTGTGCACTGTTTGTTTCATGTGTGGCTGTGGGGGGGGGAGGAGTTGGTTTCTGGCGTTGTTGTAGTTTCCTGAGTTTGTTGGTGTGTGTGTCTGTCTTGAGAGTGGTCTGTGTTTCGGCTCTCCAGACAGCGAGTTGTTTGGATTTGTCCCAAAGTAGGGGGTGAATCTTGTTGCTGAGTCTGAGGTGGAGTGTGAGGAGATCTTTGTTGATTTGGTCTAGGAGAAACCTTTTTGTGTGAAGTTCATTTCTAATTAGGGCCAATTCTGTTCTTTTTAGGATGGTTTGGTGGCTGCTGTGTTGGTGTGGAATTTCAATTGGAAGCTTGTGGGAATTAAATTTTGATCTCGACAGTTGCATAGGAATGCAAGGTCACATAAAATGGAAGCTCTTTGGACTTCAAGTTTTTCAATCAAGTCCCACCCCCACTAGCAGTTAAAAGGAAGAAGCAGCTGCAATCTCACATCACTCTGAGAAGCAAGAGCCGAAGACAGAAGCCTGAAGATGATGAATGAGACTTCATCGAAACGTTGCCTAGATACTTCGAATCTTACGCGGGAGAAAACCCGAACAACCAAAGATCCACATACAAATACCCGCGAGAACCTCAGAAAACAAATATATATATTTGTTATACACACACACACACATGCACACACTCACTCACACACACACACACACACATAGTTCATTCATTTTCCAATTTTGAATCATTTAGATCAGGGGTCTGCAACCTTAAACACTCAAAGAGCCATTTGGACCCATTTCTCACAGAAAAGAATTGTTTCCCACAGAAAAGAAAACACCAGGTGCCTCAGAACCTCAACTCAATGTCACTCCCACCCAGTCACATGAACCACCCACCCACCACACTTACCCAGGTTTTGTGGCTCCCAGTGTTTCTGTAAGAAATAGGTCTCTCTCCCTCCCTCTCATTTCTGTTTTACCTTCTCAGGCCAGGCGAGAAGTGACTGGGAGGGGAGGGTGAGGGGCAGGACCAGCCAATGGTGGGATCACCCAACAGGGGCCACAGCAGAGGGCCCAAAGAGCTGCATGTGGCTCCAGAGCCATGTGTTGCTGACACCCAATTTAAGTGCTAGGTATTCCATTTGCTTCTTGATGATTATATAAATTCTTCAATACGGCAGCTGAGATAGTCCAGTTCATCTATGTTTTTAGAGGCTAGTCAGAATTTGTTATGATTTACATAAGGCTCTTTGTATAATAAAAAAGCAGATTTTATGGGTCTTTTAATGTCCATGTCTTTTTTCATGTTATTATTATTCATGGGGTGATCTTGGGTGCTCCTGACTCTTCTGAATCTATACTTACTTTCCAAAACATACACTGACTCTAATTTAGTAATCATAATATATAATCAACTGTAGGATCTTTTCCTCCCAATCCTGGAATATAATTATGCAATATCTTCTTTATATCTTATTTCTACTGTAGGTTTTTTTTTCCCTTCTGACTTTTGTCATATCCTTACATAGAAGAATCAATCCTGGAAGATTAATGGGGTGACAGATGTTACAACCAGATCACCCTCACATCCTTGCATCTAAGATTTCCTTTATTTTTGCAATTTCCTGAAATATCTTTTCATAACATTCTTGTGTGATTATTTTATTTCTTTCTTTTTTTAAAAAATATCCTACTTATTTAGATATAAGTTCTTGAGTGTTCCTGCTCTTTTCTGGCACTCAGCATTTTTTCTGTCTCCTTTGCCCTTTGCTTTCTACTTTTCAGTTATTTTTAATGTATCAGCAGGCACCCATTTTATTTTATTTTGCTTTTTGCATTTCAGAATATTTTTGCTTGCTTCATCTCTAATGATGTCATGAATTCAGAATTCACAGTTCTTCAGGCGGTCTGCTGATCAAATCTAACCTATTAAATCTTTTGTTTAATCTTACTCCATAATCATATGGAATATTTTAGACTGTTGGCAGGAGATATTTGAAATAAACATTGCATTTTCTTGGCAGAGCTCTGTTATTCAGTCTCTTACTTTTTTCATATCTCGAAGTCAAATTTTCCTATTATTCTAACAAAATGTTACCTTTAGTTTTAGTATTTAAGTCTCCCAATTATCTTATTGTGGCATTGTGTTGACAAAGTGCTGCAAACAGAACTTTGCAACTTCCATTTCCTTTGTAGTGATTGGTTTGCTTTAACTTGAACTTAAATCATTCTATCATCAAGGGTGTTGTATCCAAGCATTGACTCTAACACTTTTGGTTCAAAATGATAGCAACTCTATGATCTCTTTGCCCACAGTAAAACATCTGATGCTCTGTGGATGCAAAATAACCCATTCTAAACCATGTTCAGTCTTGGCTTTGCAGCACTGAAAACCTCAACCCTTCCTTAGTTCATGGTTATGACATTCTGCGTAGAAATTTGTGTATGTATGTGTGTATGTATGTGTATGTGTGTATATATATATATATATATATATATATGTTTTCTGAGGTTCTCGCGGGTATTTGTATGTGGATCTTTGGTTGTTGGGTTTTCTCCAGCGTAAGATTCGAGTATCTAGCAAGCGTTTCGATGAAGTCTCATTCATCATCTTCAGGCTTCTGTCTCCGGCTCTGTGCTTCTCAGAGTAATGTGAGATTGCAGCTGCTTCCTCCTTTTAACTGCCAGTAGGGGTGGGACTTGATTGGGTGGGGGCTTGGCTGTGTTCTGATTGGGTGGGGTGTGTTCTCATTGGTAGGGGTTTGGCTGTGTTCTGATTGGTTGGGGGTTAGCCGTGTTCTGATTGGTTGGAGCGTGTTCTGTTCAGGTGGGGGCTTGGTTGTGCTCAGGTTAGTCTTAGTTGCTGGGGATTTGAGCTGGTGAGTTGTGATCTTGCTGTTTGGCTTCTAGTTCGTGGTCCTGCTGCATCTTCATAGTGGGTGTCGGTTTGCTTCATGTATGGCTCAGAGGGGTTTGAAGTGGGTAGTGATGCAGCTGCAGTGCAGCTTCTGGTCCATGGGTGTCTCATTTTCTGAATGGGTGGGAGTCTGTTTTCTATATGGAAGTGTGGTGGTGGCATCTTGTGTGGCTCTCATGGGTGTGGGTCTGGTGTCCTTCTTCATGTTAGGTACTCGTCTGTTCATGAGGGCGGGTTTCCAAATGGCTGGAAGGCGGGAGGTGTCATCTCGCCCACACAGCATGAACAAGCGAGATGACACCTCCCGCCTTCCAGCCATTTGGAAACCCGCCCTCATGAACAGGCGAGTACCTAACATGAAGAAGGACACCAGACCCACACCCATGAGAGCCACACAAAATGCCACCAACACACTTCCATATAGAAAACAGACTCCCACCCATTCAGAAAATGAGACACGACCATGGACCAGAAGCTGCACTGCAGCTGCATCACTACCCACTTCAAACCCCTCTGAGCCATACATGAAGCAAACCGACACCCACTATGAAGATGCAGCAGGACCACGAACTAGAAGCCAAACAGCAAGATCACAACTCACCAGCTCAAATCCCCAGCAACTAAGACTAACCTGAGCACAACCAAGCCCCCACCTGAACAGAACACGCCTCCAACCAATCAGAACAGGCTAACCCCCAACCAATCAGAACACAGCCAAACCCCCTACCAATGAGAACACACCCCCACCCAATCAGAACACAGCCAAGCCCCCACCCAATCAAGTCCCACCCCTACTGGCAGTTAAAAGGAGGAAGCAGCTGCAATCTCACATTACTCTGAGAAGCACAGAGCCGGAGACAGAAGCCTGAAGATGATGAATGAGACTTCATCGAAGCGTTGCCTAGATACTTGAATCTTACGCGGAGAAAACCCGAACAACCAAAGATCCATATATATATATATATATATATATATATATATATATATATATATATATATATATATATATATATATATATATATATATATATATTCTTAAATTTTGGGTACTTACATGTATGGCATTCAACTTTGTTCGGATATTTTCCCAGGTCATTGTAGTTGTGCTTTTAAAGTTGTAGCAATGTTTTGGCAGAATCTCATCTGCCATCATCAGCTTCTGTATTGTATTTGTCTGTGAGTCAGACTTTCACGGCCGTTTCTGTTTTAAATTTGGGGCTAGCCTACTGCTGTGCCAGAATTCTTCATCCTGATTGGTTGGGAGTCTTGGTCTGTGTTTATTGGTCTTGAGTTTGCTGTGTTCTGTTTGATTGGTGTTTCTAATATCTTCTGTCTGTTTTGTAGCTTTTTTTTTTGTCTTGATTGGCTGGCAACATTGTGTTTGCTGTATTGGAGGCTTTTAGTGCAGCTTGGCTCCGAGTAAATGGATGGCTATCATTTATTAGGAATCTAGGTTTCATCTGGGTGCCTGGTTGGGGTGTGTTTGAGCTGGAGGTATCAGGGGGGAATCTGTTTGTGCCCAGGTGTTTGCCTGGCTTGTGGTGTGGAGATTATTTTGTTTGAGAGTGCAGGATTCCAAATAATTGACAGTCTGGTGGAGTCATCTCTTCTATTCATGCTTTCAGGTCTTTTTTCAATCTCTATGGCTTCTCTGATAATTCTGTAGCTGGGGTCTGTAGCTGTGGTCATATAAACATCTAGATCTCATTTTGGCTTTAATTCAGCTATATCATAACCAGTATTACTTGCACTTGCTCTATATTTTTCCCTGTAGATTCTGAGATACCTACTGATCTCAGATGATCTGTGTCTTTCAGTATCATGATTGAGATTGGCAGTTTCCTTTTCTTAGCAGGATCCTGGAGTGGGTTGCCATTTTTTTTTTAGTACATTGTATTTAGTCTAGTTCTAAATTGTCTATGATCTGCCTGTCATAAGTAACTAATATTGGAATTCATAAGCTCCATTACAAGGTAACAATCTATGAAGGGGCTTGTAAAAACAAAGCGTATCAAACAATATAAAATAAATCATATGAAGCATCAGACAGATACATGAAAGAGTTTTGTTTTCTTTAGGGGAATTGGTATTTTAATTTAAGGATGTTTTAGAATAGGGGTTTCCAAGCTTGGCAACTTTAAGACTTGTGGACTTCAACTCCCAGAGTTCCTCAGCCAGCTCTGCTGGCTGAGGAACTCTGGGAGTTGAAGTCCACAAATCTTAAAGTTGCCAAGCTTGGAGACCCCTGTTTTAGAAAGTTACAAAATATTTTGATTTAGTGATGGTCTCTAAAATTGTCAGGGTAAACCTGAATGTAAGTGCCTCAAGCATATATTGGTTTTTGATTAACCTAATTCGGTCATAATCAGTCTGAGGTGTTTAATTCAACTTTGACTTTGAAACTGGATGAATCTGATTTTCTTCTCTAATTATATTAACATTTAGGATGAGTTCGGCTGCAAGAGCTTAGATTAGAGCTGTAACATAAAATACTATTTTATTTATATGTAAAGATAAATCTACAGAAGGTTATATACTGTATAAAGAGGGGGGAAATCATTATTGAGTAAAATACTTTTAAATAACTATTTAATACGCTAGTTCCTGCTTGATAGTATCAGGACTCATTAGAGAACTATTGTGAATGTAGTCCAATATTTTATCATTGCTCTGTAGATTGAAGATGATAAGGTGAGTAGCAAAAAAATTAGGGAATGGAAAGTATGAAAATCTACCGTTCTGTAGTAGCTTTGTGTATCTGCAATAAAGCAGCTTTTCTGTCCAAGCCACTCTTAGCTAGATGCAACCACCTAGCCAGCATGAGAAGAGAACTGCAAGTAGCTTTTATAAAAAAAAATGAAAGAAAGAAGGTTAACATAAAATAATGGGTGATGCTTACACATGCAACCAGATCCTTGAACTGTCAGAAGCTACTCTTCACATTAACTAGAACTATTTAGCCCCAATAAAGGACTTCAAGTTCAGTTTTTGGTTTTCACTGAAACTGCAATTTCCAGAGCCAATTCTTTCTTTCAGAGAAAGAATTATTGTGGGGTCCTGAGGGCAATCTTGTGACAACCGATTTACATTGTCAGCTGTGAGGACTGACAATGCACATGCTGGAAGCAAAGACCCTAAGACCAGACAGGATTACTTTCAAAACCTGAGGCAGGTGTATTGAATGTCCAAGGATGAGAAATGAACAGCATGAAATATGTTTAGCACATCAGGCCAGGAGAAAAAGATGTTAACTTTGAAGCCTTAGGGCTATTATATATAGCAGACTGGATTCCGAACTTCTGTAGTAGTTTTCTGTATCTGCAATAAAACAACTTATCTGTCCAAGCCACTCTTAGCTCCTGAGTGCTGGTTGAGAAATATTTATTGCCAATCCATATATGAAAATCTGATGTCATCCCTTTATATGAAGAAATTCTTAAAACAGGATCAAGGAACATTATTGTTATGCTGACTGTTTTTGTGACAATCATAATACCATAAATATATGAAAGTAATGATTCTCATATTCATTCATTGCACACAAAATAGAACAGACACTGGTGTTCTTAAGAATGCTGTCATTATCTAAGTCACCTTCAAGAATTTTGAACTATGGAAAGACCAAATGAATGGTCACATGTGATCTTTTCCCTAGAGATGAAACAAGTTCTGAAGAAAGCCTTCAGCTGATCAGAGACAGGTGAAGGGAGATTAGAGCATACAGTATGCTCCTCAGTTCCTCCATGGTTGTATATGAAGCAGATTGGAATAACAAACCAAAAGACGGAAACATATCCATAGTATTTTTAAAACTTGCTTATTAGGAAAAGGAAAGGAAATCTAGAAGTGGTAAACCAAGGAAAGCATGTGGAGGAGAAAACCTATATGACAGAATTGCTGTGATCAGACAATTCACAAATTACATTCTTTTATTTTGTGTATGCACGAAATGCTCTTTTCAAAACCTATAGGAGTATATATTTAAGAGGAGAAAAATGTGGTATTTAGTTTTACATTTTGATTTGATGTTAATTTTCCATAATTGATGCATTTTGATTGGCAGGTTTTATTTCTGTGTTGAGAAAGATATAATCAATAGAGGAAAGGATATTCAGTGATTAGAAGACACTTTTCCAAACAGCATCAAAATCTAAATCTGGATATTGGTCTCTAAAATTTATTTTACGGTACTTATTACTACTCTACCAAATCAGCACAAATATTTTTTTTTAAAAAAAAACTCCATGCATAATGGTTTTGGAGGTTGAAGCCTTCTTGAAAATTGCCACCCCTTGTTAAAGTGGGAAATAAACAACAACAACAACCTCTCACTCTGTGAAATAACATCCTGTTTTCTTAACATTCTGTTTTCTTCTGGGTTTTTTTCAGTTGTCTCTATTATTAGTTCATTAATATTTGTTCCAATGCTAAACAGAATATCTTCCAGAACATCTGTTGAACCAGGTTTTGGGGAATGACAATTGGCTACTTATAGCTGCAAAAAAGAAATTATGGGAAGATTGTTTCTGAAGCACAAATGTTTGCTGTTGCTGTTTTCCAACCGTGAATATGATGGGGTGGTGGCATACAAATAAACATTAAGATTGAAGCACTGGGTCTCCCTGCTGTCTGCTTCACATGTTCTATGAATAGGAGCATAATTTGTTACTGCGTATCTAAACAACTGCTTAAGTGATCGATAAAGACCATTATCTTAAATCATAGCATGAATTCCCAATATCATACATATAATCAATAAAACACACAAAGAACACGATGGAAATTTCTCACTAAAATAGAGCCTGCTGCTTTGGAAATAATATTTAGTGGGCTGTATTTTTTTTAATTCCCCCCCCCCCTCTACTAATTATGAGCTCAGTGGCAGTTTATTCTGCAGTAAATCTGCTGGTGTGAGATTAAACCTGTTATTGAACAGAGTTTTGAATCTACTGCAAGGCACTCATCACCGCTGGAGAGTGAACATTGCTGTTATCTCATTTAAAAGTTGGCCAGCAAAGCAGCCCATTTGTTTAAAATGCAATTAAGTCGGTGTCTTGAAGAGAAATTAGCAAGGAGTACTTCATTCTGAAGGCATAACAGGTCTGTTCATAGTCATATTGTCCCTATGATTTGAGTCGCTTTTGCAACCTGGGACCTCCCTTTGAATGAATTTCCTGAGTAGTAATCATGTTCAACTGTTTCAGCCAAAGAAACAAACTGTCTTATGGAACTATAGACAAACAAATCACTACTGCCGTTCAATAATACAAATATTTGCTATAACCATTTGTGTAGACTTCATAGAATTGCACGTCTCTATTTCTTTCATAAAAAGGTATGTACACTGCATAGTAAAATGCAAGAAGATATGTTTTTCACTGATATTTTACCATCCTATCACTCCAAATTATTCACAGGCCATCCTGAAAGTAGAAGTAAAATCTCCTTCAAACTGTGGTCAGTTTTGGGTGAACTTCATGCTGTGGTGTTGTTGTTGTTGTTTTAACAACATATACAAGTGATTTGCTATTGCCCTATTTTATATTTTTTATTTACTTTCCAGTCTAGTCCATCTCCTGATACTAACCATGTCCAATCCTTCTTAACTTTTCCAAGATCGGTCAAGACTAGTTAGGAGAGCCACCCATTGTAGAATCTTAGATGTAAAGATATAAAATAAAACTGTCACAGTTGTGTAAACTAAAATAAATGAGAATGAATATCTGTGGTTAATACAATAACAACAACAAAATTACCCATATCTCAGAATGTAGGCACAGTATTCATGCTCTCTGTATATGCAAATGGCATAGCTATTACCTCACAAAACTGAGTTGTCCTTAGATGATATCTTTGTTGACTTCCATGAAGAACAATAGTTGGCAATTAAATACCAGAAAACTGAAATAGTGATCTTTGATAAAAAGCTTAAAAAATATAAATGGATCATTGAAGGGAAATTGAACAAGTGAAGGATTTCAAATTCTTAAGAGTGGGAAAGTACTATATTTACATGTTACTAGTTCTTGGAAAACCCATATGAGTTACATGACATAAACTCAGCAGCAATAATGAGTTTCCATTACACCCAATTCAGGGAATGTATACTGAAGAGATTTGATGCAAATATTATGACCCAATGCTTTATGATGCTCAGTTAGCACCATTCCGAAATTATAATTCCCTAAGAACAGTCTAAAGTTATTTCCACCAGCAATTTTTAAATGTGTACCGATGGTTTCTGTGGTTGGATGTAGCATCCCCGAATGCAGAAGAAAGGGTGTAGCTACTCATAATTAATGTTTGACTTTCTATAAAAGGCCATTTTTTCCAACATTAATCTCTTGAGTTTTGACAGATCAATTTCAGTGCTCCTGGTAGTACTCAAATACCTTCTCTCTCTTGGTTTTCTTGAGCATGTACTGTCTTCAGAATATAAATAAACCTTCCAAATGATCAAGGCCAGATTGCTTGATATTGAACAACAAAATAAACTGAGTTTAATTTCACATCATTTAGAACACCCAAGATAGGAACCAGATAAATATTTAATCATTCTTATATCCCCGGCTCAGCAATGAGCCGTTTTAGAGCCAGACACGATGCTTTACCTACAGCAGTTCTCAGTGGCAGCTTAGCCAAAATTCCTTTTTCTATAAAAACACATCCCTGTAATTCAATTGCTGTAGAAACCACCCAACATGTTTTGTTGCATTGTTCATATTTTGTCAAGACAGCTGTCAATCTCTCATCTTTCTTGTTGGAACATCTGCCTGGATGATAAGTTTTAGCTTTCTTTTCTCTTATCTGACAATAAGCTAATTTCATATATAGGGGTGCTACATTTTGTGCTGTAGTTATTAAAGTATTCAAACAAATTACTACAGAATTATATCTGCTATAACAAAGAATAAATATTATGCCCAGGCTGAGCTGTGTTATAATATATCACTAGAATTTTACATATGGTTTTCAATTAGTTTTTATTATGCTTTTTTGTGCTTTCTAATCAATTTTTGACTCATGGCAACTGCTGTAGCTTTCTTGGCAAGATTTTGGATGTGGTTTGCCATTGCTGCCTTCTTCCCAGAGCTGAGAGAATGAAGGTCACCAACTTGGCTTTCTGCCTAAGGTGGAACTAGAATTACAGTCTCCTGATTTCTAGCCTGGTGTCTTAACCACTACACCAAACTGGCTCTCATTATTGTGACATAATTTAGCTGTTCAACTCTTTATTGTTTTGTTTATCAATTTGACTAGTGAGATGGTGGCATATAAATTTAATAAATAAATTAGCATGTGTGTGTGAGTGCATGCAGTAATGAATAATAACAAAAACCCCAATATTTATGATACAACTATTTTTCAAATTATATTATATTAAAAAAACACAAACAAAACTTATAGCTTTATTATCATTATTAATAATGATCTCTACATATTTGTGTGCAATCCCTATCAGTTTCACCTTTCACACATGGACAATTGTGCATCCTTTATTACCATGTAAGATAAGGTAAGCACAACCCAATTGCTTCACCATTTCTGTTTCAAATTTATTGAAGTTTTTTTGGTCCTTATTCCATATTGGATTTATTGGATAACAATCTAGATCTTAATCAGATTGTTCTTCTTGAGACCTGCTCATGTTATTTTAATGATCTCAATTCGAAACAACAAAAAATGGTGCTTCTTTTTGAATATGTAGAATAATGCAGGTTGATTAACATTATTTGCTGCAGCTTGACTGATATATATCAATTTCTGTCAGATACATTTTGTAGATAGAAACACACTTGATAAATAAAAATATCTTAAAACATTTTTATTTAAATGTGGGGACTACCAAAGAGGAAGTAGGAACAATAATATGTTACCATAAAGCAGACAGGAGTAAGTTTTGCAGATTTAGTGTGTTAAAAAACTTTTAAAGCAGCTGGGAATTCATCAAAATGATTCCTTACTATGTATTCTTGGTTTTGAATTACTGTTCTGGTATTGTTGACCTGTTTTGAGGCATGTTTATAAGGAACCATGACATATTGATAATACTGTAGTCTTCGTTCTCAAAGGATCTTTAAATATATGGAACCCAAGCTTCCATTCTTCCAAACTGTTTGGATATAAATTACAGTTTATACATTTGTACAAACTCTAGTCTTTCAGCTGTTCATCTGAGCTTTGACACCAGACTATTCCATATAACTTTTTCATCCTAGTTATAAACCCAAAGTTATAAGTTCATACTTTAAACCTATTTATTTGTTTCCCTTAAAGAAGCAAGGCAGTAGGTTAATTTTGAAACTAGTTTTAACATTTTCATGTATTCCTGCACTGATCTCCCATGGGAACATTTCATAACTTTCAAAAGGTACAAGACATAGTGAAGGACTCTGAACACTCTTTTTTGTAGGAAGGATTAAAAAAATAAAATAAAATCCATTTTCAGCACAGAGGAACCTGTGGATTGAAACACAACCTTGAATTTGTAGTGTCAACATGGAAGTCAGCAGAATTAAAATCTTTAACAGTTTCTTTCCCTTCCTTTCCTTCTGTAAAAGGTAGCTTCAAACTCAGATTTGTTTTGTTCAAAACAAAAGGAGCTGTAGCTGCTGTTCTAATGGAGAATGTGTCTCTTTGATAACCTGGAAATTTTATATTCCCAAGGCTTTTTATTCATTTATCTATGAATAAATGACGTACCAACAAAAGGATCTTATTGTTACAGTTACTCCAGACTTAATTCTATCAGGTCAACTCATATGAAACAGGAGTAACTGGAATGGTTGCTTTGCCTGAACCGAGCCCCCACACCTCAAACTACATGATTCCAAAATCTTCCATTGTCCCACCAATATGCAGAATCCCCCTGCCTTTGTGACCCTAAATCATTCTACATGATCTAAACAGCAGTCTGGCATAGTGAGTCAGCAGTTTAGACTAGCAAGGTGGGAATGAGCTTAGAGATCATTTAGTGCAACCTCTTGCTCATTGTAAAATTTGGCAAAGTATTTCTGACATATGACCATCCAAGCTCTTTTTGAGATATCCAACATAGATATCCAACATCACCATTTACAAATATTGATAGTTTATACAGTCCAGTTCCCTTCTTTTCAACTTTTTCACCAGCAAAACAGCAAACAAAATTAACCCCAGGAACAAAAAGAAGTAAGTACTTCTATAGACATGGTTGAGATACAACTTCTAACTTCCCAGGAAACGTGGGACAACAAGGAGGATTGTAGCTTTACAACACTTAGAGTCCCCCATCTTATCCTGTGTTCTTGAATAGGCTATTCAGTGTAGTCTATTCACAAAGGCCATCTAGGATGCCAGGTACACATTTCATTGGGAAAAAAACAAGTAGAAAAAAAATAATGGTGTTTTTTTTTTCATATGGGTATGAGCCTCCAGATAGGGTGGCTTGTCTAGAGTTCCAGCTGCTATTTTGAATGACTAATGGCTGCAGCTATAATGGCTAACTATTGTGTCTAACCATACATTTCATCAGGGCTGCTGCTCACTTTATTTCATAGACCATATCATTATTGTTACACAGTACAATGGTCCTTGTTGCTTACATCTTGAAGTGATTGACTGCATTCTTTTGAAAACTTTCCACAATTTTGGCTCTTTCTTTGTACATAGATTTAAGCTCCCAGTGATGATAGCTCTACTGACTGGGAAATTCTAGGAGTTGAAGACTGCCCAAATGGAAAGACTCCCATTTGGGAAAGAATGTTGTTCCACTTACAGCATTAACCAACCAATTTGATTATTTCTCAAATCCGATTCCTCAAAATGTGGCTACCCATTAAACAGCTACCCTTTTGTTAGGGTAGAACAAATGTCATTGCATTGGTTACAGCTCAAAGATTTCTGTCTTGCCAAGAAAATCTTAGTTGTGTTAAGAGGGCCTTGTACACAGTCAACAGAAATGGGAGTGAAAAGTAAAGGAAAGTTAATTTCTTTTTAATTATCTTTTCTTTCTTTTTAATTATCTTTTGATCACAGATAAGAGGAACAAATTACAAGTGTTTCTCCATTATCAGCAGAGCTTGAGTATGTCTGGGATAACACATTGGTAATGTTTCCAATTTTCTTCAAAACGCACTGACAAAATTGGCAGGGCAGAAGGAAGGGGAAGTGATATAAATTTCAGAAAAGAAAGAAAAATTCAACACACATTAAACTGCCAAGTGCCTTTAGAAAAATACCAGAGGTTAACTGACAATTAATAAAACTGTTAATGAACAGGGCCACTATCATTCATAGTGTTGTTGTTGCTATTTTAAAGAAATAACTATGTGTAAGAAATTTATTAGATACTATTAGCTAGGATGACCAAAAATGCTACCTCTTTTTTTTTTTAAGGAGCAATATATTGTAGCTGCCAAATGCTCTGTTTACAAAAAATAAAGAAAAGATTTCCAAGTGTATCACTGATGGAAAGATGACAGTAAGTACTGCATTTCAGAGTTTAATCTCTTGGGACATTCAACTGTGATGGGCAACAGCCTGCATTATGAAAAGTATGCCACTAACTGAGATAGGATGAGATACATCACAGCTAAATGAATAAACGGGAAACAGCACACAACAAGGATTCAAACCTATGCCCCATTATTGGTCCAAATACAAAACTCACTGATGATTTCAAACTTTGTATATTAGCCTGGGATCGTTAGGTCTGAACAATTCATCAGACAAAATAATGGTCATTTGGCCTTTTGGTATGTTTCTTTCCCATCCCTTGCTTTCCTAATTTATCACTTAGTTGGCATGGATGTTCATTCTGATATTTATATGGATTTTCTCCTTTAAGAGAACATACTCATGTCACTGTTGGACAGTCATTCTTCTTTTGTACACATCATCTGTAAAGACAGCTTGTCAGGTAGAAGTATGAGTGGGATGTGATGGCACTTGTAGATATGAGCAACTGACTTGCATGCAAGAGAAGTCAGGATAAATAAGTACATCCTTGTTCTGAATATATTAAATAGAGTAAATGACCCTGAATAGAATAGAGCCATGGTAGTGCAATGGTTAGAATGCAGTATTGCAGGCTATTTCCACAGACCTCTGGCTGCCAGCAGTTCGGCAGTTCAATTCTCACCAGATCAAGGTTGACTAAACCTGCTATCCTTCCAAAGTTGATAAAATGAAGACCAAGATTTTTGGGGTAAATATGTTGATTCTGTAAACCATTTAAGGCTATAAAGCACTGTGGAGCAGCATAAAAGTCTAAGTGCTATTGTTATGCTATCTCCCACCTTAGGAAAGATCCAGAGACTTACCTCAGAGCAGTATAATAGTGTTTTTGAGTCTGGATGTTTCAAGAATGAAGGCATCACGAAATAAACTCCATTTGTCCATCCATGAAGGTTAAATCTATTTTCCTGACCAGAAATGGTCCTGTTTCTGGCTTCTGGGGGGCCTCCAGAGCCTGGGGGAGGCGATTTTCACCTTCCCAGAGGCCAAAGGGAAGCCTCTGGACCCTTGGAACGGCAAAAAACACCCTTCCTGAAAGTTCTGGTAGGCCACGCCCACCATGGCCACACCCACCCAGCAACTAGGCAGTGAACCAGTTGCTGGGATTTTTGAATCCCACCCCTGTGTAGCATTTATAAAAATATTCTCTCCAGATTGCCTCTGACAATTTGGAAGCATAGATTGCTTTCTAACTACTCTCCATTTCCATGAGGAAGATTGAGATTTTGTCATTTTTAAGGCACCAAAAATATCTGCAAAGCTGAGATTATGACTGCTGCAATTAACTTTTCAGCTGTCAATTTTCAAATATAAGGGGTGCTCAAAAGTTGTGACATGCCTTGGGGATTGTAAATATATTTTGGTTACAGATAGGCTTGGTAAGTAACTACATAAATACCATAACTTTTTAAAATATTTTGTTTATTTCAAATGTGGTGGTACTTTCTTATTGCCACTTCTATTCAATCTCTGTGAGGCTATGGAGAGAAAGACATAAAATAAACTATCCAGAGAAGCCTGTTTCCATGGGGCTACCTAGGACTTCAACTTTACCTTAGAAAGAAGAATAGATAAATAACCCATAAGTAGACTATATATTATACTTAATGGTATATGTTTAGTTTTAAGCAGTGCTGAAGATGTTTTAAACTAAAATGAACTCCTTCTGAATTACAGTAATTATCACAATGATTGAATGAGTTAAGGTGTGTTCACAACACATGAAAACCTTCCGTTGCCCAGTTAAAGATATCATGCAAACATTGGTTGGATTCATGTAACTATCCCCCTAAACCCACATTAAGAAAATGCGCTTCTTTTGTTAATATGTCATGCTATATTTATATCTTCTTGTCTCAGGGGGACTGACTGCAAATGCCCCATGCTTCAAACCGTCCATGCTACCGTGTTTCTCCAACAATACAGCCTCCCCCAATAGGAAGACCCAGCATGTTTTCTAGGCATAAGGTTAAATTAAGCCTCCCCCCCAAAATTTAGGCTAGTTTAAAACATGCGAAATGGGGGGGAGGGTTGGGGGGGAACTTGCCATTAGGAGTGCCCCGCAGGCAGCCATGCCTCGCCACCAACCACTCCTAACGGCCGATCATGGCGGAGCTCGGAGAGCTCCCTACTCCCACCAAGTACCTTTGCTGCCAGGGACTCTTGTGCAGGAAAGATGGGGCCGCACCAAGAGGTGGATGCTTCTGCTTTCCCATCTGTGCAAAGGGCACTGGCTCCCCCCCTCTCCTCCCACAGCCCTGGCATGGGCATGGGAGCTGACTTTAAAATGGACTCCATCCACGTCCCCTCAGGCAGCCAGAGCAGGGCTCAGCAGAGATGCCTCTGGCAGGACCGCAGAAGAGTGAGCTGCCCAGCCTGCTGCTGCCACACCAACCTTTGACCAACACTTCGCTCTGGGCATAAGCGGGCACAGCAGCAACCCAGCCCAGTCCACATGTCCCACTCCTCTCAGGGACTGCAAGCTCACTTGCCCTGCTCAGCCTGGCTTCCAGCGCTACCGCCAGCTGCTCTTACCTTACACAGCAGCAACGCCTCCTCCTGCTGGCCACACCTTGCAGGCTGAAAGCTCAGTGCAGTGGCACCCAAGCCAGGCCTGCACACTTTTGCCCTTACACCCTGCAGAGCCGGAATCCACTGCCCACCACGCAAACCCCAATGAGCAGACTCGCTTGCGCTCAGGGGAAGAGAAACTGCACTCTGCCAGCTCCTTTTCCCCTCAAGCACGGGCGAGGCTGCTTATTGGGTTCGCGTGGCAGGCAGCAGATTCCAGCTTTGCTGGGTCCCAGGACAACAGCAAGCAGCCTCCACTTGGGCTGCACTTTCGGCCTTCCGAGCGCCTGAATGCATCCATTGTGTAGACTTTGGCGGGAGCTCTGTAAGCAGAGAGTCTGTATCCTGTGCATCTTTGGGAGTGCCTGAAGCTTGACAGGGCTTGGTGGTCCCATGCCCTGTTGTGAGCTTGGAGTCCATGGGTTGGAAAACAACCCCTGGACCTCCGAAGAGAACTTGTCAAGGGAAGAGGTCGGGGCAGGTTGGTCGTGGCCACTGCACCTGAATGGCGCAACTACATTCTTTTGGAAAGGTCTGGCTGAGAGACTTGGGAAAATGCCAGGAGGTTAGGGAGGGTAGAACAAAATTGGTGCGTGAGACCGGTCGGCTGGTGTTTGCACTGGGGGAAGAGGAGCTGGCAGAGCGCCAGCCGCAGCAGGAGTGAGTGCCAGAAAGGCAGCCTGCTTGCCTTTGTCTCTCGCGCAGTGACAGGAAGTCGGGCATTGCCAGGGCCAGGGGCTCTAAGCAACCCAGCAGTCAGCAGGGCAGGTTAAGAAAGCAGCCTCCTGAGTAACAGTTCCAAGTGCTACAGCTTAATCCAAGCTCCAGCATGTCCACATGGCATGCCGAATTTGGCGCTTAATGGAGCTCTGCAGGTTTGCCAATGCACTGGACCAAGAACTACCTGCACAGGCTGAGCTGGCATGATGCACAGGATGGAAAGTGGTTGGCTGCGTGGGTATCATGGGAACATGGCCATGCACTGATAAGGGTGTAAATACACACGCACATACACTACCACCAGGCTACGTGTGGGAGGAAAATTAAGACATCCTCGAAAAGACGGGCTAGCTGTTTTTTCGGTCTCAAAAAAAAATAAGACCCGGCCTTATTTTACGAGAAACATGGTACTTGAATTTCAGGATCGACTTTTTTCAGCCACCCTCTTTGAGAGTAAAAGGGTTGCCCACTAGAATAACAGAATAACAACAGAACATCAGAGAGATTCGGTTGGAGTCTCCAGTGGGCAACTCTTTCACCCCACCTGGGCAATTGTTTAACAACTGCAATGAGGGATGTTGGGTTTATAATTGTTGAGTGAAACAATTATATGACGTCTTGCTTAACGGCTGCTTTACTTCAATGGCTGAGAATTCTGATCTCAAACATGACTTGAGGACTATGTATTTGCCAAGTTCGTGGCAAGTTCATGGCAAACAATTAATTGTACCTATTATTATGCAAATGGAGCGCCTAGGGAGCACTGAAATGTTAATCTCTTCAGACAACACATTTCCCTACAAGCTGAATACATGGATTCCATGACTTGTCAATGGACCTGTTATTTTAAATGATGGAGTCTCAGTTGAAGAATAAATGTTACTATTATTTTGGTATTAATCAGAGATGATGTATCCATAGATCGATAGATAGAATATCGCTAACTCAT
Source organism: Pseudonaja textilis (assembly GCF_049901715.1). NCBI lineage: Eukaryota > Metazoa > Chordata > Lepidosauria > Squamata > Elapidae > Pseudonaja > Pseudonaja textilis. The sequence continues at coordinate 72,908,040 of NC_141992.1, forward strand.
AAATACTGTTTGTGGACATTTATAAAGATATACATTTGTTATCTGGATATACCAGTGAAATCATGTTTCCAAGCGCCTCCTGCAAGAACAGGTTTCCCTCTTCTATTTACTGGATTGGAACAGTCTAGGCACTTCCCCTGGTTTGGGAACAGTCAGAAGCTACAACCCTGGGGCTAGTCATAATAAATATTGGCATAATCAGCACATAATTGGCAGATAAAACAGAACAATTGATGTTGTGCTATGACAAAATGTATGTGGAGTGTTCAAGCATTGCAAGCTGAGATGTTTACATGCCTGGGAGTAAAATGTAATGTTTTCTTGGCCATATAAATATATGGATTTAGAGCTTGAACCAATCCATTCACAGAGCTATGAGGAAATGCAAGGGGAAAACCAAATGAAGTTCCTGGGACTCTTGCTGGTTGCAGATGAGATAATAAATAGGGTAAGAAAGGCTTCATGCAATCAGAAATTGGCTCTGGGCAGAAAAGGCAGCCATCGGTAGTTTATTTCCTCCTGTTAGAAGATTTGACAGGCTAAGCGGACCAGGCAGATTTGCATGCAATCAAAGACCCTAGAAACTATTGTGGCATGTGGATGTATTGCAGGGTCACTCTGCTTTGAAGATGAACAGAAATGCTACATCATAGTATGTTGCCACATGTCTGGAGTCCACTAAATTTATGGATATTCCTGGCTCTGAGCCTTTTGAGTTGGAACTAACACATCAATGGTGGGATTAAAAAAAAAAAATTACTGGTTCTGTGTGCGTGGCTTGGTGGATGTGGCATGGCTTGGTGGGCATGGCAGGGAAAGGATACTGTAAAAATCTCCATTCCCACTCCACTCCAGGTTAAGGATACTGCAAAATCTCATTCCCTTCCCATCCCACTAACCTGCTTTCCAGCTCCATTCTCCTGTGCAGGGCAACAAAAGAAGACCCAGCTGATCAGCTGGGACTCGGGAGGCAGAGAATAGATGTGGAGTGGGGGCAGTCAGAGGTGGCATTTGCTGGTTCTTTGAATTACTCAAAATTTCCACTACCGGTTCTCCAGAACTGGTCAGAACCTACTGAATATCACCTCTATAACTCATTAACCTGACAAATCAGATCTCAGGTGTTTAGAGCATCTGCTTGAAAATCAGTAATAGTATTCAGCAGGTTCTGACCAGTTCTGGAGAAGAAGTAGCAGAAATTTTGAATAGTTTGGAGAATAGGCAAATACCACCTCTGACTGGCCCCACCCCCATCTATTCTCTGCCTCCCGAGTCCCAGTTGATCAGCTGGGTCTTCATTTGTTGCCCTGCAGAGAACAGAGCTGGAAAGCAGGTTAGTGGGGTGGGGAGGGAATGGGGATTTTGCAGTAACCTTTCCCCAGGAGTAGGGAAGGAATGGAGATTTTACAGTATCCTTCCCCTGCCGTGCCCACCAAACCATGCCATGCCCAGCAGGCCATGCCCACAGAACTGGTAGTAAAAAAATTTGAATCCCACCACTGTTGAAAATGTTCCTGTTTCTCACAAGCATGGCACTTGGCTGTTATCTCAGAAGGGGAATCTTATCAGGTCATTTACATGAATAAAGATTCTCCATAATAGAAAAGAAAGAACTTTCATGCACTGTATTTAATTGGCATCTGATGGACCACATCAGTAAGGTACACTCCAAAGTGCAGAGGGTAGATTAGAGGGGGAGGAGTTTATGGCATGTAGAAGGGAATTAAAGAGACTAGTTGTGTCTTCATCTCTTGCCATCTATCAAGTCTGCAATATAGCCCCAAACAGAGTTGGATTACTATAGACCATCTCTCGAAGAATGAGCTTCTCACCTGTAAACTGCTTGTCTAAATGTTGCTCATTCCAGCCCTCATCCTGAGCTAATAAAAGTTGGTTACATAATTTACACATAACACTTAGACTTATTTAGATAGTAGACCTTATGGTTGACTTCATCTGTTTTGTAGAATTGTCAAAATCAGCCCTCACTATGTTGTTCGAATTCAGGCTGCTGTGCAGTAGAAGATTACCATTTCAAGTGTACTTCAGCTTGTAAGCCAACTATAAATCCTACAGTAATCTGTAGCAGTTCTCCAAACTTGAGAACTTGATGTTTGATTTGCATTGCATGAAAAAAGTCATACTTTCAGCAAAATTCCTAAAATATTTGTCAGAAAGGTTGGTATTCAACATCTAAGAACTGCTCTTTTTGCTATCACAGCTTGATTCTTGGTTCAGGGGGAGCCATCTGGGAAAATTTTGAGCCATTTGTTAAGGTATCTGATTTATAATCTTATTAATTGATTGATTTGAGTTGCTTTGTGATTCTGATCCTGGAGCAAGACATTATCAGTATATTCCTAGGGGGTCAGAAGCCAGTTTTAGTTCTGATGTTTTGTATATACTTCTCTTGTACAACTGGAAATAGAAAGATGATCTTCCTGTCAGGATATATTTTGGGTATGGCAATAAATTCATGAGATTAGCAAAGGATTCAAAAATGAAGTTTGAATATATATGTATGTATGTATGTATGTATGTATGTATGTATGTATATGTATATGTATATGTATATGTATATAAAATGTAGAGATCAATCTGTCCTATTTATGATGAAAAGTCTAAGAATCTAGCTTTCTGTTTAATTTATCTCAAGTTCTAAATTCAGAGTGTATTTATTCTTTTGCTTTATCATGTTCTTGCTTGTTCTTGCTCCTAGTTAATGGCACTTGGCCTCCATGTTACAATAACGGTCTTGCTTAATCTTAAACTTTTTGTTTCCAACTTGTTAGCTTTGTCATTCAGATTAGCAGTGGCTTTTGTAAAGCTGGAATTTTTGAGATAGCTTTGCAATTGGGTTGGATCAAGTCCCATTTAATTCTTTATTTAGATCAAGTGTCACGTTAGGACAAGATGCTGCACCAAGTTGAGAGGAAATAGCTTATGCCCTTCGGGTGCTTTTATGAACCTCTACTATCTAAACTATTACTGGAAAAACCATGCATTTTGGAAAACCAGGGAAATGGAATGAAAACTAGTCATGGTCTTCACTTCTGTGGCAATCAAATGATAGTTCATTGAAAACCCAGGAATTTTTCTTTCTTTCTTTGAGTATTAGCATTGGAGTTCCTCTGCATAAAGTATGCAACAGAAATATTGTGTCCTTAAAAAAGATGTTAGAGTACAAGCATCTTAGGTAAGCACTGCAGGTGAGCAATATGCTTTGCAAGCAGAATTCAGCTCAAGGAAGCCATACATGAAACTCTATAATAGAATTGCTAGCCATCATAGATCAAGGATAGGCATTAACTGGCATTGTTAATAACTTCCATTAACTGGCATTGTTGGCATAGGTTTGTTGGAGTTGTAATCCACTACAACTTTAAAAGCACAACTATAATGACATGGGAAAATACCCGAACAAAGCTGAGTACCATACATATAAATACCCGCAAAAACTTAAGAAATCACACAGATAGATAGATAGATAGATAGATAGATAGATAGATAGATAGATAGATAGATATAGATATAGATATAGATATAGATATAGATATAGATATAGATACAGATATAGATATAGATATAGATATAGATATAGATATACTGTAGATATAGAACTAATAAACAAACAATACGTAAACAGTTTCACTACTGGCAAAGATTTGAATGAGGGAGTATTTTAAAGAAGCCTCTGGTCATGGTCTTCACTTCTCTGGCAATCAAATGATAGTTCATTGAAAACCCAGGAATTTTTCTTTATTTCTTTGAGTATTAGCTTTGGAGTTCCTTTGCAGAAAAATAGCATTATTAGCTGTAAGATATCTTAGTGCACTCACTATGTGCTCAAGAAGGTCACTGGCACTATTTTATAAAAATCTATGCAATGAGAAATTGCTACTTTATCCCTTTAAGCCAAATTGGGATATCCTTAATCAGCAGCATTTCCTATGAGGAATGCTAGTACTGAGTATGATGGGTATTTATTTGGATTTTCAACATTTTACCTTAATTTTGTTGAATATAGGAAGGAGGGAGGGATGCTGCCAGTTCGAATATATAAGGGAGAAAAATCCTTTTATGATTTTTACCCTAAGCAAACAGAATGGATTCCCTCTAGTATAATTTATAGCACTTTGTCCCATCTTGTTTGAAAAGTGCCAAGCTATTTGGCATCTACTACCTCTGGGAGACTATCCCATGATTTAATAGATCTTGGTGTTAGGAAATATTCTCTGTACTGCCAGTTTATTCCTTCGGGTGTCTATTTTAGCTGAAGGGAGAAGTCAGATTCTGGATGCTTCTACTGATATTTCAAATACTGGGTTAAGGTAGCCAAACACCATCTGGTTCCCAGCTGGTATTTATATTTTGAGACACCTAAAATTCTTCCAAGCTTCTTTGGCTCATCTCTGCTTCTGAAAACAGCTCCTTAATCATTTTAATCACTGTATTATTTTGCTATCTGGAACATTCCTTTTGTGTATACAATTATTGGAAGGAAGAATTTAATTATAGTTCAGAACCTGTTATTATTATGAACAAAACAGTAGAGTAGCTTTTTTTCACTCTGCATTTCAGCTTAATTATCTTTAACAAGTTTTAATTGTCTTTCTTTCCCCACTCCCCAACAGAGAAATGTACAACATTTCTTGAAAGATATGGAGATGGTTGGAAAGGAATTGAAAACATGGTGCTTTATCTGTACATTACAAAAGGAAACAAACATGGATTTTTTTAAAAAATAAAAGACATAGTAAAATCTTAACAAGTTTTTAAATCTAAACATTTTAAATAATCAAATAGTGATACCAAACTGTGATACCAAATTGAAGAATAGGGAGGAAATTATTCTCCTACCATAAAATAAGAGATAAAAGTCCAAAATCATTTGTTGTTTTGCATGAAAAAGAGTAATAGCCCTTATAAGTGGAGAGTCTTAATTGTCAACCTTGACTGGCAGGGATTTCCAGAGGAAAAAATGGCTGACTGAGGTCAGCTCCATGAAAAGCAGAGCTGATGAAGAATGAACAGCTAATAAGAAGATCACTGTTCAGACCTTTCCAGACAAAAATAGGAGATCACCCACAAGTGTTCCAGAGAGTTGCTCCTCATGAGGGGATCACAAGACAGTAGTCTGCCATGATTTGAGCACTGAGTGATGAGGGAATAATTATCATGCTCGCAACTGCAGTCAGCGCCTTTGAAAGGAATCTACATTTGCAAACTTCCTTTTCTAATCATGTTAGAAAATTCCTTGTTAACTATTTTTCATCTATTGGAAAGACCTTTGGATCAACAAGTCTTAAAACACTGGGTCAGTCTGATTTCAATCCTTAATGAAATAAAATGCTAACTACAAGCTTTAAATACTTAAAAAGTGAAGTAAACAGCAAAAAGCCAATTAAGACATTGATTTTAGAAAGGTATAAATGGATTAAGGGTTCAGATAATTTTGAAATTTGATTTTTGGAATTAAGTATAAAGAATACTTCCCAAGAAAGAGCGGACTTGATTTTATTTTATTTTCTATGACATCATAAAGAAAAGCCATTTTAAAAATTGGATACTAAGCAGAACTAAATATTTTAATTAAAGGAAAAGAATATAAAGCTGATTAATAGCTTAATCCCAATTAAATACAAAATATTACAACACTGGAAATAGTGAGAGACACTTGAAAAATGGAATCAGAGTTTAAGATCAGCAATGTCAATAGAGATGTTTAGTTAACAGATAACAGATAATCAGAGTTGGAAGGGGCCTTGTAGGTCATCTAGTCCAACCCCCATCCAAGAGGGAGACCCTTCACCATTTCTGACAAATGGCAGTCCAATCTCTTTTTGAAAGTCTCAACTGATGGCGCTCCCACAACTTCCAAGGGCAAAATGTTCCATTGGTTGATTGTTCTCACTGGCAGAAAGTTTCTCTTTATTTCCAGGTTAAATCTCTCCTTGTTCAGTTTCCATCCATTATTCCTTGTCTGGTCTATAGGTGCTTTAGAAAATAGATTGACCTCTTTCTCTCCGTGGCAGCTCCTCAAATATTGGAAGACTGCTATCATGTGTCTCCTGGTCCTTCTCTTCACTAGACAAGACAAGCCCAGTTCCTTTAACTGTTCTTCATATGCCTTCTATGGATAGACTTCTATGGATAGACTGTGTCCAAAAGATGTTTGGAAGAAATGGGAGAAGAGGAACAGCAACAACAAAGCTTCTTCCTCAATTTTAGTCACTTTAACAATTCTAGTGGTGACAAGGATGTTTTCCTCTTTGTTTCAACTGTATATTAACTCTACCACTTGTGGTGGCAATAATGGATTTTTTTTCTGACAGCAACTAGCCTCCAACTATTCCAAAATGTTCCAGAGGTAGTCTCATTCTAAAGGGATTATGGGAATAAATTGCTTCACACCAAGTAAATACATATAGAGTGAGTGTCCTTATTAATTAGCCATAGAATGCTGCTGCTTTTATGACATTCAGCACTGGAATGGTAGTAACTAGCTGCTAAAAATTTTATTACAGGCGGGAAACTGATATATACTACTTAAAAGACAAATGAAAGAGAAAAATAATGGCAACTGAAACAACAGTGATGAACTCTTTAAATTTTTGAGGAATTACAATTCAACAAAACAATAAGCTTGCTAATTAAGAATTAATGAGAATGCATTATCTGAATAAATTTTTAAAAATTAATCAGAGATTAAATGCATAAAGATACTAACTATGGCTGTACACCACCTAAATTTACATTGTTTGAGTTGGGAAGCCCTATAGATCTATTAATAAATTAATTAATGATCAGTACTAAATGATTTTTCCACATATGTTTTTCTATGTAATTTAAACCATGAGTTTCAGTTCTAGTATATGAAAAAAATGCAATAACTGGTATTAGTATATCTGGGATACGCTAAGCCATGATTTTATGCAGAAAAGCTATCAATTGAATTATTAGGAGTTGAGCCAACTTGATGGGACACAATCAGTCCACACCATCATTAATGCTCACAAGAAAAAAGAAAAGCTTTCTTCCAGATAACAAAGGAAAGAAGGAAGGGAAGTGCATATATCTGAGCATGCAGTTTCTGCTCTGCTAGCTGTCGCTGATCGAGAAAGAGTTCTGTCTCTAGTAGCCCCAAAAGGAAATCAGTTCTTTTGCATGTGTGCAGCAGATTGGGAAATGATGTGGCATTCACATTAATGCAACAGCAATAAATGAAAGGAAAAAAATTGAACCCAGACTACCTCCACAAAGCAATTTCGCAACAACAGCAAAACTCAATGTCGGCTACCCTTTTAAATGTTCCTGCATTTTTAAGCACTGTTGTACTTCTTCTATCCTCCTTAATGTTTAACAAAAGAAATAGACAAAAGAAGAACCTTATTCAGATGTAAAATTCAGCTAATATGAAATAATTTTTTTGCCACTTTCATAGGCAGACTATGTACATTTTTTTAAAAAAGAACTACCATAAGGGCTGGTTGACTGTTGATGATTGTTCTTCCATTTCATCACCATATTCCAGAAAACCTCTTACTTTGCCTAGGAGCCAAAACCCATTTATCCTCCTAGAAGGCTGAAATCAACAGACTGTAGAGTTTAAGATGCTAAGATTTTATAACTTAATCATGTGCATTAGTAAGTACTATCTTTTTCCATCATGAAATGTATTTGGAAATTAGATGTGTGTGTGTGTGTATGTATGTGTGTGTATGTATGTATATATATATATATATATATATATGTATATATATATATATATATATATATTTATAATATAGCAGTTTGTAGCAGTCAACAAATGCTAATCCTAAAAAAAGTTTTGCTGATCCCATGTTTCTTCTAATGCATTAATTTCTCCAAATAATGGCACCTTCTCTCAAAAAGTTTAAGATGTTGACCCCCAATTTACACAACTTTCCATCATTATGGCCTTGATTAATTAGATCTGTCAAGCAGAAACTGCTGCAAATCCAGCACTTTCTGAGTTCAGGGCACTGAGTTGGGCCCTCATTATGGATATCTGACAGGATAACTCTTTGTTGATCTTTTGGAAGATTTTAAAAACCAGATTGTATCAGACAGCTTTTTTTCTGTTGTGAACATTAGAATTTTCATTTCTGTTTTATTGTTATTACTTTCTCTTCCATGTTTTTTTATTTCTAATGCATTCAGAGTTGTTTTTTTCATACTGCATTAATCTGTAATTGTTCTATAAAAGTCACTAAGAGTCTCTGGATTCTGTGGGTTTAAAAATGTGTTAAATAAAATATCAAATTAGGAACATTTTACTAGGTCAAATTCTTTTCAAAAGACTAGCATTGCTTGTTCTGACTTTCAGTGGCTGTCTAAGGAACCAGTTTTTTCTTCATCTCAGTTATCTGGTGCTTTAAATGGAGATATTCTTTAATTACAAAATGGCCATATAGAGAGAGGCATCTAACTGGATATTTTTGATTCCTAGCTATCCAAAATTCATAAAAACAGAAAAGAAAAAGAAATTACCTGGAACAGATTAAGGACCTGTTCATTCCAACATCCTGTTTCCCACAGAACGACCTGCCAGATGCCTCTAAAAGCTCATAAATAAGGCATGAGCACAATAGGTTCACCCTACCTCTTTTCCCATAACTGGTAGTCAAAGTTATGTCACCAGAGATACAATTATTCATTATGACTGATGGTCTTTCTCTTCACAAATCCCCCTTTTAGTTATATAGGTTGGGGCCCAGCACCTGGTGTTATGGTACCTGCAGAAGATGCTGTCTGCAATTTAAAGTAGGAACTCACTTGAATCCCCAAGTGAGATCACCTAGGCTCACTGAGATAATGCTAATCCATTCCTGTCAGTTTAAGCTTTTCAACAGTGTGGTATGATTTATTTTAATTTTCTCCATTGGATTCTGGAGTTTACTGGCGGGCACAACTTCTGTTTCTCGTTCAGCATTGAGTCGCCTTTGCCACAACTCCTGAATGCTGCTTCAACTTTTGCTATCAGCCTCTCTCCCTACTCCCCTCCCATCACCCAAACCTCCTACTTCAGCATACTTAAATTGTTCTCCCGTTCAACCTCAGGCAGATGCAAAGAGCTCCTGCTGTGCCTTTTGCCCACATTGCAGTAATGACAGGCAGCTTTGGGGCTTTCGAGAACAGCAGGGGTAAATTTTCCATCCTGTCAAAATCAATTCTGCCAGCCGGCTTCTTGATGGGGGATGGTGCTGCCCCCTTCCTTCATCCAGATGGCAATACACTTCTCACATCATCACAGCCCCCTTGAATCCCAATGCACACTCCCTGGGGCAGCCTTAAGCAGAACCAAAGACCATGTCTCCTTCTTTCCTCGAGCCATAGTTCTTCACTCTTTTCAGAATGAGGGAAAGGGGAATAAAGTGTCCTGATTCTGGGAATGTTTTGCTACGCTCGTTCCTGCCATTTCATGTGCTCCCCAGGCTTCTCAATTGACCAAAGATTCACCGTCAGATGCTTCTGATTGCAGCTTTACCCATGAAGTTTGTAGGGCAGGACTAATGTGTGCCATTAATGCATCATATAAAAGAGGATTCTGCAAAGATAGATTGAATCGGGGATGTCTTGTTTTGTTTATGTCTTTCATTAGTAGATTTCTAAATAAATCCCTCGGTGGATTACAAAGTTACTTTAAGCATGTTTTTTTTTTCCCTAAGCAAATGAAAAATGAAAAATAATGAACATGATAGAAAGTTGCAAATAAATAACATGTAAAGCATACAAAATCTGTATTTCGCTGTATAATAGATACCTAAAATCAGACTGGTAAAAGCATTGGAAACATCTAGGGTTAAAGGAATATCTTTGCTGGTGCCGAAAAGATATTAACAAAGCTTAAGCAATTTTATTCCCTCTTTTCCTAGATCAAAAGGGAAGGGAAGGAGGTGATCTTCATGTAGTACTTAACGGATCTACCCCCAAATTATATTACTCTATTAAGTTTAATCGGGAAAGAATAAGAGTCTACTAGTGAATTTTGTGTGAGAGAGAATTGGAGTAATTCTTGTTGCAAAAATTACTAGAATAACATTCCCCAAATTAATGCTTGCCAAATGGGTGTGACCTATGAGTTTCCCATATGTTGAGCCCCCTACACATGACAATGCAATGGGAAACAATCAAACCCAAAGCCCATTTTCCTTCAAGTGGTCAATCAAAATGAAGTGGCCAGATCTTTGCTCTTCTGGAAATGAGAATTACTTTAGCCCATGGTTAGCGACTATCATAGGGCCTAGAAAAGATTTCCTCCCAGTGCTAGATTACTTTGTTTATGCTATATATTGGGCTTGAGTGTTTTGTACTGCCATGTTTTTTGCCTTCCATATGAAATCACCTTATTTGTGCATTTTGATTTCATTTTATTTTCCAGATCAAACTGCATTTCTTTTCTTGTTTCTTTGTTTCGATAAAAGAATAGACATTGAAGAATTCAACCAGACGTCATATGATGGCTTCTGTTCATGTTATGCATGCATAGGAACAACTAAGTACAAATGTAGGATCACTATATCTAAGTTGGAAAAAATCCAGATGACCAAAAGATAGGTAAGAAGATAAATACTTTTACTGCCTTGTAATAATCAAATATATTTTCAGCTCATATATTTTAGTATTAACACATACGACCCCACTATATTTATCTCTGAGGCCAGGCTATGATGGCAATTTCTAATCAATCACTAGCAGTAAACTATCGATAACAGAGTTATAGAAGGATTGTATTTCAATAGGAAAGCACATGCTTTACATGCAGAAAATCCATGGACAATTTCTGGTATTTCTAACAAGATTTGAAAAAAGTCATGTTCACACTCTGCAGAGTTCCTGCCAGTCAATATTAACAATCCTGGAGTAAATGAACCAATCATTTGATTCAATAGAAAACATTGTGCTGTGGTCTTAAAAAGATAATAATGTGGTTTTTAACTGTCTCACTGCTGCCTGGGTACTATACAACCAATTCCTCTGAACATCTTATAAATAGGCATTAAAATTTCTTCATTAGTTTCAACTAAATCAAATTATGTTTTTTTTTCTATAAATGGGTTGTTTAACTAGTTTATTGCTATTTGGCTCTTTCTCCCAGAACTATAGCTAGGCATCGTGTTTATTTTTAATTTACCTGAATTGCATTTGAATTTATAAGTAACATGAATTTTCAAATATGGAAAAAAGTGACTACAAATGATTTTAAAATGCAGACAATGCGAAGCTTAACTCTTCAAGTAATATCTGTCACCCAGATAAGTATAAAATTAGACAATATTTTAATAGAGAACAGCACAAAGACTAATTTAAATAGAATATTTGGCATATATACACTATTAATTAATATAGTAATAGGTGGGCAAACCTTCAAAAACATACACATTCCTACAAAAAATAACACTGAAAGGTTTTAATGCACTTAATGTACTTTATATGACAAGGAATCATTCTGCTGACTTCATTATGTTTAAAACCAGCTTATAGAACTCTGTTATGGATCTTTTTTCTTCTTCTTATATTAACACATTCTACCCACTCTCTAATCTGCATCTATCCTTCCTTACATCTAATCAGCACAGCTTTTAAAAGAATGCAACAAATAAACAATTTCATTAAAAAAAAATCAGCTGTCTGCAATCTAATGATCTTTGTAATACCATGCTCTCTTGGTATGAAAGAGTGGTATTCAAATACATTTAGAGAATGGAAGATTGGAAAAAGCTATAGGATAGTCAATGAACTAAAAATCATAATATACAACAAAGCAGCATTAATATTAATTCTCCATCTGATCCAAAATAAGCCACTGCTGCTTTCTTAATATTGCTGAAACAGGAAGTCTTTCACTCATTTCTAGAAAGGGAGAAGGTAGAGTATGTTGGGAAGATAATATTATCTCAAATAATGTTTTTTAAAGTTTTTTATTAATGAACAACAAAAAGAAAAACACGAATGTGGTGCATACATAACAAAAAGTACAAATTTACATATGTACATAAATATTAATCATTGTTGATACAGTTACTCCTTTCTTTTTTAAACCAGTGGTAAAACTTCTCCCCAATTTTGTAATAATCAGATTCAGTCTTATCTTTTAATTCTTGAGTTACTCTATCCATTTCAGTGCATGTCCAAATTTTTCTGATTATTTCCATCTCTTTTGGCATACCATTACCTTTCCATCTTTGGGCAAGGGCTAATCTTGCAGCAGTGGTGACATGGACTATATAAAGAGATATATTATCTCTTTACTATATTTCCCCACATTGATTCCCAATAGAAAAATTTCAGGTCTAAATTCTATTTTAATCTTACACATCTTTTCTAACCAGTTTCTAATTTTCAGCCAGTATGTTTGGGCTTTTTCACATTTCCACCATTCGTGGTAGTATGTTCCAATTTCTTTGTTGCATTTCCAGCATTTAGGGGATAATTTCAGATACATTCTTGCCAATTTTGATGGTGTGATATGCTACAGGTAAAACATTTTATGTAAGTTTTCTTTATTCAATGCCGCCAAAGTTATTTTTCTATTCCTGTCCCATAACATTTGCCAATCCTCCAAATTTATACCATATCCAAAAATTTTCATCCAGGCCAACATCATCTCTTTTACCTTTTCCTCTTCCAATTTACATTCCAATAATACTTTGTAAAAAGTTTAAATCGATTTCTCATCCGTTCCTAATAATATTTTATCTAATTCTATTTTCCATCTACTAATATCCCATTCTTTCATATCTTTACTGTACCTCAACTAATTATAAATAGGCCCACCATTCTATCTCAAATCCCAAATCTCAAAGAATGTTGAATGTTATCCACACGTTCTCAGCAGACCTGTCACGGCTCAATTTGCTGACAGCTAAAATGATTTGCTTATCCAGAAAAGCTTCACTGAACAACAATGTGCAGCTTCAGAGCTGGCAGAGGAGTATGATTTGTGTGTGTGTGTGTGTGTTGGGAGGGAGTTGTCTTCGGTCAGTCCCACTGAGCTGGTCTTCACTTGGGCTCAGCCATATCTGTTGAATGTTATGTGATCATCTTTCAATCTGCTGCTTATAGTGCAGCATTGTCTGCAACACTTTGGATTACTGGAAAGAGGCCTGAACTCTAACCACTGGGGGACTGCTCCATACACTGCACAAACCTTTCCTTTGGCATATGCTGTTCATTGAGAAAGCAGGCACCACTGTGCTCAACTGTTGAGTGAGAATCACGCTGCATGAGACATTAAGTTAGCAAGTGATTTACATATGTAATTTATTAATGTGTGTGCACCACATGTGTGCCCGAACTAGGCTTTTCCAACACAGGCACACTGAGAAAATTTATGAAAGTTGAGGAATTGCATTTTCCTTCACATGGATTTATATGAACACTCAGGGCCACTCTGTCACAGTGGGGTGGGGTGGGGGGGTTCAGTTTTTTTTCTCTCACCCAACAAATTCCTTTTTCTTAGAAGAGCTAACAAGCATCCAGCAACAAATGACAAGGGGGAAATGCCTGCTTTGCTGCTTGTACATACAGCTCTAACAGTATTGCCCAATATGTGTTCATGTGCAAAATCAAACAAGGAAAGTAATAAATAATAGGTGAAGGTAAAGGTTCCCCTCGCACATACGTGCTAGTCATTTCCAGGTGGTGCTCATCTCTGTTACAAAGCCAAAGAGCCAGCACTGTCCAAAGACATCTCCGTGGTCATGTGGCCGGCATGACTAAATGCCAAAGGCACACGGAACCTTCCCACCAAAGTGATCCCTATTTTTCTAGTTGCATTTTTACATGCTTTCAAACTGCTAGATTGGCAGAAGCTGGGACAAGTAACAGGAGCTCACTCCATTATGTGGTGCTAGGGATTCAAACCGCCAAACTGCTGACCTTTCTGATCGACAAGCTCAGAGTCTTAGCCACTGAGCCACCGCATCCCTTCAATAAATGATAACATGCCAGAATTTACAAAGAGCACTATAGGTAGTCCATAACTGAGGCCAAGTTTCTGCTGCTAAGCAAAACATTTGTTAAGTGAGCTTTTCTCTCATTTTATGACCTTTCTTGCCAAAATTGTTAAGTGAATCACTGCAGTTGTTAAGTTGTTAATGAAGTTATTAAGTGAATCTGGCTTCCCCATTGATTTGCTTGTCAGTAGTTTGCCAAAGGGAATCCCGGTTTTTAATGGAAGGAAGGAGATTTATTTGCATTTCTGTTTTTGTTTTTATAATAATTGTTTCAATGTGGATTTTTATATTTTTGTATAAATGTATTTTAATTTCAAATTCTGTTTTTATATTTTTTTTTATTCAGTGTTTACACAGTGCACATTTTGTATGCTACACAGAGTTGTTTTTTGTAAGATGGGTGAGTATGCAAATTTGTTTAATAAAGGAAATAAATAAATGCAAGATTATTTTATTGCAAGTTCTGCACTTATTGCAATCCATACATTTCACTCCTCTTTCAATATACCCAACAAAGTGCTGCTTCCTTATATATTTCAACTAGAATAGGGTAGCCATTTTAATATAGTACACCAAAACAGCATTTTAAAATTACTGATTGATTATGCTATATAAAAAAAAAACACTATCAACTAAGACTGATAATAAAATTTGATGGATTGCAAGAGAAGAAAACAAGAACATGTTAGCATGGATCTCATTTGAGGTTAAAATCTCCTATGAAGAGTAATATTCAGTATAAGTGATAGCAGATCCGGAACAGATGAGAAAATAATTATGTATGCAGTCATTTTTTTCAGATTGTAAAATAGGAACAAAGGAAGAAGAAAAATATTTCCTTTTCAGTCATGACACTGAGCTTATAAAATGACAGCTTTCATGTAAAGATGTTCCAAATGTGTTACTTAGAAATGCAGAGTTTTTATCATTACATCATTCCTATTTTGAACTATCATATCATTCTTAACTTGACACATGTCTGTCTTGCTGATGGCCTGTTGTTTCCTTCCATTTAGAGTTGCAGTTAAAGATTAGACTATTCTAATTAACAAAATTGAGTATCAGAAGGGACATCTTTAAAGACAAAAACTCAGTCAACTAGAAAAGATTTGATTATTTTATTTTTCCTTCCATTATAGTGTGGTACAGTAGGAAAGACTTACGAGCAAAAAGTGATTCATCCTTTAAGAAATATCAAGCTTATGAGGATGATCTTGACTGGCCCAGACATAATATGAAGACATGATTTGCTTATCTCAACATGTATAGATCAGTCACAACTAATTATATATTGGGGGACAAGAAACCAAATCTGAATTTATAATTTAATGATATTGTATCTTGTAAAATTTAAGAATTCTAAATTTTTGCAGCTTTGAATTACTAATGCAAGGCAAGACTGGTTTGGAAGTGGACAATCAGACTCTGAAGCTGGCAGTTGCCACTCATAACTAAAATCTCAATTTCCCTTCACTTTTTCTTTCATGTGTTTTCCCAAATTGCTTTGCAAGATAATAAAATTCTAAACTGCAGCAATAACATATTCACGATGCCTTGCTCAGAAACTCTATGAAGACTTGTGGGTAAACATAAAGAATCACCAAGACAGCAGTAAATGTTTGCAGTGGGATCTACATTCTTAAATTGAGGGACTATACAATCCTGTTGGTAAAAAAAGGAGCAAATAAAATATAATTTGATGCTAAATTCTTTTAATTTAGACAAGTACATGGTGTACAATGTTTGTATGTATTACAATTTTATCTTGCATATATAAATATCTTATTTTGGAGGTCACACTTTGATGTTCTTTGCTTTAAAAAAAAAGCGCCTTCCCTTCTGACAGTCATAATTTAGTTTTTTCACAAAATTATGGCACATTTTTTTTTTAAAAAAGGAGTAGAAATAAACTGGAGCAACTCTCTGAAAAATGTTTGTAGGAAATCAGATTCCAAAATCTCTCTTTCTCTCTCCCCCTCCCTTCCTCCCTCTCTTTCACATTTCAGTTGTTATAACAGCAAAGAGTAACAATCCTAAATGCAGAAATATGAAATAAACATTCTTCCAGTTTGCACCAAGTTGTGAGCAAGAACATTCTTTTTCAAAGTAATATGTTGATAAACAATATTTATTGCATATTTATGTGAACTGCTTCTACATTATTTTACAGAGAACTCCTGTAGCTGGAGATTTTAGAAAAGAAGTGTATTTTTCTTTGGTTTTGGTTTCAGGGAGAGGACTACTATTGAAGACTGGCTGTACAACTTTTTGCTTGATATTTAAGTTCAAAAACATCTTTGTTCAAAATTTTTACAATCTGGAAGAGGCGACATGTTCTAGGAAAAACCTTTGACCTAGACCTCATTTTTAAAAATATTGCATTATTAAAAACAAGATTTATAAATGAAAAGAAAATCATAATTTTGCTAGTGGAATAATAATCACTTGAAATCACTAGGCAATCATTTGAGAAATGGAGCTGAAAAAGAGGGAAAAGTTCCAAATTAGGAAAGAAACACAAACAAAATAAAAATCATGAATATCAGTGGTGGGATTCAAATTTTTTTACTACCCGTTCTGTAGGCGTGGCTTGGTGGGTGTGGCAGGGGAAGGATACTGTAAAATATCCAGTCAGAGGTGGTATTTGCCGGTTTTCTGAACTACTCAAAATTTCTGCTACTGGTTGTCCAGAACTGGTCAGAACCTGCTGAACACCACCTCTGATAAGTATGAAAATAGAATAAAAGCTCTTGAGAATCTGGAAGGAAAACATAGAATATGAAAGAGTTAAAGTGAAGAAATTCTGTCTGTCTTTAACTGTTATAGCCTTAATAGTCTGCCATTTCCCTGAAAGGTCAAGTCCTCCTACCTATTGGTCCCTCCTAATTTTATCCAAACATTATCCTTGTAGGATGGACTGAACTTACATTCCTGGTCAAGTCTTCCCCTCCCCTGGTCCCTCCGTCTCAGTGTATCCAGAATAAATTTAAGAAAAAAGTTGTTCTCCAGGAGCAGGGTGTCTTTGTTAGAAACAGGCAGATTGGGTCTCTCAAAGGAAAGTGGAGCACTATGCCACTCAAATATTTATTAATTATTTGGGTTTTTTAATCATTAGTGTTAATATTGAACAATTAAAAAATCTCTTTTTCCTCCCCCTGATAATTGCTTCCTTTGAGTGGGTGAAACCCTTACCTTAAAGAAGGGAAACAACCCAAATTTCAATAGACACGTGTCCAGCTAAAGCTGAGATTGAATTCCCATTAGTTCTAGCTATCATGGCTAATGGCAAGAGATTGCTGGAGGTAGAGTTCAAAAGATTAAGAAGGCATCAGAATGCCTTGTCTTGCAGCAGATTGTTTATCAAAACAAAATTATCTCTTTGTGAACATGGATTCCCACTGAGTAGTGTTTTCCAGAAAGAGAAAACAAGATTCACAGCAAGATTCTTTGAGCTAATCTTGATTCCCCACTTTCTTTAAAATATGTTATTTATGATATTTCTATTCTGCTGTATGTAAAAAAAAAAAAAAACAAGGTAGTATACAATAATTCAGAGTCAAGAAACAATAAATATATCATAAAATATTAAAACAATATCCACAGTAATATATTAACATTTTATTTATGAATAAAACGTATTTAATATGCTGTATACATTGTTTTTCAGCCAGAGATTCCCCAATGTGATTTAGAAAATGATAAAATGTGTAAAATGACAAACAATAAAATATATCAGAAATATTTTATTATTTATTTGTGTACATCCCACACATTCATACATGCACACACATTCACGCAGGCATAAGTTTTGTATATTTATATAAAATACATAATATTTCTGTGGAATATTTCCCCTTTCGATCTCTAAGGCAACTAGAATATATTATCTCGGTTACTATATGTCTGCACGTGTCCAGGTGTTTGTATTCCTTATATAACAACTTTAACAATTTTACAAGATGTTTTATATGCACTTCTATGTATATAAAATTCCCTACTAGGTACCATATTTAAAATACATATTTTGATCAGAAAATCCATTCTCAAAATTTGCAGAAAGATGAAAGAGAAAGGTAACTGAATTCCTGTTTTTCTGTGGTAATGAAATATGTTGGGTTTAAACTAGATCTTCTTTGCTAACTCATGGCAATGAAGCTGTTCATTGATTTTACAATCTCAGGTATCTGCCTTCATTTGCAAATAAAACTGTATGCATTATTTCATTACCTTATCCATATTAAAGTTTGCCTAGGCTTTTAGAAAACTTGTGTCAACTGAAAGCAGGGGTGTATATGTAGTGTGTGTATGCATATGTACATATTGCACACACCTCTTAATATTCAAACAACCAATTAAAGACTCTTGAGGAGAGTGACCCCAAAACGTTGAATCATGAAATTTCAATGTCATTTTTTTCACATATTTCCTGCAATTTTTATACGTTTTGTCTAATTATTTTGGAAAGTACATCTGCTTTGACACCTGCAGAATTAATGCAAGCTGTCGTTTTCATTCTGGGGGGCGGGGGGGGATATTTAAATTTTAAATTTGGCACCTGTCAGGCTGTAGTACAACAAACCAGAAACCAGAGGGAGGATGGAATTCATGCTTGCAAATATTATTTTGCAATGGCTAATAATTGCCATGTTTCCGTCAGTCACCCAAAAATGACAAATGGCGCTGCTAGCGTGGAACTTCACGTCAGCAGGACGAGAAGAAAAGGGTGTCCTACAAAGTAACAACTCCTGACATCACAGATTTTATTCTGATTAGTCCACATAAAATGAATTGCTCCAGAAAGAAAACTAAACACTTGACAACACTTGCCTATCACCCACCCCCAAGTCCTGTCAAAAACATTTGCACTGGTCCCAGGAACATGAGTCTCAGTTATAGGTTCTGTTTGACAGACTAGGATATAGGGACCTGTCAGCTGAAGAACAGACGAAGATCATTGTGAAGGGGATTTTGTACTTTGTGTATTTTGCCTAATAGGGGAGCCTGTGCTCAGCATTTCCTGAAGTTAAAGAAGACAGATGAAATCTCTGGGCACTTCATTGCTGCTGCCTCTCAAAGATTTCCTGTCAAAATAGCCTATGAGGGGAGAAAGGGTTGCAATAACATTTTTTTTTAACCTGGCAGGATTTCTAGCCTTGCTATGAAGAGAGTTTGAAGGCGCTGCCTTTGTAAAAACCTCTGCTGCCAAGCTACCAGATGTAGTTGTGTTTAAAAATAAAAAAGCAATATGATTCACATTACCATAGTGTACACTATAAAAGTAGTTTTGATTGACAGCTTATCCATATTTTATGGAGTGCTTCCTACTCCCCACCCCCTTCACCCCATTAAACACAGCAAGGAACTTTGATGTTAGTGCAATTCTCAACTTAAATAAGCCAATGGTTGCCAACAACTTTAGTGGCAGGGTTTCAGCCAAGCATGAAGGGAATGCCATCTACTTTCTCCAAACTGGAAATTGTCTCTTTAGTTTTTCTTTTTCTTTCTGCCTCTCTCCCACTTCCAAGAGAGTAAAAAACAGCCCAACGGGATTCACTAAATTTTGAAGCATCCTCAAATTTGCAGGATAGAGGATTGGGAGCAGGCTGTTACTCATGGCAGAACACAATGGGAAGTGATCTCAACGTGGTTTCCATTGTTGTCCTAGTGTAAAATGAGATGTAGGGAAATCATTCTACATGGGTAGGATTTTCAAATCTATCTCAAAATCTAATTTTTGGACCAGGAGGAACTTTTTTTTTAAAAAAAATTGCATCTGTAGGGTAATGCAGCCTTAGGGGAGAAGGAACATTCATGATAATATAGCCATCTTCCTCTGTAACTTTTGTCAGTTAGAAAGAGGGGTGTTTTTTTTGAAGAATTGAGAATTGCAAACACAGATATTCAAACATTTTTGTAAGGTGGTGTTACTATACTTTCATAACACAGTCTGTCTCTTCATGCTTGCTTGGAAAAGAGCACTATGAAATCAATGAAATGGAGCTTATTTCTCAAGAAAGCTGAGAATTTTGTGATACATTTTTATTGAGACTTAGAGTTTTGGAGTTCAAAACACTAGCGTAGCACATTGATTATTATGTAGGATCAGCTTAAAGAGATACCTGGTACCTGATGTAATATACTCCAATCTTTTCAATTAGAAGAATCAAACTTAGGAGGACTGAAAACACTTAAAGAATGCATTCTTAAAGAACTACACAGTCATGATAGAAATGATTAGGTTACGCTGGTTTACGGGTATCTTAAATATTTTTATTCTGATTCTGTACAATTCATCAGAACAGCCTCTTAAGAGTTGAGATATGAGTTATTTAAAAAAAAAGGTGTGTGTGTGGGAGAATCAAAGGTCAAATTGCAAAGCCACACCATGCATGGACTCAGAAGAGTAAGCAGGATGAAGGCAGATCCAAAAACCTCTGGTCAGGAAATGTTTGCCATCCAACCAGTAGCTGTTTCTTTCTTTTTTATAACATATGTTTGCATTATGGAGAAGAGAAAGCAGAAAAGTAAACAGGCATGATAGTCTTTTATCAGGGAGGATGTAATGATTCCACATTTTGCAGGGGATTCAGCTTGATGGTCTCTTAGGTACTTTCTAACTCCATAATTTTATCATTCTAGGAGTACTGCTGTACATAATACATAATATGTAATGTTTATATGTATGCTAATGTTTATATAAATACTTGGAATCCATCTACAGAAGTACAAAAGTAAGATTTATAAAATAAATCCAGAAGGAAATTTGGTTAAACCCAAGTCATGTGCTAACTAGGAACAGAAGTACTAGCATCCTTGCTTTAAATTTTTATAGTAAGATTTCTGCATATTTCTCAGATATCTGATGAAGGAGGCTGGCTGATAACAGTCTGAGTTTTACTGATAACGTGCAGAAATTACTAAAGAAGGCTGAGTCTGATTCTTGTGAATATTTATGTTCTGTATTTTGCATAGAGGCAGTTAATTTTCCAATTGAAAAATTAATGCTAATTAATTTATTAAATAATTAAGTTGCATGTCTTTCATTTATTTCTTTTTTCTTTTTAATTCTTTAAAATCCTTGGTATTTAAATAAAAGGAAAATACCTTAATATTTGTTTCTCAAGGGCGGTCCTGCTCCAAATTCATCTTTATTTTAGCTATGTGAAACTGAATATATGGGAAACCATTTTGGGAAAGCAAATTTCTACAGATTTTGAATTATGTTAATCATGCCAATGCTACTGTTAGTCTAAATTACACAACAGCTGTTTCTCATTTCCTGTGAGTATTTTCTTCCTGCAGAAAGTCACTCAGGTTTGTAACATGATAGAATAGCCCTTAGACACAGAAACATTAAAACTTTCCTTTTTATAACTATTTCATTATATTTAAATATTTTTGTGAAATATCCTGCAAATATGCTTTTGTCTGGGCCCCTAATACCAAGTTTCTACTATAAAGTTCGAAGGCCTTCTATCAGGATTTGTGTGTATTTGTCTGGTTTTGTGTATTTGCAAAAACACAGAGATATGTTAGCCTGTAATTTGGCCCAATAGGGATCATTAAATTTATTTCTTGATCTGTCTGACAATATGTACAAGTGGTAGAAATATCCTGGAAAAAAAAGCATGGCAATGTGATAAGAAATTTTCTTAATCTGATGTTAGATACAGGTTATGGTAAAGAAAGTTATAAGATTTATATTAAATGATAACATATTATACTGTTGGGGATGGGCTGAAGTAATGAAAAAGCATGTTTAGTTTGTCTAAGAATTAGTTACAAAATTCAAGAACACTAAAATTATTATTACACTAAATTTTAGTGTAATAATACACTAAAATTTATTACACTAAATTTATTACAATAATACACTAAAATTTATTACACAGAATTTTATTACACTAAAATTCAAGAACACATTATTATTATTACAGTTCATAACACAGATGTTTAGACTGGATTTGGCATTTTTATCCATCTAATCAAGTCCTTCCTAAGGAACTGGGATAGGAAGATGTTCTTATTTGATGGTCTTAAGGCTATCATTGCAGCATGTAAGCTATTGTTGTTACTATTATGGTTTGTTGCATGGTGAGCCAACTGTTTAGGCTAGATTTGGCATTTTTATCCGTCTATCAAGTCCTTCCTTAGGACCTGAGATAGGCATATGTTTGATGGTGTTAAAGATAATTTTGAAGAAGAAGAAGAAGAAGAAGAAGAAGAAGAAGAAGAAGAAGAAGAAGAAGAAGAAGAAGAAGAAGAAGAAGAAGAAGAAGAAGAAGAAGAAGAAGAAGAAGAAGAAGAAGAAGAAGAAGAAGAAGAAGAAGAAGAAGAAGAAGAAGAAGATATGATGTATTTTTATATTATACTTGAGGGTAACATTTGCTTGGAATGCACATTTAAATGGTGGAAGTTTTGTTGATAATTTTGAATGTTATCTCCTCATAGATCATTGGAAATTTCTGCTAGTGATGGCTGGTTGGGTTAGTTGATGTCTTTTTGTTTTCTAAGAGATTGTCTTTTCCAGTCTATACTAATGTTCTAATATATAAGTCAGCCAAAACATCCTTGGGATATTTCCAAGAACTGCCTAGAGCCACAGCTGATCCATCATTTTTTTTAGGGCTCTTTGTACCCAGAATGACCCACTGCCCAGATAGGGTTCAAGGATTCAGGCTTAACTTGGAACGTCCTGTTGCTAACCTTTCCTTTAGTATATTGAATTAGCTCATATCAAGCAACACAATATAACAGGGTGGAACATCCTTCAGTCCCAGAGAGCTGGTTCAATGAAAACTGCCCTAAACAAATAAACAAACAGACCCCAAACCAAAGCCAAATGTTTCTTTTCAAAATCTCTTTGCACACGGTCTTTCTTAAAGCAACTTATTCAGCTTTTGGAAGTTTCAGGAAGCGCGGGGGCTAGTAGGGAGACAGTGAATAACTTAAGCCAGTCTATTCAAGAAATATTTTGTGCAATTTGTACTAATGGTGTTTTGAGTATCAGGCATAAATTCTAGCTCAATTCCACCACTAGATTAAGGCTGTAAAACATGGCTTTTATTTATCTTCGTTCTGTACCAAGCAGAGAATCGCTGCTATGGACAGGCATTTCTTAAAAATAAAGGGTAGTGAATTTCCACTTATAAAAATCAATGTAACATCTTGTTGCAGCATCTGGTCCCGTAACAAAGAAAGGTGACAGGATGTGCCTTCAAATGGTTTTCAAGGGTTCTTTTAATGATAAGATGTTTTACCCATTTAGTGAAACAATCAATGAGTTGTTTCAATATCCGTCAATATTCTTTTCTTTTAACTTCCTGGTCTTTGCTCATTTCTCTATTTGAAATACCTCCACAGAGGATGGTAAGTTACATAATGAGAACCATTGTATTTGTGATATCGCCATAAAGTTTCTGGCTGCGGTTTGGTTGCCTGTCTTGAGCTTCAAGCCACACAGCCAATATCATTTGATAGGGTGATCTCACACTATCCCTTGATGAAAATCTAACCACTGAGTTTTGTGAAAATGGATTTGCACTGAGTATAAAATTGCCAGTAGACTAGTTTAGCCTTTCCCAACTAGTATTCTAACAGAATGTCTAGGGAAGATGGGAATTGCAACTTAACATATCAGGAAGGCATCATCTGGACAAGAGATGAGGGAAGGCTGGACAATGGAAAAGCAACATGTTTGGTTTTGGTTTTTCTGAGACCAATTCCAGATACAAAACTAGTTTTTGTAAAAGGAGGCACAATGGAATGTCTTGGATTCCACACACACACCATTTTTTCCCCTTTAGAGTAATTGTATTCAACATTACAATTAAAAAGATTTTTTTTAAAATTAATACAAACTAATAAAAATAAAAGATCACTTCCAGTGAAGAAATAGCAAACTGAAGATGGCTCTGCCAAGAGCAAAGCCAATGACCGTAATAGAATGAAGAGTCAGTGACTGGACTGGCTCTTTAGGTTTCCCCTCTGGACAAGGAGACAACTTGGAATTATGCACAATTGCTTCAGACAGTTGTTCCTCATTACTAGACCCTCTCTGGTGGGTTAATGTCTGGATGACCTTTGGGGTACACAACAAAGAGATGGTGCCTAGGAAACATCAAACAAAAGAGATGGGACCCCTTGTGCAAGTTGTGCATTAATAGTCAAAAGAAGACTCTTAGAAAGGATCCACCTTAATTGATCAGGCAGTTAAAAGTGGTGGATAGGAAATTTGTACTTTCAAACTTGCAAGATTCTGTTACTGTAGCTTTAACATAAACATAAAATTAGCTCATCTAGTTGTATTTTAAAAAATAAAAAGAATAGAATAGAATACTTTTATTGGCCAAGTGTGATTGGACACACAAGAAATTTGTCATGGTGTAAATACTCTCAGTATACAAAAAGAAAAGGTACATTCGTTAAGAATCAAGAATCATAATGTACAACACTTAATGATAGTCATAGGGTACAATCAACAATCAAATCATACTAGGAAACAGTCAATATAAATCGTAAGGATACAAGCAACAAAGTTACAGTCCTAGAATTACAAGTGGGAGGGCATGATGAGGAGTGATGAGAAGATTAACAGTAACAGTAGTGCAGACTTTGTAATAGCTGAACAGTGTTGAGGGAATTATTTGTTTAGCAGAGTGATGGCTTTCGGGGGAAAAACTATTCTTGTGTCTAGTTGTTCTGGTGTGCAGTGCTCTATTGCATCCTTTTGAGGGAAGGAGTTGAAACAGTTTATGTCCGGAATGTGAGGGGTCTCTAAATATTTTCACAGCCCATTTTTTTGACTCGTGCAGTATACAGGTCCTCGATTGAAGGCAGGTGGGTAGTAATTTTTTTTTTCTGCAGTCCTAATTATCCTCTGAAGTCTGTGTCTGTCCTGTTGGGTTGCAGAAACAAAACAGACAGATATAGAGGTACACTTTTCTGTCTGGTTTACCTAGAGGGGTTGATATCAGTCCTGCATTGCTTGTAGTGCTGTACCAATATATTTGTGAACTTGTATGCATTGATTAAATATGATAGGGAAACAAAGTAGTACAGTTTTACTTCACTGTTATAATTTATTTATTGAATTTTAACATTTGCCTGAATAATATCCTATAGTACACAAAAAGAATCACAATTGTTCACTACATTTATCATTATGCAGACATGCATTTTCTCTACATAAAGAGAAGTAAGGCTAGCGTTACTAATCCAAATCTTGGAATTGGAACCAAAGAACTTATCTCATCCACAGGTAGGCTACAAATTAATAAAACGATAGATTTGACCTGTCATGTAGAGTTAAATTAAGCATTCTTATAACGTCAATATTATTAAGAACAAAGCAACAATAATACCCAGGGAAAAGAAGTTTTGAGAGTTAATCTAAATGTGTAGCAATAATGAGGCTTGAACATAACGTTGATGAAATGTTGGCCCGAACGCTACCCTGGTGAGAAAAGCTAAGAAATAAAGCTTGTGCTCTTTTCTCAGTAGTGGAAGCTGCTGTTGAATGTGTGGAACCCTGGTGGAGGCAACCCAAATAAACTTTTTAAGCCCATGAACAGTTCCATTTATTAATTAATCTGCAATTATCCCCTGAGGATAGTTTGCAGCATAGTATATAGGTAAAGCAAATTTTAAACCATGATTGCACAATTAAGTAAATGAAGCACAGAGCTGATTGCTCTGATCAGTAATGAACTTTCAGGAATGCTAGATCACAAAGTTATAGCTTCACATGGAGAGTCGGCTCTAGCAGGGGCTTGGGAAATTGTTGGAATACTGCCAGAATAAAACACATTGTGCTCAGACCAGCCATCTCTAACTTTAGGAAAATAAATAATGTGACTTTCAGTTTTATAAAGTAACTCTTCTGAAATGGTCAGATGATTCCCAAAAAATTTTGGGTGGGGAAATCAGAAATGAAGAAGAAATCTTGTCTGTTTTATTGAGGACTACTTAACTGTTAAGGCAAAGTAAAGATTTGGGAGATCACCAGTGGTGTGATTCAATCAATATAACAACCGGTTTGGTGAGCGTACACTTTGTGTGCTCTGCATTTAAAAAAGCCCGTTTTAAAGTCTAATACTTACCTTCTACTGCAGCACAGTAGTGACTAAAACAGCTTAGGCATGGCAAACTTCTCTATCGCGTGAATCAGCTGTGCTGAAAAACCAGGAAATAAAGCACAGGAAAAAGCAGGGGTGAGGGGAAGGGCGCAAATGCTCACCTGAACTACCAGTTCACCTGAACTGGTTGAACCGGTAGAATCCCACCACTGGAAATCACTACCCTAAATCCTATAGCTCTTAGAAATAGGCCACCTGTTTCTTGTTCAATTAACACTAATATAATTTTTAAGCAGTGCTTCTCTTCCATGGGATTTTGTTTTGCTTAGAATTTATCTGCCGGCATCTGGACAATATAAGAGAGTGGTAATGATTTAGATTTTTCTATATCTCTTTGCTGCCATGTGGTAATATACCAAATTTTTGCAGTCCTAACCTGGCAGTTCATTTAAGATGTTATGCTAAAAGACAGACTATAATAATGAGATAAAATAATAATTGTGGAATCTTGCTTCATAACAGATCACACTCTTTATGATCAGAATCATCAATTCCTACCTGGTTCTTAAATTAGAAAGGGTAGAATAGTATACCTTTTACAACTGAGCTATAGTTGCTTTTCTTCATTCCTGGCATTTGACAAACATTTTTCAGAAGGCACCCTTTGGCCTATCCATTTGTTGCTGGACTCCAGTTCCTGTTATCATTGGCCATGATGTGGGTAATCACACCAACAGCATCTAACACCCTGGTCCTCTTTTTCCTATACATACAGATATCAGATGATAAACCTACTCCAGTTTCCATGCTCCTACTATAACTGTAGCCTGGTTGAAATCCTCGACCATTTTTCTTGGTTAATAAATGTTTCATTTGAAGAGGCTCAAACAGTATCATTTTAATTCTGGTTAGCAGAAGAGCAGAAAAGATTTGGTAAGAGGTCCTTGGTACTCTCTCAGCTTGCTTGTTTTCTTTAAAATGTTTCATTACCCAAACTAGGTAATATCATTAGTGCTAATAAGGAGTGTGGCTTGCTGTCAGTTTATATTCTACTGGCCTGCCCTGTCAGAGTAGATGGGGACTGTTTGCTGTTGGCTTCTTTGGCAGTTTCTTGATTAGGGTATTGTTTACTAGATTGTTGGAGTGAATCTATGCTGATCTGGGTGCTGATTGCTGGTAGAGAGGTGCTTAGCAGAGGTGGTATTCAGCAGGTTCTGGCCAGTTCTGGAGAACCAGTAGCGGAAATTTTGAGTAGTTTGGAGAATCAACAAATACCACATCTGACTGGCCCTGTCTCCATCCATTCTTGATCTCCCAAGTCCCAGCTGATCGGCTGGGTCTTCTTTTGTTGCCCTGCACAGGAAAAAGGAGCTGGAAAGCAGTTTAGTAGGGTGGGGAAAGAATGGGATTTTGCAGTAACCTTCACCCAGGAGTGGGATGGGAATGGAGATTTTGCAGTAACCTTCCCCTGCCACGCCCACCAAGCCATGCCCACCAAGCCATGCCAATAGAACCAGTAGTAAAAAAAAATTGAATCCCACCATTGGTGCTTAGGTCTTTGGGGTATTTTTTAGATGTTGTTGAGTCTGTGTCTATTGAGGGTTAATTTGTCAGACTGTCGAACTCTGGCCTTTTGGGACTTGACTTGGACTAGGATGGTCACATTTTCCCAATTGAAATTATGGTTAAATCTGTTTCTTTGTTATGTAATTAAAAAATAATAATCATGTCTTCTGACGGCTGGTTGGTATTCATGGATGTGTTCGGCCAGTCTTCTGCCTGTTTGTCCTACATAGTAGTTGTTGCAGTCACTATGCTGCATGTTGTAGATGACACCTGGTTGTGTTTTCTTCTTCTGGGGTCTGGTGATATAACCTGTCTTGCCTACAATATTACAAAATACTGGCTAGATTTCCTATTCTTGCTAATCAATACTTCTGGGTTGAGATCCTGAAGTGGGCTTAAGTGTACAGCCTGTGTGCACCCTGTGTGGTGTCACCATACGTTCTTATGGCTATTCTCCATAATGTCATCTGAAAAACAACAGAGTTGGCAAAGCATTTTTAATTTATATAACATATATAGCAAAAAGATAAAAATAATTGAATGTGTCATTTTCCATCAATCTTTAGATTTCTGAGAGAAGAAATCATAATTTTAAATAACAATAATTGTTGTCAAAATTTAAAATTTCTAATTAATGCTGACATTTTAAGAGAAGGAATTTTAAAATGCCTGCTGAAATAAAAGGAGCTCATCTGTGTTCTCATACTAGAAGCTCTGGGAGTGATAATCGTTTTTTCCTTGGGTTATTGTAGATTTTTGCTCTTAATGTCAAGAACTGAGAGTTCTATTTAATGCTATAAAGCAACCCTGAATAAATACAAATAGTTTAATTTTCTTCTGCTGTTACATCCTCCCACAGTGGTGAGTGTAATTAGGAAAAAGCTACATTGCATGTTTGAATAGTGAATACATCTGATTGTTCATCATTATATTTACATAGTTTATATGAAAAATATTTGAATTCATGAATGCCTTGGCTTGCTTTCTTTCTTTCTTTCTTTCTTTCTTTCTTTCTTTCTTTCTTTCTTTCTTTCTTTCTTTCTTTCTTTCTTTCTTTCTTTCTTTCTTTCTTCTCATTAATATTTGAACTGAAGTATTGTAATATTACAAATACAGATTTACACTAAATCTGTAATGCTATATTTGTAGCTTGCTTTCTGCTTTACTGAAAAAAGAAGTAGACATATATTGGGAATATTGAAATAAAAATCAAAGAGACATTATTTGGAGAAACATAGCATCTTATAGAGAGGATAAAAAGAAACATGCATTAATATATGATATATTTGTTAAAGAAATGATAAACTACAATATTTTTTAAAGATAATGGAAAATTACCCCTCTGAAGTTTAATCTGCAAAATACAGAAAACTATCATTCATATTAATTTTATGTACTTTTTCATCAGAAATGTTATTGGTTTCTGTAAAAAGACATTAGATAAAGAATGTATGCAAGACAAAATCTCATCTGTGCAACAAATATAATAACTGTGCCTGCTTTATAAACTGAAGCACAAACAAAATGTAGGAATGCTGTAGCTATTTTTGAAATACAGTAAGACATGTAAACCAATTCCTTATCTTTCAACAACTTCCATCATCTAAAGAAGGGAGAAATTGGGGTAACTGATATTAATAAAACAGTTTAAATATGTCATTTTCATGTATGAAAGTTATATCTAAAATGAATAATGAGTATTGGAAAAGCAAAATGCTTTTGAGTTTTTCTCAGAAATACTGCCACTTTGTTCTGTGACTAAATATTTATTATTAATTTATTACCTTATTTTATTTATTAATTTTATGCCATTTATCTTCCCCCGCAACGTAACTTTTATTAAAAGTATTTTTCTTAATACCATTTTAAAATATCCTCCTGTGTACTTTAAAACATATTTTGGCCCATCATCACATTGCTAATGTAGACATTGAACATCTGTGAAATTACTTTTTCCCAAAAGCAGGCTTTGTAGTGAATATAGTGACATGATGACTTCAGATGAAAATGTTGCATTTTGACCAATGTTCTTTTGACAATTAATTGTTCCCCCCAAAGGATAAGATAGCTCTATAAACAACAATAAATTATATAACTTTAAAGATAAATTTACTGTGCAGATAAAAACATGACACTGATGGCAAAATGGTCTTCCATCAGTGTGCATTCCAATTCATTATTGCCTGTTATCCAATATTCCTAAAGATTTACTTTGCTGCATTCTAAGAAGAACTGCACTGCCTATGGTGGACTTAAGCATAGTACACAAAATTATCTGCTACAATGTCCTACCAGTCAATGACTACTTCAGCTTCAACCGTAACAATGCAAGAGCACACAACAGATACAAACTCAATGTTAATAGCTCTAAACATGATTGCAGAAAGTACGACTTCAGCAACAGAGTGGTCAATGCCTGGAATGCACTACCTGACTCTGTAGTTGCATCCTCAAACCCCCACTCCTTTAACCTCAAACTATCCACTATTGACCTCACCCCATTCCTAAGATGTCTGTAAGGGGCGTGCATAAGTGCACCATCGTGCCTCCTGTCCCCGTTCTATTGTCCCCATTTAATCATACCTGTTTTCTGTATTCTTACTCATGTTTATACTTATACCCATCATTTTTAAGTGATTGACAAATCAAATCAAATAAATAAAAAATAAAATAAAAAGAATGTTATAAATGGCAGTGAGAAGCCTGTTAGAGCCAATATCCAGCCTTCAGGAATCCAAGAGGAAAATATTATTCAGAATGCTTAAGTCCTGGCTGTAGCATCCTATTTCAAGCAACTGTGCTTTTATTAATTGCTACTGTGTAAATCCAGGAAGAGACATATATGGTGTAGGGAAAGTGAGTGTGATGAAAGGTGCTGTAAGTGTACCCATGTATGTGTGCACAGAGTCTTTCTCCCCTTTGCATTCAGATCACTAACTATTATTTAATATAGAATGTGTTAATTCCTCCGAGAGTTCTCTAGCACTTTTGGCTGCTGGCCCATATCTAGACTTTAGAAAATGTTTTTGCTTAAATTTTTGTCCCTCTTCTATTTTTAGCAAATTATCAAACTTGCCATTTATCATGATTTAATCCTATTAGTAGATTCAAGTTCTACTTGCCACACTTCTCCCAGGATCTTTAATAAAAAATTTGCCTTATTATTTTCTACTTTTGGTATCCAATAAACCTAATTTGGTCTGACCATAAGGATCAAAATGAAGTTTTGCTGCTCCAGGATCTGCCAGAATTGTGGGACTGCTGGATATCCTCCAATTTGTAAATGTTGCCAGATACATTGATTGCAAGATGGATTGACCCCTGAAGTTACATTTCCAGTAAGAAAAAACTGCCATTTATTAATTTGAGACAGTTAATTAATTTCAGAATTAATTCAAAGAGATCCTGGAGGTCATCTAGTCCATCTCCCTCCTCCCTGCTTACCCTACACCATTTCAGACAAGTGGCTGTTCAGTCTCTTCTTAGGAAGTTTCTCCTTAATTCTAGGTTGCTTCTCTACTTGATTAGTAACCGTCCCTTATTTCTTATCTTGCCTTCTGGTGCTATGGAAAATAAGTTGACCTACTTGTGGGAGCTCCTCAAATACTAGAACATTGTTATTTTGTCACTCTTAGTCCTTTTTTTCTCCCTCTAGACTAGCCACTGTTAGTTGTTAGAGAGCCAACAACTTACAATATAAATTTAAATCTGGCAGTCATGAGAGCAATTATATCAACTCAAATCTTAAAAGCACAATTGTTACACAATCTAACCAATGGATTAAAAAAATTGAAGATTTTATTTCTTGATTTAAAAGATTTGTATGGCTGCCCATTTTTAACCACAACTCTGGTCAGCTCACAATAATGATAAAAAGATAAAATTGTAAAAACAAAACCTCATAAAAATAAAAACAAAAATAATTGGTGCTTGTTAATGATGAGAAATATATGGGATACAAATATTATTTTCAAAACTAAAGGTATTTATTCAGTTTTATATCACTTTCTTTAAAAATGATAAGGCAACTGTAGAGTTGTAATTGCAGGAATGTTCCAATCTTGGATGGCAAACCTCAGATAAAGAATGTTTCCAAGCAAATACAACTCAGGCAAACAAAGTCACTAATCTATGGATAAAGGAGGATTAGAGAGGGGAAGTAAATATATGTTAGACTTTAACTAGAGATAATTAATTGTATGGATAACTGTACTAAACAGTAACGAAAGTTAAGCAGTAACCAAAGTTAACCAATGATGGAGGATAACTAAAAATGTATATAAATACAAGACTATACTCCAATAAAGATCATCATGATTCAGTTGTTCATGATCAAACAACTCGACCACCTCGTCATTACAACAGGCAACCATCCCTATAAAGTAATATTTGCAATGAAAAGAAAAAAAACATTCAAGGACAAATGCAAAGTATTGGATTAGATTTACAAAAATCAGTGTTTGCACATGCCCAGTTCTACATAGGAATGCGCAGGTCAGTTCAGGGGATAGCTTAATATACTAGAAACGTTTACTGTAAAGAAGGAATGCATATTTCAAAAGTAATCTTCAAAGAAATACTGGCCTTTACATAATGCATCGTTCTGACCTGAGGGAGAATGCTTCACTAGCATTCTTTTGCGTAACTAATTTCTAATATGAGGTGTACTTAAATAACATCCCAAGGCTTTTTAATGATAGCAAAAAAAAAAAGGATATCGGCACTATTTACCTGATGAGCTGAGGTTTCCAAATACCATACTAACTGTCTTGAGGACTGAATCAAAGTTTGCCAGCCCTGTTATTTATATCAGCAATCGAATATAGAATAGTCTTCATGCAGCCTTTACTGATGGCAAGATCTGAAAGTCATTCAAGTCAGATGAAATTTTATGCAGGAACATGTTCCAGCATAGAGGAAGGAAGCAAACAAAAGTGTATTGCTTTGTGCAAAATGCATGACTTTTGAATAAATTTGGATCTTTTGTCACCAGAACCAGGGTATGATGGTGATGATAATATACTGAGCTATATAATGTTTCCATTTCTAAGAAAACAAGTTCCAGAAACTAAGTTTGCAAATGCTGCATCCCCAAGAAAATGATTAGAATGTTAGTCCCCAGGGCATCATTATAGAGTGCAATTTGTATTTAAATTTCTATAACCCTTAAGCACAAAAAAAGTGCTTGTTTATAAGTATGGATATGCTGTTTCCCATTTATGGATGATGTTTATCCTTTTCCCAAGGATCAGCATTTTATTACTTAGGAAGTTTGCATTGCAGATCGCCATATGCTGTTAGCAGTAGTTGTTCTTTTGTTGCTATTTTTTTTTCTTGCTTTACTTTAACATTGTCTTTTCTTGTATGGCCAAGGCTTTTAGTTAAGCCTGTGGATATGATATATTTTTATTATTATTCAGACCCTTTCATTCTGCCTTGTAAAAGGGTAGAAAACAAAGAACTTTACTATGTTTTGAAAATAGCAACATTTTGAAAAGAATCCATACAACTTCAGAAATATTGGTATGATTAATCTGAAGTTATGAGCCAAATGGAAGGCAGAAAATCTGGTAGAGAAGTTGCTTCTTTTTAATTTTATGTTTCAGCAAAAGAAAGAAGGAATATTTGAAAGAACTGTAAATTACTCATGTGTCCATGGATGAAGAGGTCTTGACATTCTATTTTGATTTCAGAATACAAGGGAGAATTTATAAAGCACATTTTTTTAAAAATAAGCCAGCTATCCTCTAATAATATTGAATGAAATCTTCAAAGCAATCAGCACAGCCTTCTTTTTCTTTTGCAAAATCAACGGTAGTTTGTCATCAGGCAGGAATTGATTTTATTTTCTTTGCTATCCAACTTTCTTTTAACCTTTCAAATCGCTTGTATAATTATTTTAATGAAATTACCCCTACCGTTCTGCAGGCTCTGATTGTATTTTACACTGATTAAGAAGCAAAATAACCTCTTCTAAACAGAACACTTTTATGTTCCAACTGCTGTGTTTATGCAAGATAAGACAGAATCTAAATTGGACAACAGAGAATCAAATAATATAGGGAGATGTCCCAAACCCAGCATTTGCTGGCAATCAGTTCAATAGGATTTTCTTTCAGGTATCCATATGAGTGTATTTATGTAGCATTTCGCTAATCTTAGCTGATCCTAAAATGTTAAGCAGAATTGGACCATGTTGGCTTTTGAATGAGAAACCATTTGGGAATCCTACAGCTGTAGATTAGTCTGGAAAGTAAAACAAAACCAAACAAACAAACAAAAAAACCAACCAAAACCAGGAAATAGCACATGACATGCATAACATCGGCAAGAAAGCTACATAAATATGCCCACAGTTAAAGAATCCAGCTGTTCCATAAAATTGTGTTAACCACGTTATCAGAGAAGTAAAAAAATAATCTCCACCTGCTACCACAGTGCTTTAATTTTAGTATTTCTTACTGAAAGTCCACTTTATTTCATAAATGTTGGTCTGAAACAGAATAGTTTTGTGACTGAAAGGCATATCCTTCTTCAGTCTTTCTCTTTTTCAATGTATAGGGGTGTCTTTTTAATCTATTTATACTAGGGTTTTTCAACCTTTGCCACTTTAAGATGTGTGGACTTCAACTCCCCTGAATTCTCCAGCTTGCACAGCCAACTGGGAAATTCTGGGATCTGGAGTTTACACATCTTAAAGCTAAAGTAAGAAACACTGAATTATATAAATGGTTATTTTGGCTATTGCTTCTGCTAAGAGAATCCATACTGGCATCAGAGCTTCTCCCAGCTCTCAGAGCTCACTTTTTACTGACCTACAATATTCCTGTCATTGTATCATCGGTTTCATTGTGGTTGCCATAAAAATGCTTTAGCTACTGGGTATGAATGGAGCTGTAGATAAGACTCCCATTTCTTATTTCTTGCCTGCAATGCACAATGCACAAGTACATAATTGAATGGAATTCATTCAGCACTACTGTCAATGTATCCTAAATTGGACCTTCAGAACCATCTCTTTTGGTCAAGGGCCACATTTGATCAGGGAATGGCATATTAAGGGATCCAATAAAACAAGAAGAAGAAAGAAAGGAGATGCCTGTGTATATGTGAGTTAGTTTTGTGTGTGCAAAAAAGGGCTTAACTAAGAAATGAATTATATATGATGTGTGCATTTAATGAATTTCCCCCATCTGTCACATTACAACCACAATACAGCCACAACTTTTAGAGTCTCTCAGTGAGCCACACACAGTGTTTTTGGGGTGTTATAGGTTATGCTGCTTTAAATGAATCACATCTCTACTTAAAATGTCAGCTGCGGATTAATTGGATTGCTGCTTTATTCTATATACAGTAATGTCACCAGTGGCAAGCCTATATATGTTACTGTCAAAATACTGCACGTAGGTTACCCTCTTGTTCATGATACATAATAATATGCCTTGTTCTTTTTTCCCCCATTAAAAACATGAACAGGAGAGAAGGTTGTGTGAGGCAGAGAGAAAAAAAAAGAGTTTCTTTGGAAGTACAAAGAAAAGACTATTGCAGCGTAGCTTTTCTGTGAGGTTTCCTGTACTTTTCATCAATATGCTTTAAGCTTGATCCGCTTCAGTTGATGGAATAAAGTAATTAAGTCTCTCTGCTCATTACAAAGTAGGTACTTTTGTGAGCTGAGAAGGTCCTTTGAGCCAAACAGCCTGCCAGATGTACGGCAAAGCTCTGTGAAATGTAGGGTTAATACTCCAAGACAGGCAATGCAATCTCTTGGGAGGTGTGCTGGACACTGCAGCCACATCATCCCCTTAACCTATTTGAAAGAACACTACAACTCTTCTCAGCATCTTCTGAAGGTTTCTTTTCTCCTGTCACTTCCAATACTGGCAAAATATAAAGGCATTGAAAAGGCAGCTCTTGAAGTGTTAAAATAGATCAGTCTTTTTCAACCATGGCTACTTTAAGATAGGTACAGTTCAAGCTCCTAGAATCCCCCTATTGCTATCTGAGGGATTCTGGAAGTTGAATTCCAGACAGCTTAATGTTGCCAAGGAAACCATGAGATTACATTGCTGAGATGTGCAAACTAGACCCAATTTATTGAATCTGTAGTATGTAATCATTTGATATTCCAGGTAGTCCTCGACTTACAACAGTTCATTTAGTGACCATTTGAAGTTACAACAGCACTGAAAAAAGTGACTTACAACCATTTTTCACAGTTATGACCATTGCAGAATCCCCATAGTCATGTGATTTACATTCAGATGTTTTATAGCTTTTAAGGAAGGAGCTGAGGGAGACATTCAACAACTAACAATGTTTATTGTAACAAGGAAGCAGGTTACCCATGGCAGCCACTAACTAACAGAATGACCAGCTGACGGGCAACAGTGGATACCGTCTGACAGCTCCCTTTTATAGTTAGCTGTCAGATGGCTCATCCAATAAGAATGAACTCTGGCTCCTGCTCAAAATGCAGACTGGATTGGGAACTT
Source organism: Pseudonaja textilis (assembly GCF_049901715.1). NCBI lineage: Eukaryota > Metazoa > Chordata > Lepidosauria > Squamata > Elapidae > Pseudonaja > Pseudonaja textilis. Next base: position 72,944,160 of record NC_141992.1, read on the forward strand.
CCATAGAACACAATACTCCTAGGAGCATGCATAGTCATTTAGGTAGGTGGGGCGTCTTCTAGCTCGCTCCAACCTACGCAGTTCAGTTTGAACAGCCGATGGAAAAGGATCTGCTGTAGGACCCACAATCTCTAGTAGAGGCGGCATTGGAGTTCTTGCCAGGGATGACTCAGGTTCGCAGGGAAGACCCTCAGATGGTAGGCCTGCTTCTGAGTGCAGCTAGTTCATCGTCGAGCTCCACGCTTTCTGGTTGCCTTTCCTCTGCATGCTCATTCCCTGAAAGGTGACCTGGGGATGTACTCCAATGACCTCTTAATTGGTCAATATGGCAACGCCATATTCTGCCATCTTGTAAAATTATTTTGTAAGTTTGTAAGTTTGGCCCGTAATAGCTACCATTTGGCCTGGTACCCACAGAGGACTACCTGCAAAATTCCTAGCATAGACAGGATCATCTACCTGGAAAGATCTAACCTTGCTATAAGAATCTGAGGGAATTGACGGTGCCTAGCCTGTCCAAATATTCCTAAGCCTCCTTTCCATTAGTAATTCTGATGGGGAATGATTCATCACCGAACTGGGGATGCTGTGCTGAGACAGTAAATGTTTGGCTAGTTTTGAATGCCAATTCTCACCTCCCAGTCACCCTAAAAATTTTGGCTGACCTCACGGTTCTCTCAGCCTGACCATTCGCTGCCAGATGATAAGGGGCTATCAGGGCATGTCTGACCCACTTCTTGGCTAAAAACAATTCAAAATTAGCCACTGTAAATTGTGAATCATTGTCCGACACAAGAATATCAGGGAACCCATGGATTACAAACAAACACTCTAGTGCTTTGATCATGGCTTCTGATGTAGTGGTGTGCCGGAGGGTTAACTCTACCCATTTGGAATAAGTGTCAACTATAATTAGGAATGTGCAGCCTTGGAAGGGGCCTTCTAAGTCTACATGGATGGTGAGCACAGGGACGTAGCTGATTCCCAGTCTCCTGGACTGGCCACTGGTGGGGCTGGTCTTGATAACTGACATGCTTGGCAAGTTTTGACCTTAGTTGTGATATCTGCATCTATGCCAGGCCACCAAACATAGTTTCTTGCCAGGGCCTTCATCCTGGCTATTCCTGGATGCCCCTCGTGCAGACTATCTATTCTGGGTCTCAATTGCCTAGGGACAATAACTCAGCAACCCCATAATAGACACCCTAGCTGGGTGGATAATTTATGCTGCCTGGCTTGGTGTCTAATGGTCCTTCCGGCCACCCTCTCCTCACCCAGTCCAAAACTTGCAGGATTACTTGTTCTTTAGATGAAAATTGTGCAATATCCGCAGCAGTTAATGGTAATTGTTGATTGTCCAGTAAAAGTACTGCTGTTGAAGGTGTGGGATCTACAACCTAGGTTGGCAAGGGGCAGTGTCTTAGAGCACCTACATGGCTAAGGTGTTTCCCTGCACTGTGTGATAATGTGTAGGAATAGGCAGCAAGGAATAGTGTCCATCGAGTCATTCTAGGAGATAAAACTGTAGGGCTTTGATGATCTCTGGACAGGATGCCTAACATGGGTTTATGGTCAGTCATAAGCTCAAATCAGTGACCATAAAAGAACTCATGAAACTTTTTTACAGAAGTGACGGCTGCTAGGACCTCTTTATCTGACATAATTTCTCTCAGTACTGGACAAAGTTCTTGAAAAATAAGCTGTTGGAGCTTCCAGGCCATTTGGCAATTTGTGTGCAAGAACAGTGCCAGTTTGGGCCATATCAAATTTTGCAAAATGGAGTCCTTTCCCAGTGAGTGCAATAAATGCTGAATTATTGGCATTGGATAGGCGTTGGTTTGCAGGGCCTTATTAATTGTACTCTTATAATCTGCACAAATTCTTATTGAGCCATTGTGCTTGAGTAGAGTTACAATAGGACAGTGATGGCTAACCTTTTCAGCTTGGTGTGTCGAAAATTGGGAAAAAGTGTAGCCTTCCTTGGGTCATGTGTCACTTCAAGAAATATCAATAATTTGGTTTATGACGGACTGGGCTGGGGTGATCACACAGGACTGTGAAACTCATCTCCCTGGTCTCAGGGCTGCAGGTGCAGGATGTGGGGATTGGAAGGCCACCTTACAGGGCTGTGAACCTCATGGATCTCCTTTCCTCCTGTAGCATTCCTGAGGTAATGAAACTGACAAACCTCAGTTTATGGCGGTTAAAACTGGTTCTCTGCTACAAAGATCTTGCGGCAGCAGTGACACCACGCCTCCACGCAACAAGCAGGGAGCAGGGATTGGAGCAGAGCACAGTCAGCCTCTAAATGTGCTGGTTTTCCCCACACCAACAGGCGTGTCAGTCAAAGTGCCTCGGCGTGTCACGAGTGACATGCGTGTCATAGGTTAGCCATCACTGCAATAGGAGTTTCCCATTTTGCAAAATCTATGGGCTCAAGAACCCCTTGGGATTTTAATTTATCCAATTCTTCATCCACTTTTGGCCTTAAGGCAAAAGGGACTCTTCTAGGCTTTAACCTAATTGGTGCTATCTTAGCATCCAAGGTAAATGAAATTGGAGTTCCTACACAGTGACCTAATTCACCATTAAAGTCATTTAACATTTTTAAAGTCATTTAGCAAAATTTCTAGATCCTGGTTTTGAATGGAATGCATTCCAGTTACTTTTAAACCCAATGATTCAAACCAATCTAAACCTAATAAACTAGGTAAGGTGCATTCTACCACTGTAAGGGGTAGGCACCCTTAAATACCTGAAATTGGATACCAAACTTGCCTGTCCCAATGACTGGAATAGAGCGCCCTTGGTAGTCTCTGAGGGACAGTTTGCAGGGTTGGAGCCTTTTCTTTGAGATCATAGGAACCAACCTCTTTAAGGTGCTCCAGAAAATGATGGAAAGAGATGAGCCGGTGTCCATCTCCATCTGGCACTGCTTACCTTCTAAAGAAACATTGACATAAATTTTGTTAGTACATAACTGGTTTGCAAAGTTATTTAGTGATTCAGCATTGTAAGAAGCCCTGGTAATGGTAAAGCATTCCTCTTTTTGATTTTGTGATCTTAGTTGAGGCTGGTATTGAAGAGGTTAATTAAAATTTCTGCTGGATCTGCATACCCTAGCCAAATATCCTTTTCATTGACATTTTAAACAAATGACATTTCTAAATCTGCATGTGGATCTTAGGTGGTTCCCACCACAACTCATGCAGCTCACTAGAGGCTGCATAGATTTTTTTAATCTGGAACTCACTTCTTTTGTTGAGTTGTCTGTTGTCCTCTGAGGCGATTGATGTCTTTGCTGTTATCCAAAAACTCGTCAGTAAAAAAGTCATCGTAATGAATGGCTGTGTTAGGTTTGGCCCCAGCAGTGATGCTACAGCCTTGTATTTCAGCTGCAGAGAGAGTGGACATCTTTACAGCTTGAGACTCTTCAGTAGCCATTTTAAGAGTAAGATCGCCTTTGGCTAAAAGACTCTGAAATCTGAAGTCCCTCACACTACATACCAACTGATCTGTAGCATATCATCAAGATCTCAGAACCCACAATGGAGCACAGCTGTTTGGAGGGCAGCCATGTACATGGTGATGGTCTCTCCTTCAGCTTGGGTTCTCCTTCTGAATGCATGCCATCTCACAATCCGGGAAGGTTTTGGCACATAATGATTGCTGAGAATTTCTTGTGGGTCTTCCCAAGATAGAGCCTTAACTGTCTGAGGCACCAACTGTGCTGTGGTAGTATCAAAAACTGAAGCTCCACAAAAACTTTAAAAGTACACTTTTTTTTTCTGTGATTAGAAATCTCTGTCAGATCAGCGGCATCCAGAAAACAGTCAAAACGATTAATATAAGAGTCCCAAGTTTCTGATGATGGGTGGAAACATGGAATGATGGAGAGGACAACATTTTGTCCTTCAATGAGGGAATGGAGCGATGGTGTCTTCAGCTTTAATTAGTGACCTCAGCTCTTAAATGCCTCCCTTGTTGCCAATTTTATAGCTTTTAAGGAAGGAGCTGAGGCAGACATTCAACAACTAAAAATGTTTATTGTAACAAGGAAACAGGTTAACTGCGGCAGCCGCTAACTAACATGGCCAGCTGACGGGCAACAGCTGATACCATCTGAAAGCTCCCTTTTATAGTTAACTGTTAGATAACTCAGCCAATAGGAATGAATTCCGGCTCCCGCTCGAAGTGTAGACCGGATTGGGAACTTCCATAGACACAATAAGATGCTTGACAGCTGGTTCATATTTATGATGGCTGCAGTGTCCAGAAGGTCACAAAAGGTGACCTTCTGGTAAGCAAAGTCAACAGGAAGGTCAGATTCAATTAACAATGGCATTATTAATTTAATATCTGCAGTGATTCATTTAACAAAATGTAGTAAGAAAAGTTGTAAAATGGGGCAAAACTCACATAACAAATTTCTCACTTAGCAATATAAATTTTGGGCTTGATTGTGGTCATAAGTCGAGGACTACCTGTACTATTTTCTCATCCTGTGTTCTCATCCTGCTGTTACCCTTTTAATATACCCATATAAGAGGTATATTAAAAGCCCTTGGATCATAGGTGGTATTCAGCAGGTTCTGACCAATTCTGGAGAATCAGTAGCAAAAATTTTGAGTAGTTCAGAGAACCAGCAAATACCACCTCTGACTGGAGATTTTACAGTATCCTTCCCCTGCCATGCCCACCAAGCCATGCCCACAGAACCGGTAGTAAAAAATTTGAATCCCATCACTGCCTTAGATAATTTATTGTATAAATTACAGGTAGTTCTCAACTTAAAACTATTCATTTGTTGATTGACAGCAGTGAAAAAAGAGACCTTCGGCTGATCCTCACACTTACAAACATCGCAGCCTCCCAACAGTCATGTGATCAAAACTTGAGCACTTAGTAACATATTTATGAAGGTTGCAAAATCCTAGAGTCATGTGATCACCATTTGTGATCTTCCCAGCTGGCTTCCAACAAGCAAAGTCAATGGAGGAAGCTGGATTGATGTGATTTGCTTCTTCCACAGCAAATAAAGGTCATCAAATTAACCACAATTCACTTAAAACTTAGCAACAGAAATTCTGGTCCCAATTGTGGTTACAAGCCAAAGACTACCTGTAAATTAAGGGATGTGGTGGCTCAGTGGTTAAGACTCTGAGCTTGTCAATCAGAAAGATCAGCAGTTCGGCGGTTCAAATCCCTAGCACCGCTTAATGGAGTGAGCTCCCATTACTTGTCCCAGCTTCTGCCAACCTAGCAGTTCAAAAGCATGTAAAATGCAAGTAGAAAAATAGGGACCGCTTTGGTAACAGCATTCTGTGCGCCTTCAGCATTTAGTCATGCTGGCCACATGACCACAGAGATGTCTTTAGATGGTGTGGGCGCTTCAGCTTTGTAACGGAGATGAGCACCACACCTACAGCCAGAAATCACTAGAATGTATGTGCGAAAGGAACTTTACTTTTACCTTTACATGCTTGAATTGGTTGTCATTTTCTAACAAACACTTCCTTACTTATTTGACAAATGACATTTGAATATTCCTAGAATATTAATTAAGAATAATAATTTGATTAGTCTACAGAGATTGAGTTTTGATAGGCCCTATATAGCCCCAGTGTACTGGGCTTGTGAGATTCTTATCTGTAATGCAATTGAATATTTTTTACCTACCTTTACTCACTGCTTCTCATTCTTTTCCAGCACTTTGCATAATGATGCTTATTTTTCCAAAATGGAATTCTTCTTCTTCTTCTTCTTCTTTTTCTTCAGCGTTTGTCTCGCGCTCGGGCGAGGTCCGCTAATGTCCTTGAGTACTGCTTCCACACCTCTCTGTCTGCCACGTGTGTCGGGTCTGCCTTCACGATCTCTAGGTCGGCCTTGATCGTGTCCATCCAGCGTTGTTTAGGTCTACCACGCGGTCTCGCTCCTCCGACAGTCACCTTCATTACAGATTTGATGATGGATTCTTCCTTGGCGCGGCTCACGTGGCCGAACCATCGTAGCCGGGACTGCCTCATGACCGTGGGGATGGGCACGACGTTGAACCGTCTACGCACTTCTTCGTTCCTGACGCGATCGAGTAGGGTGAGGCCTACCGACCATCGGAGCATTCGCATCTCCATTATCTGGAGTCTGCTTTCGACTTCTTTGGTCGTCGGCCAGCACTCTGCGCCGTATATGGCCACGGGCGCACCACAGAGTTATAGATTTTCGCCTTCAGGCGCATCGGCATCTTCTTGTCACAGAGGACGCCCGTGACGGACTTCCATTTGCCCCACGCTGCATTGATCCTGGCTGCCACCTCAGTTTGTAGTAGGCCTTCTTCCCAAGAGTAGTTCCCAGGTACTTGAAGGTGGAGGCGCGCGGTAGCTCCTGCCCGTTCACGTGGATGGAGCCTGTCATTTCATTGTCAGTGGTCAGGTATTCGGACTTCTTTAGGTTCAGCCGGAGCCCGAACTGCTCGAGGCGGTCATGCCACTGTTGGACTCGGCCAGGAACACATCATCGGCGTAGAGCAGCGTCCATGGGGCGGGCGTGTACAGGTCGTGTGTAATTGTGTCCATCACCAGAATGAACAGCAGTGGTGAGAGAGCAGAGCCCTGGTGTACGCCGACGGTAATATTAAACTCCTCTGATATCCCCGCTGCCGCTTTTACACGGCTTTTGTGACATCTGTATAGGAGTTGGACCCATTGTACGAGCAGCTCAGGCACGCCGTGATCTCACAGTGCGTACCAGATGAGATCGTGCGGGACTCGGTCGAAGGCCTTTTCCAAGTCTAGGAAGGCGGTGTGGAGCGGGATTTTCTTCTCTCTGTGAGCCTCCATCAGCATCCGCACACCGAAGATGGCGTCGGTGGTGCCGCAGTTCTTGATGAATCCAGCCTGGTTGACGCTGATGTCGACGATGTCCCGAATGCGCTTATCAAGGACGCGTTCAAAGATCTTCATAGTGTGTGACAGTAACCTGACCGGTCTGTAGTTGGAGCAGTCCGCTGGGCTGCCCTTTCCCTTCCAGATCGGAACAGTGGTGCTGCGGTACCAGTCGTGTGGCACTTTTCCCGTGGAGACGATGTTGTTGAACAGCTCGCACAGCCACAATGCCGAGCCCGGTAGTGCCTTTTTCCAGAAGTCGGCAGGGATGTCGTCTGGTCCTGTTGCCTTACCGTTTTTCATGGCCCTGATGGCGTCGGCGACCTCGCTGGCATAAATGCCTGAGACTGGGCCTTCAACTGGGTCACCTCGCGGGGTTCGTGGGTGTGGGAACTCCTCGGTGGAGATCTTCTCGAAGTATTGCCGCCACCTCTCTGCAGCGTCTCTGGGGTTGACGATCAAATTTCCCCTTTCGTCGTTGATCCCATGAAACTGGTCAATGTCCAGGGTCTTCCTGTGTTTGCTTTTGGCTAGGCGGTAGATCTCATTCTCGCCTTCTCGCGTGTTCAGCTTCTCGTAGATGTCATCGTAGTGGGAGCTTCTGGCTGTCGCTACTGCTTTCTTGGCTGCCTTTTGGCCACCTTGTATTCGCAGAGCTTCTCGCTGGTCTTGTCCTGAAGAAAGGCCTTGTAGAGCCGTTTCTTCAGGTGTACGGCATCTTGTACTTCCGGTGTCCAGAGCCATGTATCTCGTTCGATGCGTCTCCGTCCTGGCTTGGTGCAACCAAGCTGTTGGCAGCCGGCAGTGTGAACAGTGCTCTTCAGCATGGACCACGCTTCCTGTGGCCCGTCGACCATCTGCAGGAACTGCTCCGGTTTGATGAGGGGTCCCGCCATCTTCTTCTGGTTCCACCACTTGATTCGTGGCTGGTCTGCATTCCTTTTGTCAATCCTGGTCTTGGGCTTGCTGATCCTGATCTTCGCCATCAGCGGCCTGTGCTGACTGCTCGATAAATACGGGTACACCTTGGCGTTGAGCACGTTTTTAGCGGCTCTTGTCAAATGCGATGATGTAGTCGATCTGTGTGTGGTGGCTCCCGTTTCTGCTATGGTAGGTGAGGAGTTGAGATTCTCGCCTAATGAAGCAGGTATTCGTGATGGTCATATCATGGGAGTCGGCAAAGTCCAGGATCCTCTGGCCATTCTCATTCGTATCGCCTGTGCCGTGCCCACCGTGGCACTGGTGTCCGTTTTGTCCCGCCCTACATGACCATTCAGGTGCGCCGAGATGATGATGTCGTCTTCGTGTGGGATCTGCCTGAGTTGGATGTCGAGCAGTTCCCAGAAGGTATCCTTCTCCTCCTCGTGACATCCGGTCTGAGGGCGTGGCGGACAAGATGTGTGGCGCTGCCTCTCGGTCGCTACGACGATTATCATCAGTCGTTCTGTGAGGCGCTTAACTTCTGCGACGGAACTTTGCCAGCTTGGACTGACAACCACAGCTACACCGCCGCGGTTTTCCTTACAGCTGGTGTATATGATCTTGTAGCCGTCTATAGTCGTAGCCTTGTTGCCCTTCCAGCGAGTTTCCTGGAGGCAGCAGATGTCCAGCTTCCTGTCCCGCATGGCCCTGACGATCTCGGTCGAGCGTCCAGTCAGCGAATCCACGTTCCAGGTGGCCACCTTGAGCGTCTGGCAGTCCTCTGTTCCCCGCTTGCGTTTTTTCACACGGATCGGGTAGTCTCCGTGCGCATCGGACCCGGACGCAGTCGCCCCGAACGCGGTAGCATTGGACGTGTGTTTTGTAGTGGACGTTTCCACCATGTTGATGCGGCATTTGAGTACTCCAGCCGGCCTGTCGCGTGGGCCTGTCGTCGGAGGGTCTGCTCTCAGTTACGGTCAGCGTTTGACAGCTTCGCGCATCCAGGGGACACCACTTGGAGGTGGCAGACTGCTCGTCCCCCTTTTCCAAATTTTGGATTTTTTTCCAAAATGGAATTGTGTAATGGATATATAAATATGTATGTATTTCTTGTCTGGTGCTTCTACATCCTTAAGAAAGATTAAGAGAACACTTTCAACTGTTCCTCCCAGGGAAGTATACTTTAAAATATCAAATTTCTCCAGTGGAAGTTGTTGGTTTCTTAAAATCCTTACCTATCCCACCAAGCCTCAAAATACGATTATCTTAATATAAAACAGTAGCTGGTGAAATTGTTTTAAGAGGAAAAACACATATTCTGTATAATCTCTTCTGATGAATACTGTGGTCATAGCATTGCAGATAAGCAGAAGTTTCTTTAGAAATTCTTTTTAAAAGACAACTTCATGCACAGTTTGTAAATGTTAAGTTTTCCTGCCCATTCTGCTCCTTATTTGATATTTATATTTCACATTCTTTTTTTGTTAAGCTGCCATTCACTTCAGCAGATAGAAACTGTGTGGGCAAGTTAATCCTGTGCTTAGTTAGATGCCCTAGACTTAATTTTGAGTACAAAAAGGTGACATATTACAGAGTACAAAAAGGTGATATATTAAAGGGAGCAAATAGTTTCCATGTAATGAAAAAATCAGAAATAATGCAGCAGGCTCTTTCCACTCGATGAGACTTTCTGTGGGTGGGAAAACTCACCCCTGCTCCTGGTGACAGGAAGCATCTCCAGTGTTTTCATGTTACTACTTCAATTCAGACATGATGGGTCAGAGGGTGGAAAAGAAAACCTGGCTCCTCAGAAAAAAATGTCAATGTTTTTTAAAATGTTGTTAAGTTTTTCCAAAGCTGTGTGTGCACCCTCGATGCAGAGGATCAATAGTATGTGGGAGACTGCTTGTGAACGCAATGAACTGAAGTGTGATAAACTCAATAACTATTTCTGGAATGAAGCTTCCCCATTAAAATAGGGGCCACTGAGTTCAAGAAATGTTTTTCAAGCATCCACTGAGATCTTCCTGGCTCCTACATTATTTTTCCTTTTCTAATCATTAGAGTGTCAGTATAATATATCCACCAAAACTGGGGCTTTAAATGAAACACTGGCCACTCCTTTTATTTGGGTGTTCAAATAAAAAAAAAAAAACAGGATTATTTTAATTGTTAGCAAAAAGCCATTCATTGTTGTTGTTATTATCCAAACTGATCCACATAAATCAAACAGTTAAAACAAGAAAGCCTTAGTATTTTTCTTCAAGTTCATTTGCGTGATAATAAGAATAAAATTAAGACTTATTAGGAATAAATGTGTTAAAGCCTATTTTGTCTCAGTAGAGGAGAAGTGCTGAAGAACTTGCAATTAATTCCCTTCCCTATGTAAACACTTGCTCACACCCCTATATATGCTCCAAGTCAGAGTCAGTCCCCTAGTTATCTTGAGTCTTGGCCAGTTGCTGAAGGCTTGCTGTGTCTTAAAGGAACAGGCTGATCATCTAACCAACTGCACTTATTTCACTGATCCAAAATTTTTGTAGTTGTAGTCACCCTCAGATTCCTGCCACCTTCCTGCTTGTTTTGTTCATTGTCATCTTGTGTGATTAAAAAAAAAGACTTTCATAAGAAAGACTTTCATACATTTCTGCAAAGTTTCCTGGAGGAGACAGGGAGAAAGAGAGTGGGGGACGGAAGGAGGTGGGAGGGGGAGAGAGAAATGTAGTGCAGTGTAATGTAAGGTTGCTTGATGTAGCACTGGCAATGCAGTGTTGAACATTAAGGTGATGTCAACCCTAAGGTGGACTTGACTGAGGCCAACTTTCTGGCTTTAGGGTTGCCACAAGGCAGAAGAGGGGATGGGGAGGGGGAAATAGTTAGCTGGGGTTTGCAGTCAAAACAAAAAGTTTTTTCTGTGGGAACCAAGGTCATTCCAATAGGTGGTTGGGAGAGGAGGATTGAAATAACCAGGCAACCAGCCAGCACCTCTGTTGGACAATGTGGCTTGAAGGAAGAGAAAAACTTTCATTTTTAATCAGGTGAAAACCGCAGGAACTTTCAAAGTTAGTTTTCACCAGTTGTGCCAATATGATGTATCCAATAAATTGTTCTTTGAGGAATCTATGTGCCTCGGAGTTCTGCTTTCAATGGATGCATTACTTGGAGTGTTGACAGGTGACATATTTCACTGAAGCTGAAACTAGCTTCTAAATACATGATGGCTGTCACACATTTACAAATTCTGGTATGATACAATTTGGTATTGCAGAAAAGTTGAGCACAAGGCAAGAAAGGATGAATCATTAAACTAAATATGTAGAATGCAGGATGCAAGACTGAAAGATTAGGGAAGAAAAGTATTCCCAGATATATAGGCTTATATTATAGCTTAATTTGTCCTAGCCCCAAGAGGCCTGGCAGTGGGAGTGAGAAAGGATGAATGGATGGGAAAGAAGCAAGCAAATTACTTTGGAGAAGATAAAGAGAGCTAGTTGAGAAATGGGAGTCCATAGAGATGGCTCAAGAGTTTCAAAATGGCAGGCTGTAAGGAGTGACTGTTGACTCTTGAAAACAAAACTCTTGAATATATATATATGTTTTCTTAAGTTTTCACGGGTATTTATATGTATGGTATTCGGCTTTGTTTGGGTATTTTCCCATGTCATTATAGTTGTGCTTTTAAAGTTGTAGCAATGTTTCAGCAGAATGTCATCTGCCATCATTAATACAGAAGCCTGATGATGGCAGATGAGATTCTGCCAAGCGTTGCTACAACTTTAAAAGCACAACTATAATGACGGAAAATACCCAAACAAACTGAATAATATATATATATATATATATATATATATATATATATATATATATATATATATACACACACACACACACACACACACACACACATATGTGTGTGTGTGTGTGTGTGTGTGTGTGTGTGTGCATGTTCCAGCATAACTCTGGAATGCCTCGAGCAATTTGGTACACAGATGACTTAACCTCTGGAAACAAATACTGTGGGGGTAAGACACCCTAACCCCCCGTGTGCATGTGTGCATGTGTGTGTGTGTGTGTGTGTGCGCCTTAAAATGGCTTCTACTGTGCAGCACAGTGGACTTGCCATGGTAATGGCTTCATAGTACGCCACAAGGGGGCTCCCTCTCAGTCCTCCAAGGAAACGTCAGGTGATTGGCCAAGTGCAATCAAAAAAATGAAACACCAACATAGATAAGAAACTCCCAAGGAAAGGAATAGAAGACTTGCTGCGCAAGAGACAGTACAACAGCATGAGTCCCAACTACAGGAGTTTTCTGTCTAATACAGGATTGGGATAAATAAATACCCGAGCAATGCTGGGTTATCAGCTAGTCTAGCTATAATACTGGAATCAGTCCTGACTTTCAAGAGCTTCCTAAAAATGTGGCTATTCTAAGCAGAATCTCTTCCAGCGCATATATAATTTAATTTTATCAAGGCTGTTGTAAAATTTTCAAACACAGCAGGCAGAGCTTTAAGGGACAACTCTCCGGAAATGTCTGTAGGTTGTGTCCAAAATCGTCATCATCACCATCATCACCACCACCACCATCATCCTAGCTTGGATGGTGCAATTGAGCTCCACTCCTTTTCTGTGTGCATATAATAAGAAGGGTAGTTTCAGTTGCACTGTTGGGGATATCACTGTTTTTGGTTTTTCATAAGATGTTATGCAAACAGAGCTAGCATGCTTTATAAACTAGATGACAAAGAATGTAGTGAATCAATGGATAAGAAAAAAATGTAATAAATCAGTAAATATTTTATTTATAGAACATGGGAATTAAAGGCATACTTTGGAATGCTACCAGTGTTATACTTTTGATTTTCACTAAAGCACACTTTGTTTTACTGTCCATAACTACACAGAATATTACAACAAGACACCGTATGGGTAGAAATGTGTGATGATCACTGAGGTATTCAAGACTTGAAAAAAAAATCCTCATGCCTTCTCACCATATGGCAGCCCTGAATTAATTATTAAATGAAACAGCCCTTTGTTTAATACATCAAGGAAAGAAGGGAAACAATTTCCCTTCCCCCAAACTATCAGGCCATCTTAATTTTTTTAATGTTAGTCTTGACTTTAGTTTTCTTTTTCTTTTTTGTATTTGCATTTTCTTCCTGTTATAGAAATTTTATTAAAAGAGTACATTAAAAGGTGTGGACACCACAAATGTTTTCTATTGGTCCAGTTATCAACAAATAATTTGCAGGTATTGTTTACTGCTGTTTATTGTTAAATAAACATTTTTAAAACAAATTTTAAATATGAGAAAATAAATAATAAGTATTTAATATAATGGGGGTGGAAGAGTATCCATCCACCCTCAGGGATGATTTGGGAAAAAATGAATAGGAATAGGAATAGAATGAATGGATAGATAGGTAGATAGATGATAGATAGATAGATAGATAGATAGATAGATAGATAGATAGATAGATGATAGATAGATAGATATGGAAGGCTGACCATTGGTGGGTTGTGTTTAGGGTATTAGTTAACCTTAATCTGGCTCTGTCATATGAGAAAGAGTAGCCAATAGTGTATCAGACCAGCCTAGTGCACACTTATATCCAAACAGCATCCTGATGTCTACACCCAATATTTCTCTTACTCACATGTAGATGCTTCATTTTTTCATCTGCTTTGAAAACACCTCTCAATACATTAAAACTCAAAAAAGTAACAACAGCTATCAACAGTTTCCAACATGTAGTTATTCCAAGTAAAATCGCAAAACATTTATTCAGTCATTTGTGACTAATTTACCCTGCCCTCCACAAAACATTTTTCAGGCAGTGCATAGAGATATAAACAAAAAACCTAAACTAAACAGCTTCGGAAAAAGATTAGTAACAAGAAACAATAGCAAAATTCTATTTAAAAACCCTTATTGTAAAAAATAATAACCCAAAAGTGGGGGAAACTCCAAATCTTAACCTGTTGGGGGAAAAAATAAAGTCTATGTTGTATCTTGCTGATGAATTTTCTTGGCTTCAGCAACATATCTGGATTACCCAAATCCAATGACAAAACTTTTAGTTAACACAGAAGTAAGCAGCATTTGATTCCACAAACAGTAAAGATCTGTGACAAAATACAGGTTGTCCTTGACTTATGATGCCAGTTGAGCCCAAAATTTATGTAGGTAAGTGAGAAATTTGTAAAGTGAATTCTGCCCCATTTTATGACTTTTCTTGCTACATTTGTTAAGTGAATCATTGCAGTTGTTAAGTTATAATTCATTTGAGGTATGGAAAGCCAGAGGAGTTGCAAGCTGGTGAAGAGACAATAATTCAATGAATAAAAAAATATTTATACACACATAGCTCTGAACTTATGACTTCATCAAAGAAACAATTTGATGACTCTTTTTTTTTACTTTTCCAGTTGTGACAAATAAAATGTATCCCTGTTGCTTTCCATTATTCGAAATAATCCTCAGACTTCAGAAATGAACTTTATAAGGAAAAGACAGAATGTCTAACTTGGTCTTTTTCTTTAGAGTCTAGATTTGTCTTGTGATACTCTTCTTCAATCACTGCAACTTGATTGGTTTTCTTTCTCCTGAATTTCTTTGTCCTATCAGGCTTCTAAAGAAAGGTGTGGAGATGCTGCCATTTTGGGAAGGCATTGCTTCTTTAAAATTCACAGCAATTCCTGAAAGAAAGAAAGAAACAAAGATCTTTCCAACATTTACTAACCAACAAGGGAACCAAAACAACCATTTTAGGTGACCAAATCTTATTACAGCCAAATTAACTGTGCTGTCCTTTTAAAAAGTAAACAATACGTGCTACTTGCACACTAAAATCAATCCCACTAGGTCAAAGCAGTCAAATACCAATAAGGAAAATTTTGGTATTTGGCCTTGTCTACATTTTAGAGGAAAAAAATTCCTAATTTTCTCTATGAGAAATCAGGTGACCATTTTATTAGGACCAGAAATCCCTAATAAAAATAAAAAAAGAAAACCACAGTTCCCATCATCCCTGTTAAGCTGGACAGAGAGGTAGAATTAATCTAAAATATCTGACAAATATTGGGCTGCCCACCCTTTCTTTAGGTTATGTTCTTATCCAGATATACTAATTTGGGAGGGGTGGGGTGGATTAAGGGCAATTTAAAATATTTTTTTTAAATAAAATGTATAATTTAGGTTCATGTATATGGACACAAGCACATGTAGATTTTCATGAGGTGCTTTTGAAAGAAAATGCTACTAATTTACAGAAACAAGATGCAGTAGTCTAGACTGATGAAAAACAAAGGTGAATTGATGTAGACCGGAATTAGTGTGATGTATCTATTCTATTTTGTTCCCCTTGTTGTCCTACTGTTAACAGCATTAACATGTAGATAAGAAAAACAGGATGACGAGAATCAGCACTCCAGATGAATCCTTTCCATCATTTGCTTTTCATTTGTTTTGTTTTAAAACAAGGGAATGCTCTTGGCTACAATTCCCCAAAGTCTTCCTAGAGAATAAATCTTATTGAATTCTTGAAGGTTTACACAACTGGAATTTTATTGATAACCAGAGATCTCACATTTGGTTTGGCCCAGAGGATGTACCAGGGAGAACTGATCTATTTTATGCTTTTGAATACATTTCTCTGCTGTCTAATTAAGGAACATGTGCAAGATAAGTCATTGCTTATTTTGTTCTCACAAGCTGGGGCTGGAGAATGAGGTGGGGGGAGTACCAGTTTGCTCGCAAGCTAATATTAGTCTGGTAAGATGACACCATCATTGTATTCCTATCAGCTGGAAGGATGTCACACATTCTCTTGTAAGGAAATTTGCTTTCTCGCTTCCCCCCTCTCATTCTTTTTTATTCAACACAAAGATTTAGCCACAATCTGTGATGCCAGTACTTTGCTGGAAGGAATAGTTCAGGAGCTCTACTGCTGTGTTATTATCTGGGATCCATTATGTTTTACATTTTTCAAAAATCTTTAAGCTAGATCTTTGACATTCAACTGCCTATAAAGACATACACCACCTGATGGGAAGCTTTGATGTGCATTTTGAGGATTAAATAATCTAGATGGAAGGCAATGTGTTTCCAGCCAAGAAGAAAACCATGGAGGAAATTTTGCCTCCTGCCGTTAAGCACCACTGGCAGTCAATACCTTTTAGCTTACCCTCTAAATTTGATTTCATACATATTTACAGACTATTTCTTCCTCTTACGATTAATTCTTTGGAGACCAAATTAAGAACAAAGATAGCAAGAAGAGGCTTCATCAAATAAAAATGTAAATATGCTGCATCTCATTTGCAGATGAAGAAGCTTTATTTAAATATTTTCTCAAACAGAATATCATTATCACTTGCAACTGAAGAACAGTAATAGCCTAACAAGCCAGCAAAAACCCATTGGGATGTCAAGGAATGTATGTGTTCTGGTAATGTCGTTTAAATCCATCCCCCTCCCTGGATTTTTCTGCCTCTTTAGCCAAGCCAGGGGAAAGAAAGATGGTAGGAAAAGCATCAATAATTCTGTGCCAGTGCCGGATACCTAACCTCATTAAGGCAGATGGAATTACAGGATTATTATTGTTATTACTGTTGTCACTTTTAAAATATCACGAGGTATCCTTTGTCATACAAAAGTATCAGTTAGTAATATGACCTTTCAAAACTTGTGAATATATATATATATATATATATATATATATATATATATATATATATATATATATTAGAGTGACTTAAAAGGATATCCCTATTTTGTGGATTATCAGCATCCTGAATGCTTTTAAAGTCAGGTTTTCTTCCTTGTCATGCATTATGCTAAAACATACTTAAAATAAATCATTAGTCTTTTTCCAATCAAGTCCTACTGAAGTTTTTTTTTTTTAAAAAAAACCCAATATTTCAAATTCCAGAATCCTCTTATCAATGGTTAAGATGATTTAAGGAACCCCAGGGAACCTGCATTCTAATTGTTATCATTTTATTTGGTGTATTGTAAAACGGGATTAAAACATGTTAGAACATTAAAAACATAAAATAGAGTATCATTATTTCAATGTTAAAACTTAATAGGAGAAGTCAGTTAATACAAATTTTAAGTGCAGAAAAACTGACATTAGCCAGATTTAGTTTATTCCCTGCCTACTTGAATAATAGGGAATCAGGCCACGGAGAGAATAATGTTATTTACACTTATCCTCTCAATCCTTTTAATTGTGTGCATTTTCTCCAGTATAATACCTCTGAGTCAGTGGTGGGATTCAAATTTT
Source organism: Pseudonaja textilis (assembly GCF_049901715.1). Classification (NCBI taxonomy): domain Eukaryota; kingdom Metazoa; phylum Chordata; class Lepidosauria; order Squamata; family Elapidae; genus Pseudonaja; species Pseudonaja textilis. Next base: position 72,961,256 of record NC_141992.1, read on the forward strand.
TTTACTACCCGTTCTGTGGGCGTGGCTTGGCCATGACATGGCTTGGTGGGTGTTGCTTGGTGGGCGTAACAGGAGGAGGATACTGCAAAATCCCCATTCCCTCCCCACCCCACTAACCTGCTTTCCAGCTCCATTCTCCAGTGCAGGGCAACAAAAGAAGACCTAGCTTTGACTTGGTAGAGAATAGATGGGGGTGGGGCCAGTTAGAGGTGGCATTTGCCGGTTTTCTGAACTACTCAAAATTTCCACTACCGGTTCTCCAGAACTGGTCAGAACCTGCTAAATACCACCTCTGCTCTGGATGCATACAGTGTTGTGCTCTTCTGAATACTCAGAAAGTTACAGTCAGCATTGCAAAATTCAGAGTAATATACACGGCTGTTGAATAACTATACAATTTTAGAAAATACAAAATAGGCATATTTGTATGAAATCCAATTAATTTGCCCACTTTTGGTCTGTAGAATAGAATAGAGCCGGAAGGGACCTTGGAGGTCTTTTAGTCCAAATCTTGTTCAAACAGGAGAACTGATCCCATTTCAGACAAGTGGCTGTCCAATCTCTTCTTAAAAAGCTCCAGTGATGAAGCACCCATAACATTTTGAAAGCAAACTTTTCCACTGGTTAATTGTTCCCACTATTAGGAAGTTTCTCCTTAATTTGAGGTTGCTTCACTTCTTGATTAGTTTATACCCATTGTTTCTTGTTATGCCCACTGGTTCTTTGGAAAATAAGTTGACCCCCTGTTCTTTGTGGAAGCCCCTCAAATACTAGAATACTACTATCATGTCCTTCATTTCTCTAGGCTACCCAAATCCTATAATTGAATTGATTGAATTGAATTGAATACTTTATTGGCCAAGTGTGATTGGACACACAAGGAATTTGTCTTGGTGTAAATACTCTCACTATACATAAAAGAAAAGATACATTCGTTAAGAATCAAGAATCATAATGTACAACACTTAATGATAGTCATAGGGTACAATCAGCAAACAAATCATACTAGGAAACAGTCAATATAAATTGTAAGGATAGAAGTGACAAAGTTACAGTCCTACAATCACAAGTAGGAGGGGATGGATGATAAGGAATGATGAGAAGATTAACAATAATAGTAGTGCAGACTTTGTAATAGTTAAACAGTGTTGAGGGAATTATTTGTTTAGCAGAGTGATGGCTTTCGGGAAAAATATTCTTGTGTCTAGTTGTTCCGGTGTGCAGTGCTCTATAGCATCGTTTTGAGGGAAGGAGTTGAAACAGTTTATGTCCGGGATGTGAGGGGTCTGTAAATATTTTCACAGCCCTCTTTTTGACTCATGCAGTATACAGGTCCTCGATTGAAGGCAGGTGGGTAGTAATTGTTTTTTCAGTCCTAATTATCCTCTGAAGTCTGTGTCTGTCATGTTGGGTTGCAGAAACAAACCAGACAGTTATAAAGGTGCAGATGATAGACTCAATAATTCCTCTGTACAACTGTATCAGCAGCTCCTCGGACAGTTTGAGCTTTCTGAGTTGGTGCAGAAAGAACATTCTTTATTGTGCTTTAAAAAAAAAAATATTGGTTTTTAAAACAAACATAAACAACCAAAACATAAAAACATCAAACTATCTTCCCTATGTGTACATACAGTGTGCCGGTTGGTTTACAAATTGTTTTGTGCTTCCATTTCGTAGTCTTCAATTACAATTACATTGCATATAATCTCACATTTTCAATCAAAAATTAAATACCTTAGTATCATTATTAATCAATCATTTGACTATACTTTTATTCATTCATGTTTTACAAGATAATCATAATTTACTTAGTTTATTTTATAACAATTCATATTATCATCCCAAATATATCACAAAATATATTTTGTAGATATAATAAGAAAGAAGTACATCTTTATATATTTATTATTTTCTAAAAGTCTACATATTTCATTACTGTATTTTATTCTCTAACCATTGATAGAAAAGATCCCAAATTTTATAAAATTGTTTATCCTCTTGTTCTCTCATTTCAAATGTCAATCTACTCATTTCAGCACATTCCAATATTTTCTTAATGATTTCCTCCTGCGATGGTATTTTCTCATTTTTTCAGTTTTTAGCAAATACAATCCTAGTCACTGTCAATATATTTACAATCAGGTATTTCAAGTCTTTACTATATATTTCAGGTAAAATTCCCAATAAAAATATCTCTGGTTTCAAGTCTATATGTTTTTTTGTCATTTTTTCCAACCACGTGTGGATTTTAGTCCAGTATTTTTTAGCATCCTCACAAGTCCACCACATATGGTAATATGAGCCAGGTGTCTGATGACATTTCCAACATTTTTCGGATTTATTCTTGAACATTCTTGCTATTCTTGTCTGGGGGAAATGCCACCTGTAAAACATCTTATACAAATTTTCTTTATGTGCTGTTGACATTGTCATTTTATAATTTTGAGACCACAATTTTTGCCATTGCTCTAAATCGATCCCATATCCAAAATTCTTCCCCCAAGCAATAATAGTTTCTTTAACTTGTTCTTCTTCTAATTTAATTTCTAATAAATATGATTACAGTTTTTTAATCACCTTTTCATCAGTACCTGTCAAAATCTTATCTAAGTCAGTCAGTTTATCATAGAAACCTTCCATTTTAGAATCTTTATCATATCTTGAATGTATTTGGGCATATGAAAACCAATTCATCTTTATACCTTGTTCCTCTAGTTTTTGTATAGATTTGAGTTCACCCTTTTCATTCAGTTTTTCACCATATCTAACTGTTTGTTCCTTTTTGTATATTATAGGATAAGAAAATTCTTCAATAGTCGATAACCAGACTGGAATTTTCAAATAACATTGTCTTTTAATCTTCTCCCAGTTTAACCACAGAGACTGCCATATATAATGTCTTCTAAAATACCCCTGTGTTTTTTAGTTCCTTTATAACATAAAAAGCATGCCACCCCAACAACAAATCATGTCCTTCTAATTTCAACAATCTAGTATTTCTTAGTGTTATCCATTCCTTAACCCACATCAGATTTGTAGCTTGATAGTACAACTCCCAATTAGGCAAACCAAATCCTCCTCTAATTCTAGCATCTTCCAAAAGTTTTAACTTTATTCTCGCTTTCTTACCTTGCCATATATATTTCAACACAATTTTATTTAAATCTTCAAAGTAATCTTTTCCAAGCCTAATTGGAATTGTTTGAAACAAATATAAAATTCTGGGTAATATATTCATCTTGATTGTTGAAATTCTCCCTATTAGTGACAGTTGTAAATTTTCCCATTTTGCCAGATCTAGCGCTATCTGCTGTTGAAGTTTGATATAATTATTCTCTTTTAATGTACTACATCTTGCTGTCAAATATATCCCCAAGTACTTGATCTTATTCATGACCTGAATTTTCAATAGGTCTTCCAGTTCTTCCTTTTGTCTTAATAGCATATTCTTTGTCAAAATCTTTGTCTTATCTTTGTTTATTTTCAAACCGGCCACCTTTCCATATGTCTCTATCTTTTCTGCCAATTTTGATGCTGTTTCTAAAGGGTCTTCTAAGATGAAAACCAGATCATCTGCAAATGCTTGCAGCTTAAACTCTTCCTTTTTATTTTCATTCCTTTTATATTCTTTTCATCTCTAATATTTCTGTTTAGCACTTCCAAAGTTAACACAAACAACAAAGGTGATAGTAGGCACCCTTGTCTTGTTCCTTTTCTTATATTGATAGAGTCTGTCAGTTCTCCCTCTATCATTACCTTTGTCGTTTGCTTATAGTATATAGCTTCTATTGCTTGAATAAATTTTCTAGCAAAACCCATCTGTTCCAACAATAATAACATGAATCGCCAATTCACATTATCAAATGCCTTCTGTGCATCTAGAAATATCAGAGCCATTTGTTTTTCAGGATGTGCCTCGTAGTATTCCAAGGTGTCCAAGATTACTCTCATATTGTCTTTAATTTGTCTCTTTGGCAGAAATCCATTTTGATCAGGATGAATAAAATTATTTAAATATTTTTTAAGCCTTTCTGCCAATATTGAAGCAAAGATTTTATAATCTGCATTTAGTAGAGAAATGGGTCTATACTTCTTAATTTGTAATGGATCGGCCTCCTCTTTTGGAATAAGTGTAATATAGGCTTCTGACCATGATTTAGGTATCTTCTTTAACATAACTTCATTCATAAGTTCTAGCAATGGAAGATTCAACGATTCTTGTAATGTTTTGTAAAATTCTGCCGGAAGTCCATCTGGGCCTGGTGCCTTTCCATTATTTTGCTTCTTGAGTGCTTCAGTTAACTCCATCATCGTTATACTGCTTTCTAACATTGTTTCAGTCTCTTTAGGTATCCGAGGTAAATTAGCATTCTGTAAGTTAACTCTTTCCTCATCAATATTCTCTCTTATATATAATTTCCCATAGAAGTCTCAAATGATTTCCTTCTTCTCTTTACTACCATAGCAAACTTGGCCTTGGTCATCTATTAATTGTAATATTTTCCTTGATTCTTTCTCCTTTCTCAATTTGTATGCTAACCATCTACCTGGTTTGTTTACGTCTTCAAAGTAGTTCTGTTTAGCACCTCTAATTTTCTGTGCTAATTCTTCTTTTTCTATTTGACCCATTTTGTGTTTAATTATATCCAATTTTAGTTTGATGTCCTTTTCCTGTGGCATTTTCTGTAACTCTTTTTCAAGTCTTTTATACTCATCCTCTAAGGCCTTAGAGGCTAGTCTTTTCATAGTGTTCCTTTTCCTTGTATAGTCTATTATCAAGCCTCTAACATATGCCTTCATTGTATCCCATACATTCTGAATTGATGTATCTTCTTTTTTGTTTTCTCTAAAGAAAAAAGCCAATTCTTTCTCCAATCACTGTGTGAAGTCTTTTTCCTTTAAAATAATATTATTTAACGTCCATCTAGATCTTCTTTTTTGTCCTTTCCATTTAATTGTCATTGGATTGTGATCTGCCCAAGTACTTCTTTCAATATTTATTTCTTGAATGTTAGTTATTAATTCTGTTGACATCCATATCATATCTATTCTGGACCATGATAATTGTCTGTTTGAATAGAAGGTGTATTGTTTAGCTTTAGCATTTCTTCTCTCCATGTATCTTTTAAGTTTATTTCATCTACCATTTTAAAAAAAGATTTAGGGAGAGTCTTTCTGTTTTGCTTTGTTGTTTTCTGTGCTTTTATGGTCCAATTTATTGTCTACAATTCCATTAAAATCTCCCATCATAACTATATTAGCATAGTCCAGTTCAATGATTTTCATATGTAATTTTTTATAGAATTCTTCCTGTTTGTCATTTGGAGCATAGATTGCAATCAGGAGTGTTTTCGTATTATTGTCCATTATTTCCACCATTAGTATTCTTCCATCATCATCGGTATAAATCAATTTTGCTGGGGTGGTCTCTTTAATATATAAAACCACTCCTCTTTTCTTACATTGGGTCAAGGAAGTAAATATTTTCCCTAATTTTGGCTGTATCAACAATTGTTCATATTGTTTTTTAATATGTACTTCTTGTAGACAAATTATATCAAATTTTAATTTCTCTAATTTATGAAAAGTTTTCCTTCTTTTAACAGCTGAGTTAAGTCCATTTATATTAATTGTAATCAGTTTTTTCTCTTCCATGGTTATATTTTGTAGTTAAGTTTAGCAGCTCTTGTAGATCTTAGTTCACATTGTTCTTTGGCTTTCTCCTTTCCACCTACTGCACCTTCTTCTTTTTCAGTCGCCATTTGGCAGTCCTCTTGGATTTCAGTTAGTGAGATCTCTTTTTCTGCCTCTTCCTCTTTCCCTCCCAAAAACTCTGTATAAAATAATTCCGCTTTCTCAATTGAGTCAATTCTATGTCTCTGTTCTTGCCATATGAACATTAAACCTTCTGGAATCAGCCATCTATAATTCACCTCTTTTTTAAGTAGCATTTTAGTCAGGAATCGGTATTCTCTTCTCATCTCTCTCACTCTTCTGGGTATTTGTTTCAAGACCACAATCTCCTTATCTTTATATTTCAATGTTTTCTCTTTTGCCACTTTCAATATTTGCATTTTAATGGCTTTCTTTGTAAATCTAATGTGAACTTCTCTTGGTAAGCTATTTCTCATCGCATATCTTGTGAAAACTCGATAAACCTCATCTATTCCATCCATTATCTTCTCTTGAGTTATTTCCAAAGCTTCAGCCAGTATTTCTATCATTATCTCAGCTAAGTTTTGTCCTTTTTCTTCCTCTACATTTTGGAATCTAAGATAGAATTCTGATCTATCCATCTCCCATCTCAACATACCACTTTTACCTTGTTCAACCACCGTTAATCTATTATTAATATCTCCAATCTTCTTCACTCTTTGTTTATCTTCTTCTTCAATTTTTTGGAATCTCTCATCATACTTCAACATCATTTGTTGGATGTTCTCCACTTTTTCATCAGTTTTCCCTGTTCTTTGTTCAATGTTTTCTGTTCTTTGTTCAATGTTCTCTGTTTTTTGTTCAATGTTCTCTATCCTCTTTTCAGTATTCTCTGATCTTGCTTGAATATTTTGAATTCCTTGCATAATCATCAGCAGAGTCACTTTTTCTTGTTCTTTTTCTTGCTTTAACATTGTCTGTATTGAACGTTGTCCTCCAGATGGTGGAGAGGAAGAAGTAGAAGTTGAAGAACCAGGAGCATTTCCTACTCATTTTAAGCAATTCAAAATCTTCAGGTTCTTCTCAACCTTAATCCAATTGTGAAGTAACCAATTATAGTTCAAAATAAAAATAGTAGAAAAAAGAAGCCCAATAATAATGATAAAAAAGAGGGAAAAAAGGGGAGGACAAAATTTCTTCAGGTTCTTGTATACCTTAATCCAATCAGTAGTTAGATGAAGAAAAAGGCTTAAAAAGGGTGGGGGGGAGGAAAAGGAAAAATTATTCAGGTTCTTCAGCACCTTAATACAATTGAAAGGTCTCAAATAGAAAGAGTGCATAAGAATAAACCAGAAAGGTAGATGAAAAAACAAAAATACCAGGAAAGGGAAAAAAAAAGGCTATTCCCTTAAAAAAAAAAAAGAAAACATTAATACTAAAGGTTTTCCTTTAAAATTAAAAGCAAACATAGAGATTGGACTTCCAAAGAAAAAAAGAAAAACAAAGACAAGTTCCAACAAAGCCAAAAACCCAAATAGTTATTACAAGAAAAAAAAGATAAAATGAAAAACAATAAAGCTGGTGAGGAGGGATAGCAAAACTTAGAAAAAGTAAAAAGAGCACACTGCACTTTGTTTGATTATCCAAGGCTCTTATTATGGCTCTCTTCTCCAAAAACTTATCACCTTTTTTCCCCGAGGTTTCAACACCAGACTCCAGCTGTTGATAAAAACCCAGAAGAGCACCTGCAATAATACTCTCCTATGCTCTTCCCTCTATCTTATCAAATAGCAATGTCCTTGAAAAACAGTCTCAGTTCTTCCTTTCTCAGCTTTGTCTGGTCACAGGGAAATAGAATATTTTCAAGCCTCTAGTTGGCAGTGTTACAAAGTTTCTTTGCTCTCACTTTCCTCCTCCTTTTCCAAGAAAGATATAATAAGAATTAATAAAAAAAGAAAAATATATTTTTTAAAAAAGAAATAACTAAAAGGGAGCCTCTAGCCTAAAATATTACAAAATCAAAAAGGAGAAAAAAAAATAGATGTAAAAGAAAAAACCAGTCCAGTTTCAAAATATAAGATCGTGTATAGAAAATCCAGCAATGAGAAAAAAAAAAACATTACTTTGACATTCCTGTTTAAAATTGCCGCTTAATCACTTCTGTCAAAAACTTTTGCAGATTCTTTCTTTGCCTTAGGGTGTCCTTTCAGATCTTAGAAAAAGAAAAAGTTCTCACCAAACCGGCACACTCTTTCTGTTCTCTTCTGTTTCGGAGCTGTCCCAACTTCAGCAGCTTTAATGGCTGCCCCTTTGCCGCTGGCAAGAAGAGCTTCTCCTGGATCTACCAGGGACTTTGCAGTATCCCTGGGATCAACAGGATACGCTCTTCACATTTACCATCTCTTCGGGATGGTTTAAATCCGATAGGACCGTCCAGGAGCAAAGATATTGGCAGCAATCTCAGACCTCCAAGATCTCATGCCGTATCATCGTGACGCCAGCTCCGCCCTCTTTATTGTGCTTTTTTGATGACCTTTTTGATGTTAGGTGTCCATTTTAGGTCATGTGATATAGTAGAACCTAGAAATTTGAAGGTCTCTACTGTTGATACTGTGTTGTCTAGTATTGTAAGAGGTGGTAGTATGGGAGGGTTTCTTCTAAAGTCTACAGCCATTGCTACGGTTTTGAGTGTGTTCAGTTCCAAATTGTTCCGGTTACACCATGAGGCAAGTTGTATAACCTCCTGTCTTTATGTGGATTTGTCGTTGTCTCAAATGAGACCAATCACTGTTGTGTCATCAGCAAACTTCAGCATTTTAACAGATGGATTGTTTGAGATGCAGTCATTGGTATATAGGGAGAAGAGAAGTAGAGAAAGCACACAGCCTTGGGGGGGGGACTGTGCTGATTGTACAGGTATCGGATGTGATTCTGTCTAGCTTCACCTGCTGCTTCCTGTCTGTTAGGAAGCTTTTGATCCACTTACAAGTGTGTTCAGATACCGCTAGTTGGATTAATTTACTTAGAAGAATGATGTCTGGAATGATGGCATTGAATGAAGTCTACAAAGAGGACCCTTGTGTGGGTATTTGGAGATTCAAGGTGTTGTAGGATGTAATGCAGAACCATGTTAACAACATCATCTGTCAATCTATTTGCTCAGTATGCAAACTGCATGGGATCTAACAGTGGATCTGTGATGGTTTTCAGGTGGGATAGCAAAAGCCTTTCAAAGATTTTCATAACTACAGATGTTAGAGCAACTGGTCTAATTGCTGCAGAGCAAGTGAATACCAGATCATTATGGGATAACTGAGTGAACAAATGAGAAAAAGAGTAAGTGAATAATTAAGTAAATAATGGATAAGCTAAAATATTGCTAAGTAAATGATGAAACTGCACTCCAGAAGGATCTGATTTCAGCTCCCATAGGTTTGGGGTTGTGCGAAATAAAATCAATATGTACATGGATTGTTTTGAATTCTGCAAGATTTATTTATATAATGCTTCTCCTTTTTGTCATTGGAACTTCTTATATATCTTCAAAGATGGCTAAAGTCAAAAACTCAGAAATGGTCATCTAAGCTGCACAACTTCAGATCCAGACAATGACACTTATTTCTCTCTCTCTCTCTCTCTATATATATATACCAACATTTTCAGAAGTTATACTGACGCAGCCCTGTGTAGTTTAGTTAGTCTGAATCTCATCTAAACTCTGTTTTTTAAAAATCCATATTGATGTTCAAATGTAAAAAGTGTCACTGACTAGCTAGTATGGTTCCCTACCCATGATTTCAGAGTAAGCCAATGATTTCAATGTTTGCAAGTTAGTGAACAGAGAGTGAACCAACATTCATTGAGATGTTGGTTATCTCTAAAGCCAAATAAAAATATTTGCTCTATTCAGTCAAGAATGGTAAGAGTAAGGTGTTATATGGTAGGTCTTGCGTTTTCTGGCAAGTGATCCAGGTCAACAGAGAGAGAAATTGAAAGGATAACCATTTCTACCATGTCTCTGAATGAAAAGTAGCATTTTAAGTATTTAAATAAACAAGTAAGAGAATAAGTACTTTGATTAACTAAATCAGTGCTGATGAATTCCATTGTTCTCCTTTCTGAATACTTGATAGGAAGTATTCACATATGGATGATCCCCTTATCAATAGATTCTGGAGATTATTGTTAATTGTTTGTTTTGACTTACATTTCTCTGATGCATATTTTTTTTTAAAAAAGAATGGAACATAATTAGTAAAGGGGAAAAATCATTTTAGTCAGATAATAATAACAACTTTCCAAAGCAAATGTTGCATAAATAGTGAAACAAAATACAATTTTTAACAATATATTATATATTAGACCCCCTTAGTGCTTCATGTTTAGTTTCAAAAACCTGCTTCAAAAATTCAGGAGTTGAAATGTTATTAAAGCAATTGTCTCTTTTCAGTTCAGATAATAACTCCAGAGGTCATCCTCATGATCAGGATAAAAGAAATAGCAGTTGTAAGGTTATGTGGATTGGTGCTATGCTCATAGTTTGCATGTTCCACCACACCTTTCTAGAACCAAAAATGAACTCTGGCAGAACAGTGGTATATATCTTAGATGAAACACATTGATATAAATATTTGAAAAAGAAGAAGAACTAGAAAAACAATCCCTAATTATTCAGAAAAAAAGACCTCTGAACCATTTATACCTTTTTCAAGATTTGTAAAAGGTAAAAATAATATAACTTGGATTTTTATAGTTTAAAAAAATGCTTTGGCATATCCCAAACCTAAAAAGCCATAATATAAACTGACAAGGCTCTAGAACTTTGGTTTGATGAGTTTCACCCAGAGAGAGAGAGAGAGAGGGAGGGAGGGAGGGAGGGAGAGAGAGGGGAGAGAGAGAGAGAGAGAGAGAGAGAGAGAGATGCCCTATTACAATTTTGTAATTGTATTCAGAGAGCAAATATTTTAAATAACCCAGGTTCCTATCACCTGACTTAACAGATGTCACTTTTTGCCAAAATGCAAATTCCTTGAGAAGCAGCATGTGTTCAGGACTCTTTGCCCTGACTGAATTTTTTATATATTTTTTTCTTTTTCTTATTATGGATGCATATTCTTTTGGCTGGCTAAATAGTTGGGTATTCTTACTTTTTATTAATAGTGTCAGTATTTAAGTCTATTAATTCCCTTCAAATTTAATGTCTTTGCCATTGAAAAAAAACAAATCAAAAATTTAAAATGCCTCCTCAAAAACTTACCCTCAAAACTTCCAATGGGTTTTAAATTTATGTGATGCTTAGACTTAAGAACCTGTTTAATGTCTTTGTCACTGCTGGTATATCCATAATTTATGATCTTGACCCAAAGGTTACATCTGCAGATGCAACAAAGGGTAAATAGATTTACAAGATGTCTCTGAACACTGAATCGGTAGAATCTATGTCATCACCAAACTATTGCTAAAAAAATTTAGGGGCAGAATACAGTATGAGTCAGTGGATGAGCACATAATTAAAGTATGTAATTAAAAAAAAATCCAAGTTGGGCAGATTGAAATGATGATACTCTGGTTCTGTAGAAGCTATGGATAGGAATCCATGGACAAAATTATAAACAGTTGAAATCTCCTTTTGTTCTTCTATTATAATTGTGCTTTCAAGATGACTTTTCCAGCTTTCAACTGGAAATCATTGCTCTGATGGCCCTGCATAAATAAACCAAGCCCAGAAATGTATAAATCTCCATCTTTTTAGGAAAATTTTGACAGTAGATAGTAATATATTTGAGGTACAAGGCAGAAGAAAGGGAATGGTGTTTTGATCATGAGAAAGAAAGGGTTAAGGTTGACCTTTTTAGAAATATATTTCATTCAGCCTTTTTTTAAAAAAGTACTAAATTTTCCATTTCTGTGGATGAAATGTGTTCCATGTTAATAAGAAGTTTCCTCAAATGTTAATGTCTAATTCATGAGAGAGAGAAATTGTCACCTACAAGGGTATATTAAAAAAAGGAGAAAGAATATAACTATACAAATAGTTTGTATAATGACTTTACAAACATGAATTATACAAATGAGCATTTCCATATCCTCGAAAGTTTTTTACCAGTAGTAATGAAAAGGAGAATTAAATTGTGCTTTTATTTTGCTGTTCTTATCTCCTGAGGCTAATTTAGGCCTTAAGGAAAAAAAAAGTGTAATACTCATTCATTTTTCTCTGCCATGTTGTATGTTATTTTAAAGGTAATATCTAGGGTGTCCTTGCTTTTAAATGTAGATTTATTCTCTCTGGATGAAGGTAGGTGAAGCAGCTGCAGTAGAAAATATGAAAAATTATCATTATTTTTTTTCTTTGGGAAGCCATCCTTTATCTTACTTCTTCAGATAAAATTAAATCATTGTTAGTGGTTGTAGAGTTGGATGGCCTTAGGCATCAAATGACAGTGTGCCACTGAGACCTTTTGGTATAAACAGTTAACTTTAATTTTAGCCTATATTTTACACCTAGCCAATCCAGCCTGATCTCCAAAAGGTAAGCAGATTGATATTCAAGGAGCTCTATGGTGCAGTGGCATCCATAACAAAGCAGTGACATTAAAATGACATGTCTATCATGATTTCATCCTGCAAATGATGTGATTATGGAGTTACCATAGGGCATCTGATACAAGAATGTGTTATTTGCAAGATCACATCAGGACGCATCATTTCTCTCTTTTTGCTCCCCCATGGATACTGAACTTTGTATGAGCAAATACCAGGGCATTTTTGTGAAGAAGGAAGGAAGGAAGGAAGGAAGGAAGGAAGGAAGGAAGGAAGGAAGGAAGGAAGGACTTGCATATGGCTTCCAGGAACATTGCATACATTTTAGAAACAGCATATAGGATTTATTGTACATTTTCATCACATCTAGAAAATATATTCTTTGGCAGGACAAGCAAGTAGTATATAATGGATATTTTGTGTGTGTGTGTGTTTGTGTGTGTGTGTGTTGTATGTGCGTATACAACTATATATGTCACTCCAGACCTACATTGAAATGGCTTGTGGTTGCAGCATTTAACTAGTGGCCACCCTGACAAGATTTCAGAAACTCAAGTGGGACAAAATTAGTGCCTTAAGCTTTGCAAAAAATATATATATGCATTAATACATAAATAAACTAGATTCATCTGCATAATCTATTTAGGACATATCATCATTACCTTGGTGCAGAATGTTGTTTCCATATTTTTTTTAAAGGAATAGCATATACACACATAATTGCTGTTAAATCATTTAAACTGATACGAATGGACATAGAAGCAAGCATATTTGAGGTCTTGTTTTTCAAAAAGTGATTTTTTTTCTTACAGATTTAATTCACTGTACAGGAAAATTATGTATCCTAGGAAAGATTTAAATGCATCCAAGACTGTGCATGGAATTTGATTTAAAACATTTCCCATTCTGACAAAACTAAATTTATTTGGAAAATACATTAGGAAGAGGAAACCATTTTAAGGCTGACCTGAACAATTTAGGAAATGCTCAAGAATATCATTTTAGCAGTATGCATTTCTGCTTGGAACAATAAATACCTGACATCATTTTTAAACTAAACATTTTTTAAAAATGCACTTGGATCGAGTATTCAAATTGAGGAGAAACTTAAAAAACCAATACAGTGATAGATAATCCATAAGGATAATTTTCTTCCCTCTGAACACAAGCAACTACTTGAAAATGCAATAGTAATAATAAAACAAGTAGCATTATCAATGTATTATTTGGCAACCATTTAGTGTGTTGGCATTTCTTAGTGGATATAAATATTCTGTAAATATGAGAAAAGAGAAGGGAATAACATGGACCACTTAAACCACAAACAAACCCCAATTCAAGCAACTGCGAACTATATTGCTTTAATTTATTAGTTTATTATGTTAGTAATATATACCATAAGACACTCCGAAGTATAAGACGCACCTAGCTTTTGGGGAGGAAAACAAGAAAAAAAAATCTGCCTCTGCCTCCCGTCAATTTGCCCCCTTGTAGCAAACAGCAAACAGCCTGTTTCAGCTTCAGCACAGCCTGATTAACACAAGCAGCTGATTGGATCGGCCTCCTAACAATCAGTTGTTTCAGGCTGCAGGGATTGCCCACTGCTGCTTCCACATCCCATTTTCAGCGTCTGCATGCCCTGTTTTTTGGCCTCTGCATGCCCCATTTTTGCCCCATTCCAGGTGGCAGGGATCGGACCGGCCAGAGAATGGGGCACACAGAGGCCAAAAACGGGACCCACGGAGACTGAAAATGGTATACAGAGGCCAAAAATAGGGTGTATGGATAGGCTATGAAGCAGCCTGAAACAGCTGATCATTGGGAAGTCGATCCTACCAGTAATCAGCTGCTTGTAATCTGCTGCTGTGCTGAAGCTGAAACAGGTTGTTTGCTGTTTGCTTCAAAGAGGCAAATTGCTGGGAGGCAGAAACCAAAGGGTGGGGGCTGGTGGTTAGGTGGGGCTTCAGCAACACTCACTGAAAAGATGCACAGACATTTCCACCCACTTTTGGGATGGAAACAGTGTGTCTTATACTCTGAAAAATATGGTAGTTTCCATTACATGACATTGTAATAGACTATAGTTCAGGGTTTTTTTTTATGGCCCCATTCATTGTCTTTGAAGTGAAAATAGGAACATAAACAATATCCTGCTGAGTCATACCAGATCCCTGGCCCATCTAATACAGCAGTTGTGGGGGGGGGGGGATTTGTCATAGTACACTCTCTCATAGTACACCTGCACAAGGAAGCTCACTAGTTTCCCAATAGACACAATCACACTTTCATGAAGACTAATAGCTATTGATATTCATGACTTCCAACTCTTTTTCTTAAGCCCACCAAAGCTGATGGCCAAAATGTGCTACTTTATACATTATCTTTTTTTAAAAAAACTTTTGTTTGTTCTGATTCTTCCAGAATTTAGGTTCATTGAGTGACCTCAGATTCTAGTACTTTGGGAAGGGAAAAATAGCTTTTCCTCATCCACCTTATCCACACAATGTATGATTTTGTACACCCAAGCAGATCCCTCTTCACTTCCTTTCTATACTAAAAAGCTTCTAATATTGTAACCTTCCTTCAAAGAAATTCTGTTCCAGTCTATTGAACATCTTAGTTGCCTTCATCTAAATCTTATCTAGCTCTGTTGAATACTTTTTTTGACATGTGTCTATGGAGATTCTTAGTTATCCTGGTCATGGTTGTCCAAAAGTACTTTTTTCAAAAGGCAGTTGGACTTTTCCTTGCAGACATTTCACTTTTCATCCAAAAAGCTTTTTCAGTTCAAGAAATTTTGATCCTCTGTACACTTAATTCCATACTTATGGATTTGCTTTCATCAGAATCTCATAGAGATGTCATGGTTGAATAAGATATTCCATAGTCTTTATAAGTCGATGAAAATTTGATCATTCCTTTCCAGCCATGACATTGTGAATTATCTACTCTAGGTTTAGAGAATGGATCTGTCCAGCCTAAGAACCACTGGTCACATTCAGTCAACTATATCCCTTGCATCTTAAGGAAAAAAGCCTGAAGTAAGTGGTCTCCTTTCTATTATACATTCATCTCTAACACACCTTGGAACATTATAATGTGAACCATGCAGAATAAACCAAGTTTTTAATAGTAGAAAAAGCAAAGAACCTGCCAATGATCTGTAGATTATCTGAAGACTGAAGCTTACTAAGTGCAGCAGTAACTCAAAGTTTAACTTGTATTGCAAAGACATACACATACATTACATGGAATGAGTACATCTTTTAAAATAGAAAAGTTCAAGTGAAATGTTTAAAAAAAAGAAATATATCAAACTTTATCTTGTATCAAAATTACAAGTGCTTTAAACTGATACATGTTGTATCAGTAATGTACTTTTGAAATTGATTTCTTTTCCTCTGGTTCAATGGTGAAAGCACTACTTATTGATAGAGCTCATTAATTCAAACTCTTAATTAAGTAGATTAAATGAGGTTTAAATTTAGATTTATTAGTGTACGTCTTTGATGCTAATTAAAGACCAATTGATTATTTTAAAAGATTTTTGCTGAATTTTTAGCTGTTACAACATATAAGTTAGCACAGAGGAAGTGGATGGGAAAGAAGGGAGGGAAAAAGTATTTATTTTTAAGGTAACAACTTAGGTACATGCAACAGTAGAAATGGGTTCAACAAATGCATTTTTCCTTGTCTAATGCTTGTATAACATATAATTGTTCTGTAACACAATTTACAAATCAAAAGTTCTGCTAAATCCATTTAGATTATTTAAAGTGTTAAAATACATTATTAATTATCCAGATACTGTAATCCTGTAAAAATACCAATAAATGTCTATCTGTATTTATTAAGTTTTATAGCTTGGTTTAATGTATGCAGTTGCTAAATTTTATTGGCACATGAGCACAAAGCACAACTATTTAACCATACATAAAGTAAAGATGCTAAAACCAATTCGAGCAGATGGCCAATGATCACAGCAATATAGAAATTCTTGGTATACATCTTATTATATACAATTCATATAACTTTATGCAAATGGTTGTTCAGTCTCTTCTTAAAAACCTCCAGTGATGAAGCACCCACAGCTTCTGAAGGCAAGCTGTTCCACTGGTAAATTGCTCTCACTGTTAGGAAGTTTCTCCTTAATTCTACATTGCGTCTTTCCTTGATTAGTTTCCATTCATTGTTTCTTGTCTTGCTTTCTGGTGTTGTAGAAAATAAGTTGACCCCCTCTTCCTTTTTGGCAGCCCTTCAAATACTGGAACACAGCTAAGATGTCACCCCTAGCCCTTCTTTTATGTTGGCCAGCCATGTTCAATTCTTACTCCTGTTCTTCTTAAGTTTTACTCTCCAGGCCCTTAAACGTCTTAGTTGCTCTTTTTTTAACTTTTCTCAAAGTCTCAATATCTTTTTTGTAATGCGGTGACTAAAACTAGATACAGTTTTCCAGGTATGGTTTCAATAAGCTTTTATAAAGTGGTACTAATACTTCATGTGATCTTGACTCTATGCCTCTGTTTATGGAACCAAAGATTGCATTAGCTTCTGCTGCTGCTGAACATTGCTGTCTCATATTTAAGTGATCCACTAGGTCAACAGAGTACCTCTCACAGTTATTATTTTTGAGCCAGGTTTCACTTAATATGTACTTATACCTTTGGTTTTTCCTGCTTAAGTGTAAAACCTTGTTTTTTTTTTTCTACATAGCATTTCATTTTGTTGGTTCGGGACCATTGTTCAGGTCTGTCAAAATCCTTTTGGATCCTTAGCTTATCTTCTGAGGTGTTGACTATTCCTATTTCATTTAGTGTCAAATGAAAATTTGATGAGTTCCTCTTCCGTTCCCTCATCTAAGTCATTTATGAAGATATTGAAGAGCAACAGTACTAGCCTAAAATGGAACCTTGTGGTACTGCTTACTTCCCCCCATGCAGATGTAATAGCATTAAGGACTACTTATTGAGTATGGTTTGTTAGCCAGCTACAAATCCATCTGGCGGTGATGCTGTCTGTCTTACATTTTTCTTGTTTACCAAGGAGTACATTGTGGTCTATTTTATTGAATGGCTTACTGAAATGTAAGTATACAATGACTACAGCATTTCACATGGACTGGACAAGAACAAATTATGCAATACTAGAGGAAATAAACTAAAACAGTCCAGGAAGCTCTAATAAAGAAACTAGGGCTTAAATATTTTTGACACAGTGTGAAAATAAGAATTATTATCAACAATCCTGATGCTTTAAAAAATTGAAGGTAATTGGAAAGAAGCTGACAAAATACATGATGACTAGTTACTAATGGCACAAGCTAACAAGAATTAAAAGAAAACATTTAATTTAATTTAATTTACATCACACTTTTATTACTTTATTATACTACCTAATACTCCTACTCTTGTGAGATGGATTGGATGGAGAGGAGATGTTGTGAAATTAAAATTTTTAACAACTGCAATTTTGAAAGCCTACCAATGAGACAAATTTTGCAATAATCTTGACACTTGCTCACATCTCTGCTTCAGTTGTTACCTTATCAAAATATTAGTAGGAAGAAGCAATAATAAAAATAAAACTACTTTCCCCAACTTCCTGTCCTCCTCATATATTGGACTTCAAGTCTCCCAAATCTTAGACAAGATAGCCTTTTATTTCAGTTATGACAACTGGAGCCAAGTACCCTTACAGGACACAGATTGAGGAAAAGCTTTTCTAAATGGACATTATATTGAGGCTGTTTATTCATATTGGATGTTGTACAGTAGTAATGTTACTCCCTTGTCACAGGAAATTACACCATCTGCTTAATTCTGTTTAATTCATGTGTCAATACTGAGCTTTTTAGCTGTGACAGAGATGATAGGATTGATTGTCAAAAGAAAAAAAAGAGAAAAATACATTTGTTAAAAAGAACAATATCAGGGGTTTTACTGTTTTACTTTACATTAATGTATAAAAAGTTCATATAGGTCCAAATTCATTCCAGGGTCCCATTTGCTTATGATTTCTCTACTCAAGGATCAAACAAAAGTCCCACATAAGTTGGAACAGATTCTGTACATCAACTTACCCATTAAACCCAATTCATATCCAGAAAATACATGGTCAATAAGATCAAAATAAGATCAAATCAAAAAGAGAACAAAAAGGCCTCTCTTGGGTTGTCTTTCTCCAGGCTATCTATTAAGTGATCAAAACTATTTATTTGTGGACAATTTTAGTTTGAATTTATTTGTCAAAGATGACAATCCTTTAAAAATCCTCAGGCAAGATTGAAACAAAGAGTGAATTAGGTTAGAGACAAAGGTGGGTAAAGGTACATCCTTTGCTGATACCCCCTTATTTATTAACATTAACATTTTATTTAAAAAGCATAAACTTTCATGAGCAGCAATATTCTCTATGATCTGATAACAAAAGCTGCAACTGAAAAAGCCAATGCCTTATTTTTATTTTATTTTATTTTTGCCACTGTAGACTAACACAGTCCTCCTCTTATAAATGTCTTCTTATTTGCTTTATCTTTATAGCAGTCTCCTCTCCCCAGGTAGCTGGCTTGTAGGATAACAGACCATTCCAGAGGTCCGGTGTGATTTTTGTATAGGCCAGAGGACAATATTCACAATCAGAAAGATAGGCTGCTGGGCTCTGGTCTGGATAATCAATGTCCAATAAAAGGCTGGTGTTGGATTGACACCAGTCACTCTTGTTGCTGACTTTACAGTTCAACTATTATTGCTGCTGCCCTGAGATGAGAAATGTGGAAGCTAAATTATTAACTGAACAAATAGTATTAAATAGTCTGCACACAAGATAGCAAGAAACTGCAAAGCTTATAAACAAACATTTATTGATAGAACACAGGGTATGCCTGAACTTATTGTGGTAGGTTGTACACAAAAAGGAACAAAACAATCCTGGCTGAATCCATTCCTGCCTAATCCCATGTTTAACTTCCAGCCTGCAATTAGAATCTGTGACCTTACCTTAAAGTAACACAATCTTAACTCCTTACATAAGGCATAGCATAGTTTCTCACTTCCAGACCGAGTAATCAATTGTTTTGATAATGTTGTTTCCTTTAGGATCTCATTGTGGTACTCATCCTTAACATAGGCACAGGGGGAGAAATAGTTGGGGCCACCTGTTAAGGACTATCTCTGCAGTGCCTTCTTTGGAACAGATTGTATGAGGTTGTGTAAATGATACTTGGCTGATAAAGAAAAGAAGGAAAAGTTGGTCATGAAAAACTGCACCTTGGGACTGAAAAAGTCACTACTTGACTCAAATGAAAAGTCAAGGGCAGGTGAGTGCCTTGCTGGTAGGCATTGTGTCATCTCCAAATCTGTCTATTTCCTATTTGCAAACAGGAGTCCAGGAAATCCCATTGTTGTGGATGTGCCCTACTGTAATTCCCATCATAATTCAGAGTCCTATGGATAAAACAAGTGTAAATTTAAAGACACCAGTACTAGATCTAAATCTCCCTCTCTTTTGAGTTGTGAATCTTTGACTAGAAGTTTCAGACTACAGCTGTATGCTTCAGAAGCGTTAGAATGTTGTCCTTTCAATTATATTTTCCACTACATATGTTAACATGAGGGACTGGCTAAATTAATTCAGGGCTTCCCAGAGGGTTATATGGGTTTTTGTTGAAGGAAATAACCACTCTTTAAGTTAACTGACTGACCAACCAAGGTCAGAAAGAAACTAAAAAAGAAGTGGCCGTGGAACCTGGGTTTCTGATATCACTCATAACCAAAAACTACATTGTAGAATAATCGTCAAGCCCAGAGACCGAGTGGAAGGAAGTGTTTCCACAGCAGAGTTGTCAGATCAATTTTAGCCAAACAAATTATCATCTCCAATCATAGCACCTCAGGACTCTTTCTTCCAGCATCATATGAAAGGTCAGGTGCCAGCGTGAAAGAACAAGTGTCTTTTCACACTGGGACACTTAAAGCCAGACTTAAGCCACCTGAGAAATGGACTGGCAATGGTATAAGGATGGAGTTGTGAGGACACATGTCATTAGAAAACATTAAATGGGGCATGTTCATGCCACAGTAACTAGGATGTATGAGTGAGTCCTTGGAGCAATATTATGCAGGCTTTCGTTGATGTTTTGTGGACTCCATATAGCTTGGTAGCACAACATAGTCTCAATTACTATAGACCTCCTGTGGAGCTTAGGATAGATGAACTTGTCTGGGCTGCATTACTTCTACTCTTTCTTCTTTAAAAAAAAAACTTACAAAAATATATGGATGATTACTTGGCTGAGTTTTCCCTGGTTTTTGGGGAGCACTTCTTGTTCAGTTTGATGAGAATAACTGCTTTTAACATTTCTTGATAATGAGGAAAAAATGAGTAAAATACTCATGGATGAAGTGTAAGATACTTATACTTAGAAAATGGTTGCAACCTGAAAAAGAAATAGAAATACAATCCTATATAGATAACTCATGAAAAGTCCTCAAGACTCAGGCTGAAAAACAGAAGTCTATTTCATAAGATTAGACAAGGTCGAAGAAACTAAATGACAAATTTCAATACAGTATCCATGTAAATACAGCATATAAATGTGTATATTTTCTCTAGAATATTTATTTTTCCAAATGTATGCACACACACACACATGCATACAATATATTTTATTTGTTTAAATACATACAATATATTTTATTTGTTTAAATGGAGAAATTGTTTCAATTGTTGGTGGTGGGGATTGTGAATGTAGGTGAAATTAGCATGAACTACTTGATTTCTAAAGAACAAAGTTTCCAAGTTTCCAGGCTCAAAGCAGTTAAGAAACCAAATATTTACCATCTTTTAAAAGTGTGCACTTCCTGCACACTTAGATAAAATACAGATGCTAAGTCACTGGCCCGCAAGAGCCTTCCACAAATCTATAATAAAAATAATTAAATCAGTGAGCTGTGTTTAGATCAGTTTTTCTTGCCAGTTTCTGAGAACTCTGGGAATTCAGGATCACAAAAGGATCATTTGGAGTCCATTTGGCAAAAATGTCAGAAACTTACTGCTCCTGGGAACATCCTTTTTCAATAACATTAATAGCTCTAGATGGAAGTGAAAAGCACCATACATTAAGAGTTTCCTGCAAAGTTCCCAATAAGAAAGGAAATAAATTCAACTTGTCAGATCAGTTTGTGGGCCAGTCAAGTAGGATTTTATCAGAGCCTTAAGTGGTTTGCAAAACTGTGCAGGTATCAACCAAAAGGTGGATGTAGTTTTTGACATTTCATTTCCCCACCCTTTTCCTGAACGTTCTTATAATCTCAATTATTCAGTGATGTATAATTCACTAGCATTCAGTGTTACAACTTACTTGTGTTTTCTTCAGAACAAGAATTATTTATGATTTTCCATCTGTAAATTCTATTACAGTTCTAGAAAAAATGCCAGCTCACGGAATGTACTGAAGTTACTTAGATAATGAACTCCAGGTTCAGCGTATGGTTTTAGTTCTTTTCTTTCTGTACTGAATTTGCTGCTTTTCAGATGCTCTAAATGTCTGCACTTCTTTCCCACTAGATATTATCAGAACTTCAGAACTTCAACTTGGATCTTGCTACTTTCCAAAAGGAGCCTGAGTGAACAAATAGCACCAAGAGTTAGTGCTTGTTTCATTCATTTCAATATTCTTAGACCAAACTATCATATCTGCTTGTTAGTATGAATCTCCTGTATTTTTAAAGCTTCAATAACTTAAATGTTTCTAAAACCGGGGGTGGGGGGTGGGGGATAGATAGGTTCTGAGTTTATTTCCAATGTAATATTCAGCCTCACAGGGAAAAAGAAAGGTAGTTGTGTTTTCTATTGATTAAACAGTTAGGAAGAATTAGGGCTAGGAAAAAAACGTTAAACTGTTTTTAGACAAATAATCAACTGACAGAAAATTGCTTCTTTAAAAATAAAAATTTGTCCTCTAATCTGGGTGCATTTATGGAACTGATTTCATTTGCACACACAGTATTTAAATACATATCTTTATGGACAGGTATATGTAGATGCATATACAGACACTGCCCTTTGTGTCCTTAGCTTTGACTTGTGCTAATGGAAGTCTGATACCAATTTGGAAACATATCCCTGAGAGCTCCTTGATTTCACTCCATCACTGCACACTAAGCACAGGAGAGAGTTGAAGGAGCGCATTGTCTCACATCCAATATTCATGCTGTTATTGAAGAACACTGCAGTTCTACATTTGCAAACTGTCCATAATAATTTAATTTTGCCTCTTCAATTTATAATATGTTAATTAGACATGAAATTAAATGCTTTTTAACATACAACTGATTATGCCATAATGTATCCAACAAGGTTGATTACTGAATAATAAATTGTGATTTGCATAAGTGTTTTATTTATTTTCTTACCCAAAAGATAACACATTCTGTGAGAGTGGATAGAATATGGAAAAAGGTAGGATCTCAAAACTTGACCAAATAACACATTGTTGGGGTAACAATAACAGTAACAATAATAGATACTTCAGAGTAGCATGTTTGATAAAACAGAGAGGTAGGAATAATGCTTTCAAACAACAATGACAATAATAAGAGAAAGAACTGGAGAATATAACAATATAAAAACACCTGCAAATAGAAATAGAATGGCTGTGGTAAAAGAAAGCAAAAGTAGTGCCAATAATAATAGGTACCTTGGGTGGAATCCCCAAACATCTGGAGTACCATTTGAACACCACTGACATTGACAAAGTCACCATCCATCAATTGTAAAAGGCAGCTTTACTTGGAACAGCTTATATCCTGTAATGGTACTTTTAACATCATCAAACAACAACACCTGCCTGTTCCAAGTCCTTGGGAAGGATTTGATAGGTGGATAAAAAATGCCTGATCCAAACATCTGACTATATGACATAATAATTTTTCTATCTCTATTTATTAAATAAATAAACTAACAAGAGTCCTGCAGGACTGGTACAGAAGGTAACAGCTAGATAGGAACTCAACACTTCCTCAAACAACCACATTTGTTAAAAAAAAATAACAGTAATTCTATGAAAAGAATTATTATCTTCAGGATGTGTTCTTTTCCCTGGCAAAATATCCAAGGTAAACAATAAGACAAAAGAGTGCTGGGATCCATAGACCTGGTGGTTCCCACATATGACACTTCTGCAAGGCCATTGCTCTTCGTGATTCATTTTTATTCTCAGCCCAAATGGTACATATAAGTATTATATCAGTAGAATGCTTTTTAATTTTATTATGAAATACAAAGGAGAGAGCATTTAGGAGGAAAAAAACAAGATAAAAATAATTTCAAAGTACTCTGGGAATTATATTTTATATTTCTTTGATCTCCTGACCACAATATGTATATTGTACTAATGGATACAATAATTATATTCAATTATTGTGGTCTACCCTGGAGACAGCTGCAATGTATGGCTATGAAAGTTGGACCATAAGAAAGGCTGAGCGCCAAAGAATATGGCAGAATATGGCGCCTTTGAACTATGGTGCTGGAGAAGACTCCTGTGAGTCCCTTGGACTGCAAGGTGATCAAACCAGTCAGCCCTAGAGAAGGTCAACCCTGACTATTCTTTAGAAGGCCAGATCCTGAAGTTGAAACCTAATCAGAAGGAAGGACTCACTGGAGAAGAGCCAGGAAAAGTTTGAGGGCAATAGAAGAAGGGGACGACAGAGAATGAGATAGCTGGATGGAATCACTGAAGCAGTAGGTGTTAGCTTAAATGGACTCCAGAGGATGGTAGAGGACAGAAAGGCCTGGAGGAACGTTGTCCATGGGGTCATGATGTGTCAGACATGACTTCACAACTAACAACAACAACCCTGGAGACTAACTAGAGAGATCGGAGCTGGTTTAGTGTAGCTGGTATAACACCAGACTAGAAACCAGGAGACTGTGAGTTATAGTTCTGCCATAAGCATGAAGCCAACTGCGTGACCTTGAGCCAGTCACCACCTCTCAGCCTTAGGAACAAAAATCTTGCCAAGAAATCTTCAGGGACTGGTCCAGGAGTCAACACTGACTGCAAGATTAAACGTCTTTTAATGCTATGGGCTTCTTAGAGGCTAGAAAAGCAGAAAACCCATAGCCAATTTCTCCAGTTCCCCTTTTGTCCAATCCTTTCAATCTGACCTGATGGAACGGAATGTCTTAACATATAAAAGGCTATGCGTTATTACAATTAGCTGAGAAGGGAGTATCACTAGGCACAGATGTTTCCCTAGCAATTTGGAAGTTTGTTTGGGAACTTCCTCCCCACATTATGAATAAGGAGGAAATGTGGACATGCATTAAAAAAAACCCCTCCTTTTTACAGAGGACTCCTATCCTTCAGAAAGGCGATTCTCTCAGAATACCTCAAATCAATAAGGAGATTGTTTGGAGCAGCTGTTGACTTTCCCTGGTTTAGAGCACCCTCAGGCAAGGCTATACTTAGACATAACAGAATACCACAATTTCTCCTCTTCCTCCTCCCTCCTCCCCAAATGCTTGCCTACTGTATTGGGCATAGTTAATAGACAATGACTGGAAATACCATTGCTCTGGCTTCATAAAGACAGCTTTGTCCTTAATCTGGGTGAGGTCACATGGCAGATGCTTGGAGACAGAAGGAAGGCTTAGAGGAAGGGAACTTTTGCTCTGAGTGTTAAAGGTTCAAGAAGCAGATCAGTTGGGATATTAAATAAATAATGAATACACTGTCCACCTTTAAGTGAACTTCTGACCATGACTTAGAGGAAAAGACATTGTGCCATTGCCAGTAATGATGGACATTTCTATAGCTCTTCTAATCCAGAGGCAGGGAACGATGGCCCTTTAGGATTTGTGAACTCCAACTCCCAGAATTCCTAAGCCAGCATGACTGACTCAGGAATTCTGGGAATTGAAGTCTATAAGTCATAAAAGGATCGTTGTCCCCCATCCCTGATCTAATCAGTTATGAAAATAGAATGAGAGATAGTATTTCCTTATTTGCTAGAGTCAACCTTGGATGCCTTACGATTGATTACCCATACTTCTTACAGTCTGATATTTCACGTGGAAAGAAGAAGGAACAGATCAGATGGTTTTAATGCTGTTTTCTTAATTGTGGAATAATTTCCCCTAAGACAATCATTTGATGATATGCTTTGTAGGATTCATCTGAAAGACTCCAAATTATTGAGATCAACTCTATATTATATAAATTCAGCCCAAGGTAAAACTCATCAATAAAAACTGGCAGGACAACGTTTTAATTTATATGTAAAATTCAACAAGGTAAGAAATTCCAAATGGCACAGCTGAAATTTATAAGGGACAGAGACAATTGATTATCTTTTGGGAAGGGAGTGGGGGGAAGTTCCACAATCTGGATGCCAGTGACCGAAAAGGCCGCACATCTTCTCACTTTTATAGTTGGTATTTCCTGTACTTTGACTTTGCATTTATTTATTTATTTGCTGGAAGCTGCTTTGAATTATTAACAGAAAAAGCAAACTATAAATCACAATTCTTCTAACCACAACATTTCTGATATGGCACATGAAGCTGAATAAGCAGAGGCAGCTGTGTCTGCAGGGAGGTGAAAAAAAAAAAGGAGTTGCTGCAGTGTGATCCAAACCCTGCCTCTCCTAAGCCTGTGTGATGTTGACATCTATAAAAAAAGGTGAGGCTTAAATTTCACTGCAACAACTGCCATCTTGATTTTATTAATAACCTCCCTCGTAGATACTGCTAAGTAGAGAGAATTAGAACTTGTTGGTTTTAAAGTGCTTTATAGAGGAGCGTCTCAGATTGAAAAAAATCAGGTTATAGCTCATACAAATTTTCATTAAAGTCCTTTTCATTTCTCAGTCCCAATGAAGAACTAAATTTAAGAAAAGTTTTCTATTTAACCTTCTCATGCTCTTCATCCCGCCCCCCACCAAATTTCTCTGTTCCTGTTTCTCTAACTTCCAAATTCTCCCAGATTATCTCATATGAAAGTCAAAAGAAAATGCACATCTTTGTGTTGCAAAAGGGGGGGAGAGATTATATATATTGACCTTCCAGTAGGCATAATACACTACTTGTGTATTCTCCCACTCCAAAGTGTGACCCCGCCCACAATTAAAATATTTTAGTTCTGTTTTCTTCAGTTATGGCCCTGCAACACTATCACATACCCTGTAACAGCTTGAAATCAATTAAAATGAGTGCAAGGGAATTCTGGGAATTGACGTCCGCACATTTCAAAGTTGCTGAGGCTGAGAAATACCATTTTAGAGTGCTCCATGGACTAGACAAGGGGTGTCCAACCTGGGCAACTTTAAGACTTGTGGACTTCAATTCCCAGAGTTCCTTAGCCAGCTTTGCTGGCTGAGGAACTCTGGGAGTTGAAGTCCACAAGTCTTAAAGTTGCCACGGTTGGACACCCCTGGACTAGACCATTCACACAAGCAATTATTTTCTCGAACCCTCATGGTGCAGATCAGGATGCTGTCTATTTATTTTATTTTTTTCTCCATTTTATTGTGTGTTCTGGAAAGATTACAAAAGATAAACAGAATATAAAAATAAAAGAGGTAAATGTTCCGGACTAGCAGGCTCGTAGCCTGCAAATCTGATTGGCCCGCTGAAAGCCGATCGTGATTGGTCACCATAGACTGATGTGATTGGCCAGTAAACGGGCTGCCGCGATTGGCCCTGCCAAGAGCGGTAAACTCAAATCGCCTTCATTGGCTGCCTAGCCGCAGCCAGCCCTATATAAGGGGCTGCTGCGGCTGGAGTTAGTTGCTCAAATCTGAAGTCACAAATAAAGAGCTTTAGTTACTGTCTGAGTCTTGCCTCCGTTCTTGAACCATCCTCCCAGATATAACATTGGCGATGAGGATGGGATGCGGAGGCAATGAAAGCTATTGAAATTGAGCTAGCCGAAGGAGCAGGTGGCTGACAGAGCGCAACGACAGCGATATGGCCAGCAGCACTATACCACCCGCACCATTCGATCCAGCTAGCGAAGATTGGGACTCATACATGGACAGATTTCAAATGTTCCTGGAGTCCAACAACCTCAAAGATGCCACGCCCAGCAAGAAACGAGCCATTTTTCTAACCCATTGTGGACCAGCCGTTTTTAAGATGGCTAAAGCCTTAGCCAAGCCAGCTGAAGTTAAAACCATGGATTGGGACACCCCTGCTCCCATCCTGCGCAACCATTACGCCCCAGCCATGCCAACTCTCATTCGCAGGCATGAGTTCTACCAGAGGGACCAACGTGAAGGTGAGAGCGTTGGGGATTTTGTGGCAGACCTGAGGAACCTGGGTGGTTTGTGTGGCTTCGCCAACCTCGAAGAAGCCATGAGAGATCGCATCGTCCTTGGCCTCAGAGACCCCACCGTCCAGAGCAAGATCATGGCCAAGGGGGATATCTCGCTTGCAGATGCCATAGCAGACGCCACAGCAGCCGAAGCCACTCGTAAATCAGCAGTGCGAATGCGTCGAACCAGTGGGACCAACTGCCAACCCACCAACGATGCTGGGAAACCTTCAGACAAGTACACATCAACCACCCATCACGAATATGTTGAGTCATCCTCAGACAGCGAGGAAGAAGTTCACAGGCTCCGGTCAGAACGTGAGCAACGGGACCAGCGGGGTCGCAAGTCCAACTACCAATACGCCGGATGTGGGGGAAACCACCCCCGATCCGAATGCAGATTCTTAGATGCCATATGCCATTTTTGCGAGAAACGGGGACACATCACGAAGGTATGCAGAAACAAGAGGAATTCCAGCCCCAGACAGAGAGGGAGCAGCCCAAAGAGAAACGATGGCAATGCCACCACGCAGAGGGACCGCCCTAGCAACCAGTGGAACCGGTACAGCAGACCCCGAAGAACGACGCCCCCAGACGAGAGGAGGCTCATCAAACCATCACCATCGGCCACACTTCATCACTTGACGCTAAAAAGATCCGAGTAGAGGTCACGATTGAAAACAAACCGTGCAACATGGAAGTTGACTCTGGGTCATCTCTATCCATGGTATCCTGGAGAACACTCAAGCAGCTAATCCCCAACATCCGACGCCAAGACCTCAGCAGTCAGAGACTCATACTAAAAGACTATCAAGGCAACCGGATTCCAGTCGCAGGTACCCGCCATGTGCAGGTCTCATTCAAGGGACATAAGGCAATCCTACCACTCACCGTCGTAGACCGAGACCGGCCAAGTCTATTGGGTCTTCAGTGGTTCGCGCCATTAGGAATTGGAATGGCTGGCATCCATCATACTGAAGACAATGACTGGGAGGCGGCTCTCGTCCACGACTTCTGAGAAGTGTTCAACGAAAGCCTAGGCAAGTACAAGGGGTCCCCTATTTCATTTAATCTTTGCCCCGACATAGCACCCATTCGTCTAAAGCCACGCCGAGTTCCCTTTGCTCTTAAATCCAAAATTGACGAGCAACTGGACAAATTAATTGCGCAAGGCGTGTTAGAACCTATTGACCACGCCCGATGGGAGACACCAATTGTCACCCCCATAAAACCTGACGAGTCCATAAGAATCTGCGGTGACTACAAGGCCACCCTCAATCACGCACTACAGCAGAGCGCCTACCCAGTGCCAGTTGTTCAACATCTCCTGCATTCACTTGGGGGTGGCAAAATATTCGCAAAATTAGATCTGCCCAAGCGTATCAACAGCTACCAGTTGATCCCAAGACTGCAGAAGCCCAAACTATAGTCACACATCGTGGTGCATTCAAATGCAACAGGCTCCAGTTTGGTGTAAGCGTAGCCCCAGGCATCTTTCAAAGCCTGATGGAGAGACTATTACAAGGGATAAAAGGGGTCGTGCCCTATTTTGATGACGTACTAATAGCAGCACCCACAAAAACCAATTAGAAAAACGTCTCAGAACAGTCCTACAGAGGTTCAAAAATGCTGGCCTCAAGGTTAAGAAGGAAAAGTGCCAGCTATGCACAGAAAGGGTGGAGTTTCTTGGCTACCTCCTTGACAAGCAAGGAATCCACCCCACAGAAAAAAAATTGGCAGCTATCAAAAACGCCCCAAGACCTAAAAACAAAACCGACCTCCAAACCTTCCTGGGACTTATTAACTTTTATAACATCTTCCTACCCCAGAAGGCGACTGTTGCTGAGCCCCTCCATAGACTACTCGATAAAAGGGCATCCTAGATTTGGGGACGTCGGGAGGAACACGCCTTCCAGCAAGTAAAAGACCTCCTTACCTCAAAGGCAGTACTAATTCAGTATAACAAGACACTACCTTTGACTGTCACGTGTGATGCCTCACCGTTTGGGGTAGGGGCCATCCTGAGCCACGTCCTACCAAACGGCTCAGAAGCACCAATTGCATTTTTTTCACGAACTCTATCAAAAACAGAAAGAAACTATAGCCAATTAGATAAGGAAGCCCTTGCTATTGTCTCTGCAATAAAATGATTTCATGAATATGTTTATGGGAGACCATTTTCTATTATAACGGATCATAAGCCACTACTTGGGATCCTGGCGGGCGACAAACCTACTCCACACATTCTTTCCCCCAGAACGCGATGGTCAGAATTTCTCACCGCCTACGACTATCAATTAAAATACCACCCCGGGAAATCTATTCCCCATGCAGATGCCTTGAGCCGCTCACTGCTACCCGAGCCACAGGAAGACCCAGCTCCCACACTCCCGGTACTGCAAATAGAGACAATGCCATCGCCTCCACTAACGGCTCAAGACATCACCTTTGAAACCAAAAGAGACTCTTGTTTGGCACGAGTTCTTGGCTGGGTGGAGAGGGGATGGCCAGATTATGACACTAAGGAACTGTTTAAGCCATTTAAAAACAGACAAACGGAACTTTTTTCACAAAAAGGGTGCATTTTGTAGGGAGACCGAGTTGTTGTACCAACTAAGTTACAAAAATGGGTCTTGCAAATGCTACACGATGGACACCCGGGCATCGTGCGCATGAAAGCGCTGGCAAGAAGTTACGCCTGGTGGCCTGGTATAGACAAACAAGTCGAAACCTGGGTCGCCTCTTGTAACAAATGCCAGGAAAACCACTCAGCACCACCTAAAGCCCCACCAACAGAATGGGAAACACCCAGGGGTCCTTGGTCTCGCATTCATATTGACTTTGCGGGACCTACAAGAGGCCACACCTTCTTAATAACTGTTGATGCCTACTCAAACTGGCTTGAAGTCAATAAAATGAAAGCAACCACTACTGAGGCGGTCATTAAAAAACTGAACAGACTCTTCGCCACACATGGGTTACCAGATGTCCTGGTTTCTGACAATGGGCCCCAATTTACTGCCTTAGCCTTTGAACAGTATTTAGCGGAACGGGGCATCCGACACGCACTCACATCGCAGGCTCATCCTGCGGCGAATGGCCGGGCTGAACGAATGATTCAGTTTACAAAGAAAACCCTGCAGAAAATGGATCAAAGCAACATCCACGACAAAGTCACTAGAATGCTGCTCCTGCAACACATCACACCAAACAGCACGACCAACAAGAGCCCAGCTGAACTCCTGATGGCCAGGAAACTCAGATCACCTCTAGATCGTTTGCACCCTGCCTACACCCCGGAAAAGCCCCTGGGTTCCAGCAGCAAGCACCGTGTTTTCAAGGTAGGAGACCTTGTTTTCGCAAAAAAATTTCTGGGGATCCCCTTTGGATTCCTGCCCAGGTAACTCAAGTTACGGGTCCCCGCTCCTAACGTCTACTCACCACTGATGGCAGACCATGGAAACACCATATTGACCAACTGCGCTCCAGACTAACCACATTTTCCAACCCTGACCCTAACTTTGACACTAGGGGGGGAGGGGAAGCAGTGAACTCAGAATTAGAACCAACACCTGTTTATTCCGAGCTAACACCGAGATCACCGCACCATGGTTGGCAACACTCACCAGCTGCACCTGAGACTGGACAGTCGAACGCTTCGCCAAGAAGCAGCAACCAGGCTGGTTCAGCGAGCCCCGGGAGCCATGGCAGTAACAGCGAGGCTGAGGACTCCATCATCCCGGGAGCACCAGAGGAGAGCCCTAACCATGACACCGGTTCACCGTTCCTGTTTGATCCAGCAAGTAGTCCATCTGAACCCGGGTTTGAACAGGGTTAAGCGGAACTGCATAAGTCAGGCAGACAGGTGCGAAGACCTGCCTACCTGCGAGACTATATTACTCCACCCCTTAAACGGAACCGAGAGGGGAGGGGTGTTCCGGACTAGCAGGCTCGTAGCCTGCAAATCTGATTGGCCCGCTGAAAGCCGATCGTGATTGGTCGCCATAGACTGATGCGATTGGCCAGTAAACGGGCTGCCGCGATTGGCCCTGCCAAGAGCGGCAAACTCAAATCGCCTTCATTGGCTGCCTAGCCGCAGCCAGCCCTATATAAGAGGCTGCTGCGGCTGGAGTTAGTTGCTCAGATCTGAAGTCACAAATAAAGAGCTTTAGTTACTGTCTGAGTCTTGCCTCCGTTCTTGAACCGTCCTCCCAGATATAACAGTAAACAAACAATAAAGTACTTAAAAGAAGAAAAATAATGAACATTTCAAAAATGTGTTTAATGAGATGATGTTATATTATGTATATTTCTTTCGTTCTCTTTCTCTCTTTTTTAACGAGGAGGTAGATTTAAGGAAGCATGCTCAAGCTCTTATAAAATGTGAATTTCCTTGTTCTGGAAGTGGAATCAAAATAGCCGAACAATATTTTTCCCAGGCCTTGCTGTGTACGGATTGTTCTTATCGGGAGAAAATCCTGAAGAGTTGGGGTGGTATGGAGTGATCTCTCTTGGCCAAGGAAAAGGACATCTGGATTCCACATCAGCCCCACAGTGGATCAGTCAACCCCAATTTTACAGACACAAAATAGGAACACTTAAGAACAATAAGAAGGCAGAATCTGTAACATCTGCATAGCAAATATTCTCCAACTAAATGTCTGCAAGTGCCAAAAAGAAAGATATTATATTCTGCTTGAAGCCATTATATGTCCTCACCCTCATTGGTTCAGACCCTTGTAAGATCAAATCTTTCAAACTCTATATTGTTTGCATTGTCAAGGCTTCTCTAAATCTAAATAGGGCTTAATTTGCAACTCAAAAAACCAGCAAGAAGAAAACAGGGCCCCCATATGAAGAGTTTTAAGGTATCCAATTGGGGAAAGCCTTGGAGGGCAAAAATTTCCCCTGACTGATGATGAGATCATAGGCAAAAACAAATTAACTACATCAACAACACTTGTATCCGGAGAGCATTGTGCAAAATGAAGCTGTGCAATGTCAATGAGAAAGACATCATTGTAATATCCTCTTAGTCAAGATGATAGAATATCAATCCTGTTTTATAACAGGGCAATCCAACATGTCTTTTCAGGGTTTTGAAAAACCGTTTGAAGCCTATCTTGAAACTTACATTATGTTTGTGTGTGTGTGTGTGTGTGTTTGCTGCTTTAAATATTCAAATTATAAAATATTATCTGTAATGAAATCCCTTTGCTGTCTAATGATGCAATTAGGTAAGAGACCCCATCCCTCATCAGTCTTGGATGAAGAGTATGTACCTCCCACAAGATTCCACTCTGCATGACAATTGACTTTAATATGAGTAAATGGAGAAAGTGTGGTTTTTGGATTCTTGCTAAGGAATATAAAATTCTGAAGTCATTTTACTGTCTTCCCATTAAATTGACTAAATCAGTGGTTCTGAACCTATGACATGGTGATCTACCCTTGACATTTCAGGTGAGATGCCATCATTTACTGGCACTCAACAACTATTCTTGAAAGCATGCCCTGCTCTGGCACAATTTTTGGAGGCTAAAAAGGTAACACAGGAATGGGGTGAGCTCTTGCTCAGCCCCTGGGACCCTCCAAAAATAATGCAAGAATGTTCTCTTTTCAAACACTCTTAGTGGCCTCCAGACCCTCCAGACATTGCAAGAGGGCTGTGTTCTCATCTGGCCTTTGGATCCTCGAAAACTCATGGAGAATGAAGAGTGCTTTCATGTGGTTTTCGGAGGCTGAGGAGGCTGCAGAAGAGTATTCTCTGAAACCGCTTCAAAAACAAAAAGGCCTCATACAACCTGGAGCTGCTTTGGGCAGGCCATAGGGACCTGTCATCAGAAAGAGAATACTACCTGAAAGTAACAGTGCACATGAAATCCTGAGGAGAGTTGGGCCTCAGAGCAATTGCACCTTGGTGAATGGCATGAGGTGGCCTCTTTGAGAGACTGCAATGGGACCAAGGGCTCAGGGCCTCTACTTTAGGCCTAGCCTTGGCAGCTGTCACTAAGTGTCAGCTTGTTTCTCTTTTGTTCATGTGTATGTGTGTGTGTTTGTGAGGCATGCCAGCAGAGTCAAATTTGGCATTTTCAGAATTTACTGACATACCCAGTTCATAAGATTTGTTATCACTGGTCTAAACCCACTTCCACGTGAGATCTCTGCTAAAGAATAATAACCAGCACACTAGCCTGGCTAAATCAAATCTCTTCTTGATATTACCTCTATATTATTAGGAAGCAATGGTACAAAAACAAAAACTATATGGAGATCATTACTGAATCTGTTGAAGGATGCAAGTCAACTTACATCTATTGAAATAGTCCCGGGGTGCACTTAGAAGTCTTTCATATAAGAAACACATACATCTTAGAGCTTTCTCAACAAATTCTACTTAACATTCTTCTCAAGGCAAAGAGGACCAATGGATGGGAGAGAGGTGACAGTAGGATAATTCAATAATCACAATTAGTTGTACCCAATAATTTTCTCCTCGCAATCTAACTGTTTTGATTTGGCTTCATGCACACAATGAAGATCCAGGTACACAATCCATGTAACATAAATTAAGGATCCTAAACAAGCATTACGGTATACAACAGAATATCAAAAGGAATTTGAGATTTTTTTTGTACTACGAGCAATACTATTAATACTGTAACAGAACAGTCAATACTCGTTTTTGTATAGGTACATAAAGATAGTAACATAGAAAATAACTTGGGTCAGATTGGCAGGTACCCATTTAATTATTTGAGAGAATACTCTGAGCGCAGAGGGAGAAGAGAGGAACAGGAAGAGACAGGTTGAAGATGCAGACAGTGAGGGGGGAAAGTTGCTTCTTGAATAGACAGAAAGACAGGAAAGTATTTTAAGAGCAAAATTGCTACTTATGATCAGTAGTTGATGGATAAATTCAATCAGAACATAGGCCTTTTTATATACCCTAAAGTTAAGTCAAACAAAATGCACCTGCTGGTAGAAAAACATTCCCCCAGGATCTGGATGGTTTTTCTAATGTCTTAAAAGACCTGTGTCTTGTCATTCATTTAAGTACAGAGGCTGAAAAATAATGCAAGGGTGACTTTTTCATTGCTTTTCAAAAATTAAATGCATTGCATTGTAAACAAAACTGACATGCTTACAACATGGCCAGACAACTAGCTTGTAAAATGTCTGTTTCTGGAAATGAGCTCAAATTCCCTAAAGAGCTTTGCAAAGGCTCAAATGTTTGATTCTTCGGATTCTCTGCTTCAAGGGAACTTGCCACCGAAAAGGTATGAATTGCTTGCTACTAGGTAATCTATCGAGCTGGAGAAGAAGAAAAGAAGCAGACCCATTAAACTGCCATCAGCACAGGCATTTTAATTGCATGCAAACAACAGTACACCTTTTATTATTATGTGTGCTGGGCCCAGCACAGCAGGAGTTCACATTAAGTAAAGACATTCTAGCTGGATTGTATTGTAATTTGAATTTTGGAATCCCAGCCTGAAGTTCCAAGCTCAGTTTTCAGGTCTGAAATTTAATGATTTTGCATTAGCAAAACTGACCAGTCCAAGGAACAGGAATGAGGTGAGGGACACATTGTTGGCTCTCTGATATTTTTCAAAAGAGTGTGAAAACAGCCGTACAATGTATCCTAAAATTTACTTACTGTAGAAGTATTTCCAGTGAAAAACAATAGTGTTGGCCAATGTAATTTAATGTTTTTACAATCTATTGTTATTATGGCAGAAATTCCAGGTAATTAATTTTGCAAACTTTCTACATCTAACATGTAAAATTTTGGTATAGGGAATTGGAGATTATTAAAGGCTGTACGGGTAGTAATCCTAGTTTTTTTTTCTCCTTTCTTCCTAAGTAAGTTCTTGTAACGTAAGCAGGGAGAGATAATCAGCTTTGGAGAAAGTTGAAAATCATAGCAGAGTGAATATTATCAAATAGTTCTCATTATATGCAGGAATTCTATTCCAGCTTAACCCTGAGGATTTCCCAATTGTGGTTAATGAGACTTTGAATGTGGGAATGAGGAGTTAAGTTCCAGAGCTACAGAAGGTGCAATGAAGGTGGCAGATTTGCACAGGGAAGTTTGCAGCAGGATAAGGTGTTGGGAAGACTGGTGGCAAAATGGGGAATTGATCAGAACCACATGCTAAAAATCGTGAATCTATGCAGAAAATGAATCAAATCTGTATTTACCAGAAAAAAATATTCAAAGGGTAGACGATGAGGTAACACATCACAAGGGCCATCCATACTTTATATATATATAAAGTATACATATATATATCTCCAAAATTTGTTTGATTAGAAGATACAGTGTAACAAATGCTGTACTATTATAGTGGAATCACCAGCTGAAGGGGAGGGCCCTGCTAGGGAGAGTAAAGGCTCAGAAATTGTTTAGGGGAGGAAACATCTGAGATCAAATCCTTACATTTATATCTGGCAGATATAGGAAGGTGAAATTCTTGTAATATAGGTGATCTCCAATAAAATATCTGTTTAGACTTATCCATGAGTGGTTCTGGTTGCTTGCGCATGACAATTATACTGCTGTTCTTAGGCTTGTTTTATACAAGGCTTTTGGGACTAAGACCACCGGACTTAGTTTTTTCCCCCTAAATCAGAGGTGGTATCTAGCAGGTTCTGACCAGTTCTGGAGAAGTGGTAGTGGAAATTTTGAGTAGTTCGGAAAACTGGCAAATACCACCTCTAATTGGCCCCGCCCAATCTATTCTCTGGCTCCCGAGTCCCAGCTGATTGGCTGGGTCTTCTTTTGTTGCCCTGCACAGGAAAAAGGAGCTGGAAAGCAGGTTAGTGGAGTGAGGAGGGAATGGGATTTTGCAGTAACCATCCCCCAGGAGTGGGGTGGAAATGGAGATTTTGCAGTAACCTTTCCCTGACATGCCCACCAAGCCATGCCCACCAAGCCACACCCACAGAACTGGTAGTAAAAAAATTTGAATCTCACCACTGCCCTAAATATTAAAGAAGATACAGGAAACACAGTTCTGTATTGAGACCAAGATCTATGAAGACACCACGGGTTACATGCAATTCAAAGGAGAAAGTCTGTAGAGATTCTCAGGCATCCAGGTCATGGTTGTCCCAAAGGTGGTGTTTTCGGGAAGCAACTGGACTTTCTTGTTTTTTCTTTTGAAGACGTTTCACTTCTCATCCAAGAAGCTTCTTCAGCTCTGACAGGATAGTGGAGAATGGAAGGATTTATATTCCTTGCAGACATCTGGTAATCTGCATCCTTTTAGAAGGTCATTGAAATCACTTCTCAGTTGAGAAGTGCTCCTGGTTCCCGTAGTCTTCAATTTTTCCTCTGAAAATCCATTTCTACTCCCACACCATTCAAAGGATGCTCATCCCAAATTGTATAGCTAAAAGACTTTTAGCTATAGTCTTCAAAAAAAAAAACCCACCAAGAAACTTCAATTGCCTCCTGAAAAAGCACCTTTGGAACAATTCAAAAGGGACATTACATTTGCATTGGTTCTAAATAGGCACAGGTAGTCCTCAACATATGGCTGTAACAGAAACTTCTCATTACAGACGTATTTTATATCACATCAGCTATGAAACAGATTAGTCCCACGACTGACCCAATTTTGCTATCTTTTTTGAGGTGTTCATTAAGAGAATGCAATGGCTGTGAAGCAAATGCCGCGGATGTTAAGCAAACCAATGATTCATTATGGACACGATTTTGTCGAAAGCCAGAAGTGCCAGTTGTAAGCAAAAAAAAAAAGTCAGCTTCCACAAAATTGGGAAGGATGTGGTCACTATGTTGAATTCAGGTTTTAATTACTGCAAATCTTATATAAATACATATGGCCTGAAATAAGGCTTGTATTGATATTATAAGCTACCAACCTTGTTATATTACAAAATATGTTGAAACATAAAAGAATACAGGGATGAGGTTCCTTTCACCACTAGAAAAAAAAGCTGCCAAGCTATAATGTACACACTGAAGTTAGGTGTTCCTAATCTGAACTCAGGCTAATTGAGTTTTGTCTATCAGACTAGCAATTTTGTCCATAAATAAAGTATCTCCTGAGTAACTGTGTTCTGACCAAGGCTTCTGAGACTGTAATTACCCATAAACTTATTTTAAAAACAAGTCTTGTTTTATTGCAATGCTGGAAATTATTTTCATTCCCAGGCGGTAATGAATCTTGAACAATCCCTCAAGACAAGCACCCACCTTTCTTTTCTGTGAAGTGCTGCCAATAACAAGTGTCCAGTGAACTAGAAAAAAAACCAAGAATGAATCTGAACCAAATGAACGACTTTGCTTCCTGCAAAGGTTTCATCATCTTTGCCTGTCCTTTATACCTTATGGGAGGA
Organism: Pseudonaja textilis; assembly: GCF_049901715.1. Taxonomy (NCBI): domain Eukaryota; kingdom Metazoa; phylum Chordata; class Lepidosauria; order Squamata; family Elapidae; genus Pseudonaja; species Pseudonaja textilis. The sequence continues at coordinate 72,999,135 of NC_141992.1, forward strand.
GCAATCTCCTCCCAGCCTTACTCCCAAGTCATCCCTTTTGTTTCAGCTGCTCTTGCCTTCTAGCAGCTCTGCACACATGTGCACTGAGAACAGGCTCCCCTGGGTCCTCTGTGTCACTGCTGCCAGACTCCAAAAGCTCCGGAGGCATCACTCTACTCCCAGATGATCCTGGCCCCATCTCCGCATCAGATGCAGGTCCCTCGTCCAAATTCTCTCCAGACTCCTGGACTGATCCCCTTTCTTCCCCACTGTCCAATTCTGCTGCCGTCTGCACAGGCTACTGGCAAACAACAACAACTGGATGTAAGCAGAACAGATCAGATCTATGGACAAAATGGTTGTCTGGTCATCTACACCAAACATTCTACTTATACGATTGGAGTGACCTGGCAGGTCTTTAATTTTTCATAAATCTGAACTTCAACTAAAGGACACCATTAACCTATTTACTATTCCAATTGGGGTCTCTTCCTTCTCAGGTTGCTTTTCAGATTGACTCTTCCCTTCTTCACCTTGTTATAAAAAGTCACTTCCTCCTTCAATGCTAATCTTCTTTCTCTTCGGAAATGAAAAATTGATGGTCTGACTCCCTTTTCCCCCTTCAGACATGCTTGTGCCATCAATTAAAACACTGTGCCACCTCTGCCTTCAGCCTATTTCAAACAAGCAATATTCATTATTAAGAAATCGCACAAAGTACGAAAACTTGAATACTCTCTTGACATACAATGCTGATTGTTTCCCATTTATATCCATACTTTTTTCAAAAATCGGTCTCAAGACTGGCAAATGAGGGCAATATGCTGACTCTGTAAATTACTTAGAGTACTATAAAACACTGTGAAGCAATATATAAGTCTCAGTACTATTGCCATTTTATTTTGTCCTTGTTGCCTTGATAGCATCAGCTTATACAAGATATAATAAATGTGGGTATCACAGTTAGTATTCATCTATCTATAGACTGACCAGGAATACAATATTCAGATGCACTCCACAATAGAACTCACAGCTTTCCAAAATTAAATAAAAATAATTATATTTTGTTAGTGGCAAACATCATATTAGATTGTCAACTTTAATGACGTTTTCATGAGATTTTGTGCAAGAACACAAACAAGATGTCTCAAGGAGACATCTCATGAAATGTAAGCATTCTTGCATGAGATCTTGGAAAGTCACCAATACATAGAGAGGGGGGACATTTTCAGATGTTGAAATGTGAAATCTGAATATGTTTATGATCGCTAGGTTACCTTGTAATTCTGCCCTCTTAGTAAAAAAAAACATAGGATACACATCCTAAGATCTGGAAAGTAATGGTGACTACAGTCCTATGTATACCTGCGTGTAAAATCCATTGAATCTAAGAAAGCTTCATTCTGAATAGACACAGAGAGAATTCCTCTGTGAGTGAGGTATTTAAAATGAGATAGCAGGTGTGCAGCACGCTCCAGGAGTTGGCATTTTGTTAATGTAGAAATCTGGAGATAGAGTTTTCATTTATCTTTAAAATCCTTTTTTAAGACAGTAATTTCAGCCCACTTTTTCCTCCAAACATCTCCCCTGTCCCCAACAATAGATGCTACATTTTTTCATACCAAAACCACAACCAGTGCAACTTCAAAGAAAAATGCTGGAAACTGGAGCAGGCTAATATTAGCTTCAGACTGTCTCTCCTCCTGAAAGATACTGACTGATAGGTGGGGAGAAGAGAGGAAGATGTCCTTAATTCTCTTTCCCTTTTTCAGGGAGAACACATTATACACATGTTATTTGCATGTCTTACATATGAGCCATTACTCAATGTAAAACATCTTGTTACCATAGTAACTGCCACACACCTGCTGTCTGAGGCTACTGCCATCACCCTAGTTAATGCAGAAATGCAGAGTCACCACAGTAAGTCATAAGAATGTCAGTTTTCATTGGCTATATGAGAAGGACAAAGTACCTTTCATTCCCACCAGCTGTCCCTTCTTTTCTTCCACCCTCCTGATACAGGTTTAAGACACGGTTTTTGTGTCGGAAGAATATTTTTCTTCCCTTCTCCACCATGCAGCAATATGAAAAGAAAATGTGTGCAACTTTAAATGTTCATTTGGATGCCTTGCCAATAATATCGGCATCCTCTCTGCAGTCAGATCCAGCAAATTATGTCAGAACATTTGGTGCTATGGTTTCCTCTCTCCAAGGACATGATTAGTATGAAAATTATGGTAATTAGGGATGTGAAAGACCCATTAGGATATTGGATTTGTGCTCTGCTAAAGTGGAACTGTTCTTTCTGATATAGATCTGTGGTAGAGTTCCAGGAAACCAGTAGTATGTTCCATTCAAGGATGCTACAGTAGGAAATAATTCCGGTTCTCGATACATTACTAAATCTTTGCATCTAAGTTTCCTTTCATAAGCCCAGATAGATGGAAGCAGGTAGATGACCTTGGCTCTTTTTGAAAAGCTGAACACAGTGCAACCTGGCTGGTATTCTGATGAAAGGCAATGAGGACATTCCAGAGCTGTATGCTCTACTGGGAAACTAAGAAAAAAGAAACCACATCCTTCAAGAAAGCAATATCAGACCATTAACTGTGGCCAAGAAAACTGCATGGATATGTCCCCAGGATCACCTGAACTTTGACTCAAACCTTTTTTTTTAGTATTATTTTATAGACCATCTGAAGTAGATTTAATTCCACTTTGTTTTGCATCAATTACTGATGCTAATAACTATTGTTTTTATTGTTTCTATCATTAAATCCCTTTATATTCCATCTTTCATCTGAAAGAAGTGAAAGATAGCCCACAACATGGAACAGCTGACAATCACAGCGAACAAGTATGCTGGAAGGAGATTGCATAATGCAAAGGGAGGGAGGAATCTGCAATACAGGTAGTTCTCAAGTTACCACCATAATGGAGCCCTAGACTTCTGTTGCTAAGCAAGGCATTTAAGTGAACTTTGCCCTATTTTATGATCTTTCTTGCCAGAGTTATTAAGTGAATCACTGCAGGTAAGTTAGTGACATGGTTGTTAAGAGCCACGGTGGTGCAGTGGTTAGAATGCAGTATTGCAGGCTAATTCTGCAGACTGCCAGCAGTTCAGTTCTGTCTGGGTCAAGTTGGAGTCAGCCTTCCATCCTTCTGAGGCCAGTAAAATGAGGACCCAGATTGTTGGGGTGACTCTGTAAACTGCTTATCGGAGGGATGTAAAATACTGTGAAGTAGTATATAAGTCTAAGTGCTATTACTAAGTGAATCTGGCTCCCCCATTGACATTGCTTGTCAGAAGGTCACAAAATGTGATCCAATGACCCCAGAACACAGCAACCGTTATAAATACATGCCAATTGCCAATCATCCAAATTTTGATCATATAACCAGCATGGAGATTGTTATAGTTCGGAACAAAGGGGAGGCCACACCAGAGCATCTCAATAACACACTTTATTCAGGGGAATAAAGGGGGCTGTCGCGTCTGTAAGCTAACAACAGACCTTCCAGCGAACAGCGGCTGGCTCGACCTAGCAGCCGGCTTTTATAGCCGGCTGTCGAAGGGAGCCAGCCAATGGGGGCTGCAAACGCCCCCGCAGTATGAACGGACCTGAGGGGGAACTTGTGTCAGCCCCGAGGACATAACACCCCTTCCCCCTAGATACGAACACGAATAGTCCTTTAAGTAAGCTGGTGGTTTGTGTGAGCGCCCCGACCGGCGCAGTTCTGGCGATGCACAAAGTGGCATAGAGTTCTGGGAGTCAGTAACTGGCCTTGCCGGGCAACAGGGTTGATCTGGAGTCCAGACTGGAGTCTGGGAGTGGTCACAGTCCTCGGGTTGGATTGTTAAATTGTCATTGTCACGCAACCCGGTGGTGTCGTCGGTTGGTACGGCTGATGACTCTGTAGGACGGTCCCGGTCTCACCGTCCGTTCCTCGATTCGGCTGGTGGCGACTGGTCACTCTGGAGGTCCCAGCTAGGATTCGGGTGCGGCGATTGGAGGGTCACTGAAGTCCCTGGGTCAGCGTCGGCATGTTCGCCCTGGCGACTTCTTATCTGGTCCAGATGCCTCCGCCAGATGCACCCGTCCCCCAACTGGATGCGGTATGACCTTGGCCCGGTGATGGCCACGATCTTCCCAGGTACCCACAGGGGATCGCCTGCGTAGTTCCTGACATAAACTTGGTCCTGTAATACAAAACTCCTGACCCTAGTGTTAGAGCCCAATGGTGTGTCTGGGCAATAGTGGGGATGCAGTCTATCCAGCACTGTCCTTAGCCGTCTGCCCATCAGTAATTCGGCTGGGGACTTGTTTGTGACAGTACATGGGGTCGAGTGTTGGCTTAAGAGAAAACGAGAGAGTCTGGAGTGCCAGTCGTCTTGAGTGAATCTTGCCAACGCCTCTTTTGCTGACCTAACGGCTCTCTCCGCCAACCCATTGCTAGCGGGATGGAAAGGGGCCGTTAGGATATGCCGGATGCCCAGGTTGGTGGCATACCGGCTGAATTCTGTGGACGTAAATTGGGGGCCATTGTCTGAGACTATGGTGTCAGGCAGACCGTGTGTGACAAATAAGCGGGTCAGAGCCTGGGCAATTGCTCGGGTGGTGGTTGTGGGTAGGAGAGCTACATCAATCCATTTGGAGAACGAATCCACGCCCACCAGGAAGGTCTTGCCGTGGAATGGCCCGGCCAAGTCAATGTGCAACCGTGACCACGGTGCGTTGGTACTTTCCCATTTGGTTGGGGTGGTGATCGGTGGTGCTGGCCTGGATTGTTGACAGGGGTGGCAGGAGATTACCCATTTCGTGATCTCGTCGTCCATGCCCGGCCACCAGACGTAACTCCGAGCCAACGCTTTCATCCGGACGATGCCAGGGTGCCCCTCGTGTAACGCCTTCAGGACGGGTGTGCGCAGAGGTTTTGGAATGACAACTCTGGTCCTCCATAACAGGCAGCCCTGTAAACTGGAAAGTTCTTGCTGGCGGGTTTTGAACGGTGAGAATTCAGTTGAGAGATTACCGCCCGGCCACCCCCTCCGTACCCAGTCCAGAACCTGGGCGATAAGTTTATCTTTTTTGGAGTGGAGAGCAATGTCGCCAGTGGTGACTGGGATGTCGAACTCACTGGCATCGAAAATGGCATGGACCGGGGCCGGGTCCTCCACGGGTGCTGGCAACGGGCAGCGGCTGAGGGCGTCGGCATGGCTGAGGTTTTTTCCTGGGCGGTGAACCAGTTTGTACGAGTAGGCCACCAGGAATAGGGTCCACCTAGTCATCCTGGGGGACAGGACTTGCGGTGTTTGTTTTTCTCCTGAGAGGAGCCCCAACAGTGGTTTGTGATCTGTGACAAGTTCGAAGTTGTGACCAAAAAGAAATTCATGGAATTTTTTGACCGCAGCAACGGCGGCTAGGGCCTCTTTGTCAATTTGGCTATAATTATGCTCGGTTGTTGACAAGGTTCTAGAAAAGAATGTGATTGGCGCTTCGGAGCCGTTGGGAAGTCTGTGGCTTAAGACAGCCCCGATCCCGAAAGGTGAGGCATCTGCAGCTAAGACTAGAGGAAGGTGCTGGTCAAATTGTATTAGGACAGCGTCCGAAGTGAGTAGCGATTTGACTGCCTTAAAGGCGTATTCCTCTTTGGGACCCCAATGCCACGGAGTGTTTTTGTCTAGAAGTCTATGCAACGGTTCTGCTACTGAGGCTTTGTGGGGTAGGAATGACGCATAGAAGTTTAGCAAACCCAGGAAAGCTTGTAATTCTGATTTGGAAGACGGAGTGGGTGCCTCGTGAATGGCTTTGACTTTAGACTCCACAGGGTGGATGTCAGAGGCGTCTATTTTATACCCAAGAAAGTCCACCTGCCTAGTGGCGATGGCACACTTCTCCCTTTTTAGTTTGAGGCCATGCTGCCTGAACCTATCCAATACCGCTCTGACTCTGAGAAAAAGTTGGGGCCTGTCCCTGGCTGAAATCAAAATGTCATCAAAGTATGGAACTATGCCAGGGAGGCCTTGCAGTATCCGTTCCATTAATGACTGGAAGATTCCTGGGGCGACGCTAACGCCAAATTGGAGGCGCTTGCATCGAAACGCCCCTCTGTGGGTGACAATAGTTTGTAGTTCGGCCGTTTGGTTATCCACAGGAAATTGCTGATAAGCCTGTGACATATCCAATTTGGCGAATATGGATCCCGGCTCAAATGTGTGTAGTAAGTGTTGGATTACTGGGACTGGGTATGCGCTAGTCTGTAGATAGCGGTTAATTGTGGTTTTATAGTCAGAACACATTCTGATACTACCATCTTTTTTAAGGGGTGTGACAATTGGAGTCTCCCATTTAGCAAAATCCGTGGGCTCGATCACCCCTTGTTGGAGCAATTTGTCCAGTTCTGCATCCAGCTTAGCGCGCAGAGCAAATGGTACTCTGCGCGGTTTTAAACGGACGGGAACTGCTTTGGGGTCCACCGAAAAGGAAATGGGCGTACCATTATAACAACCCAATTCATTGCTGAACACATCAGCATAGTCTGAAAATAGTGAGTCGATATCGGAAGGTGAGACAGCATGTACTCCCGTTAAGCTAAGGCCGAGATAGGGGAACCAATCCAACCCCAAAAGGCTAGGGAGGGCACCATCTACCACCACTAAAGGCAGATGGCCTTTAAAGGATTTGAATCTAACGAGGAACTTGCCTGTTCCGAGTACTGGAATATTCTTCCCCTGGTAATCCCTCAAGGTGAGACGACTCTTCTGGAGTTGCTTCCTGGACAGGTTGGGTCGTATTTTCTTAAGTGTGCTCCAAGAGATGATCGATAGTGCCGATCCGGTATCGACTTCCATAAGACAGGGTTTACCTTCTAAATGAATAGAGAGGGTAATTTTATTAGGTGTCAAAAAAGTGTGGTTAGCTTGGTAGCACGTATAACAATTTTCTACTTGCCTGGGTGGCCCCGGAGGGGAGTAAGGGGACGATGACTTTTGTGGAGCCGCGTGCATTGCCTGGCAGGCCCTGGCAATGTGGCCTTTCTTGTCGCAATTGTTGCAGGTGGCATTCCTGAACCTGCAAGTCGTTCTGGCATGGGGCCCCCCCCGCAGGAGAGGCACAACAGGATGTGTTTAGGCACGTTGCCGTTTTTTGGCCTAGCTCCTACCTGTGGCTGTTTGAAAGGTTTGAGGCAATGCACTTCTAAGTGTTCGGTGGGGTCTTCTTCACTCACTGCTTCCTCGGAATGAACAGTGACCGGACTGGGTTTGGCTGCGCTTCCTTGTATTTCAGTGGCCGATTGTGTCGCTAGTTCAGCGGCCAAAGCTTCCTCGATTGCCTGGGTGAGGTTGAGATCTTTTCTGGCCAGCAACCGCCTCTGTAACCTTACATCTCTGACTCCACAGACAAGTTGATCCAGGAGCATGTCGTCTAGGTAATTTTTTAATTCACAGTGGAGAGCTGCGGTTCTCAGGGCGGCCATAAACTGCTTGATAGATTCTCCATCTGTTTGTTTCCTCATACGAAAGGCAAAACCTCTCGCTATCTGCGATGGCTTTGGGGAATAATGGTTAGAGAGTGTCTCCAACAGCTCGGACCACGGAACGTTCTTTAATTCCCTGGGGGCGAGTAGCGCTGTGGCGGTATCGAATACTGTGGCCCTGCAGTAACTCAGGAAGTACGATTTCTTCCTGTTCTCTGTAGCGTCGGCCAGACCGATGGCATCAAGGTAGTGATTGAAGCGGTTTCTGTAAGAGTCCCACTTGTCTTCATCTGGCTTAAATGGCGGAAACGCCGGATTTGAATTCATATTGGGTGTTCAGTCTGTTGGTAGACTGACCAATCTCTCTCTGGGAATACAAGGCCCTGATAAGAATGGCAGCTGCAGTTTGCAGCGCTGCTTCAGCTCTAAAGGATCTCTCTGGGTTACACGCTCTGTGTGATTATGGCGGCTATTGCTGTAGCGCCGTAACTGACTTCCGTTTGAATTTTGCGCCCTTACAAGGGCGTAGGCGGCTATAGCTGTAGCGTCGTGCTGACAGCTATTCAAATCGCGCGCCTATGTGTTCTGGCGGCTGTGAGCGCAGCGCCGAAAGCTTCGCTAACAAGCAGAATCCGAACAGCAGCGGTTGGTTTCTGTGCTTAATGCTGGGCGGCTGAGGTTCTCAGTGCCCCACTTCTCTCACGTAGCTTTTTTTTTAACTGAGCGGCTACACGCTCCACTTTCACTTCCGCAATCAACGACTGACCGAGCTCTCAAACGGCGCGGCTACGGTTCAGCGTTTTGGTGTGTGTTTCAGCTCTTTTGGTATTGCTGCTGGTTGGCCAGATCCCATCCTCGTCGCCAATGTTATAGTTCGGAACAAAGGGGAGGCCACACCAGAGCATCTCAATAACACACTTTATTCAGGGGAATAAAGGGGGCTGTCACGTCTGTAAGCTAACAACAGACCTTCCAGCGAACAGCGGCTGGCTCGACCTAGCAGCCGGCTTTTATAGCCGGCTGTCGAAGGGAGCCAGCCAATGGGGGCTGCAAACACCCCCGCAGTATGAACGGACCTGAGGGGGAACTTGTGTCAGCCCCGAGGACATAACAGAGATGCTGCAGGATCATAAGTGTTGAAGTTACTTACAATCAGTCACTTTGTTTTTCAGTACAATTGTAACTCCAAACTGCCACTAAACAAATAGTTCTAAGTCTAGGACTATCTGCATTATGCAAATTCCCTAATTCCTACCAGCTGGTCCTTGGTTTCCTTCCTGTATGGTCTCCTGGAATGTTTCATCATTTCCCAGCAGTACCTTTCCCAAAAGAAAAGTTATTCAGAACATATCCTTTTCTATTCCAGGACCCTTACTGCTAGTATATTACAAGCCACCTGTAAAAGGAGCAGCTGGATGCTTTCCAGGCGAAAAAGGGAAGAATCCTATATTTATGGAACAAAAAGGTTTGCAATCAATCACTGAGATATAAAAACTGCCTTAGTCCTACCATAATGAATGGATAAAGCCCAGTGCATAACTGCAGCTAGAATGCAAAAGCTGGATATGCAAAAGGAAAATATTCTGCATCAAAAGCCAGGACATTATTTATATTTAATAATAATATATCTAATATATTAAATGTATTAAATCAGCACAATCTAATTCTTAGAATCATAAATTCAGTTAAAGAATGCAATAAATAGACCCTTCCAACCTTATAGAAGAAACTATTTAGGCCATCAAGTCCAACTCTCTCTTCATATGGAAACAAACATTGGTGCCAGATGGGAGGGAACAAGGAAGGAATTATCCTGGCTGAAGTAAAAGAAAGAAAGGCTGAGTTCTTATAGTGATTTGTTTGCTTGGGGCAGTGAGTGTATGCATATAACAATTGTAATTATTAAACCATGGTTCAGCATCAGGGGTGAGCTGCTACTGGTTTGCACCGGTTCGGACAAACTGGATGTTAACTTTAAATCCGTTTTGCTGAATGTAATTGATTGCAAACCTTTTTGTTCCATAAATATAGGATTCTTCCCTTTTTCTCCTAGAAAACATCCAGCTGCTCCTTTTACAGGTGGCTTGTAATATACTAGCAGTAAGGAATAGAAAAGGATATGTTCTGAATAACTTTGTACTTGTAACTGTAGTTGCAATGACTACAATGGCCCCTGCCCACCCACCCCACCCCACCCCATCCCTCCCAGGAATCTCTATGCAGCCCATTTTTTATCCCAGGTAAGTGCAGGGCCTGCACAAAAGCTTGGGGAGGGGGAAAATGGGCCTCCCGGAGGCTCTGGAAGGCCAGAAACAGGCCCATTTCTGGTCTCTGGAGAGCCTCTAGAGCCCAGGGAGGCTGTTTTTGTCCTCTTGGAGACTAGAAGAAAGCCTCTGGAGCCTGGGGAGGGTGAAAAACAGGTCTCCCAGAAGTTCCGGAAGACCAGAAATGGGCCTATTTCCAGCCTCCAGAGGGCCTCTGGAGCCCAGGGAAGCTGTTTTGCCCTCCTAGAGGCTTGAGAAAAGCCTCTGGAGTCCAGGGAGGGCAAAAATGGGGCCCCTACTATGGTTCAGGAGATTGACTAGGCCACACCCACCATGGCCATGCCAAGCTAGCAACTGGGCAGAGAACTGGTTGCTAAATTTTTTGAAGCCCACCCCTGTTCAGTATGTTGTGTGAAAAGCTAATTCAGGTTTATTTAGGAAATCACAGTTAAAGAGACTTGGTTTACTGTGTCATATGAACCCAATTAATATTAAACAATCTTTGGTTTCTATCTTAGGCACACTTTCCTAAGTTTAAGCCACAATGTATTTGCTGAACCTTACTTCAGAGCAGATATCTATTCTTAATCAGAAATGTAATAAGCCCTTCAGTTTATCCTGTAGTTTATATCATTAGTCTCTCAATAAATAATTGAGACAACATTTTTGTAGCATTTTTATTTTGCTCTTCAGCTTGGCACAGATAAAATATGAGTTTCTGACATCAAAAGGAAATGAGCTCAGTCCCCAGACAGACAGGGGAAGCTATAGACGCCTACTTTCCATGTTGGTTCAGCCCTGAAATGTTCCTGCTGATGCTATAAAAATGCCAACAGTCTCCATTATCTGATTCTTTCTCTGTAAACAGATGCTCTAACTATCTTAGTAAAGAAATAAAAAGTATTTAGTAAAGAAACTTCCATGGATTTCTATAAGTTTTTACCAGCTTGTTGCATTCAATCAGCATTGTTCATTTGTCTTTCTCCAACATTTTAACTCTGACACGCCGTTCCATATGTCTAAATGTTTCCTCTAATTCAAAAGAGGTGATCTCTGCAGTGAGCAGATCAAAGACTGCAATCTGATGCCCTCAGGCCACCCTTAAGCCCCACCCAAGCCCCTGCGAAATTGCTACCAGACTATCATTTAAATATGGCAACATGGATAAAGATTTTAATAAATAACCAGAAAATAATTACATTAAATATGTAAAGGTTTAATTACATTTAAATGCAAATAAAAGAAATCAAATTTAGTTTCCCACTCTGCACTCTCATTACTTTATAGAATACAGACCTCAGCATATCACTCAAAGTGCCAAGAAATGGAACCTGCCTCAGAAAAGTTCTTTGTATAGCACAGAATCCGAGAGTGGGGAGGATGCAATGAGAACTTCTGTTTGGTTACACTTAGTAGTAAAGGCCAAGAAAATATCCTTCCATGGTTAATCCATAGATCAGATCCTGAAGGTACACACACAAAAAAAATCTTGCTACAAATAACTCTTATATTACCATGAGATGACTTCATAGGTTACCCTTGGAATGTGACAACTTGGTACAGCCAACTTGTCATGGCCAACTCGCTGTGGCTATCTTGTAGTGGGACAAATCACTGTGACCAACTCACTGCAGGACAATTCTCTGCAGGTCAATTCAACAATTCAGTTTAAGTATTTTAAAAAAAATTTTTTAATATTTTTATTATTCACATTTCATTTAGTCTCTCCTTTTTTTCCCCTTTCTTTAATGGTCCTATTCTACAATTTCTTCAATATTTGTGTAACTCTTGTCCTGCAGCTACTTGTCCTGTGACAAGTTGGCCATGGCAAGTTGTCCTGCAACAAGTTGGCTATAGCAAGTTGGACATGGCAAGTTGGCCAAAGCAAGTTGGACATGGTGAGTTGGCTGTGCCGAATTGTCCCAGATCTGATTAACTTAGTGGTTGATAACATAGCATTTCTATGGCAGGTCTCATTATAATCTCAAGATAGAAGGTCACTGTTGGTGTCATAACCAAAATGGTTCAGCAACCAAGCACATGTTATTTGTCCTTGTGAAAATTCCACAGGACCTTTACGCTGATACAGTAATTCATAACCAGCCAATGATATTTACTAGGTTACCTGTGTGACTAAGTTAAGACTGGGCTTATACATGAACCATGAGGGGTGGTGTTTCTGGAAGTTCTGTGATCAGTGGAAGCTTATCTTACATAGGAGATATCCGAGTGGGTTGCCGTCTTTGCATCCCACTTTATCTTTCTCACAGCTGTTACACAGATTGTTGCTTAAAAGAGACGGCTGATAAAACCAACATTTACAAGCAGCAATTTGTGTTCTTAACAGATTTAAATGTGGAATGATGTGATTGCTTATTTCCTTATAATGTCACCAGAAGCATCTTGTTTCTAATCAGCAGACAAGTTTTTGCACCTAAGAAAATCTTGCATTTAAATTGCAACCCAAAAGTGACAAATGAGTGGCTAAATCCATGGCTTTTATGTGCCTGAATGGAGATTTGAAAGCTTTTTGGTAAGGGGCAGAAACAGGAAGAAATAGTGAAAAATGCAGGATCCAATCTTGGTCAGTGACTGGGACCAGAGGTTTGGACTTCTGAGATTTTGGGAAACTCTAAAAAGTATGATCATAGAAGCCCAGACCAGCACAATACTACTGAGAAAGAAAAACATTCAAGAAGAAACCAGCATGGCTGCACAAAGATTTCTCTGGCAAGGAAAAAAGGACAAGTACAAAAAATGGAAAGAAGGACATGCAACTAAGGCAGAATATCAGCAGATAGCCAGAATCTGCAAAGTCGAAGTCAGGATAGCAAAGGCTCAGAATGAACAAAGACTTGCAACAAAAGTCAAAGATAATTTAAAAAATATCTTCCAACATATAAATAACAAGAAAAAAATCAAGGAAACAGTTGGTCCACTAAAGAGAGAAGGTGGCAAGGAAGTAAGAGGCAACAGAGAGAAAGCAGAACTGCTTAACTCATTCTTTGCATCAGTCTTCACTCAAAAAGAAACTATAGCTCAACACACCAAAAACATAACTGTAAAAGACAGACCAGAAATAAAACTTAAAGTAAGAAAAAAAATAGTAAGAGAACACCTGTCTGATCTTGATGAACACAAATCACAGGGGCCTGATGGATTACATCCCAGAGTTTTAAAGGAGCTGGCAGAGGTCATCTCAGAACCACTGCACCATATCTTTCAAAAATCCTGGAGCACCGGGGAACTGCCAGAGGACTGGAAAAGAGCTGATGTGGTTCCCATCTTCAAAAAAGGAAAAAAAAACCAGACCCAGGAAACTATAGATCAATCAGCCTAACATCAATACCTGGGAAGATACTGGAAAAGATAATTAAAAAAAAACAGATCTGCCAACATCTAGAAACAAGTAAAGTAATAATTAGCAGTCAACATCCAACCAAACTTATTTCATTCTTCAACAAGTGACTCAATTAGTAGACCAGCAAAATACTGTGGTCATACTGTATTTAGATTTCAACAAGGCATTTGACAAAGTAGACCACAAGCTAGAAAAAAGTGGAATAGATTGCATCACCACTAGATGGACTTGCAACTGGCTGACAAACTGTACTCAACGAGTAGTCCTTAATGGGTCTAAGTCTACATGGAGGGAAGTAAGCAGTGGGGTGTCACAAGGTTCCGTCTTACGCCCAGTACTCTTCAATATCTTTATTAAAGACTTAGATGAGGGAGTAGAAGGGGAACTTACCAAATTTGCAGATGATACTAAGCTGGCAGGAATAGCTAACACCCAAGAAGATAGGCTCAAGATCCAGATGGATCTTAACAGACTAGAACACTGGGCTGTATCTAACAAAATGAAATTAAATATAGAGAAAAGTAAAGTCCTACACTTAGTCAAGAAAAACCAAAAGTACACATATAGACTGGGTGAAACCAGGCTCAATAGCAGTAACTGTGAGAGGGATCTTGGAGTCTTAGTGGACAACCAGCTAAATATGAACCAGCAGTGTGCAGCAGCAGTCAAAAAAGCTAATGCAATCCTAAATTGTATTAACTGAGGGATACAATCAAGATCAAGGGAAGTATTAATACCACTCTATAAAGCCTTAGTAAGACCACACCTAGAGTACTGCATCCAGTTTTGTTCACCACATTATAAAAAAGATGTTGAGACTCTAGAAAAAGTGCAGAGAAGAGCAACCAGGATGATTAGGGGATTGGAGGCTAAAACATACAACGAACAGTTGCAGGGAACTGGGCTTGGCTAGTCTAGTAAAGAGAAGGACCAGTAGTAGTCTTCCAATATTTGAGAGGCTGCCACAGGGAGGAAGGGGTCAAGCTATTTTTTTAAATGCCTGTAGGCCAGATAAGGAATAATGGATGGAAACTGAACAAGGAGAGATTTAACCTGGAAATAAGGAGAAACTTTCGGAAAGTGAGAACAATCAACCAATGGAACAGCTTGCCCTCAGAAGTTATGGGAGCGCCATCACTTGAGACTTTCAAGGAGAGATTGGACTGCCATTTGTCAGAAATTGTGTAAATCCTGCTTGGGTGGGGGGTTGGAACAGATTACCTACAAGGTCCCTTCCAACTCTGTTTATCTATTAGGGACTCATGGTAGAGTCCATCTTCAGGAAACTTCTCTCTAGCCGAGTGTGTCAGTAGTGGGATCCTACCTTACTTGCTATCGGTTTGGTGGGTGATCATGCATGTGCATGCATCTAACAAGTCAATCAGCTAGGAGGATGAAGAATGAAAAGCTAGGAGTGACCCTCCTACCCTCTGATGCACTTTTCGGTCTTTTATCCTCTCAGCTGATTGTCAGAGGCTTTTTTTCCTTTTTTCAGCCGATAGGAGGCTCTTTTTTACTACCAGTTTGGCTGAAGTAGTCGTGAATTTTACTACTGGTTTGACTGAACTGTGCCGAACCAGTAGCATACCATCACTGGAGTGTGTGCTAAATAGTGAAGAGTGCTTGAAAAGGTATTTCATATATGGTTTACTGTTTCTGAATTTTCATTCTGAGTTGGAGAATCGAACAGTTTCCTCAGTGGATGAGGAACACCTTGTAATCTGATTTAATAAACTCTGTATTATCTATGATCAAACTTAGCTTGACCCTTTTCCCTATTATCTTTTTAATATATTTGCCAATAACTATATAACTTCTAACCTAAATATTCTAGCCCTTCGGTGATGGTTAAATCTCCAGTTTCTGTTGACCATAATAAGCAAAAAGAAAAGAAAAAAAAAACATATCAAAAGCATATAATTTCTTGTCTCAGGGCTACTGCCAACCTGACATCTCCAAACTTTTTATCAAACTATTATTTTGACAGTTGTGACAAAAGGGAATGTATTCTAAATCTGACTTGAAAGGATGCTATTATAGTTAATTTTATTTGAATGTACATATAGATGAAATCAAATCCATTTTAAGACTGCAATCCACAGCATGTGATTTGATGGCCATAAATCTCACAACAGGAGAAGCTGTACACCTTTGATGTGGATCTGTAGTATGGAATGGGAATTCTGGGATTTATAGCCCACAAAAATATGAAGACTGCATGGATCCGAGCTAAGGGAGGGAGACTTTTAAACTGAACTCCATGCTTTTTTTTTAGAGTCCAGATTAAATACTCTCACGCTGGTCATGCAGAAAACATTGAAAATATACAAAACTGAGACTTATTTGGCAATGAAAGTTACAGCTGCTTGGCAACTTGCAACTGATAGTCCTTTGTGGCAATTTCTTGACAATGTTCTACATGCTTGGTTTTATTTGTGCAATTCCTCTTGATCCCAGAGATACACACATTCGTAGGCATGCCTACGTTTTAACTAACCCCATAACTGGCCCCAAGACAGCCTTGGGTATTCATGGTAGTTTCACCAGGATTAGATATGTCTAAATGGAAATATAACTATATAACTAGGAAGCAATCAATTCCTACATAAGTTTCTTCTCCTTTTCTTTCCATTCCAAGGAAGAGGAAATATTACTTTATAAATATGTATGTGTGCTATGAGTGTGTCTGGAGTGTTGTTGTACTGAGGTAAATGACACTTACATTACCTACAATAAGATATTTCTCTTCAATAGTATTTGAACATAAATATAGTTACTTACTATTATCCCAGACTCCTTTACTCTGTAGTCCTCAATCACCCTATTGTTGAAGCTTGCTACATATAAAAAAATACAAGATTTTTTTTTTAACTAGCAAAAACTTCAGCAGCAACAACAACAAAACCCCTCAGAATCAGACATGGATGCTTTTAGAATTTCCTGCCCAACTCATTCTGAATTTTTAATGATTTGGATAGTGTGAGTAGTTGAAACAGATGCTATCAGCTCTGCATTTTGGCGAAAGATGAAGCAACAGAGGCTAATATATTCATGCTGTTTGCAAACTGAAAACACAACAGTTCACCATTCCAGAACACACTTATGGAGAAGAGAAGTTATCCAGTCTTTAGTATTACTCAGGGCTATCATTAATATCTAAATATAACCATGATTTCTGGGGCTGGAATCCAATAGACCTTTGTGGAATGAAAAAGCACTGAAAATTGAAAGAGAAGTGCACCTCCTGCTCTATAATCCAGAAGACAACAGGCAGCAGAGAGGTGTACAGATAACCATATTTTAAATTATAATTGAAGAAGTTTAAATTTGAACAGCCTGGTGTTAGACAGACCCTGATGAGTTTGAGCACTGTGCCTCCATTTCCTTAAATACATTCACAAAAAGAATGGGAAAGAAGAATCACATGGCCCTCTTGGAACCAAGTGTCATAGAAGCCATAGCAAATAATAAAATAAAAATAAATGAGATAATAAATGAAGAAGGAAATAAGTAAAACATGTATACTAGCTCGATACTCATGCTTTGCTACAAAAGTATGTGATCAGCTTAGTTTGAGGGGAGGAAAATAAGGGGAAAAATGTGCCTCTGTGTACCAGCATCTATCAGTATTCATCTGGCTAGTATCCTTTCAGTGTGTGAGGGCTGTTTGGAAAGTGAAATAGTATTTGCTGTGTGAGCAAGAAGGAGACAGCAAGGAGCCTGGGCATGGCTTAGCTCAACTGTTCAGTACTAAAGCAGCTTGGTGCTGTGAAACCGAAACTGAAACTCCTCTCCTTTGCTTGTGTTTTGCATTTGGAAGAGATTGCTTTTCAGGTGGGGAGAGGGAGTATAACTCCTTAGCATCAGAGTGTGTTACTAATAATATAGGAAATATTAATGTTTTGATGGTCATTTCAAAAAATCCTTTCTTAGTGAGCACCTAGAAGCCAAGAGGAACATATGTGCCAAATTTCAAGTTTGTAGGGTTTACGGTTCTGGAGATTTTTTGCATGATATGTGAGTGGCATTTCACTTTTATATACTATATATAGATTGGAAAGTCTCAGACATATGGCTTGGGTAAAACAAATTATCATCATTAATTTAATTTTCATTTACATAAGGGTTTTTTTTTGTGTGTGTGATGCTTACAAAGATTCAATTTTGTCTTCTGAGTTATGGTAGGTCTCAGAGGCATCAGGTATGAGCCTCAAGTCACCTAAACTAGATGTGTTAAAGTGCCAGTTTCAGTTCACTTGTTCTGGTGGTTTCAGTGGGACTACAACACCACTTGCTTTAACGGGACCATTAGTTTTAATAGACACTTGAATTTCTTCCCAAGATGGGGCATGCAATATTTCTTCTTTTACCACACTCTCTTCTTAAATACCCCATTCCCATTGCATTCAATTCACTTTCTTTTGACATATCAATTTATAACAAATTAAGCAGGAGCAAGTACTCATACCCAGTCATTTTCTTTTCTTTTAACAAACATGCGTTCCTTTCCATGGACTACACATTGCTCACTAACGTTTTGCCTGCTTTTGAACAGCTTCCCATTTTTCTATTTACCAGGTAGTCCTCAATTTACAACACAGTTCATTTAAGTTACAATGGGAAAGAGTGACTTATAACCATTTGTTTGCACTTACGACCTTTCTAGCATCCCCGTGATCAAAATTCAGATGCTTGGCAACTGGCTCATACTTATGACTGTTGCTGTGTCCCAAGATCATGGGATCCCCTTTGGCAGCCTTTTGACAAGCAAAGTCAATGGAGAAGCCGATTCACTTAACAACCATGTTGTTTGTTGGCGCAGTGGTTAGAGTGCAGTACTATAGGCTACTTCTGCTGACAGCTGGCTGCCTGCAATTTGTTCAAATCTCACCAAGCTCAAGCCTTCCACCCTTCTGAGGCTAGTAAAATGAGGACCCAGATTTGTTGGGGGAAAGATGCTGACTCTGTGAACCGCTTAGAGAGGGTTCTAAAGCATTGCAAAGCAGTATATAAGTCTAAGTGCGAGTGCTACTAACTTACCAATTGCAGCGATTCAATTAACAACCGTGGCAAGGAAGGTCATAAAATGGGGCAAAACTCTTTTCTCACTTTGGGCTCAATTGTGGCCATAAGTCAAGGACTACCTGTACTTTGCCATCTTTAATCAACGTTCTTCCACTAAGTATGAATTGCAATTGTTCTCCTCATTTTCCATATTAAACAACTATCTTCTTCCTGGCTACATTTTCCAATCTGTAATCTTTGTTGAATCAAATGTATTCAAGCTGTTAACCAACAATACCATATCATCTGCATATGAAAGTACAAGTACATTCATTTTCTAACTGACACAGCTATCATAAGCATTCCCATAAATACAGTAAACATGCAAGAGGACAATGTACATCTTTATCTTCCTCTCTATTCGGTGTTGAACTACTTGTTAAGTCTTCCATTTACTCCCACATATCCTTTATTTCCATCCCATATCATTCTTATTGTATTAAGCAACCAACCATCAACTCCATATTCATGCAAAACATTCCATCCTTCCATGTAATTCATTCTATTATCTGATGTCTCTAAATGAATATACATTAAACATTCTTTCTCACATCCATATATTTCTCAGTCAGTTGCTGAAAAGCAGAAGTATAGTCCAAGAAAAAAATTACATTGTAATTTCTAACATTTGCTAATTGTCCCCAGAGTTTTGCAGAACACTTTTCCAGGGATACTTAGCAAATCACTTGCCCTGTAGTTTTTGGTTTACTCTTTCAATCTTTTCCTTTGCACAGGAAAACTGTATACTTCCTATCACCAGGCACAAATGCAGCCGTAACACATGTAAAAATGACTTTCACACACCTATAAGCAAACAATATTTATAGTTAATATTTTTTTATTCTAGTTTATATATTTGCATATTATAAACCTGCATGTTTCTTCTTCTACCTGCATATTACCTTCATATATTCTGTTCGTGTGTGTATGTGTGTGTGTGTGTGTGTGTGTGGGCATCTGGGTGTGTGTGTATATTAATTATATCTGCCATATGTGTCATCGGACGTTGGTGATCATGTTGGTGAGATAGATAGATAGATAGATAGATAGATAGATAGATAGATAGATAGATGATAGATAGATAGATAATATCTTTTTAATGTGCTGTTGGACACTGACATACATAGAATTAGTATCAATTCCACTTTTCAATGTACCACTATCGTTCAGTTATTTCTAACTCATTGTGATCCATGAATATCATTTCATTAGGGTTGTTTGTCAGTGACTGATATCTTGTGTTCTTGCAAACTTATTCTTTCACTTCCAGTGATAATATCTTGTCTACTAGACCTTTTTATTTTTCCCAAGCATCAAGGTTTTCTCCAATGATTTTTTATTTGCAATTAGGTGCTCAAAAGATTTAAGCTTGAGACTCATTATTAATGCTTTCAGTAAGCCCTTTTATTTTATTTTACCTAGTTCTGAATTATTTGTTTTTCTTGTAAGCCAAGGTTTTCACAACAATTTTATCCAGCACCACAATTCAGTCATCCATTTTTCTTTATTAGGTCTTTCTGTTCATCCAGCTTTCGCAACTATAACTTAATACTGGGCATACCATAGCCTTGACATCATGTATCTTTGTTGTCAATGTGATGTCTCTCTGCATCAAAAGTTAGTCATAGTTTTTCTCTTAAATAGAAAATGTGTATTTATTTCAGGGCTGTAGTCACTATCCTTGTGCACTTTGAGTCTAAGAAGGTAACATCTGCTACTACTTCAGCACAGTCAAAAGCATTTGAATAATAAAGAATATAGCAAAAAACATATGTCTTTTTGGAACTCCTTTTCTTTTTCCATTACCCATGTGATGTCATTTGTCCTTGTTCTTTTAAATCTAACTTGTAAAGTTGGCAATTCTTGTTATTTATAATTATAAGTTCAGACTACAAAATCTTGAAAAATACCTTACCAACATGTAAAATAAGAGCAACAGTTTGATACTTTAAGTGTCCTTTAGTATGATCCTTTTTAGCAGCGAAAAATAAATTAGTTTTCCATATCTCCTTATAGGTGTCATATAGCACTTTAACTACATCATCTTATAATAGTTTAAACACTTTGGCTGCTGTTTGATTAACTCCTGCAGTGTTATTGTTAGTAATATTATCTAGGGTCCATTTAATTTCACTTTTCAGAATGTCTCTCACTAATTCAGTGAACAAGCCTTCATACAAATAACTGATTGTTTTTGTACAGGGCTTCACATATTTGCATCATCTCTTCTTTGTATCTTTTTTCTCTCCTGGATCCTTTTCATTTGTAGCCTTTTCTCTGACCCATTTTTTTTTAAATTACATTCTATCCTGATTTCTGTGATTTTCTTAGATCAAACAGTTGTTCCTGTTTGACTATTGCCCTCAATTTCTTTGCATTCCTTATTTAAATATAACTCAGTACTCTCCTGTGGAACTCATTGTATAGTTATTTTCTTTTACTTCTGATATGTTTTGCTTTCTATCTTTCCTGAGCTATTTTCAACGTATCAGCAAATTACCATTTCAGTTTCCCTTGCTTATTGCCTTTCAGATTGTTTTTGTTCGTTTCATCTTTAATAATGTCCCAAATTTCAGTCCAGAGTTTTTCAGGCACTCGATTAATCAAATGGAATCCATTGATTTTATTACTTACCTTCATGGAATAATCATATAGAATATTGCTGAGCTTGTATCTTGTTGGTCTGATTATTATTTGGTTTTTTTTTATTTAGTTTATGTTGAAATTTTGCAAAGCAGAGTTTATGATTTGAGTTATAGTTAGTAGTCTTGTTTATTGATATCTGAATAAAGCTTTGCTTGCAGAGTGTATGGTTAATTTTCTTTTGATATTGTCCATCTGTCAAGTCCAGACATTGTTTTTTAGATTATTAGAAGTAAGCATTTGCAATATACATTAAAATTTTATGACATAACTCTAGTGCCCTCCCTCCTGTTATATTTCATGCAACAACATTATTATTTTTAGTTCTTCCTGATGCAAATTTCTTTCCAATCTTAGCATTCCAGTTTCCCAGAATCAATGTGTGTTCAGTGGTGGGATTCAATGTTTTTTACTACCAGTTCTGTGGGTGTGGATTGGTGGGTGTGGTGTGGCTTGGTGGGCATGGCAGGGGGACTATACTCTAAAATCTCCATCCCCACCTGACTCCAGGAGAAAGTTACTGCAAAATCCCATTATCCCCACCCCACTAACCTGCTTTCCAGCTCCGTCCTCTTGTGCAGGACAACAAAAGAAGACCCAGCCAATCAGCTGGGATTCAGAAGGCAGAGAATAGATGGGGCCAGGGCCAGTCAAAGGTGATATTCCAAACTACTCAAAATTTCCACTACTGGTTCTCCGAACTATTCAAAATTTCTGCTACTGGTTCTCCAGAACTGGTCAGAACCTGCTGAATACCACCTCTGGTTGTATTGACAAAATGTTGCAAATCATCATAAAACTATTCAACTTTTACTTCTTCTCTATCTGTAGCTTTGTCACTGCAATACAGATGACTTCACTCGGACACCAAGTGAATGCATTCTGTCATGGGAAGGGTGTTGTATCAAAGCATTGATTTTGACACACTTAAAAAAAATAATTATCAATATTCCATTGCTTCAATATTTTTAATTATTTATTTATTTGTCTATTTATATCTATTTATATAGCTACCTATCACATAAAGGTGATTTGCCGATTTCCAAACTTGATGCTCTTCTCATGTGAAGTGACCCATCGCAGTCCATTTCAGTTTGTTGATTTCCCAAATTACACTGTTGAATCATTACACTTCCTTTCTGATAATATCAAGGCTGCCCAACTTCATGGTTCTGACACTCCATGGGCCAACTGTATACATTTCTTTGCAGTGTCAAATTTTCCTTTCGTGTTGGGCATAGCTGGACATCCTTTTGGCCTCAATCCAGTCATATTATAAACACCATTGTCAACCTGGGGGTGGGTTTCGCCTTCCAGTATTATATTGGTACTGTGGTGGTTGTGAATGTCCATTTAATTGTCCTTGAAATAGTTGGGTTGCCTTTGTTCCTCCAGTGAATTATGCATTAGCCTGCCCCTTTGCCCACGAGCTGCCTATCACAAGTGAATATTCTTGGAATGCACATTGCTAGCATCATTGGGATATGCAACCCCCTTCACTACTCCAAAACAATATTACAGGAAAGGAACCATTCACATACAAAACTTTAAAGTTAATTTTTCCGGCATTATCTCATGTCAGATTTCATTCTGTCATTTCATCATTTTTATTTCAAATTCATTTTACTCTGCTGGAGGTTGTTTAGCTCTTTCCACCCACTTCCAAAGCATTTTCTTTTCCATCAAATTGCTTTACATATCCTCTGCCCCTTTTTATTCTTAACAGCTCCTCACTCTTTTATGCTATAACAATCCTTTTCTCTGTAAACCTAATGTACAATACCTTTCCCAGTTTTCATTTTTCCCCATAACAATCAATCTATTATATATAGTTCATTCCTTCTTCATTATTCTTTATTTAATGTATAATTTCATCAAAGATTTTTTAAAAAATACTTCTTATTGTTAGTGTAACTTCCAGGGATTGTAGAGACAATCATAGCATCTACTGTATCTGTGGGTATGAATGCATATTATAACGTATGATATATATCATATATGAGAAAGACATCTACAGATTTGTGAATACATGTGACATATTAAAAAGGGTATTCAAACAACCCGTTTCATTTTAATAACCTTTTTGGGAATACCCCTGTTACATGATATAATAGGGCTAATTGAAGAATTACCTGAGATATTCAGTTAGGTCAATGAAAGTATGTTCTGCCTTCTAATGACTCCAATTAGTCAATGGCTATTTGCATATGAACTTGACCAATCCCCTCCCCCCAAAAAAAACCTCAAATTGAATCAATTTGCATAGTCAAGTTTGTCTTAATTTGATGATTCATTCAGGCATTTGAATATAATTGATTGTTTGAATTGAATGTAATTTCAATATTTTTCTGAATCAAATTGTGGGATAACAATAACAATCAGTCCAGATCAATCTGCTGCTGGATGACAGCTTTTTTTTAAAGTTTATAGGCTGTAATCCATCATATTGATCAAATGTAGATTGGAAGATAGATGATTTTCAATTTCCAGATTATGGCTGAGAAAAAGTGATGGGCCCAAGGTCACCCAGCTGGCTTTCATGCCTAGAAGGAGACTAGAGCCTGGATCTTATTGATCTTAGTCTGGCAAGTTAACCACTACACTATATTGCCTTTCCATACACACATATGAAATATTGTGTACTATCAAGTCATTATCAATTCTTAGCCACATAGATTGATTTTCTCCATGATAATTCGTCCCTAACCTGGTTTTTCAGGATTTCCAACAGGGCGCTCGTTGTAATTTTATCCAGCCACATTGCTGCTGGTCATTCACTTCTTCAACTTCCTTACATCTTTTCCAGGTAGCTAGATCTTCACATAATGTGTCCAGAGTTGGATATTTTGAGCCTGACTATTGTGTTTCAAGTAAGAACTGTGGGTTGAATCATTCAATAATTCTCTGGTTTGTTTCGAGGAGCAGGGGGTTTGGCTTACACTGACATCCTTAAGAGTTTTCTTCAACACCAAATAAGCACAGAATATCTTTTGTGACATGTAGTCTTGGACACTAGATCGAAAAAGAATAGATGCTCTTGAGTGCATTATTAAAGCTTCTGTGGTCAGCAGTCTTTATACACTGAGAATATACCCACACATTTATTTCAAAGAGAGCTGCTTCTCCAGGCCTTAGATTTCTTTATAGGCCTTTTAGTTATTTATAAATTTGCTCCTGCTCCTTTCCTATGTCTGTGTAAAGTTTAAAATGCTTTGTGATCTTCAGTTTTATTCTTTATTATGGTTACTGAACGATACGTGCTTTGTGGTGGAAGAAAAGTGGTTTTAAATTGTAAGCTTGTTACAATTACTAATTAAGTATAGGGAACACTATTTCTAATATATTTTTAGAATATAAAAAGAGAAAAGAGGAGGAAAGTGTTAAACTACTCAAAGAATAGAACAATAATCTTGCTAAATTGTTTAAAGACTAAGCACTCCATTTTCTGTACTTAAAAAGAACTATGTTAGATGACCATGAGGACTAGAAGGTTACATCTTACTGCTGTGTCCTTGGATTCCAGATATTTTTCGTGTTTGATTCTCTCTTTTCAGATATTTCAGCTTCCAAGAGTTCCAACATAATATTTTTATTTTGTTTCCAAACCATAAATTTTATCCCTAGATCAAATTGACATTACTGATTGTATCCCAAACAAAATATCAATGATGATAAGGAAGACAAGGGCATACTCGGTCTTTGTGTAGGGTAGGTTGGGGAAATCAATATGAAACTCATTGGGGCAATGAGCAAAAGATTAGAGAGTAAATTGATGATATTTTAAAACTGTTTCAAAAGTATAATCAATACTAGGACCAAGAGAAGAAAAAAGACCCATTCTCTGGGAATGATTTCTGATTGATAGGATGTATATATTTTAGCTGACATCATGAATGGGAGGACATTTTTGTATTTTTAATGGAAATACATTTATTTATTAAGGAACTGTTTTCAACTGTAATATTTGAAAAAAAAGAGTTCTAAGACAACAAGACACAAGGTGACTGAAAGCATGGGTTAATATTTTAAGTTAAGAAAAGATGAACCTGGAGGTGGCTGGGGGTTAAATAAAAGAGATCAGTTAGGAACCAACCATGATATCCATATAAATATGGATTAAGGATTAAGGCCAAATTAAATTAAAGGATATATGGAATATATAAAACTAGATTTCCATAAACGTAAGAGAACATCAATAAAACCTACAATGACAGCCTATCAATAGGCTGGATGAGATTATCATTTCAAAGGCTGATGTAATGATATGTGGGAATGACTTTGGAGACAGGAAGGAGGGGAAGATAACCTGCTAGGGAGTAATTAGATAAGAGAGGGCACAGCTCACAGCTGTATAACTGGGTAGAGAAAGAAACTCAGAAAGGAATGTCCTAATTTATCAGGCTGTAAAAAGAGAAACAGAAGTTTTGTATTATCAGACTGGCAAGATTTGCTTAATGTAGTCTTACAATAAAGTAGAATTAGCTTTCTGAATTTCTTTCTTTGCCCATTATGTAGCTGTGGGCTACACCCTCTCTTATTTTTATGTTGTCTTTGTTCTTTGCTTTTTGATGGAGGGCTTATTCCACTATTCTTGAGAAGAAGGACTAATTTTAGTCCAATCTTTCTTTCCTGATCATTGTAGGAATTATATCATCTTTGGTGTGTACTGGCATTTGTCAGAATTTCTGCACATTTTATACATATGTTTTTTCAAATTACTTTTGTTGTGCTTGAACTTTAATCCAGGTTCCCTTTCCCCACTTTTTAACTTGGGTATATATTGTTTCTTTAAGATAGCAGTATAGTATTTTCCTAATTATAGCAATCTACTTGCTATATCTATCTATCTATCTATCTATCTATCTATCTATCTATCTATCTATCTATCTATCTATCTCTCTCTCTCTCTCTCTCTCTCTCTCTCTCTCTCTCTGCTCTGCTTTCTTGTAATTAGTTACCTTTGACAGAATGATTAGTTCAGTGTTTTAAAATTACAAGATGGACCATTAAAGTAGATAAATATTAATTATTCTTGAACTTTTAAGAGGTTTTGGTATATTATATTTGCCTTATCAAGAGGTATAAGTTTCTGCCTGAGTATAGATGTCTAAGGAGCCCTGTATATCTTGGTTAATGGATCTCGATGTATTTTATTTATTTCACTGTATTATTTAGGAAGTTTCTACATGAATAGGTTTACTCCTTTGATGGTAAAGTTGTTGTTGACAAAGATGATTCCATTAACTATTTCTCCAATCTATAAATTCTTTCACCAAGATTATATCCAATTTAAAAAAAAATTGTGTTACATGATGTTCTTATTTCCATGTCATGGTCAGCAACCGGAAATCCTATTCCTTCCTCCAATCCTCCATTAGGCTGTTTTATCTTTTCAGTACAATCAATGAAGTCTTATAAGCAGTAGCCACTCTCCTGCCTACTGTTTCCCATCCTTTGAAGAAGACAGAAGAGCTCAAAAAGGAACCTCAGTCAAAGGAAAAAGGAACCTCAGTCAAAGTGGTTTGAACATTCCCCTCAGTATGATTCAGAGCAGTTAGTCCTTCGCTCTGAGTGAGATTAACAAGAACCTCATTACTTTCTACATCCTGTTGAAAAATTCAAGATCCTTTTCTGCCAGATATATCCCAAGTATCCCAAGGAATCCACCACAGAAAATATAACATGTGGTGATGAAAATATGTAGTCACAGATATGTCACAAGGCTGTAGGGAAATGTTAAAATATGTGATTCCATCTGAACCTGCATTTTTCAATGGACTAATCTGGAAAAAAACCTCACCAGATTTGGGGGATAATCTTGCAGCAAACTGCCCAAATTATTCCATTAATCCTATGCTATCGTGTAAATAATTTTCACTGATAGGTTGTGTAAAGTCGGTGCACTGTGTTTCCTCAGAAGAATAGGTCCTCTCCTCTTGCATTTCTCTGAAAAATTAAAAGACAGTGGCCAAACAGCAAAGGATAAGAATTGATTCTACAATTGCTATGTTATTGCTAATTTGTGGCAATTGATGTACAAAAGAGTTACCATGGCAATTAGCTGACTGAAATTTGCTTTACTTTGCTTCTCAAACAAATCTGTTTTGGTAGAAAAGACTGAGTAGGCATGCAATGCCAAAAGAATGAGAGAAATAAGATTTTTTTTCTCCAACCCATCCCCATTTTGTTGTCGTAGGTACTATAGTTAATTTCTCTTCTGTTTATATGCCTGAGACTGTAAATCCCACCAGTTAAACCTTTCACCTTTCTTATTCAAAGATGGACAAAGCTTATGACAGCAAATGCCATCTTTATTGAATCATAATCCTTAGTATTTTCCTGAAATAAATAAGTAGTAATCAAAATGTAAAAGGATTGGGGAAAGAGAAAGGAGAGAGGAACAAAGGACAGCACAGCACAGGACAGCACAGGAAAGGAAAGGAAAGGAAAGGAAAGGAAAGGAAAGGAAAGGAAAGGAAAGGAAAGGAAAGGAAAGGAAAGGAAAGGAAAGGAAAGGAAAGGAAAGGAAAGGAAAGGAAAGGAAAGGAAAAGCTTTCTAAACTACAGTGTTTAACATGCTGCTGCCAAAGCATATTTGGCAGATAGTCTTTCTGGATCTTTAAACAACTATCTGTATATTGTGTACATTCATTGTCCAACCTCTGATAGTCTTCGAAACGTGGAAATATGACTGGCTCAGTCTCTCATATATAATATTCTCAGGGCTCCATCAGTTTCTTCACCTCCTCTGCCCTTTGCCATGTCCTTACAACTTCCTTGTCATATTAACTATATTTCTTATTTCAGTAGTTTGTTTTGGCCTGACAAGAAGAGAAGTTTGCTCTTTTTTAAAACAGAAGCCATCTGTTTTTCTACCTCAGATTGGACATAAAACATCAGCAGATTTTTTTTTTCTCTTATGTATTCAGAGAAATAGTGGGAAAAGTAATTTAAGGAAACTTGCTGAGAAAGCCAGAGATAGAGATGTTGTATAATCTGTAATGTTCCATCTGTGAGTTTAAGTTTGTAATCTGTTACATTCATAAAGTTAGGGAAGGAAATTTTTCCCTTTCTAAACTGAACTGAAGCTGCATGATGAGATATCTATTTTGTTGATTTATTTTTCACCCATTTTGCTCAAGTCCTGATCCTTCAATGACCATCATAGCCATCCTCAGCGTCAGATAATCTTCCAATCTTTCTCCAGAGGAATGAAAAATAATATTAGTTTTTTAAAAGGACTATTAGAGTGCTTCTGGAATCCAGCACCTTAGATAAGCACTACAAGAGCCCTGATGGCACAGCAGTTAAAATGCAATACATGAGCTCAGTGGTGCAGTGGTTAGAGTAAAGTACTGCAAGCTACCTCTGCTGTAGCCAGCTGCCTGAAGTTTGGCAGATCGAATCTCACCAGGATCAAAGTTGACACAGCCTTCCATCCTTCTGAGGTGGGTAAAATGAAGACCCAAATTATTGGGGACAATATACTGACTCTGTAAACCACTTAGAGAGGGCTATAAAGCACTATAAAGTGGTATATCAGTCTATGTGCTATTGCGAGTGCTATTGCAAGCAAACTCTGCCCCCAGCCTAGAGTTCAGTCCTAACAGGGCTCAGCTTTCTATCCTTCCCAGGTTAGTAAAGTGAGGACCCTGATTGTTAGGGACAATATGCTGATGTTGTAAACAACCCAGGGAGTGTTGTAAAGGCCTGTATGGCAATATATAAGTGCTATTGCTATATCAGAGGAAGAATTCTGCAATTCTGTGACCATTCCCTTATTATCAGAACATGCTCACAATAACTCAAAAATCTTGAAATACAACATACAGCTATCATTAATAATATTTAAACAATAAATGTATATTAAAAATTGCTTGTCCAAAAGCAATTCTGAATACTGGAGCAGCTTTACTGAAATCACTTCAGTAATACTCAAATATAAACATCTCTACAGATTCTGAGTAATAAAGCAGTAAGTGTAGAAGATAGTCTTGAATACTCTTCCAATTAATGAGTGGGAGTGTTTGTTTTATTCTAAGCTGTTAAGTAGATGATTGATTCATTAGGCCTAATTTTCTTCATTAGGCAGATGAAGAAAATTCTACAGGTGTGCAAATGCAGTGATCCTTCTAACCCAGGGCTGTCAAACTTGCGGACCACGGATCAAATGCGTCACGTGCTGGCCATGCCCATACCCAATTTAGTGAAGGGGGGAAAAGTCCTGATATGTCAAGTGACACCACCATGATGACATGAGTTTGACACCCCTGTTCTAACCTCTCAGATTGTGACTGAACTTCTGCCTAGTTTTAACAATCATGCTGCTGTCATCATTGAAAAAAGAAAGCATGGTTCATTCATGAGGGGTCCTTGGTATTCTCTGAGCTTGATTGTTTCCTTGAAGATGTTTCATTACCCAAACTAGGGAACATCATGAAGCACTGATTTACCATGAAGCACCGAGTTATCTAGTTTGGGTAATGAAACGTCTGCAAGAAAACAAGCAGACTCAGAGAACACCAAATATCCTTCCTTTCAACCCTGAACTAGAAAAATTCTCCTTTATTGATACCGTCATTCATTCTTAAAAAGCAGGGGAAATCACTTTTTTTTAAAAAAAAAATCTAAACTCTTTCATGTTTCAATTTCAACTGTGAGAAGCACTGTTAAAAATGGAAGCCACATAGAAGGAAAAGCAAGATATGAAAAACAAAGAAAAATCTTTGCTAGAGCTGCCTGAAAGCTGGTCAGACATGCCAAACAGATTTCACTGTAAATGACCTGCTGTAAACTTTAACTGATCCTAGATTAATTGTTTATAGGTCCATAGCACTTGTGTTGTTTATAAAATAAGATCTACATCAGAGAATGTCCAGAAGGAAACATTTTCTCTGGCAAACCAGAGTATTTAAAATCTTGGTAAGCCTAAAATAGAATGCTTTGGACTAATAGAATAACACTGGACCATTAAAAGCACGCAACATGCATTTGGAGAAAAATAGGTAATAGGTTTAATGAAAAAAACTCCTTACTTGTTAAGCAGGGAATGGCCTTGTATGCTTTTGAGTAGTGAGACACCCAGTGACCCAAGAAACAAGTTGTAGATGGAACAAAGAATGATTTCAACTAAATATCATACTTGGGAAATTAATGTTCCATGTTCCATGAAGAAACTGAAACTAAAAAAATGTTAGATACTTCAGTAACAACAATATAGGTAGTCCTTGATATACAACTACAACTGAGCCCAAAATTTCCATTGCTAAGCAAGACTAAATGAGTTGTGTTTCATTTTAGGACCTTTTTTGGCAGAATTGTTAAATGAATCATTGCTGTTGTTAAGTGAATCTGGCTTCCCCAATTGATTTCTCTTGTCAGAAGTCATCTGGAAAGGTTGTAAATGGTAATCACATGACCCTAGGACACTGCCACTGTCATAAATCCATGCCAGTTGCCCAGCACCCAAATTTTGATCATGTGATCATGGGGATGCTGCAATGGTTGTTAAGTATGAAAACTGGTCATAAGTCACTTTTTTCAGTGACATTGTGACTTCAAATGGTGACTAAAGGAATGGTTCAAGTCAAGGACTTCCAGCACAAAAGGAATTGCCAAGCCAAACAGAAAGTATTTAAAGGAAGTATAAAGGTTTGGAATGATCTTTACAGTTACTACGAGAACTTGAGTATCATCAGTGGTGGTATTCTACCAGTTTGACCCAGTTTGGGCAAACCAGTAGTAAAAAATGTTACTGTTCGTGTTGAGGTAATTCCCTGTTAGGAGAATGAGCGCATATAGGGAGACGTATTTGAGACAAGTGTTTGAATAATACACATACAGCACACAGATACACTGTACAGTAAATGTAGGTTTTTACTTCCAGAAATGTTAAGCAAAGTCCAAAATAGGCAGTCCAAAATCATTCACAGGTTAAATCAGTCAGTTTTCAATCCAGAGATAATCCAAATATCAAAGTCCACTCTCTTCTGAGATTAAGACTAAGACTAAAACAACCCAGGTTTCTGGCTCCATCTTATGGCCGTTTGAGTAACCCAATTGCAGTTTTTAGCATGCTCTTAAAGCCATAGTACTAAAATGTTTATCCTGGTTTATATATTTCTAACCCAAATATCTGTTAGGTGACTTATATTCCTAACAGTTCAGCCGATCTGGTAGTAAAAAAAACAGCTACTGTTTTGGCCAAACCGGTCTTTCTTTTTTTTCTCCTGACGATCAGCTGTTCTGGTGATCAGCTATGCCAGGATCCCCTCACTGCCTTACTGCTTCACCCAGGAGGCTTTCCTGAGGCCCAGGAGGCAAAAAAAAAAAAAAATGGAGCGCAGGGAGTTTGCTGCACTGGTCCCCTTTGTTGTATTTTTGGCCTCCTGGGCCTCAAGGAAGCCTCCTGGGAGCAAAAAGCCCCTCCTATGAGATTTCCTTGAGGCCCAGGAGGCAAAAAAAAGGGGGAGTGTGGGGGGGGGTGCAGAAGAAGAAGAAGAAGAAGAAGAAGAAGAAGAAGAAGAAGAAGAAGAAGAAGAAGAAGAAGAAGAAGAAGAAGAAGAAGAAGAAGAAGAAGAAGAAGAAGAAGAAGAAGAAGAAGAAGAAGAAGAAGAAGAAGAAGAAGAAGAAGAAGAAATAATCCCCACCCAGTCACAGAACTGGTAGTAAAAATATTTGCATCCCAACTTTGAGTACTATTGAAAATATGTGGGATCTCATATATACAGTGTCTGCAAGAAGAATGAAGAATATTTGTAAACTAAAAGAATTCTGCAAAAAAGGGTGGAAGGAAAAATCTAAAAGCAAATCTAAGAGCAAAAATACAAATAGTTTACTATTGGAACTATCTGGAAGCTTTTATTTCTATTAAAAAGGAGTTGGAAAGTAGTAGCTGAAAGAGTATACTTCTGCATCTGCTATATTTACCATTTTCTCACTTTATAACTAAACATAAATCGGGATTCAGATTTTGCTGAAAAATGTCATGTTTAATTTTATATAGCAATAGCACTTAGACTTATATACCACTTCACAGTACTTTACAACCCTCTCTAAGCGGTTTACAGAGTCAGCATATTGCCCCAACAAGCTGAGTCCTCATTTTACTGACCTCAGAAGGATGGAAGGCTGAGTCAATCTTGAGCCTGATGAGATTTGACTGCCAAATTGCAGGCAACGGGCAGTCAGCAGAAGTAGCCTGCAGTGCTGCACTCTAACCACTGTGCCACCATGGCTCATGTGAAAGCTATCTACTTAGGGTCAGAGTTATATTGAAACAACTTTGACCAGGCATGTTTAATCTTTTACATTAAATTATATTTTTAGAATGGCAGAAAATGATCCATTGTCATGACTATTTTTAAAAATTAATAATAAAAAATAAAATAAAACATATTGTATATTCTGAGCATCCATTACTCGCCTTCCTACAGTTTTCTTGCTGCGGTTTCTCTGATTCCACATCATATTTCAGACTGTTGAGGCTTATATGCTCTGTTAAAAGGATAACAATGGTAAAACACAGTTAAAGGCCAGCTGGGAAAAGAATTTAGGGGAGCCTCAGAGGAAAACTGATGAATGGGGTTAAGCATCACATCACATGAGTTGCTCCTTCCTGTGTCCACTGTAGGAACTGTGAGGCAAACTGGGGCTTCAGGAAATGAGGACGATACGGACCGTATTCTCCTCACCAAGGAATGAAGCAATTCAAACAAACAAGACAAATCGATTCCAGTTCAGATGTATTCTGACAGACGTAAATCACTTAAGCTGCATAAGGATAAGAGAGAGGAGTTCAAAAACCATCCACCCTAAAACTTTCCATATGATATAGTTTATAAACAAGCACTACATTCTGGGAATGAGAATAATCAAAACAGACCCATGTCATCGGAACATTGTCTCAAATTCTTTATGGCTAATTACATAGAAGAAAGAAGATCAGGTTTACAGTTAGGTTAAAGAAGAAGAAATTGTATTCAAAAGAATGCAAACTTAATGTTATTGGATAATGAGAGCAGGCTTATGTGCTCTGCCAGCCATATGCAATTACTAACAATACTGCTTCTGGAGAAAAATATCCTAAACCTTTCAACATAAGTTCCTCTACCAAAACAAATAAAGAAAAATGCTGATTACAAAAGATAATGCTCTTATGAAGTCCAAATGTCTGATGGTCTTTCAGAGATCAGAACAAATATGAGAACTTGCATTATACAGTATTTATCTTAATATATCTTAACAAGCTTCCAGAAGTTTTATAAATGAAACTGCAAAATATGCTGAATACTGATAAGTGCCAGAGATATTCAAAAACAGATATATTTCTTGCATTGTTTCTAATACAGTATATTTCTAAATTAGTAACACTAAGTTATTTGCATTTAATAGATACAAAAATAAACAGAGATGGATAAGAATGCTATTCCTTTGGCATATCTCATTGAAGCATGCGCTCACACCAAACCAATAGGATTTTTTTTTTGAAACCCACCACTGCTTCCACCAATGTAATAGCTAGGTCTATCATTTATTTATATATTTGAGATAAATTAGTTAGTTGATAACCTCTGCTTTGGTATATTAATCATAAACTAATGGGATATATTTGCTCTGTGAGTCAAGTTTTGCGGTTGCCTATGGAAATAGCATTTTATAATACATTGCATAGCTAACAAGCCACCCCTCCAACTCCAAGGTGCCTCCTCTGGGATATTAGTAGGGTAGGACTATAATTTACATGAGACAGAAACAGATTGCATATCAAATCCCCTGACATTAAATGTATAACATAGTTACCTCCATAGAGTTTTTTTCCAAGAAGGCCAACAATTGCAGGGAGAAGGCCTCTGTACAAATAAAGCTTTATAATTCTTGAAAAGAGTGTCTCCTCCCCTTCCCCTCCCCCTCCCTCTCCTCCTCTTTCTCTTCCTCTTCTGCTTCTTTAGTGGAATATCATTTAGCATCTGTCTTCTTCTTTGAATAGGTCTGCTAATACAACCAAAGAAAGAAGCAGAATTCCGAGGTGGTAAAATGAATATACCATCAGAATATATAACATCAGAAACAATAAAGAGCCAACAAGGATGGCACAAAGTTTCTGCCTTGGTTTTGCTATGCTACTGGTCTCCTGAGAAGCACTGAGAAATTCTTCTAAAGTGGGACCATTAAACTAAGAAGAGCACCCTCTATATAAACTGGCAGTTGATTCCCCTGGGTAAACAGAGATTAAGAATGGAGATATTGGAATGATAAGGAGACGTGATGAAATATACACTGTGGCATTTGCAAGGCCAATTCTTCCCCTCATACGCTTAGGTGAAGTGTTGTAATGCAAATATGAAAGGGCAAAACATGCATCTTGAGACTAGATGAAATACTGATGCTTTTTGGTAAAGCAAAACCAATGGATAGATAGATCGATAGATCGATAGATAGATAGATAAATTGATGAATGGATGGATAGATAGATAGATAGACAGGTAGATGATAGATAGATAGATAGATAGATAGATAGATAGATAGATTTGGTTGGCTATCTATCTCATATAATGATTCTAGGTGGGTCACAACCATCCCCCCCCCCCCAAAAAAAACCCAAAGCTAAAAAGAGAAATATCTTTGCTCCCCGATACTACACCAAATAGCCTCCCAATTCAGATCTCATTTAAACTTAATGCTCAGGGAAAGAGTCAGGTATTTATAATCCCCAGAAGGCTAAAAGTGTAGGGCTCTCTCAGATCTCAGGTGGGAGTTACTCCATTTGAGTGAGTGGACCTGGAGGTGAATATGTCCACTGTATCTAACCTAGTAGTATGAGCTTCAGGAAAAGGTGGTCTCACAGTTTAATATACACAGATAGGACAATTTATAGATGTCACATATGCCTGATAAAAACTGGGGATAATGATATTCAGTTATCTATTTAATGCAACAAATCTATATCCTAACTTTCAGAACTAAATCTTTTCAAGGGACAAAAATGTTCAGAATGAGTGGCCAATGGTATTCTGAATGGCCAGCATATATCTATCTCTTAGGCCATTAAGCTGGAAGATCCCCGACAGTTCAAAAATGGAGCTGAAATATCTTTCTGGCTGATAACTCCATTTGGGATGATGTTACAGTGTTTATCTAGTGAGCCTCAGCATTCTTCCTGAGCCATTATTAGATTGATAGTCCCCTCAGGTACCTGGCAGGTGGCTCATAAATGCTTAAACATATTCAGATTACTTGGCAGATGATAGCCATCCCTTGTGAAGTTTTGGTCATCTTAATGTGATTTTCTATTTCAAACAAAACTAAATAGATGTGTAAGGAGGGGGGAAAGTTATTAATGGATGAGAACGCAAATAGTTTGTAACCCACTGCTAAGGTTAGAGATGTCATGGTTTGCTGCCGTTATCATGGAACTTATATATAAATAAATAAATAAATCTCAAATGCATTACGGTATCCACAGGTAGTCAAGATAAGTTACTATTACCACATATGTTGATAGGCAGATAGGATTCGGCTCATTGGGATGGGACAGGACTTATGTGTGAACTGGGAGAGGGAAGTAGCAGTGGGCTGTTGTTTTCTTCTTTTTGTTCCTTTGTGCATATTAAACCAGTTTTCTGACATTTCTTCACAGCACTGTGATTGCACCAAGTGAAGGCGGAGTGAATTAACTCATTCATTAATTTCAAATATTTCTATAAATCACTAAATGTACTAATAAATATAATGTGGTTTATCATGTATGACAAAATCTCTCTAATGAGTGAAAGTATCCCATTAGAACTTTCACAGGAATTAGAAAATTCATATCCTGCTTTTTTCTTTTTAAAAGAAGCAGAGGTAGTCTCCTTTTTGAAATCTTAAAAATCCAGTTTCAATAAGTTCTATAATCAAACTGGAAAACCCTTGCCCAATTGATAATTATTTCAGAGATAGTTCCTTACCTAAACAGAGAAACAGAATGTCCATAGGTGAGGGGGGGAAAACAACAACCAGTGGGAGTAGGAGCCACTTCTGACTTCTTCCAAGCTTCTTTATAGAATTTCCTTGTGGGAATCTGGTCGAAAACATCATAAATCTTCCTCCTTTCCTTTCCTTTCCTTTCCTTTCCTTTCTTTCACTTCCCTTTCCTCCTCTTCCCTCTCCTCCCCTCTCTTCCGCTCCCCTCCTTTCCCTTTCTCTCCTGCCTTTCCCTTCTCAGCAGACTGGTAAGTGGCTATGGCTATTGCTGAGCAGGGGAGGGAACAAGGGATTGTGAGACTGTCTGGGAAACTGTCAGAATGTTGAAAATTGAAATTACAGCACCTTTACAGCAGCAACTGTCAATAGCACAAATTTCATTCCTCTTCATGGATTTTAGACGCATTCTATAAATTAGGCTATTTGAGGTAACTTGCTCCAAAAATTGTTGCCCTACAATGCACCATTTTGCCCACTTAAAGGTCATGACAATGAGTGGCTTAGTAGTATATAAATAAATGGATATCTAGGTGGTTTTTTTAAGTCAATATTCAAAATATTCTCCTTAATTACACCTCAATTAAAACTAGAAGACACTGCATAATTCCAAATCATCCACACACACCCATAGACAATTGAAATGTGTCTCAGAAACATTTTTAACTACAGCAGCTTAGTCATCATTTGTTACAAATCAAGGCAACCTGATCTGATATGTCCCATGCAATGTTGAAAATTAGTTTCTTGTTTAAGAAAAACACCACAGCTGAAAACTTTCTAAGGGATTATCTAGCTTTAAATTTGTTTTTAGGTCAGATTGTCTTTCTTTCCATCTTTCCTAAGAAATAACAGCCACTTGTATGACCTATATTTCCCCGCCTATGATCTGGTGAAATTTGGAATTATGTTTAGGCTCAGCTGACACATTCTTTTTTTCATTCAGAATCACTACCCCAAATATGAAATTTGATCTTACTCCATTCAAGTTGCCTGGCAAAGCACTAATTGGAAATCCAGACATCCGGATGCCTGCTGGTCATAGGCGTTTGAAATCCACCAGCTAGCTTATTTCAAATGAAACAACAATATTGAGTTGGTAAGTATGTTTCAATATCTTATATGGAGGCAGTGATTCCAAGTCCTTGAACCACAAAAGGCTAGTGCTGGAGGATATCCTTTGGGATTAAACTAAAGCAAAGGAGATAGCACTCCATTAGAGAGAAAAATTGTAGTAAAAAAGACCCACCCGGGCAGGCACTGCATAACTAAAGTAAATGCCAAGGCAGCCTAGCAAAGGATTGCAGAGATATTTTTCTTCCTGAGGGGGAAAAGCACAATGTCTTTTCCATTAAATTGAAGTGAGCAGGATGGAAAAAATGGACTTTCAGTTAACTTAGGCCACTTCAAAATAAGGAAGGAATACGGTAAATAGGCAAGTGCTTCATGGAATTCCTTCAGAGCCACCTCCATAGAAAATGCCCTCCCCCCCCCTTTTTTTTTTTTGGTTTCCTAAAAGTTGAAAAGCAGTTACTTCAAATATGGTAAAAACATTTTAATGACCTCTTAGGCCTTGGGTTTTTTTTCCCTGTTTTCTTTATCATAACATCATTTAAAGCCATGTTATATTCGTCACATAAAGAGCACAGATGGGTGTTGGTGTTAGAGAGTTATAGTTAAATGTTACTAACTTGACTTGCATCTTTTTCTGATCCACAGACAATGTAAACATAACAAGGGAACATTCAGGATATTATATAAATGAAATTTTATTAATATAAAATACAAATGAAAATAAAGACAACAGGAAAGGGGATGAGGGGAAAAAGGAAAAGGAATAGAAAAGGAAAATAGAAAAGAAAAATAGGACAAAAAAGCAGTTACTTACAACCTATTTCAGTGAAGTAAATTACACAATAAGAATATAACCTCAACTTTTTATTTATACAAAAAAATAATACTAGCTATTTCTTTAACAACAACCTTCTTAATGATCAAAACCCAAAATCAAAATCTCATTTTTATCTCTTTTGAAAATCCAGAAGTGATTTCCAAGTGGGAACAAAGCTAGTTACATTCTTTTCCCTGATTAGCAGGGGTGGGATTCTTCCGGTTCTGTCCACTTCTGTAGAACCGGTTTCTCTGAAGAGCAGCGAACAGAGAGCATACATAGAACTGGCTCTATGTCTGCTGCTGTTTTGGCCCACCCACCCGTCTGGGCTCTTACCTGACGTTTATTTCCTGTGTTTTCAACCGCAGCTGCTTTGCATGACACAGCTGCGGTTGAAAAAGCAGGAAAAAAGGGCTTTCCCAACCGCTGCGCACTTGCACGCAGAGCTGCTCAGCTGTCCAGGCAGCTCAGCAGGACGTAAATTTCACTCTCATGACTCGCACGCATGCTCACAGAACTGGTAGTTATACCGGTCAGATCCCATCCCTGCTGATTAGCATAGTTACACTGCCCTTTCTGCCAATTCTATCAATTTCACTCAATTTAGCAATTTAGCATGTTGTGCTAAAAAAAAAAAAAATGCAAAGCTGACTTTTGAAAGGAAAAAAGTGTGTTTTAGTGTGGCCTGCTAGGCATTTATATTTATTTATATTTCACATTTCTGAACCACCCATGTCTCTCAAAGAGGGACTCTGGGCAGTGTACAATAAAATATCAAAATAGAAAACAGGATATAAAAATTAAACGGTTAAAGCTAAAATGTTAAATTAAAAAAGTAAAAATATAAGATATTTTAAGGAGACAAGAATAATTAATAATTAAACTTATTTTTCAACTTATTTTTCTTTGGTTGTTTTTTTTAAATCTTAAATTCTCCATCCTCTTTCCCCCCTTTCCTTTTTCTTCCCCACATAGAGTTACTTGTTCATTAAAGATGGCTTCTTCTTTGTCCCAGTCTTCTTGTTTTGCAGTCTTTTCTTGTTGTTTCTCATAGTTCCAAATCTCCATTTCTAAGAATTGAAAAACGAAGCCAAAGGAATCCTTCCCTTCTTGTGCATCTTCTTTGAACTTTTTAAGTTCCATTTTCAATTCATCAAAAAGTGATGCCATTGTAAAAAAAATTTAAACAACCACCCGATTGATTTTAGTTATTTCTTATTCTTAAATTGTCAATATAAGGAAAGAGACAGAAGAAAAAAAAAAGGCAAACCTTTCCCTTTTCACTTTCTTTCACTGCTTCCAACTCTTCTTTGGGAGCGATGTTATTTCTTGTAAAATTTAAATTCCATGGTACCTTAGTTATTGCTTTTTCAACCTAGCCCGGTCAGCCAAAACTTTCACTTCTTATCTTCCTCCTGCATGTTCTTTTCCAGCTGAGTACTTCTTTGAGGTGGCCATTTCTGACCACCGCTCCTACTGCCTTTGGAAAAGGGAGTTTGACCAGCTGAGGAGGAGAGATGCGGCTCTCCTCGACCCTGCTGGCAGTCTCCCCCTTCTTCACCACCTCTACAGGGTGGCTTAGCCCTGAAACCAGCTGTCTCGGGGTGCTCCAGTGGCGAGCCCAGGCAGAAACCGCACACAATTGTGGATTGCTGTCTGTTACTGAAGCCCTTCAAACTGGTAATACTGGAAAACAACAGAAATGGGGAATACAGAAGAGAGAAATAGAGGTAGAGAGACAAGGGGGTAAAAAGGGGAGGGAGAAGAATAGAGGAAAGAAGGAAAGGAAAAGAAGTCACAAAGATCCGGAGCAAGATATAAAGAAACAGGACCTATTTAGAGATAATGGGTGAAAATTTAACTGAAAAGGGGATTCTGTAAAGGTACATGAGATTGTGTTGTTATATTTGTAATAGAAATAACCTTAGAAAATTGGAAACAACATATGATTAGAATGAGGGATAGAATGGTTAGTGTAACTTAGTGAAATGTTTGTGAATAAAGTAAATGAAATAAAATAAATGAGAAAATTGAATTGGGAAGGAATGGGAACACTTTAATTAATCAATGTTTTATAAAATATAAGTGAAGAGGGGCGAATTGATTAATAATTGTTCCCATAGAGGTATGACATTTAATTGAAAAGTAACGTGAAAAATGTTAACACTTTAATGAATTTTAATATTAATGATAGAATTGAATTGAAATGGAATGTTGTTTTAACTATATACATTTATAAAAAATTTTTTTAAGAATACTGTGTGTAGTTTAAGAATGTACCAAACAGAATCCGAATGGAAGCTATGTATTATATTGAGTGTTATAACTTTAGGGGAAAGATACAAAGGCGTCATACTCTAATCAGTAACTACAGGAGAAATTTTGTTTAATGAGAAAAGATAATAGACAATTGAAACAGGACAAACAAAAAATATAAATATAATGATTTGAATTGAGATGAAATAAATAAAATAAAATTGAGGAAATTAAAAGAGGGGAGAAGCTATGCAGAAAATGTAAAATTGTAATAAGATATGGAATAGAATATAAAAATGAGCATGAACTTGAATTTGTGTCTGTATAAAAGAGATTGGGATCAAGCTGCTTTCAAAAAAGATGTTTTATGTTTTTATGTTTTATATTTTGTTTGTCTATGTTTGTTTTTAAACATTAATAAAATTTTCAAAAAAAGCCCCATCTTTTTTATAGTGTGGTGACCAAAACTGGATGCAGTACTCTAGGTGTGGTCTTACTAAGACTTTAAAGAGTGGTATTATATCTCACTTGATCTTGATGCAACCATCATAAATATGAGTCATATTTATGTCAAACATTTGAATTTTGATCATGTGACGATGGGTATACTGCAACAGTGTGAAAAATGGTCATAATAATCATAATAAGATATGGAATAGAATATAAAAATGAGCATGAACCTAAAATTGTGTCTGCACAAAGAAATGTAACCCAGGATTATGCTGCTTTCAAAAAAGATGTTTTAATTGTGTTTCTTTTCTTTTTGTGAAAACTCAAATAAAACTTACCAAAAAAATAATAATAATTAATAATTAAAGAATAATTAAACCTTGTTAAAATTAGTTGACAAGGGGAAGGAGAGGGCTCTCATGGCACAACTGTGTATCTTCGGGTTCCCCACACAAAGCTGCAGAACCATGTTTTAAGCCCTTTTCAGAAGGTCAGGAGACTGGTGCTAATCTCACTCAGAGTGGGGGATTTGGCAGAGAAGGCTATCTTCCTAGACCACAGGTGTCAAACTTGCGTTGTCACAGCGGCATCATGTGACATATTGGGACTTTTTCCCCCTTTGCTAAACTGGGTGAGGGTAGGGCTAGCAGATGACACATCCAGCTCACAGGCTGTGAGTTTGATACCCCTGTCCTAAACACTGCCAGTTGGAGTCCTTTAACTCACAGGGTCCATATCATACTTTTCAGTCAGACAGAGTGGGACATGCCAATGTAATGTTAATGCTTCCTTTCTATGAATGCAGACATTTTAGCTTGAGCCAGGCAGCATGGAAATCCATTCAACAATGCTCTCTATACTAGCTTGTGACGTTTAAAAGATTTTCTGTTTACACATTTGGCTATATGGTTGGAGAAATGATTTTCTTTCCTCTTGATGCATATCACAGTCCCTAAAATTGAACTGCTTATTTTTATGTTCGTTGAAATGCTGGTATGAAAGGCAGATCTTCTAAAATAAAACCAAAATTGGGTGAGAAGGTGTGGAGGAACCATCACGAAAGAAAATGATGTCCTTTGTGAGCTCATAGCCCAGATTCAAACAACAGGGTCTGCTAAAGCCATTTATTTCTAATGAAAAGTCTGTTTAGATAAATTTCATCACAATTTTATCTAAATCTTTAAAGAATTTTTGTCCAGTAATATCGGAATTGTTTGAAATAAATATAATATTTTAGGTAGAACATTCATTTTGATTGTTGCTATTCAGCCTAATAATGAAATTTGCATCTTATTCCAATTTTCCAAGTCCTTTTCAATCTGTTTCAATAATTTGGTATAATTATCCTCTCACAGATTTAATGTTCTAGCTCTTAACCAGATTCCTAAATATTTAATTTTATTTACAATTTGTAATCCCGTCTTTTCTTCCAATTTTTTTGTTTACTATTTGTTTTGTTTTTAACTAGCATTTTGGTTTTTTCCTTATTGATTTTTAATCCTGCTAATTTACCGAATTTATGTATTTCATTTAGTAGAGCTGGTCCTGAGCCTATTGGGTCTTCTATGACAAAAACCATATCATCTGCGAAGGCTTGTAATTTATATTCTTGATTTTTAATTTTAATTCCTTTAATTTCCTTATTTAATCTAATTCGGTCCAGCAAACTGTCCAAAATAGTTACAAAAAGCAGAGGTGAGAGCAGACATCCCTGTCTGACCTCCTTCCTTATCTACAATGATTTGGTAATTTTTCCATTTAATAATACATTGGCCTTTTATGTGGCATAGATTGCATTCAACATTTTTACAAAATTATCTCCAGAATCCATCAGATTAATCTGCTTTTTCATAAAGTCCCAATTTAAGTTATCAAAGGCCTTTTGTGCATCCAGGAAGACCAAAGCCACTTGGCTTCCTGGATGCTTTTCATAATATTCCAATATAACTATTGTTCTTCTGTTAT
The DNA here is from genome assembly GCF_049901715.1 of Pseudonaja textilis. NCBI lineage: Eukaryota > Metazoa > Chordata > Lepidosauria > Squamata > Elapidae > Pseudonaja > Pseudonaja textilis. The sequence continues at coordinate 73,041,451 of NC_141992.1, forward strand.
ATCTGATCTGCCTCGTGGGAAGAAATCCATTTTGATCCGGGTGAATTTTATTACTGAGTATTTTCTTAAATCTTTCCACCATTACTGCCATCAGAATTTTGTAATCTGAGTTTAAAAGGGATATTGGTTTGTAATTCTTTGTTTGATTGACATCTGTGCCCTCTTTTGGAATCAATGTTATGTATGCTTCCTTCTAAAATTATGGTATTTTGGCTTCCAGTAATACCCCATTGCAAAGCTCTAGTAACATTATCTCTAGTATATGGCCTATTTCTTTATATAGCTCATTTGGTAACCCATCTGGGCCTGGCATTTTGTTTCTTTTTTGTTTTTGAATTGCCTCCTTTAGCTCGTCTAAAGTTATTTCTTTATTCAACATCTCTTTTTTATCCTCTAATATTGGATAGAGAGTTCCTTCTTTCAAATATTCTTCTATTTTATTTAAATCAACTACTTCTTGTTTGTAAGGATCTTCGAAGTATTCTCTTACAATTTCCTTTTTTTCTCCTGATCTGTCTCTATTATTCCATTTTTATGCTGTAATATGCTGATTTTCTTTTCTTAATTTATATGCCAGCCACCTTCCATGTTTATTTGCATGTTCAAAATAATTTTGTTTTGTATATAATATTTTTTTAATTAGTTCCTCTTGATCTAAAATATTCATCTCATGTTTAGATAATGCTAGTTCATTTCTGATATACTCATCTCCCGGGGTTTCCATTTCCTTATTTTCTAATTTCTCTATCCTTTTTGTTAGGGCTTTCCGCTTCCTTTCTCTTTCCTTGTTTCTATTTGCTATATAATCTATCAATATTCCCCTTAAGTCATTGTATCCCATAGGTTCTGCAATGACTATCCTGTTTTTTATTAAATTTTAAAAATCTAATCAATTCTTCCCTAACTTTTTGAATATATTCTTCCTCTTTCAGTACTTGGGAATTAAGTGTCCATCTACCTTTTTTATAATGACTATTTTTCCAAACTATCTGTATCACATTGTGATCTGCCCACGTATTAGCTAAAATTTTTATGTCCTGAATCTCTTTATATACAGTAGCTTGCTATTTACCCAGGCCATATCTATCCTGGACCATGATTTGTGTGGGCTGGAGTAGAAAGTGAACTGTGATATTTCTGGGTTCCTTTTTCTCCACGCATCCACTAATTCTAATTTTTCAGCCATCTCTATAAATTTCTTAGGTAATGTATTCCATTTCTTATATTGTCTTTTTTCACAAGCATAATCTTGTCTATTATCTGTTATTGCATTATAGTCTCCTATTATGCAAATTCTTGGGTTTCCAAATTCTATTAATTTTTCATATAAGCTTTTGTAAAATTCACTCTGGTTTTTGTTAGGGGCATATATCCCCACCAATAGTGTCTTTTTATTTTGTATTACCACTTCTACCATTACTATTCTTCCCAATTCATCTTTGTAAATCAATTCTGAGGCTATATCTTCTTTTATATATAATACCAGGCCTCTTTTTTTTTCTTCCGCCAATGTTGCATACATTTTCTCCAACTTTTTATTTAATAGGTACCCTTTATCGCTATTTTTTATATGAACCTTTTGAATACATATTATATCCGCTTTTTGTTTTTCTAACTTAAAAAATATTATTTTTCTCTTAGCTGGGTCATTTAACCCATTAATATTTATAGATATCAAATTCACTCCAAATTCTTTCTTACTTCTATCCCTCAATATTTTTACCCGTCACTTGACTTCTCATCCTCACTCCTATTTCTTCTCTTCCCAACATCTCCACATCTCCTTCCCTCTCCTTCTCCTTCTCCCTCCCCCTACTTCTAGATTGTAGCTCTTCTTGGCTTGGAATTAATGGTCATCTCTGCTACTCAGTTCTTCCTCTGTTCCTCCTATTTGGTCAAAAAATTCTTGAGCTTTGGTTAGGTTATATATTCTCACCCTTTTTTCCTTCCATATTGCTAGCATACCCTCTGGGGTAATCCATCTGAAAGATATTTTTTGTTTTTGTTTTAGTAATTCGTGAGAAATCAATAGTCTTTTTCTTTGTTCACGAATTCTCCTCAGCACCTCTTTTAGAACAATCGCTTCTGGTGGGTGGATGGTGTTACTGCTGGTGTCAGTTTTCTTCCTACTTTAGTAATGGTGGTAGATGTGCTGGTCATATCTTTAATAATTCTTTGTTGTTTCTCCACTATCATAGCTATATTCTCCCAAGTTGTATTGCCTACTACCATCAATTTTCTCAATTCTCTAAGCTTTTATACTACTATTTATCTACTTGATTTAATTTCTTAGCACCGTTAGGTGAGGAGATTCTTATCAGTTACTTAATTATGTTTTCAAATTTTCCAGCCCACTTTACTCATTATTACTCTGATTGTTCACTTCACATTCTATTAGTATTGTATCTAGTATTAATAAATTCAATAAATCATCACTTCTTAAATCATCTAACAGGTCAAAAAATCATTCAACTATGTTGAAATATATAACAGTGTTACAAGCCCAATTTCTTCTTTAAATTAATTGCTATACTTCAGTTAATATTACCTTAAATATATAATAGGAATTTAAATTTCTAATTAATATTTTTCATATATATATATATATATATATATATATATATATATATATATATATATATATATATATTTTCTCTCTCACTTTTCTTCTTTCCCAAAAGATGAAAGAATAAAAAAGTCACACAAACACAGGCAGGCAAGCTGACTCGGACTTCACAGAGTTAATTCTTTGGAACTGATAATATCCTTGGCATTCCAACATGCTCTGCCTGCCAAGTCCGAACTGATAACAAATAAAAATCTACTCACAGAAAATTACAAGGCAGTCCACAAAAATTGTTCACGAAGAAACTCTGAAGTAAGATTAAACTTTGTTCCATACAAAGTTCCAGCTGAAAACACACTCACTTTTATCCCCTGTGGGGTGTGGCTCAATGACTCAGCTCACTCTCTGACCCTCCCATGCCTCCTATGTTGCTGCTCACATTTCTCCATACAACGCTGCTTAGGATCAAGCCAACACTCTTCCTGTTTACTCCCTGTCAGGGGCTGTTCCAATATGCCTTCCTCCTGATTAATCTCAGGCTGTTCCTCTCGGTTGTCTGATGAAACCTGAGGCATTATCAGGGAGGAAGGCATTGCCAGAGAGGAAGGTCCTGGGGAGGAAGGCATTCCCAGTTCCTCCTCCTCATCTTCCAGGTCTTCTTCCTCTGACAGCATAGGCTCGGGAATCAGGGCCACAACATACATACATATATATATATATATATATATATATATATATATATATATATATATTTCAATAATTCATAGTATTTAATGTAAGGAGGGTAGGAGAAAGAGAGGAAAAGAACAATTAATTATCTCATCTTTATATTAATCAATATATTAAGGTCATTAATCTATAGTCAATCAAATATATGTAAAGAGTAAAAGAAAGAAAAAATATAAAATATACTCCAAAGGGGTTAAATATTACTTATTTAAATTAAATCCTATTTCAAACTAACCAATCAATCTTTTTTTCTTATTAATTAAATATATACCTCAAGTCAATAGAAAGTGAGATTATATAATTCCAATCAATTTAGAGGGGGAAAAAAAGAGAACAAAATTAACACTCAATGAGGAGACGATTTACGATCTCCTTTTTTCCTAGTGTTTCCTTAGTAATCCAATTATATCCAGAAACAACTTCAAGTCTCAATTCTCAGTTCTCTGTTCTCAGTTCAGTCTGGTACCTCTGCCACTTTACTCCGCTCCCCCTGTCACAACGTCTGCCTCCATGAATTTCATTGACACTCCTCTGATCACTTTCAAAAATTTCAAAGTTTCACAGTTCCTCTCCGCTATAAAATACTCTCCGCGGTATATTCATGTGACTGGAAATACAAAACTTTCCTCATCAATAGACACTCTCTTCTTTTATTTCCACTTTCCTTCAACCATTTTCAACAACAATAACAATGGATCCAAAAACTTCAACCATAACAACACAAGAGCAAACAATAGATACAAACTTAAGGTTAATCGCACCAAACTTGATTGCAGGAAATATGACTTCAGCAACAGAGTGGTCAATGTCTGGAATACTCTACCTGACTCTCTGGTTTCTTCCCCAAACCCCAAAAACTTTAACCTTAGACTGTTTCCTATTGACCTCACCCCTTTCCTAAGAGGTCTGTAGGAGGGCGTGCATAAGCACACCACGTGCCTACCGTCCCTGTCCTATTGTTTCTTTTATTTTTATTTTTTTTATATGTATCCATGTATTCATAACTATGTTTTTACTTATACCTATTATCTTGTAAGCAATTCACAAATTAAAAAAAAACAAGAACAACAAAAAGCAAAGGCAGAGGTTAAAAATACATTTCCAGAAATATTTTTAGAAATGCTCTTTTTCAACAAAGAGTGATAATCTATACAAGATTATAAATTCCTGATTATCTGTCAACAGTTCAAACCTTTTGGATCTGAGAAAGTGGGCAGGGTCCTTAGGACTGTGAGCTCAGCCAATTGCTGTTTAGATTTAAGACATCTTGGCTTGTTAAAATAACCTGAGGGTGTTGTGGGAGTGAGTTCTGGTCATGGGATCAGGTTATCTAAGACACCACCTAATTAGATCTGGCAGAGAAGGTGTGCCATAAGTACCATTGCTAGGGACTTGATTTTTGTGGGTCCCAAGACTTGGTCTCCTTTGCCATGATGCCTGCCTTATGGAACATTCTTCTCCTCAAAATCAGGTTAGGAACAATATTATCTTTTAGAAACATTTACCACTCCATGTTCTGTTCCTTTTTTCCCATCATACCTTGCAAACTTTTTGAAAAAAAAAACATGTTTAACCTCTGCTCCATTTTCACCAGCAAAGACAATCCAAAACAGTTGTTCAAAATGCCATTAAAAAGCTGTAATACACATTAGGGTTCTCCATCTGAGACAAATAGTTTTATAAATTACTTGTCATAGGAGGCTTGTTCTTTTAATTTTCCTCTTCCCGTCAGAAAAAGAGAAGGAGAACAAGGAAAGAAGAAGAACAGCAAAAAAAAAGAAAAAGAAAAAAAGATGGATGATTTTCAAGGGCCAAACAAGAATCTGATGAAAAGCAGATCTCAAGAAAGATATTTCATAAAGTTTGGCAGTCCAAGGACAGAAATATTTTGTTAATAAAATAAATTAAATGCCATCCTAGGAATCTCTTCATCTTTCATGGTATAGAAATAGATTTTGTAATGATGGAGAGCAAGGATAGTAAGGAAGTATCAAATACATGGCTATGATGGATGATAGTTTGGGGGTCAATAAGTGCTTAAAGTTGCTCCTCCCCATCCTAATTTTTCCAAATCAAAGTAATGCTGTAGAAATAAATAAATGCTTAGCTCAGCCTAATGATTCAGACCAAGTTGACATGGTGGCTGGAAACAGCGTTTCAGAAGCGTAAAACACTCTAATGATTGAGATATAAAGGAGTCACTTTTAAGTGTTTCATTAAAATCCTGGCAAATACTATGCAAAGCAATTTGTGGTATACTACCAAAGACTCAGAAAGCTGTTTGTGTAATAAATGAGGTTCATCTGTAGGAAATGGCTTGGTGCTACACAAGTGGCCCTAATCAAATTTGGGATAGATGAGTTCTGTAGATTTGGTTTATTTTCTTAATTTACTACTACTTAGTACTCAGAGTAGAACGTCAATTGATATTATTTGTGAGAATGCTAAATAAAATCTTGCAAGGATGGTGGGTGGGGAATAAGGAACGTGATATATTACCGAGATAAATCACAATTCAGAAGGTAAGCAGAGGAAAACCTTTGGCAGCATCATTCTGCATACACCATTTGATTCTCATTTGTCAGCTTTAGTGCCAAAGTCTTAAAAGAGAATACAAAGGTAAAAGTCTACATGTGTCCATGTTCCTACACAGAGAAATGCATGCCTCTCTATGATCTGCAATACCCTAAAAAAAATCCAATTTCCAAATGTTTTCATTAAAACTTTAACATTGTTCAAGCAGAAGATTTGAATATACATTTAAATAAAAATAAAATTAATACAGAGGCAGGTGTGGAAAAAAACTAATAGATATTTGAGCATTTTCACACCCCTGCCAGGAACTGGCACTCCATTTTTATTTTTCATAGAATAAGTATTAGTGCATTGATATGGCTATCAATAGCATTGGCATTAGCTGGTCTGTTTATAAAATAACTTCTTTGGATGTCATTTCTGTTTTTGCAAACCTTCATAATATTTTGTGAAACCTAAACTCTCCTTTGTTGAAATCCCCACCAACTTCATTGAAACAATAAAGATGCCCTGACTTCATTTCTATCTACCTTTGTTGGCTACAAAATGCTAATTTCTCTGATAACTATTTTGGAAACAGGTCCTTCAGATGAAGGAGTGAGAAGTGTAGATTTTGGTAGCAACCAGAAAATGCAGGGATAGCTATTTTCTGCATTATGCCTGTAAGGCATCATTTTAGACCAAAGTCTGCTTTTAGTTTCAAAGTGCTGTGGTACATTCATAATGGAGTCTGATTGGAGCTTTGAAGCCATTGTTTTAAAAGAGGACAGTGATTAGTATTAAACCAATGTTTTTGAAATGCTGGCTGAGGAATTCTGGAAGTTGAAATCCAGACATCATACTTGCTGAGTGTTAAGTTTGAGCAATGAGAGGCTGAACCAGAGCATGAGTGCAACAGTACTTTATTTTACAAATAAAGGGCTGACCGTGCTTGCCAAGCCTGGAACTGGCTCGCAGCAATCAGCAACCGGTTGGACCCCGCAGCCTGCTTTTATAGCTGGCTGCTGGGGAGAACCAACCAATGGGAATGGGGGAATAACGCCCACATAAAGTGAGTGGACCTGAGTGAGAACTCCTTGAGTCCTCAGGACATAACACCCCTTCCCCCCAGATGCAAACATGCATAGTCCTTGAGGTAGACAGGGGGGTTGTGTTGGCGCCCGGAACGGCGCAACTCGGGGACATTGTCTGTCTGTTCGGTATCAGTCTGTGATGGTCGAGCCGGCATAGTGTCGCTAACACTCTCTCTGGACAGGGCATCCTCGGAAACCACCGGGTTGGTTACTGGGGTCGAGCTCTCGTGGGCTGGATCAGGCTGGTCAACTCTCTGGGTGCTGTTGTCCGAGTTTGGGCTGACCGGAACGACCGCTGGTGCAGACTGGTCGCTGGGTACGATGTGGCTGGGCGGCGGATGAGGCGGTTCCCCTTCGACTGGAGACTCTGGATTCTTGTTGGCAAGGGTGCTGGTCTATGTGTCTCCTCCAGACGCGACCATCCTCCAGCCTGACTCTATACGATCTCGGCCCGGTGATGGCGATGACCTCGCCTGGAATCCAAAGTGGGTCCCCAGCGAAATTCCTGGCGAATATCGGCTCCTGTAACATAAAATGTCTAACCCCCGAAGTAGAAGCGAGGGGTGAGTCAGGGCAATATTGTGGGTGCAGTCTGTCCAATACAGTCCTCAGGCGCCGGCCCATCAGAAGTTCCGCTGGGGACTTATTGGTGACTGTACAGGGGGTTGAGTGCTGGCTCATCAGGAACCGTGCGAGTTTGTGGTGCCAGTCATCCCTGCCAAACCTAGCGAGGGCCTCTTTGGTGGTCCTGACGGCCCTTTCAGCCAACCCATTACTGGCAGGGTGAAATGGGGCTGTGAAAATGTGGCGAATGCCCAGGTTGGCAGCAAAGCGGCTGAATTCTACTGATGCGAATTGTGGGCCATTATCGGAGACAATGGAGTCGGGTAGTCCATGTGTAACGAACAGGCGCGTTAACACGCTGGTGATTGCTAGTGTGGTGGTCGTGGATAGCTGTGCCACGTCTATCCATTTGGAATAAGCGTCCACGACCACTAGGAACATCTTTCCATGCACGGGGCCGGCCAGATCGATATGGATTCTAGACCAAGGGGCGCTGGCGCTATCCCATCTGGTAGGGGTGGCGATGGGGGGAGCAGGATGGGATTCCTGGCAAATGCTGCAGGAACTTACCCAATTGACAATGTCCTCGTCTAGACCCGGCCACCACACATAGCTGCGTGCTAATGCCTTCATTCTCACAATGCCGGGGTGTCCCTCGTGCAACGCCTCCAGGACTCGGGTTCGCAGCGAGGTCGGAATGACCACTCGAGTGCCCCACAGTAGACAACCCTGCAAACTTGACAGCTCCTGCATGCGAGTCTTAAAGGATGCGAATTTGTTATCAACGTTGCCTCCCGGCCACCCCCTCCTCACCCAGTCGAGCACCTGGGCGAGCGTTTGGTCTGCCTTGGTTTTAGCGGCGATGTCAAGGGCGGTGATGGGCAGGTCCAACTGGGTGATTTCAAAAATGGCGTTGACAGGAGCTGGGTCTTCAGCCGGAGCGGGTAAGGGGCAGCGACTGAGAGCGTCGGCGTGGGATAGAGTTTTGCCCGGGCGGTGAATAAGTTTGTATGAGTAGGCCGCTAAGAAAAGTGTCCACCTAGTCATCCTAGGGGAAAGGACTTGAGGTGTCTGCTTGTCGCCGGCCAGTAGGCCCAGGAGGGGCTTATGGTCGGTGACCAGTTCGAAGAAGTGGCCAAAAAGGAATTCGTGAAACTTTTTCACGGCTGCAACAGCTGCTAGGGCTTCCTTGTCTATTTGACTGTAATTTCGCTCCGTGGCCGAGAACGTCCTGGAGAAAAAGGCGATGAGGGCCTCGGCGCCATTGGGAAGTCTGTGACTAAGGACCGCCCCAATTCCAAAAGGGGATGCGTCTGCTGCCAGTACTAAAGGAAGGTTGGGGTCAAATTGGATGAGCACTGCCTCTGACGTAAGTAGTGATTTGACGGCATTAAACGCCTGGTCTTCTTTGTGCCCCCAGTGCCACGGTGACTTTTTGTCTAGCAATCTGTGTAGGGGCTCGGCTACTGAGGCTTTATGGGGCAAGAAGGATGCATAAAAGTTCAGCAGCCCTAAGAAAGCTTGTAGCTCCGTTTTGGAGGTTGGTGTGGGAGCTTCGTGGATTGCCCTAACCTTGGACTCCAGGGGGTGAATGCCAGAGGCATCAATTTTATAACCCAGAAAGTCCACCTGTCTAGTGGCAATGGCGCATTTTTCTTTTTTTAACTTGAGGCCATGCTGTCTGAACCTCTCTAACACTGCTCGCACTCTCTGGAAGAGTTGGGGTCTGTCCCTGGCCGAGACCAAGATGTCGTCGAAGTAGGGTACTACACCAGGGAGGCCCTGTAAAATCCGCTCCATGAGGGATTGAAAAATACCCGGGCAACACTTACGCCAAATTGGAGACGCTTGCATCGGAAAGCACCCCTGTGAGTGACGATGGTCTGAAGTTCTGCTGTTTGGTTATCAACAGGGAACTGCTGATATGCTTGAGACATGTCCAATTTAGCAAAAATACTGCCCGGCTCGAATGTGTGCAATAAGTGCTGAATGACGGGCACAGGGTAGGCGCTAACTTGTAAATATTTATTGATTGTTGTCTTGTAGTCCGAGCAAATTCTCAGGCTACCATCTTTTTTGAGGGGTGTGACAATGGGCGTCTCCCACTTGGCGAAATCTGTTGGCTCAATGACCCCTTGTTTTAGTAGTTTATCCAATTCAGCGTCTAGTTTAGGTCGAATAGCAAACGGAACTCTACGTGGTTTTAATCTGATTGGGGCTGCCTGGGGGTCAACTGTGAACGAGATGGGGGTTCCATTATAACACCCCAGCTCCTCGCTGAACACATCTGCGTAGTCAGCGAATAAGGAGTCAGTGTCTGAGGTTGAGACAGCATGGACTCCTGTTAACCCAAGGCCGAGGTGGGGAAACCAATCAAGCCCCAATAAGGTGGGTAGATTGCCGTTAACTACCACTAGAGGTAGGTGGCCTTTAAAAGCTCTAAAACTGACAAAGAACTTGCCTCTGCCAATCACGGGAATGGCCTTCCCCTGGTAGTCCTTCAGACCGAACTGGCATCTCTGAAGCCGGGTAGTAGATAGGCTGGGGTGGAGTCTCTTGAGGGTGTTCCACGAGATTATTGAGAGCGCTGACCCTGTGTCAACCTCCATGTGGCACGGTTTACCTTCTAGGGAAACGGAGAGAGAAATTTTACTAACAGTGTGGCAAGTACACCTGGCAAGGCGGTGCGTGCGACAGTTTAATACTTGCCTCTGTGGTCCCGAGTGCGAGGACGGGTGTCTGTGTGCAGCGCTTTGGGGGGCTTGGCAGACTCTCGCGATGTGCCCCCTCTTATGGCAGTTGTTGCACGTGGCTCCTTTAAACTTGCAGGTGGCCCTTTGATGCGATCCCCCACAGGCTAGGCACAATGTGATGTGCTTGGGTGGACCGGTGTATTCTTGTTTGGCCCCTACCTGCGACCGTCTGTCGTTTGCGAGGCGGTGGACGTCGTTTTCATCGTTGTGGGTTTCCTCCGCTTCCACCTCTTCGGAATGGATGGGGAACGATGCTAGCTTGGCACTTGGGCCCTGAATTTCGGTGGCTGAGTTCGTTGCTAGTTCGGCTGCTAGGGCCTCCTCGACCGCTTGCGCGAGGTTGAGGTCTTTTTTAGCTAGCAGGCGCCTCTGTAGGTTGAGATCCTTGACCCCACAAACTAATTGATCGAGGAGCATGTCCTCCAGGTATGTTCCAAACCTGCAGTGCAGGGCTGCTGTTCTGAGGGTGGCCATATATTGATTGATGGTTTCCTTACTAGACTGCTTCCTTATACGGAACGTGAACCTCCTGGCGATTTGTGAAGGCCTGGGAGCGTAGTGGTTAGTGAGGATCTCAAGCAACTCGGACCACGGAACGTTTTTCAATTCTCTCGGCGCCACGAGTGCTGCGGCTGTATCATAAACGGTGGCTCCGCAGTAGATTAGGAAATAGGATTTTTTCCAATGTTCTCCCGCGTCCGCCAGGCCGACCGCGTCGATGTAATGGTTGAAGCGGTTCTTATACGATTCCCACTTCTCTTCGTCTGGTTTAAACGCCGGGAATACTGGGTTGGAACTCATGGTGCTGGAACGGCTGGGCTACCTGCGGAAAAAATCTCTCTGGGACTACGAGCGCTCGTGCGTATTAGTGATATCAGCTCTGGAGAGGTTTTTTGCTACCCTCTCATACTCTCTCTGGGTTACCACGTTGGCTGCTAGCCGTTGGAGGTGTCTTGATTCGCGCCAAAAAGTGGGCGTTAGTGACTACCTACAGCGCTGTGCTGTGTTTCCTACTGGCTCGAAATTCAAATGACACCCGTTTGAATTTGCGCGCCAAATGCAGAGCGGCTGCGGCTTGCAGCGCTTCACTTTCCCGTAAGCGGGGCTAACAAGCGGCTACAGACGCTTCTAACTATTTGACTCAGACCGCTTTCTCTGGCTGCGGATCTGCGTTTGCTTTTTTGATCGCTCGTTTCGCTAGCTGACCGCTCTCTCTGGCTGCGGATCAGCGTTTCCCTTATCGCCAGCCGATCGCTCTCTCTGGGCTGCGAATCGGTGGCTAGTGACTCAGCGGTTGCAAGGTGCTTCTGGTAGCCATCCCATCCTCGTCGCCAGTGTTAAGTTTGAGCAATGAGAGGCTGAACCAGAGCATGAGTGCAACAGTACTTTATTTTACAAATAAAGGGCTGACCGTGCTTGCCAAGCCTGGAACTGGCTCGCAGCAATCAGCAACCGGTTGGACCCCGCAGCCTGCTTTTATAGCTGGCTGCTGGGGAGAACCAACCAATGGGAATGGGGGAATAACGCCCACATAAAGTGAGTGGACCTGAGTGAGAACTCCTTGAGTCCTCAGGACATAACACTGAGCTTGAAAAACACCTCGCTAGATGTCTCCTGGAGTGGACATCCAAAATTTATTCCAAGGAAATTCTGATTATTTTTTTTATTATGAGCGTGTGCTCACACACACATGCATAAGCACATAGATAATGGTCCTTTCATTACAAAGCAGAAGTTTTTGGCAACTACTCTTTAAACAGAGATGGATAAGCTAACTAGAAACTATGAATAAAGGAATGAATTATTTTTAAAGATATTAGATATTAACAACATAATAAAAGCAATCAACTATACAGGATGAAGTTAAAGTGCTTCTTTTATTTTCTTGAGCACAGTTTGTATCTTAAATACAATTCATCTGCAGCTTGAAATGTGTTCATTTTTGTCACTGAATACAGCTGTATGCTTCTATGGATTAGTAGGCGTCAAATATTCACTTTGAAAAATCCCTATTTGATCAGGAAATCAGATTAATTATGTTTTTATGACCAAGTATTCTATTTTAAGACTTTAATTTCTGATTGACTGCAACAGTCCACATCATCTATGACATCATATTGTGATATCATAATATTACTGGGAATCATGTATCATCTTTGAATAATGGAGATAAAAGATAGCGTAGGAAAATTAAAGCCTCTTTTGTAATAAAAGTAAGGCAGAGGTAGAAAGAAGTAATTTCTAGGGGTGTAAAATCTGTTTTAAACATCATTCTTAGTTTCATCTGAAATGGGATAATTTTCAACAGTTAAGTACCAAAATCATTTAGAATTAATTGTGTTAAAGGTATTAGGAAATATCAGTGCAAAGCTGGTTTCCTGAAAATTACATCAATATGCAAACAAAATCTCTATGTTAGAGACAATAAATATAAAAAACAAAGGGGCAATTCTTTAAAAAATAATTTGCAAAAAAAAAATCATTGCAGAATGGAATAATAAAGCATTACATATGACATTAATGCAAAACAGATTCATGTATGAACTTTCACTGAAATCTTCCCTTTTATTTTCTGTGGAAATTCTATTTCTAATTCTCTGTATAGATGATTTTGCAGATAGAATTGCCTATACAATTTGGTTAGATATTCTGATTTTTTTCCATGGGGTTGCCTTGCTTTGATGTGTAAAATAGAGGAAAGTTAATGAAGGCAGAAGAATTATGAGAACTGAAACTTGGCAAGGCAAACTGGTCCCAGAATGTCACATATCATATAGCATAGTTGACCGCCCTATATTTAATTTTAACCACCCTAAATGTAATACCCCTAAATCAGGGGTCCCCAACCTATGGACCAAAGCCCACTACCAGGCTCTGGGGTAATCGACACTGGGCTGCACAAGTGGCTGGCCTGTCCATGCACCCACGGCTCCACTTCTGTGAGAATCATTGCAAGCACTCATGGCCCCACTCATTCAAGCATCATCGCAGATGGCCAAAGCTCATTGCAATCCCATTCATACAGCCTCATTCCAGCCCCATCCATATGAGCCTCATTGCAGGTGCTTATGGCATCACTCGTGCGAGCATTGCTGCAAACATTGTGGGTGTTCATGCCCATGGAAGCATGCAGACATGTGCTTGCCCCTCCCACAAAATAATCCCCTCTTTTCCCCCCTGCCCCTGCTCCAGGCACAAACCCAGAAAGATTAGGGAACTCTGCCCTAGATTGGTCTACTAAGTTTTAATCAGAAAATCATAGCACTAATTAGCTCTTTTTAAAATCACCTGCACATCCATTTTTTCAGTGCTAAAATAAGAGACAGAACCTTCCAGACTCCAATCGAAGGCTGAAAAATTCCAATCGTTATAACCATAAAGGGAAGAATATAAACACAGAGTCTAATGGTGGATATGTGAAGTCAGGTTCTTTTTTTTCCAGTCTCTCCTTCTAACATGTTCAGGCATTTGCACTTTCCCCTCAATGGACAGGAGATCACATCAAATCAAACATGAATATAATTATTCACATTGACAGAACAATAATGTCCCCAGCAGAAAATCAACCTGGCAGAGACTGTGACATTCAATAAAGGAAAATGATGCTAAGAACTGCAGGATCAAAACAATGCAATTATATTCATGAGTACCAAAGGCAAATCATGCTCCCAAGAATCATAGGTGCTTTCTGATACCCAGCAACAACAACAACAACAAAATAACCTGTGGGTGTTTTTCTCTGCACTGTTAGGTTGTATTTATCCCTCCATTTTTCTAAATGGCATGGTAGTCTTCAGTGTCTGAAAAAATGGATAAATATAAAGGGCTACTGGGACTGAGCCTTTTAGTTCAGTATACTCCAAATGCACAAACACTCGAGTTGCCTCATGCTGCATGCAATAACAATTCTGTGCATAGATGTCATTTTCAAAATAATATTTCCAACTTAGAAAGCTCCTTTGTTTTCCTTGTTTTCAATGCCAGATTAACAATGGGCTGGGTTCAATCATCAGTAGTTCTTATTAAAATTCATTATTATAAACATTCTGCAATGATTCAAGTATTAGTCCTTCGCTTCCAGAAAGCCTGGAGATTAAATAAGCCAAGGCTACCATTCAATTGCTTTTAATTTTTCTGTATTCACATTCAAACAGTTGTTAGCATAATTTTATGCCAGTTCTCTGGCCTGTATTTTTGCAAAACTACAACAGAACAATATAACAAAATTTAATACAATTCCAGAACTCAGTAAAAAATTGTCTGTGAATGAAAAAAAATTCATTTGTTCAGAAATGGTAATTTCTAAGCACTAGGCTCTCTTCTCTCATTTTTATATTTTTTATTGTGGCAGAATTTTATTGGTTATTTTGACTATTGCTTCTTATTTATTCAAACAGCTGTTATAAACTTACATATCAGAGGAAATGAATTATTAACAATTCTAGACTTTCAATTCTAGGTTTCAAACATGTGCATTAATTCAGATCATTCTAAAGACTAACATGCAATTGAAGCCAGAACATTGATTCCTTTGGAATAGATGGACAAACAGCAGAAAAACCCTATGGAATTTTGTTGTTATACATGATAAGAGCAGTAAGATTTACATATATGCATAGTGTGGGAAGATTTGATATTATCCACAATTGAAGAATAGATTCTGAAATTGATGGAGCTGGCTGAGATAGCAAAACTGACAGCTTTAATTAGAGAAAAGACATTGATTAATTTTAATGCTGAATTGGAAGCCCCTTCTGGACTTTCTGCATGAAAAGAAAAAAATGAAATTATGATATATGGAATTTTCAATTAATAAAAATAGTAGATAATAGAAAGAAGGAAAGTCAGGTTATAAACTTAGAGCTAACTATAAATTTATACTTATATCTGTATAAATAAAATTTGAATCATTCCTTTGTATTTCTTTTTTCTTTCTGCACTTTTGGCTTTTTTCTTTTATTCTTTGCTTTTCTAACTATTATCTTTTACTAATACCAATTATTATTAGTTGTTAGTTTTTATCTCCTTATCTTAAAATTTAATGTTATTCAAAAAAAAAAAAAACCCTCCCCCTTTCAATATTAGACTTCCTGAACTATACGAAAGTAAAGTTTAAGCATTTCAGTGTGTATTAGCAAACTGTCACTCATATTTCTGGAAAATACATTTTTATGCTAAAAAAAATCCCCTTGCTCTTTCAGAGAGCCTTCAGGAAAAAAAAGCAGTTGATGGATTTATTATTGTCATGCAGCTATTTGTATTTATTTATTTTGTTGCTTTATGATTTGAATGTTAAAAATTGTACAGCTCTTCTCACAATTGGTAGCCATCTGAGACAATGAACATTCCCATGACTTATCTTTATGATTTCAATCAACAAGAATCATGATAGATTTAAAGACAAACTGATAGTAACAAAGCTCTGGAAAAGTAGACATTCCTTAATTTGAAAGAAATCTGATTCAAATTCCATACTAAAGAATTTACATTAAGTTAAACATTCTGACTGATACCTTGGAATGTCAGCCTGATCCTGAACCATACACAATGCAAATGGCTTGGTCATAATAGTAACCTCTGCACCTCCAGATGTTATAACCACAATCTACCAATTTAACAAAGAATCCCATATATTTGATATATTTTCAGAATTATTCTTTCACAAATTATTTTAGCAAAGTATAGAAATGACTTCAAAAAATACATCTGTGTGCCTAAAACCAGTCTCACTCAAACAACACAGCCAAATCTTACATTCAGCTAACAAAGGGCTTCTTAAGCCAAAATAAAGCACTTTAACATCACTGGGAGAATCCACTAAATCATAGGACCAAATGATTCTGACTATTTCATTTTCAGAGGCAAGGTCTTGCTACATTTATAATCTCAGTTATCTCAGATTAAGAACATTTACTCTTTCTACAAAAGTCTCTCTGGTCTCCTCTATTTCCTTCATCTCTCCCCCCACCCCCGCATAATTCTATTTATCTGTGGTTTTATGGGACTACAAAGCAATTATGAAACTAGATAAAATCGTTTCCCCTGGCTTATATAGAAGTCCTAAAATTGTTTCCCTGGCTTATATAGAAGTCCTAAAAAGCTTTCATTGAGAACATAAGGATTTGTATAACAAAATATTAGGCAGCATATGTGCGAAATACAAGGATGAGGAACAGATGTTATTGACCTACAGATCTTTTTATTCTTCACCAGTGCCATGTCAGCTTGGGCTATTAATTTTTTTTAATACATCATGATCTGAAGGATCACAGGTTCCCTCTAAGAACTCTTAATTTGAAATAAACTGTTTAAAATCTGAACCTACAATTCAACTTTCATTGACCTGGCCCAGGAACACATAGACCTGCCCCCACCCCTAAACCAATAAAACATTAATAATAGGTTGAGAATTATGCAGATCACTACAAAATACTGGGCTATGACCTGTAGATGGAAAACAAGTCATAAAACATGTTTCAGTTTAGACCAGAATTCTTCAAACTTGGTAACTTTAAGATATGTGGACTTCAACTTTCAGAATTCCTCTATCAGCCAAGGGAGCAACATCTTAAAGTTGACAAGTTTGAAAAAATATTGATTTAGATAAACAGGGAAATGCATGTTCCTCTTTGAGTGGTTTACTTTTAGCTCTAGAAGGAAAACAAGGATAAGTGTTTCGAGGTTATGGAACTGATCCCTTACCTCTTTCACAAAATGTGGCATAATGGGAAGAACTTTTGTTAAAACTGGTTAATCTAACTTAAACCATAACGACCTCAAACAAACCAGTATTTCTTGACTTGGCTGGCCTGCTCAATTCTGTAACTTGGGGACAATAATAAAATGGAGAAAAATTTAAAGACTGATTGGCAAGATTGGCATGATAATGCATGTGAAATAGATTTTAATAGTAAATATCTTTCCCACCAACCTCCTTTTTCATAAACATAAGCACACATATTAATTATTATATAATTAAACATACAAGGGATAATGCTAGCTTTAGCAATCCTTCACACTCCTGCTTGATTCACATTCACTCTAAACACAAACTTCCAGGCTTCTGTACAAAATCAAACCAGATATTCCAGCATACAATATCATTTGAAGGACCTCTACAATGTATTGGAGAAGCCTGAGTCCTAAATGAGAATGTGCCAAAATATTCTACTTCTATATCTAGCAACGATGACTTGTTAAGCAGTCATGGATTGTGCCTGCCACAATCTTGATAAAATAAAGATGACAACCAAATTTTGCAATGTAGCTGAGACACATCATCTTCAGCAGTTGCATAAATACACCCGGGGGAAATACTGCCTGCCTTGGGGCTTGCAGGGTTTTCAAGCTTTTTTTTTAAGTGGATAGGACCTATTGTAGGGCCAAAATATGGAACCAAGGCATTTTCTAGGGTGACAAAGTAACAAGCAAAATGTGTACTAATTAATCAATGTGTACTAATTAAAGCCACCAGTAGGTGGTGCCAAAGAGATACAAAATATTCTCTTTTCTCCCACCTAGTGGTCATGTGGATTTTATTTTTTTTATTTTATTTTTTGCAACCAACAATTAGTGCAACCTGCAGACACTGCTCTGTCCCAAGAAAATTCCCAAACTACCACTTTTCTGGTTTATGCAAGACCTGGTCATTGGAACCTATGTGCTTGTTCAAATGTAGCTACTAGCTCTTTAACTGATATTAAATATTGAGAGAGCATGTTCATGGAGAGATCTGCATGAGATCTTAAAGAGCTTAATTTGTTATATACCTCTGATTTTAAGTGAGGAAGACTGTGGGCTACTATGTGTAGATGACTTGGCATATCAGATTATTCTTACCCAACCTAGTGATTGTTTTAAATTTATTTTGACAGAACTACATGTTAATCAGACTGAGATTACAAACATGTAAAAGTAATAAAAGTAAAGAAAAAACAGATTTGTTTTGGTTTCTACATTAAAGCAAATTGAAAAGGTAAATAGGGAAAAATAGCAGATGCACCTTCTTTTAACAGAACAATCTGCATGACCTCCTGCCCCTAAGTTAAAAGAAACCAAATTAAAATGAACATTTATTTCACTTTATTCTGTACAAGAAAGTCAGTTCAGGATTTCTAACAAATCGTTCCCATGAGGCAGTTTATGTACAGAATTAATAATTGATAACTAATCTCTTATTTACTCACATTTATTTTCTGTTCTTCATAAAGCTCTACTTATAGTTTGTGGGTTTTTTTCCTAATGCATTTATCTCAGTCTCTATTCCACATGCACACTGCAATATGTTCTCATTCCATTCATTTTCACATTGTGCTGAAACTAGCATTCAAACTTGACAATCTACAATAGACCTCAAACGTAGCACTTTTAATATTTTTTCATGAGTTGGGAAAATAATTCCTTAACATTTATATGAGTGGCTTAACATGATGACTTTGATATACCATGTTACATGTGAATATGCATGAACATATTTTATTTAGAAGGAGGAAAAAATCCAGGAAAAATCAGAATGTTGACAAGGGATTATTAGCCCTGTTGAAGTACTATTCCCCTGATGATTCCATATGGGAAACACAGTGAATGACCTCTTGGTTCTCCAAATCATGTTGAAATAACTATGAAGAGTTGGTCTCCACGGATACAGATGATTATCTGTAATAGGGAGTATTTTTTAGTATATCATACTTATTTTGAAAGATTATCAGGTTTTTAGCTAATGATAGAAGAGACAGGCTGTTCATAGATTCCTGTATGTTCAATTCAACACAAGAATGTGTTGCATAAACAGAGCATGTATATGGGAAGATGGTTTGTTCAGAAGTTTTTTTAAAAAAGAATATATAAAGAGGTAAGACGTGCATGTGGTTTTCTGTTTAGCATTATTCCTAAAAAAAAATGAGGTGCAAAAGTGTGCTTACATCTTTCTCTCAACTTTAATAAGTTCTAGAGAGGCTTAGGCCTGGAAGACATAAAAATATCACAACAATCCTAAGGTTTTCATGGCTCTGGAAAACCACTGAAATCATAAACACCACTAAGCAAAGAGAAACAACTGACTGATCAAGTAAAAGATTGCAGGTAGAATCATGCAGAGTACAATTCCATGAAATGAATGAAGCTACAGGTAGAAAGGAAAGGTCAGACCAAGTTATGCTTTCCCTTTGTGTCCCAATATGCTGCTGAAAACTGTACAAAAAGTGATTCTAAGAACTTTAAAGGAAAGATGGATTTGGCCAGTGATTAGATCCCAATGATTAGATCCCAATGGAAGAAATTTTTCCATTCCTGTTTTGTGGTTCGCCAGCTGCAGGTGCGGCCAGCAGCAGTCTCTGAGAGCAAGGACAGATGGGGCCAGGTCTATCCGAGAGTGGGATGCTGCCTTCAGAGGTTGTGGAGTCTGGCAACAGTGACGAAGAGGACCCCATCAGTGCTTGTGCGCGCAGGCCTGCTCGAAGGAAAGAGCAGCTGAAGCAGCACGGGCAATTCAGGAATAAGGCTGGAAGATCATGGCCCCTTCCATAATGGATAAAAGCCAGCCTTCAGGGTTGGTTTCTTTGCAGGAAGCAAAGAATTTCTTTATGCTCAGAGTTCTCATCCTCCAGTTTGTTTTTGGAAACTTCTGGCTAGGGATATTTATCTGCAATTAGTCTTTTGTTCTTGGCAGCCTTTTGTCACCTTGAAAGGGCTTGCTCTTATCTGGGACAATTAGTTTGAAATGACTCTCGGCTGTGAATGCATGGCATTCACAACGTCACAGTAAAACAGATTTGTTTTTATGAACAATTTGTGTTTGTTTGATTTGAACAAGGCTTGGGTCAGAACATCCTGGAAGTGTGATGTGGAAATTGGTATAATGGACCTAGTTCCTAGGCAAGTGTTTCAAATAACTCCTCTGTTTATCTGTAGATTACAGCCATAGCTACAGCAGTGGGGCATGAGGTTAGGATGCTGGGCTGACAATTGGCAGGCTCATGTTCAAGGCCTGGTTGCTGTTGAGAGATGGTGTGAGTGCCTGTCACACACTCCAGCTCCTGCTGACCCAGCAGTTCAAAAGTGGGCAACCCCCGAGTAGATAAATGGGCAACTTCAGCAGGCAACTTAATGGAGACATGAAAGGAGCCCCCACTGGCTGTTCCCCAGACAATGGTGATGTCACTATTCAATCTTTTCAACCCAGAAGCTCTTTGGCACTCCTGACATGACAGTAGTAGTAGTAGTAATGGCATTAGAGGAGCAATAGCTACAGGATGTGGTCAGAGGAAACATACCTAGGCTGGGGATCACCAGAACAATCTTCCTTTGAAATTTTGGCATTACCAGAAAGACTATAGTCCATTATTTCTAAGATCTGAACTAAGACTAATGATACTAATAAACGTCTCGAGTTTTGTCCATAAAATATCCATCAGTCTAACATGCATGTGCAACAGAATTATTAGCTTAAAAGATCATGGTCAGGGATTAAGGCCAACCTATGAGCCATCTATAAGCAAAATCAATAGCTGTCTAATTAGCTGGTGCCCTGTACTACAAAAATTAAAACACAACCTGAGTGGAGGCATGGAAATCGATAAAATAATTTGTAATTATAATAGGTTGCGAATCAGTATCTAAGCAGAAAGCTACCTATGCTGGAACAGTAGAACTGAGTACAAACATTGGGTTTTGTACTCCGAATTGGGTATTTTTTTAAGGAACCATTTAGTAATTCCAATCTAAGGAAATTTTGTCCCATTCTAAACTAATAAAGTGTCTTTATTTGAGTACAAATAGGTTCAAAGAGTTGCAGTTGAAGGATAAATTCATATATTATTATTTTCATTTTGACCAAAATCATAACTAAGCTCATAGACAAATTAGAATGGATGAATAAACCATGTTTAACTTCCCTGAATTTATATTATAGATTTATGGTTCAAAAAAATGCATTTAAAATATGAATAAAGAAGATATACATAAAGTCTACAAAAATCTGTAGTGGTGAAAATTTCTACAAACTTATTAGGAATTTTCATGCAGACTGATGGGAAAATGGAAATGAACTTGCTCTTAAAAATGAATTTATACTACAAAATATTATAGAAATATAGTATATCCATCTCTCCTCCTTGCACACCATGCTATAAAATAATAGTCAAAGCTGAGTTACTACTTTTCAACTATCAAAGAATAAAATGAAAAATCAGTGTAATGGTAAACTTGGGAATGAAACTCCGAAGATGGAGAAATCTTAGAAGATAATATGTGGAAAGTTTTGTTGTTGTTTGCTTTATTTATCTATCTATTTATTTATTAAAACAGATTGGATGTAATAAAAAATAGGAAAAAAAGCAATAAAAGATTAATTGTATACAGTATATGAGGGCTTTTCATGCATCTATAGATGCATCTACATCAACTGTTGTATATCAGTAAAAGATAATCATATTTCATTACAATTATCCATGCATATTTTATGTCTGTAGAATTTTATGTTAAAGTTGCCAAGGATGGAGACTCTTGCTATAGACAACTTGTTTGTCGGATGCAAGTAACATCAGACTTTCAATTCACCCAGTAACGAGGTCATATATCTTCTTTCCACTGTTGAAGAACTAACCACGTGGCAATAATAAGACCTCAGAGAATACATTTCCCTTGTCCAACTGTCAGTATTGTATACACCTGAAAACACTAAAGTTTGTTTCAAAATCAAATTAAAATAGGTAATTGTTAATTTTCAGAACATAACTTTAGTACATTTCTAAAACATATCAAATCACATCTTTCTTATGGTAACAGAGTGTCATAGGAGAGAGGGGTATTGTCAATTAGAAAGCATAGAAGAACATTTATTTAAGAATATGTTGATGGTCATCCAAGTAGAATTGTTTAGAAGTTGAGTCATGGCAGCTAGACGTGTTTATTTGGTTTGAGATGTTTCACTGTCCTTCCAAGCAACTTCTTCAGTCTAAACAAGTTGATTAGCAGAATCTGAGTTGCCATACACTTTGGGGAAGAAACCTTGAGGTTGATGTTAGAATACCCCTAAGCATTTTAGGAGTTGGCACATTCCAATGATTTTTTATCTACTCAATTTCCCCTAACCACTTGTTTGGACTGAAGAAGTTGATTGGCAAAATATTTCAAATCAACAAGAAAATAAGTCCAGTTGCCATGATTCAACTTACAGGCATTGATTTGAAAACTTTTCCAGACCATATATTTTTAAAAAGTGTCATTTTGATTGTATTTCCAGCAACAGGATGATTGTTTTGTTCTTTTCTGTACAAAATAGAATGGTATACCCATAAATCTAAACAGTATCTTTTTGTTGTATATACCATATTTCAAAATATGATTAGGTTTCTAATAGTGACAATTTTTCATTCTTTAGGGAAAAAACTATTCCTGAGATTTAAACATCACTTATCAAAATTATTTACTGATAACAGATATTTATAGATTGGTTGTGAATTTTTGGATTTAATTTCTCTAATTATGAGCCTGAAAATGGCTGCTGGTTCAAATTCAGATCACAATAAATGTTGTAATCATAAATAATGCCAGTGAGTGGTAAGTAATAAATGGTACTTGGTTTTTATAGATGATAAAAACAGCATTATTACCCACTGCAAATAGCTCTGGACTTACAACTGGTTGTTTGATGACTATTCAGAGTTACTAAAGCTTCAAAAAGGATGTGTTATGACCTGTAAAACACTTCCAGTTATAATATGTCACACTGCTCCCCCATGGTCGCATGACCACAATTTCTAATGGTTTTATTTTTTTTTTTTTTCAGTTTCTATATCGTTTGCTCTTTTCTGATTTATTTATTTTTTGTCCAGACAATAGATTTACATTTATGGCTATATGATTTGCTGAATGGCTGCAAATTGTGTTTATATAAGCCAGGGGAAAACTAATAGTGGTAAATTAGGCCCCATGACATGGGTACATTGATTTATGTCTATAATGACAAATGACAAAAATTCCTACTGGTGGACAAAATGTCCATCTGGGTTCAGTTCCAAGTGGGGAGAAAGACACTAGAAACATAGAGGCTACTTGAAAGAATAGTTTAATGGTGAACAGGACTACATGGGTTTGAAGTCCTGGATAGCTGACCACATGGAGTGGAGAGTGAGGGTTATTTATACCCTCTCTTGGGCTTTGAACTTGAGTTTCTTGTTCCTGTGGCAAGGGCATGTATCCTATTAATTGCATTCAGACTCCCATGTGGAGTCAAGTTTGTCTGAATCAAGTTTGGTGGAACCTTGCTGGATGATGTAATATCACCCATAGGTGCCATGCGATGAGTTTTGTTGCTAGATGGGAAGATGGCTAATCCTATTATATCCTTGGGGTTATGTCTTAATATCATCAGCCTGGAGCTGAAGGTCTAATTGTCTTGTAAATAGGCTGGCAGTCTCTTTTTCTTGTTGATAAGCTGGCACCAAAATGCTCGGGGCAGGGAGCTGGGGCTGAATTTTTGTCTCCAAGAGCATGTCTCTCAATTTTTCATCCAGGGAAATATAATATTCTGCCTTTTCAATATTTCCTAAAATATTTCATTCTTCTAAGAGGATAGATGCTAACTTTCTTCATGATCATAATTGCAATTATAAATTGAAGACTACCTGTAGATAATCCCATCATTAAGGATCCCAGCAGTTATCCAATACTTTGGTAAAACCAGCTGTTTATCAATTGTGAAATTTACACTAGTTTAACACATCGCATCAATTCAGCCTAAAAATAAGGAATCCTTTTTTTAACCAGAAATATATGCCAGACTTTTAAATTGATATCACAGTGATAGGAGATACAGTAAATATATTATCTTTTTAACATCAAACAGATGTTATACACAAAACAATATATACAAAATGTTCAAAAGGGCTCAGTATGTAGAATTTGCATTAAGTGGAGATATACAGTGCATTTTTTTATTCCAATCAAAGGATACCTTTAGGAGTATAATTCAAAACCTCCATCTGTAACTGACAATTCTTAGTTATTTCTGAAGGATATGAGAATTTTCTACCATCAGTAACTCTTTTTAACCACATTAACAACTGCGGGTATCTTATTCCTTCTGTATTTTGAAAAAGAAAAGAAAAATTCTTTTTTGTTCTTTGTACTTAATTGTGTATCATTGACAATAGGTAATTTCTTTGTACTGCCTTGACAATGGATAATTTCCCTCCAACATTTTGTCTGAGGGGAAAAAAGAGTAACTTGCTTTATTCTTAGTAGGTATTACTTCAAGTAACAAGGGAAAACTGGTCCTAACATGTGCTGTTCCAGTCTCTGAAAGAACAAAGGACATAAAATATTTTGTGTATGCCTAAAAGAAAAAAAATGCCAGGTGGAAACAATGCTATAATTTAGAAAGCAGAAACTAGCATGACTTTTTTTTTAAAAAAAAATGAAGCTCCAGACCTTGAAAATTAGCCATTTTGATGGGAGGGAGGGAAGAGGAGAAAAATGGAATTCTAACAAAGACAGCGCCAAAGATAAAAATAGACCCAAGCTAGTGCCTTTTAGATGTCTTGGGACTGTCAGTATTTTTAATTGATAACTCATTTTTTTAAGTTCTCTACAGAATTTCATTTTGTTTCCCCTCACAATGTTCTCTTAACTTGCAGTCTGGACTCCTTATTGTTGGTCACTCAGTATCCATTTTTGCCTTGAGAACTAATCCAAGTTTTCAAACTTCCAATCTGCCTGCAGTGATGCTTTATTCACCAATTCTTACTTTCTTTGAAGAAAATGCCATTGCCAATTTTACAAAAAGCAAACTCCAGGCGAATTATAAATGCGATAAAGCCAACCTCCTGCAGGGTATGAATATGAAGAGTGTTACTCAGGTGAACTTTAAAGAAAGTTCAGAACCACTTCAAACTGCCACCAAATTCAAAATTGGAAATGAATGAGGCTAAAATTAAGTAATTTTCTTAAGGCTTAAGAAATAGCTCAGAGCTTTCATATATCTGTGTTGATTTGCTTGCCTATAACTACAAATGAATTCATATCTAAGTCAATAATCCAAATCTGTATGCATCTGGGGGGCACATTCTGGCTTTAAACAAGCATTATTTTATTTCTAAAAAAAGGACAGAGAGAGATTTCAAATGAAGAGCTGCAAACAAAAGGCCAAAGCAACATTTATTTTGTGTTTTCTTTATCCCAAGGAGAATATTTGCTTAAATAATAGCCACATTTCCAAAGAAGGTAAAGTGTAATTCTAAAAGCTATTACAATGGTTACAGACTCTTAAAAATCAAGGGCATACAAATATCTCCATGCGATAAACGGAAGAGGAGGACAGCAACCAAGAAATTAACAGATATTCACAAGTTCATTTAACTTTGAAGACACCCTTGGGGACTGAAAAGTGGTGAATGTAACAAAGTTATTTAAAAAGTGCCTGGAGACATAACAGGAAACCAGAGACCCGTTAGCAGGAGAGACGGTGTGGAGAAAGACCTAGAATATCAAGTGAAGAAACAGTCGGAGAAGCACAGCTTGATTAAACATTGGCAGTATATGGGTGTCAGGGAGTGTGGTGAAAAACATGGCTCACTAACTTGCTGGAATCCAATGCAAAGGCATTATTCTCGGAGCGCTTTATCGTCTTAGAAAAAAAATGTGGCTTTTAGTAAAGAGTTAAGCCTTCTATTAGCTTCTTTGTTGAAATGTAGTAGCTGTAGCTACTTAGTGCTACAAAAAATACTATAGGTGTGGGTAAGTATGTCTGAAAGAGAAAGGTCATTGTTAAATTAAAAACAGTCTTAAAAAAAGAAACCTCTGCCTTCAGTCTGGACCACACTCAAAAACTCTTGGTGCCTTTAAAATTACAATTCTATATTCTAAACATGATGGGATTATTAATTTGGTCTATAAATTGTTGTGGAAGGGGAGGTCTCAAGGAGTTATATTCAGGTCACAATAATATCCGTGCCAAAATATTCATAAATGAAATCAATCCTATGGATTTCAGTGGTGGTAAAAGGTAACTTAATCTGCAGCCAAAGCTGAAATGTTGTTCAGTGCAATCCGATGCCCAATTATTTCAAAGGTAAGTGCCACCCGACTCAAGAAGGTGTGTTCTGGTGGGTTTAGGTAAAACTAAAGCCACATAATGTTGTATTCCATGGGAGGAATGGTAATGTATAAAATGTGTTCTGTCACCAGTAAAGAGACTCACAGACCGGAGTTGACTTCAGCTCTTTAATAATAAACAATAACTTCAACTACTGTCAAACCGCAGCAGCCCTTTTTATAGCGGCTGCTCCACAGCTCGCAACCAATGACATTTAGTTAAACTTCCCACCACTATAGGCGGCCAATCAGATACTACCTTTACTAACCAATCGTAGCGTTGCTTTTGCTAACCAATAGGAACATCGCCCTAGAAGTCTCTATTTAAATACACTATAAAATGCTAGAAATGCAGTATTTCCCAGGTATAGATATCAAACTAAGTGGATTTGTATTTTCTGGTGTGATTTTCCCTGGAATAGGATAGTACTGGACGCGTAGAAAATTAAGCTCCAGAATGGGCAATGTTTGCTTATCTGTCCCACCAGTGGGAAAGTGGGAAATGGGACACAAAAGTTTGACAATTTACCCACCGCTTAGGCTATGTTTTTGGTGCAGCAGCTGATGCACCTGCATTTCCTCATTTCTTTACTGCTAGAAAATGGAGGGGGAAAAACCTCTGGTTTCCATTTCAAATTCAAGTGTCAGCATCTTCTCCGCACACATCAGCAGTAGTCTGCTTGCTCACTGTTGAGCAGTGAGTTTCTTTATGCAATCAACTATTTTCAGCTTCTTCCTCCACATTTTCTCCAAACTCTCTGAAGTGTTGACATATTTTCTTCAGTGCCGAATATTTATAATGGGTTTTTTCAGAGAGAGTGACAAAATGTGGTTCCTTTTTCCGTCAAGGTTTTAATAGGCATAAGTAGCCAACTCATTTGGCATTACCATGAAAGCATTTAAACAGTTTCTTTCTGAAAAAACAACAACAATAAATTATTATTAAAAATGAAGACTTTCCTGCCTTGTAAGGTACACTGGAGTCTAATAGACCCATTCTGTTATATACTGTAGTTCTTTATAAGCAAAATATGAGAGTAAACATACAAGCACAGCAAGTTGGGTGAGTTAAATCTACTTACTGATCGAAGTCTGATTGATTATCACTTTTCAAAAGTAATGACCAAATAGAAAGTATAAATTCAAGGCAGAGACAGTACCCACAGACAGTAATAGACTCTTAGTGATCCTTCTTTTGCCAGTTTTTTTCTCTCTGTAGTAAATTTGGTTCTGTTCTGTTTAAATTTCAAAGATATAAATAATGGCCACAGTTCCAAGCCTCTTTCAATTATTTATTTCCAAGATTCCATTAGTTTGGAAAAATACAAAGACAATTTTTATATAAATAGTAACAATAAATAAGAAGGTGGTATGCTGTAAAGCAAGCTATTAGCCACCAGCATCATCTTTACTTCCAACACAGTCTCTAAATTCTTTGGTACTATTAGAAAATATAAAGGAGTTGGTAGCCAGCAGTGTACACAGCAAACTGTAATGACACCAAAATCATGGTACATGAACAGTGATATCATCATACAAATGCTTTCATTACATGTGATTGTCATGTTCCAACACATGTCATGACAATTGTCTGATGAGGCCACCACACATATTTCATCCCTGTGATTTGGAATTTAGCAGGAGCAGCAGAATATTAAGGCAGCTAGAAGAATCATTGGAATATGGAGGATAAGGTTTTAGAACTTTAGGAATTTCCAGAAAGCCAAAAACTAGACCAAAATTCTGCCTGGTTCATGAAGCTATTACTAACAGATTATCTCCTCTTTAATCACATGGCGCAAACAAGAATTCATTGCTACCTATGGCAATCTATTCCGCTGTTGAACAATTCAACATTACGTTAGAGAAATTCTGACACAGATCCAATAAAAATTCACTTCCTTGTAATTTACAACCCATTGTTTCTGCTTTCTGGACCAACATAGGAGTCTTTTGGATATGTAATGGTGACTGCTCTGGAAACCAAGCTCTGCAAGGAACACTTAAAGAATAGGCATATGTTGTGCCTGTAGAGGAGACCACTGAGCCAAGATATCATGCCAGTCTTCAAACATCTGTGGAGTTGGCATCTAGAAAAGGAAACAGGTTTAGCCTCTGTCCCTTTAGAAGAAAACATGAGAACCAGTGGGTTAAAACGGAAGAAAGGAAGTCAGTTCCAGCTAGATATCAAAAGGTACTTTTTGACTGTGTTAGCTGTAAGCCAACTATGCCAATGCCTAATACAGGACTTTTTGTGACTCTCTCTGTCCTATTAAAAACAACTAAAGTAGGCAAGATACTAGTTTGTCAATTTTCAACATTCCAAATGTATTATTAAACCCTCAAAAGTTATATAATCTGTGCTTCTCAGCAATGTCAACCTCACAATCACAAAACAATTGCGAGTGTAATATTTATCCCTGCAAATGTTTGTAAAAATAGGGGACAAGGGAGTGTGTTTGCCTGCGTGGGCGGGGGGTACTCACTTGTATTAAATTCTCAATACAATTGTGGTTCTCAGTGCTTATTCATAAGGAGAGGTGAAAGCTATATGCTCTATAATTAACATATGTTTGATCCTTATAATTCAGTTCTCTGTTATCATAGCCTAGAACTAATTCATTCTATGTCCCCATTAATTTCTGCTCTTACTGATGTTATATTTGCAGTTTGGACCTAATAGATGTTCTTACCACCATGCTATTAAATTATTGTCACAGGCCATTGTTCAAACTTCAGAGAGCCAATGTTGTACTGCTATAATTTCATTCTTTTAGTTTCCGCCAAGCTGCATTCCCTCCTTCACTGAAGATTTTTAGTACCCTGTAGGACACCCCTGAACTAAATAAAATGTCTATTGCTCTACATTTCTACACATTCCACACTCCAATTTTATTCTTTTTTCTAAAGGTTTGACAAGTGATACATCAACCAGGTGTTCAAAAAAGAATAGTGCCTTGAGCCTTGTTTTTTTTTTTTTCATATGGCTCAATTCCCAGATGAATTTTGTGTATGACCTCCAGAATTTCTTGTGTTAAGCATTTTTTTTATACTGTGCTTAAGAAAAAACAATTGTGTGGTCATGTACATTTAATTGAATAAACTCATGTCTTTGACTGAAGGAAGATATAATAGCAATCTTCAAATGCCCGAAGAACTGCAAATTAGGAAAAGTAGTGGACTTATTTACAGGTATCCCATAGGACAAGAGTACAACTGGTGGGTTAAAACAACAAAGAAACAGTCCATGAGAGGTCTCAGGAGGAACCTTTTGACTGTGACAACTGGTATTTTATAACTTGTATCCTGGTGCCAAAGTGCCCTGAGATTTTCTTACCTTTTGGGGAGTGTAGAGGGGGGAGGGTCATGTGGGTTGTTTCACTTTGAAAGCCAGTGGAAGATAGCCATGGGAATGTATGCTTATTTGTTGCTCAGAGCAGCTGGTACAATAACATCTTCACACCTGTGGATTGGCTGAGTCCGCATTTGGCTAAAGGGAGGGGTTTCTACTGCCTTAATTCTACTTGTCATGCCTAAGAATATTCAGACTCTGCTTTGAATGTATTGCTATCACCTCTGCTTAATAAAAGGTTCCTTTTGAAATACTTCATTTCAAGATTTTTTGCTTCTTAAGTTAGAAGGAGAGGCAATCCTTACATTCTCAGTCATCCAGGTCATCGTTGTCTCAAAGGTGCCTTTCTGGACTTTCTTTGTTTTTTGTTTGAAGATGTTTCACTTCTTACCCAGAAAGCTTCATTGTTTCTGGCAGAATGGTAGGAGCATGGAAGGATTAGTTCTGACAGGAATGTGGGGAAGAAGGGGGATGGAAGGATCAGATTTGTTTGCAGTAATCTGGTCATTAGCACTCTCTCTGAGGGATTAGATCCTTTCCAACTATTACGACTGTTGAAATTATTCTAAGTAATAATTTCAAGATGTTCTAGATGAGAACTAGTACATTATTTAAAAACTTTAATTTTCTTCCTGGTTCTTACTGACAGTTTCAGCTTCTGAAAATATTTTGTACCTTGTTTCTAAAGAGCCTTGGTGGCGCAGTGGTTAGAGTGCAGTACTGCAGGCTACTTCTGCTGACAGCCGTCTGCCTGCAATTTGGCAGATCAAATCTCACCAGGCTCAAGGTTGACTCAGCCTTCCATTCTTCCAAGGTGAGTAAAATGAGGATCCAGATTGTTGGGGCCAATATGCTGATTCTGTAAACCACCAGTTTATAAGTCTATTGCTATTGGTATTGCT
The DNA here is from genome assembly GCF_049901715.1 of Pseudonaja textilis. Taxonomy (NCBI): domain Eukaryota; kingdom Metazoa; phylum Chordata; class Lepidosauria; order Squamata; family Elapidae; genus Pseudonaja; species Pseudonaja textilis. Next base: position 73,072,017 of record NC_141992.1, read on the forward strand.
AAATACTTGACATCTGGATGCTCTTTATTTAACCACCCTTCCCCCCCCCCTTCCACAACATATACTGTCCATATGCAGGCAATCTTAAACTTACAACCATTTATTTAGTGACCATACAAACAGCACTGAAAAACATGACTTACAACCAATCCTCACACTTATGCCTGTTGCGGCAGGCTCTGATGTGATCAAAATTTGGGCACTTCACAGTTAGCATGCATTTACATTGATAAAAGTTGCAGTGCCCCATGGCCATGTGATCACCACTTGCAACCCCTCCAGTCAGCTTCTGACAGGCAAAGTCAGTGGAGCAAAGCTAGATTTGCTTAGTGACTATGAGGTTCACTTCACAAGTGCAGATATTTGCTTAAAAATGTCTCCAAAAAAAGCTAATAAAATCAGACCCTACTCACTCAACAATTACCTTGCTTAGTAACAGAAATTCTGTGCCCCTTTATAGTCATAAGTTGAAGGGTACCTGTAATCCTATAATGTGTTATAAATGAAGGATCTACTTTGGAATCTTAACTGATTTCATTTTTTAAAAAAATGCCAAGAGACATTCTCATTCTCAGCCACTGGTCTGGATGCTCATAGATAGAAATATGAGTCAGCAAACTGTAAAGTTTGAAATTCCTTTATTCTTCTACACACACAGCATTTGGCAAGAGTGGATTAAATCCAAACCAGGTTAGCACTGGGAGCATTTGCCTTCCAGTGTATTTTATTCCTTTACCCCACCCACCTAATCGCTTCTAACTCCACCCTTTGCTCATTTCCTAATTACCCTTTCCTATTATGTCTAACTTCCTTTAAACCTTGTATCCTGATGCACCTGTTTTCCTATCACCGATCCCCACCTACTCCCCTTTCCCCATCCTGCAGTATACACAAATCTCCTCCCAGGAGTTCAAGCCAACAGCAATGCTTAGCAGCGATTTAGGATTCCCACCATGGGGATTTGCACCCCAGCCGTCTCGTCCCAGCTGGGTCTTGCTCCTTGGCAGCCAAATCCTAGTTAATGTCAGGGACTTCCCCATCTAGTCGTCATCTGCAATGGATTGACATCAGGGCTTCACCACCCAGCCATCGCTTCTCAGCTGTCGCCTCCCAGGTGATTCATCGACGTCATATGAGAGTGTCAAGTCTTCCGGGATCTTCCGTGGCTGTCGGGTGCTGATACAGACGGGGCCCGACACTCATATTATTCATTTATTTTAAAGATTTTATATGGTCATCCATCTCATAAGACACAACTCCAAGCAACTAACAATAATAAAACTGACAATAAAACAATGCAGCAAGTGAACAAGAAAAAGGCAACACCCAATCAATAATTATATGCTATTGTAGTATAGCCACCCCTTTACACTGCCGTCATCTGCTCCTGAATCCAAAAATTAATGAGGCAAGTTTGGAGAAGAGAGCAGAGAATTTAATCAGCAATCAAGATGTGATTCTCAGATTCTTTTGCCCCACAGGCATCTATAGGGGGGTCAGCCAGACTCACTAATGAATCCTGGCATCAGTGCAAGAAAGCATCTTATGCATGGATTCCTCCAAATGGCTGGCACATTGCCTTCCTACATCAACCTCACAATGGAAAAGAAGAGTTTATTCACATCATCATAGTGCTGAACATATTGCCAATTGAACTGTCACATTCTTCATGCTGATGATATTATTTAACCCCAAATGTTGTCTGTATCAAAGCCATCTCCATTGCTAGATCTCTAGACTGTGCTTGCTGTTGTGTTCATTTGGATACCAGAAGTAGCTTTTGCTAGTGAAAGAGGAAAACTTCCTTCTTATTGCCCCTCTTTTTTTTTCATAGTTTTTTCCTGTTAATTTCAGAAAGGCCTTTTTGTTTTCTCTGTCTGTAATTGAATGAGATTTTGCTATATGCCAGGTTCTGTATACTCTCTCTATATATAATATTTTGCAGATTGCCGGTGGGTGCTGAATTCTAAACAAAATCTTTGTGTGTTTTTAGGAAAAGTTATTTTGTCAGGGGATACGTTGATGTGTAGATACATGCATGGTCACAAACCCAAATTCTTAATTGTGTGATCAACATGAGGCATCTTTGATGTGAAAGAGTATCCTGCTTTATGTGGGGTACAAGAATGTGGGGAGCAAGAATGACTGTGAAAAGACAAACCTTGGACCACTCTTCAGATGAAGAGATGCAGAGGATATTATCTTTGTTCACCGCAATTACAGCTAAAAGAAACAAAAGGAAAAAGGAAACTGATGCTTGTTGAGGGTGTAATTGTGTTCTCCTCTGTCTTGCTCTCTCAAGTGTTTGGAGCTTATAGTTTTCACTTTCTATGCTACATTAAGAATAATCAACCTTAGCACACCAGCCATATTGGGCAAAACTTAATGGGTTCCATTTGCAAGGAATCTATTGAAATCATTGCCTTTTTTTTCTTTCTTTATTTTAAACGTCCAGTTCTTCCTCCAAATGTTGTTTAAATTCCAAACTTGAACAAAGCCAAGAACGCTCCATGAAACTCAGCTGTAAGGATAATATTTGGCCTGGTTTCAAACAGCAACCATGTAAAACTAGGCACAGATGACTTTCACTGCAGCTGTGGCTCTACTTGTAGGACCTGGAGAAGTTGGACAAATAGGACCCCAAGCACACATTAAAGTCATTTATTCAATCTGTTTGGTTTCCTTCTCCTTTAAGATTTTATTAGATACCTATGATTTTCTTCCATTTAGCCTCTTCCTGGTTAATTTGGACAAGATTAGTTCTTCTATTTCATTTTTTTTTCTGCTTGCCACAAAGCAATCCCTCTTCTCCTTTGAATTTACAAATAGGAAACATCTTGGTAGTCCTAAGGTTTCCTGGTGTAGGATATCTTGGTTAAGTAAAACGTCTTTGAAAATTAAATAAGAATTTGGGGAGATAAATTCAGTAAAATAATATTGTAGAATACATGTAATATGGGAAGAATATACTAGTGTTATAATTTATGGAAGGATGTTAGCTTATTTTTCTTTTTTTAAATAAACAAAACAAAAACAAATTAATGCAGAAATCAAAGTAAGCAAATACAAGTTTAGCAGAAAATGCAAAGAAGAGTGAAAGCAACATGGACCAAACTGTTTCATTACAAACTGATAAACACAGGAACTTTTACAAACCTTAGGGGAAAAATTTGGTGTGGAAGAATACTTTGTTCAACGTTTACATGTCCCTCATGCTTTTCTCCAGTTCTAAAATACTAAAATCCAGAACATTGCAACCCACCTTTTTAATTAACATTCAGTTTTTCTCACTACAGCCAAATTAGTCCCGATCAGAGTATGAGGCAGTAAGTAAAGTTTCTGTTAAATTTCACCCAAACATTTGTTAAGGCTCTAACAGCTTTAAAATTTGTTTAACAGCTCTAACATTTGTAAACATTTTTACCATCTCTAACAAACATTAGAGCAAAAGTGTGTCCTTTAAAATGCTATAAAATGCAAAATAAATGTTTTACAAGCCAGGCAACAGCCAATGTTTTTGCTGCAGGTCCTTCCAGTTCATATAATTTTTAGTGAAGTTTGCATTTCATCAAGCCACTCAGAAATTACAATTCTTCAAATGGAAAAGTATCTACTTGCAACACAGATATGATCTCACACACCCAACAAAATTAAAGGAATGAGTTAAGGAGAAAGAAAATTCAAGGAGATTCTTATAGAGCAGGGGTATCAAACCTGCGTGTCACATTGTTGTCATGTGAAATATTGCAACTTTCCCTGCTTCACTAAAATGGGAGTGGGCATAGCCAGTGCGTGATGCATCTAGCCCATAGCCCAAGAGTTTGACACCCCTGTTATAGAATCAACTACAAGATACAGAGTAAGGACTGTAACAGCTATTATGTAGCAGAAGAAGACTAGCAGAGGACATCCATGAACACCAACTAGCAGTCAGAAGACATAATGAAAACCCCTTGATCTCACAACACGTGGAAAAACTCAACCAAATCCAAATATGCTGGAAGACAAATCAGGCATTAACAGACACATAGAAATAACCCATATTTATATAACATTCTAAGTATACAATTAAAAGATTAAGAAGGAAACAAAAAGATGAGAACATACCTTTTACAGCAGCCAATACTCAGTTAAGCAGGCATTAAAAGCAGATAATCAAGAAGAAAAAATATCATAATCAAGAAATTACCAAGGAGAAAACCACACCCTTACGGACACTGACAGGGCAAGCTACTAAACACAATATAAGCAGTGAGCAAACCCCCATACTCACTAGCATTGAGGGTGTTATTTAGTTGGGTAATGAAACATCTGCAAACAAACAAAAACTCAGAGAAGACCAAGGACTCCACAACATACTTACTTTGTCTTTGACTGACTGAATGACTAAATGGGCCATCCAGCTGGTGTAAACTTTTAGTAACAACATAGATAGCTCTTCTCGAGATTAATACTTTCATTTACTCTAATTCTATGAGATATAAAGCATAATGATAAAAACAATCCATTCATGACCCCTAACTTGCTTGGATTGCCTATGTGATTAACAGAGGTATTTTTTAAAAAAAGTGATACTAAAAAAGCTACCAAATACAAGCAAGCTAGAAAAAATAGAGATAGCAGTTAGGACTGAATGTGGAAAATTTGCTCTTCAGACCTCTTCTTACCCATGACTTAAAGTTTAATTTGGACAATATTGATGCCACCCTTCAAACCCAAATACAACTTTTCAACACTTTGATGTTATAAATGGTTTACTGAAAACATTCTGCTGAAAACAAAGATTTGTTATCACTGGTTCCCACCCCAAATCTTGAATCAGGGGTGACTTCACTTGAGAATCTATCAGGAGAAGTAATGTTTTGTCCAAACACCCACTGTAAGTGAAGCTGATGCTCAAACCTTAAAAACAAGCTTTTTTCCCCAAAATCACTTGGAAGTGGAGGAAGAAAGGTATGGAGGAGACTGCTTACTGGTGTCTTAGCTAAATCCAACCATGGTTTTAAAACAAATTTTTCTCCATTCAGTTTCAGTTAACAGATCTGGATGGACAAAAGGAGACAGCATATTTCAAACAGCTAATTCATTACCAGATATTCCTTTGGGGGGAGTAGGCTGTTTTCCCAGGCCACTCATTATTATGGAAATGCAAAATGCTGAAGGAAGGTAGGAACTTGAGTTTCAGCAAAGTTATCTGTGGAAAGAGAATGAGCTCATTCAGCAAGGGAGATGAACCTTTCCCTTTAAACCAGAACATTTCTTATGCATCTTATGTGCTATAATATACAGCCCTGATAAAATTTATGCAATTTAACTACAGCAAGTTGTCAAGTACTCAGTTAAACTTTTTATATAAAAAAACCTCTTCTTCATTGTTTTTCTCCTTTGCACACCACAGTGTAGAATTACTAAGACCACACACACACACACACACACTCACACACACACACACACACACACACAATTAGCCTTTTCTACGTATCTATCTATTACCTGTAAATTTGTCCCATATCCAACTACCCTCTGCTAAAATATGATAATCCATGAAGGACAGAAATTAAGGAGCTATAAATTAGCATTCCTGGATCCATCAGCCACCTAATTAATCATTAGTTCACCATAAACATGGGACTTCCATACTGACCAGCTATTTATTATGAGGGATTTTAGACATGTTGCCATCCTATGCATCAGGTCCTGTTTTTTGCTAAAACAATCTAATTGTTTAGAGTTTACACTCTTCCTCTTTATTTGCCAGTCCGTGCTTTCATCCCTTTGGCTTCTGGCTTTGTGCTACTGCCTCATTGGATTTTCTGAAATTTTGCTTATTTCTCTTACTGAATTTTAAGGCTGTTCCATGTGGGATCCGCTGATATATAACAGGAGTCTCATTGAACAAATAACACTATTATGTGGTACTTGTTTCACCATGCAACACATAGGTGTGAAAACTAAAAATTGATTGATTGACTGTTAATTTCAGGAATTGGTTGTACTACCTTAGCTGTAATAATTGCAACTAAGACTTATTGTAATTGATGATTAGTCTCTCACTTGTAAGAATTATGACTGGGGTGGGGGGTTAGATCTGTACTTCAGAGTGATCAATCTAAAACAGCGGTCACCAACCAGTGGGCCACGGTGGGTTGTGAGAAAATTTTGGTGGGCCGCAGAGAAATCTCACCCCCCAGAGCACCCCCGCAAAGCAATTAATCCAGGCTATGCAGAAATACAAGGCTGCGCCACCCACATGGCCCATGGAAACCCTCCTCCTTATCCAGCAAACTTGCCTGCTAAATTGCTATTTTTCCTTTTTCCAACCATCATCTGTTCTACTGTGCCAGGAGATTTAGATTAGCTAGGAAGCAGGAAATCATTGCATTTCTTGCTTTCTAGCTAGTCTTTAGATATTCAGCTCTGCTTTTAAGCACAACCGAACCTCCCTTAGGACTGAAGGTTTTGTTAATCAGTGCAGACTCATGGCAAGCAAATTTTATGTGACAGATTCAGGTAGCCGATGGCAGATAGATAGATCACTGAATGATTCTGTGAGCAACTCAATCTGCCTGCCTGCTTTGCCTGATTTTAAGTAAAAGTTGCTCTTTTTTAATAAAAAAATTCAATATTTATATAAATATTTATAATATTTACATATAAGCCATGCCCAGAGAGTCATATGGCCACCAAGCCACACCCACAAATTAGGCCACACCCCCAGAACCGGTTAGTGGTCCCTGGGATTTAAAATTATGAGTTTGGCGGCTCCTGAGGTCCAAAAGGTTGGTGACCCCTGTTCTAAAACACTGGTTTTGTTCCTCATCCCCTTTTTTTTTCTTGCATTCTTGGGATCATTTTCGTCCTCCATGAACCACTCATGCTTCAGATTTAACAGGGTGGCCAGATGACCTAATAGTCTCCTGTGCCATTCATTATTACAAGAAGAATGTTTGCTTTCTTCAGTAACTACAAGTTACCCAGGGCTTGAGGCAGCAAACCATTCCCAAACCATGACAATAGTAAGCTGCTGTCATGAGATTCTCATCATGGAGTGATTGCTTTCTATTAGACACAATATCATCAGCAAGATACCTTGAAAACAGGGGTGGGATTCTACCAGTTCAGCCCAGTTCAGCCAAATTGGTAGCTCTGAAGATTATCTTGGAGTGAACCAATTCTCTCCGATGATCTGCTGTTGGGCCCATCTGTCCATGCGGGCTCCCATACTGACCTTTATTTCCTGCTTTTGAAACGTAGCTGCTTTGCGTGGCACAACAGATTGCTGTGCGTCAGCTGTTAAATACACACGGGGGAGTGTACGATTGCAAGAGATGTGCATGCTCAAAGTGTGTGTTTGGTGCACGCACACATGCAAAATGTGTGTGCATGCACAAAGCACGCCCACCAAGCCACGCCCACCAAACCAGTGGTAAACCACTTTGAAACCCATCACTGTTTGAAAATGTCTGCTTTAAATTCATCTTGGTCCTTTTTGGTTGTTCTCTGATAAATCGCATTTCAAAATCGCATTTTTCTGAAAGTGTCATCATGAACATTACGTTCAGTCCAGATAAGAGAAGCCAGCCAATCTTTGGGTGCTGTGAAGTTCTTTGTGTCTTCTTGGACAGTTTTTTGATGAAACCTTTTGAGAAGAATTGAAATCGTCCCAAATCCCCATTTCAAGACTTGTCTGGTAGTGAATTGGGGAAGCCACAAAGCCTCAGAAATAACTTCTTAACTTCTTCCAAACCAATAAGGCACACATTCCTCTTTATAAAAGGAGGAATTAAGACAATTCACTTGATCAGGCCATGACGCTCCTTGAGAATCTCAATTGAAATAAGATGAGCCAAAGTTTTTGAGGTTTATAGTACAGGTTGCTAAATCATCCCATTTTGATATGTTAACACAAATATCCCTAGTTATCCCTATAATTAAAGGGGGGGGTGTTTTTAAAGAGTGGTACATGTCATTTTCTCACTAATTTTCTTTGAGCTTTCCTGTTTTTTCTGATCCCAGTCTTAATGCTTGTCTGGTTCTTCCCCATTATTGTAGACTGCCCTTCCCATGATAAACTGCTTGATTATCTGGAGAGGTTCTACCAAGTTAGCTATGCAGAAGTTCTTGGCATGCTCTTTCTCTTAACGGTTGAAAACTCTATTCTGTTCTAGAGGCTGGTCTTTTTTCACCCAGGCCTGACTAGCAGAATATGATTTTTATTTCATTTTTTTCCCCATTTTCCCATCTGTTTCCCCTTTTTATTATTTTTTGTTTTGTTTTAGTACTGTTTTTCATCCTAATGATAATGTACTTGGAAATATTTTATGGCAGGGCTGTCAAACTCCTCGCCCATAGGCTGGATGCATCACACACCCGGCCCGGTTTAGCAAAGGGGAAAAAAGTCCTGATACATCATATGACACCGCCATGTTGACACAAGTTTAACACTCCTGTTTATGGGAAGAGGTACATAAATATTTTAAAGAAATCAGTCAATGCCAATTTCAAGCTGTTTAGGTTGTCAAGCTTTCCAATCTCATGTCTTGGTGATACTTGACGATATCTCTATTGACAGTTCCCAGAAAATTGTAATTTAAATTGTAATTTATAGGAAGTTTGATACTGGAAAATGGAATTCTTGTGCTTTATAAACATTCCTTTAACCCAATCCCTATTCTCTATCTTCCCTTTCCTTGCCTCAATGCACCCCTTCCCTTTTCCACTTTTTCTAAGAACTTTCATTTGCTCAGCTATTTAGGCTCTGGTAATTAAATGTTTAAAATTACTTTTAGTTTGTATTATGTATTAACAGTTGCAGTATTAGTTGTGGTTTGTTATTTATTACAGAATATTAATTATTATATCTTCTGTAGGGTTAATTTGAATTATATTTCTAACAATAAAGAAATTACAATATCTGGAAATAATGCTAAAATTTGTCTAGCAAAACTCACTTTTTTGGCTTTCTTCTATCACCATCTTAAGTAGAAACAGCCTATACTTTCTTTTGATAAAAATCCATAAACAGTTGTCTCTTTTTTTGAAGACAGAATGGAACTGACTTTTATAGTCTACAATTCTGTCACTATTTCCTGGAAATCAGGAAAATAGTAATAATATTGGGCCATTTGTGCTGCCTATATTTTGAAATAAAGCAAGAAATAGATTTTTTTTTCTTCCATTCTTGCTTTCAAGTGGTTTTTGCAGCATCAATCTGTCCCCACTCTCATAAAAAACAAAAGAAAGAAAATAATTCTTGTTACAATCAACTTTATGTTCTCTTCTAGTCCTCTTTATCATGCTATGGTTGAAATTTTGGATTTCATTTTCTATTATGCTATTAATTGCCTTGAGCATTATTCAGCTGGAAAGTAGGATACAAATTAGATATAAGCATAAATACATAAAAATTAGAAATGGATTACTTTTATGAATTTCAGATTGTGAACAGTAAGACACACTAGGGATTAGCCAGAGCAAATATGATATTTATATCTTATTTTTAAACAGTAAGGAAAATCCACGATCCTCCAGAGATCAGTTTAACCACTCCAAAGCTGATTGAAATTGACACAAACAGCAGTCTCACAAGATTTGGAGGAACAGATAATCTGAACCTTGTTTTCAAGCAAAGAATAACAATAGATACTGATTGGTCCTAATGTTGTCCTCAGTGTCAGCTTTGAAAGCCATATTGACACCAGACGCTTCCACACTGCCACATACTTGAGCCTAGGAAAGTGAGAGGGAGGAGTTTCTTAGAGTGTATGTAGTCAGACATAATAGCATTATTCTTCTAAGTCAAGGTCATGTTATTCTGCATATGGGTGAGGGGAAGTCTCAAGTTGATACGAATGGTGATTGGGGCATGTGATGCAATGATGGGTGCAGGGAATGGATTTGTAGTTTTTTACTTGTTGCAAGGAAGGACAGAACTTTCAGATTTGGGATTCCCCAGATGTGCCAGTTTACTATCCAATTAAACAGAACTTTTGACAAGATGTTTGTCTCGGAGTTATTTGTTGGAGTGGCAGTTTTCTGGAATGCTGACACAATTTATCAGAGCTAGAATTCTACAGTATCAATTTTCACTTAAGAATTTTTCAAAAATGGGATACTTTTATTGGGAAACTCATCTGTTGCACTGGGGATGGTACTTTAGATAAGAGATGGAATATCCAGCAGGGCCTCTTCTAACAATCAAAGTGCAATAGAATGTTGGGATGAACATGGATTTGGAGAATTGTATCTTCAAGAAAAATGCATTGTAACTGATCAGAAACATCTCTCTCTTGTCTACATACCCCAGTTCCCAGCATCATTCAGTGATTGGTTGAAGGAAAGATTTTCTTTCTTTCTTTCTTTCTTTCTTTCTTTCTTTCTTTCTTTCTTTCTTTCTTTCTTTCTTTCTTTCTTTCTTTCTTTCTTCCTTCCTTCCTTCCTTCCTTCCTTCCTTCCTTCCTTCCTTCCTTCCTTCCTTCCTTTCTTGTAAAAGAGCCAACTCTCAGCAACTTGGTTAAAATAAACAACTTCCTTGGAGACAGTGGACAGAATATTCTAATACTAAAGTTTAGATGAACATGCTAGAATTCTAATGTATGTATTAAGTAGCAATGAGATGAAATGGAAATGTAAGCACATTTTTGCCATTTTGAATAGGAATCTTATGCACATCCTTTAAAATTATTGTTCCAAAAAGGACCAGAATGATTTCAAAATAGTGTTGTAAATCTTCTCCTAGCCAGAGAATCCTATGAGATTACATGTCCTAAAGTGTATCATGCCTCATGAAACCACAGGAAACGACAGGAATTGACAGGAAGTACTGTCTAATTCTCAACATAGATTGTCCACTAATATGATTATCACTTCCAATAAATCCTGGGAAATAAACAACACTTTTTCAGATTGTACCAATTATTCAGATAGCTATAATTTAATGCTTTTAGAAAGAGACAGACCGACAGACAGAAAACTGCCCATAAATCTGGACAGCACACAATAATTAAAGAAACAATATATACAGAAAACAAGCATTTAAAAATATTAAAAAACTCTGCATTAAAAATTAACGTAGATTAAAAGTAAATTATATACAATCCCCAGGCAGACAGAGAATGAGTATATCTACCTTAATAGTGAAGCCATCTAATCATATCACTGGTTCCCTGGGATCTTGGCTATTCATTAGATTTGACAGTGTCTGTTTTCTTCTGATTACATAGATTTGAGAGATTATCATTGTTGTGAAAAGACTAAAGATAATTTCCCAAAGTAGTGTCTTCCATAGCCAACAATTTCTGATTGTTTTAGTCAATTTTGCTGCATAAGAACTCAGAATAATAATTCAGAACTATTATTTGCTTTATTTGCAATGTAAAAGTCAAGTGGTTATTCAGAAAACAATAACACATTTTGTCATAAGCATAAACAATAAAAGAGTGCAAAGAAAATTGTATGGACAATGGGGAAAATGTGGCACCTGTCTCCTAGCTATCTTTGATAGTTATGTTAATTGAAGGGTCAGGGACAGCCTATGAGAGCAGAGACCATTAAGTGCCCTTACCAAAACTGAATGGGTTTTCAAATACACACACACACGCACGCGCACACACACACACACACACACACACACTCATATATGTATGCGTGTGTGTGTGTCTTCTTAAGTTTTCATGGGTACTTACATGTATGGTATTCAGCTTTGTTCAGGTATTTTCCCACGTCGTTATAGTTGTGCTTTTAAAGTTGTAGCAACATTTCGGCAGAATCTCATCTGCCATCATCAGGCTTGCGTATTGTGTTCGTCTGTGAGTCAGGCTTTCACAGGTGTTTCTGTTTTAAATTTGGTGCTAGCCTACTGCTGTGCCAGAATGATTTTTTTCCTCATCCTGATTGGTTGGGAGTCTTGGTGTGTGTTTATTGGTCTTGGAGTTTGCTGTGTTCTGCTTGATTGGTGTTTCTAATATATTCTGTTTGTTTTGTAGCATTTTTTTGTTGTTGTTGTCTTGATTGGCTGGCAACATTGTGTTTCCTGTATTGGAGGCTTTTAGTGTGGCTTGGCTCCGAGTAAATGGATGGCTATCATTTATTAGGAAGTTAGGTTTCATCTGGGTGCCTGGTTGGGGTGTGTTTGAGCTGGAGGTATCGTGGGAGTCTGTTTGTGCCCAGATGTTTGCTTGGCTTGTGATGTGGAGATTTTTTTGTTTGTGAGTGCAGGCTTCCAGATAATTGACAGTCTGGTGGAGTCATCTCTTCTATTCATGCTTTCAGGTCTTTCTTCAATCTTTATGGTTTCTCTGATAATTCTGTAGCTGGGGTTTTCTATAACGGCTAGGGTTTTGGTGCCATTGAAGTCGATGCTATGACCTGTGGCTTTCATGTGTTGGACTAGTGAGGAAGTGTGTTCCAGCTTTTTTACTGCATTTTTGTCTTCATCCAGGCAGGTACTTATTCTTCTATTGGTCTGTCCAATGTATGTGGCAGGGCATGATGCACAGGGGACTTCATATATGCTAGGTTTTCCAGGTCAATTTTATCTTTGGGGTTTCTTAGGATGGCTGCTATTTTTCTGTCTGTTTTGAAGACAGTCTTGATGTGATGCCTGTGTAGTGTCTTACTGATTTTGTCTGTAATAGCTGTTATGTGGGGCAAGACAGCTGTTCCTTAGGTCTGTTCATCTTCTAGGTCTCCATTATGTCTCAGTGTATTTTTGTGGATCAAGCCAGTCATTTTGCTTTTGTGGAAGCCATTGGCTGTCAGTACTTTAGTCAGTCTTTATGCGTGGTTCTGGCAATTAGTGTTTTGGCTACAGAGTTTATCTGTGCTGGGTGGTGGTGGGATTGGGCGTTGAGGTAGCGGTTGGTGTGTGTTTTCTTCTGGTATATAGTGTGTCCTAGTGTGCCATCTGTTTTTTGGTAGATTAGTACATCTAGGAATGGTAGTTGTTGTTCATTTCCGTTTCCATAGTGAATGTGATTTTGGGGTGTGTGCTGTTTAGGTGTGTTAGGAAATTGTTTAGGTTTTCTTTTCCATGGGACCAAATAACAAATGTGTCATCGATGTATTTTAACCATAGTTTGGGTTTGTGGGTGGCATTGGCTAGGGCTCTGGATTTGAATTCTTCCATGAACAGGTTTGCAATGACAAAGGGGCTCCTCCCATAGGGGCTCCTTCAATTTGCTTATATCTTTGTCCTTTGTATATGAAATATGTGTTGGTTAAGCAGTGTTCTGTTAGTTCCATGAGGTGTTTAGATTGTTGGTATTTATTTTTGATGATTTCTAGGGTTTCTTTTATCGGGACTTGAGTGAATAGTGAAACTACATTGAAACTTACAAGCAGATCTTTTCGTTCCACATGTAGATCTTTGATCACTTCGAAGAGGTGGTATGAGTTTTGTACATGTGAAGCTGCTGCTTCAGCATGGGCTGTAGCTGCTTTACTAGGTGTTTGACTAGGTTATGTAGTGGTGCTCCTCTGGAGCTGACTATGGGTCTGAGAGGTATGCCTTCTTTGTGTATTTTGTATTTTGGGGAGGCCATATAGTTTGGGCATCAGGAAGATTTTTCTCTTGGGATGATCATCTGTTGGATCTCTTTGCTCATGTTGCTGGTTATAATTTTCTTCTTGGTTATTTTTGACAGATATGTGGTTGGTTCCATGTTTATGGGTTTGTATGTGGAGTCTTGGAGTAAATCTTTCAATTTTGTTTAGTAGTCTTTTCTATCCATTACTACTGTGGCGCATATATATATATATATATATATATATATATATATATATATATATATATATATATATATATATATACACATACATACATACATATACACACACACATACACATACACACACACACACACACACACACACATATGTATATGTATATACAATCAACTTCCCTTCCTAGATGTCTTAGTATACAAAAAATCCAATGGCTCCCTAGGACACACCATCTACCAGAAGAAAACACATACTAACCGCTATCTACAGGCACTCTCACACCACCACCCAGCACAGATCAATTCCGTAGCCAAGACACTCATCTCCAGAACAAAATGCTTCGCTGATGAACAACACCTAAAAACCGAACTACATACTCTCACTAACGTACTAACAGCCAATGGAGTCCAAAGAAAGAAGATTACCCACCTAATCCAAAAAGAAACCCCAACCAAAATCCAAGACAGAGAACAAGAGAATGGCACAGCCCTCCTCCCATATATAAAAGACACTACAGACAAAATCAGCAAGATCCTCCAAAAGCACAACATTAACACAGCATTCTGCAGAAACAGAAAAATATCCACTATCCTAAGAAACCCTAAAGACAAAATTGAGTTAGAAAACCAAGGAGTATACGAAATCCCTTGCACCACCTGCCCCACCACATACATCAGACAAACTAACAGAAGAATAAGTGCACGCATTGAAGAACACAAGAACTCAATCAAAAAAGAAGAACCGACCTCTTCCCTGGTTCAACCCCTCAAAGCCACAGGACATGAGATTGACTTTAAAAATACCAGAACTATCACCAAAACCGAACACTTCAACAACAGAATAATCAGAGAAGCCATAGAGATAGAAAAATGCCCACATAGCATGAATGAACGAGATGATACCTCCCACCTACCAGCCATTTGGAAACCCACCCTCATGAACAAATGAATACCTAACATGAAGAATGACACCAGACCTACACGCACGAAGGCCACACAAGATGCTACCACCACACTTCCACGTAGAAAGCCAACTCACACCCACACAGAAGATGAGACACAACCATGGACCAGAAGCCATACTCCAGCTGCATCACTACCCACTTCAAACCCCTCCGACCCATACATGAAGCGAACTGACACCCACCATGAAGCTGTGGCACGACCACGAATGCGAAACCAAACAGCAGGATCACAGCTCACCAGCTCAAATCCCCAGCAACTAAGACTAACCTAAACACAACCAAGCCCCCACCTGAACAAAACACACCCCCAGAAAATCAGAACACAGCCAACCCCCCAACCAATCAGAACACAGCCAAACCCCAACCAATGAGAACACACCCCACCCAATCAGAACACAGCCAAACCCCCAACCAATCAAGTCACACCCCCACTAGCAGTTAAAAGGAAGAAGCTGCTGCAAGCTCACATTACTCTGAGAAGCACAAAGCTGAAGACACAAGCCTGAAGATGATGAATGAGACTTCATCGAAACGTCGCCTAGATATGTCCAATTTTATGTGGGAGAAAACCTGAATAATCAAAGATCCACCTACAAATACCCGTGAAAACCTCAGAAAACAAATATATACATATATATACATATATGAGATATATACATATATATAGACAGTCACCTTTCCAAACAAGACCGTGACCAAATGTAGCCACAAATCTTACCACTATAGGCATAGAGATAAGTATTTTTAATAAACTATTTTTTTCAATATATGCATAATGGTATTACAAAGAGATTGAATTTTACAAGAGAAACTATAACACATTAAATGTATTAATTGGAAGATCAGTAATAGATGGAAAATATTGGTTGGGGTCAAAATCAGAAAAGAAAATGGCATATAGGAACGAAGGTTATAATTTCCAAATTTGTAAGTCATATCTTGAATGCCACTTTATTTCATCTAGCCTGAAAATAGAGTGACCCTAATTCCAGACTAGAGGAAAATATCTCTTGAAAATAATGACCTGACTTCAAACCTAGTAATTCTCATTTGTCAAAATTAATGATAGTTTTCTTCAGTAATTATTACTTCTATTCACTCTACTATTAATTCTATTGTTTCATGCTTTTACATGTTGCAATTTACACAGAGATCATCTACAACTTTCTCTTCACAATCACACCCCCATGGAGATAGCTTAGGGTCACAAAACATTTCACCCAAATCACCTAGTGAGCTCCATGGTTGCATCCAAGTACAATACTTGTGTCTGCAATATTGTATCCATTAAAAGTCAACCTTTTAAACCACTTCTGAAGTTGGGTTAAGATTTTATTTTAGCACATGTGCTCTTCAAATATGTGTTTAATCTTAGCCCAGTGTTGATTTGATCATGATTCATTTGGATTAATTTAGACTGGGCAGCTTGTTTAAAGTAATGTTTTGTATACTTCCCAGATCCCAATACAGTTGTACTGCCAATAAATTTAAATAAATAATAAAATCATCATCATCATCAGTGTAAGCCAGGGGTCTCCAACCTGGGCAACTTTAAGACTTGTGGACTGCAACTCCCAGAATTCCTCAGCCAGCGTTGCTGGCTAAGGAACTCTGGGAGTTGAAGTCCACAAGTCTTAAAGTTGCCCAGGTTGGAGACCCCTGTTCTAAGCATATCTGCAAAATAATACTGATTCACACACACTTTTAAAAAAAGAACAGAAAGTGTTGGAAGAGATCTTGGAGGCCTTCTAGTCCAACCCCAAGCTCAAGCAAGAGATCCTATATCATTAACGGACAAGTGGTTGTCCAATCTCTTCTTAAAAACCTTCAGTGCTGGAGCACCCACAACTTCTGAAGTCAAGCCATTCCACTGATTAATTATTCTTTCAGGGAATTTCTCATTTCTAGGCTTGTTCTTTCCTTGATTAATTCCAACTATTGCTTCTTGTCCTGCTTTCAGATGCTTTGGAGAAAGGTTGCCTCTTCTTTGTGGCAGCCTTTAGATATTAGAAGATTCCTATCATATCAGTACTAATCGTTCTTTTCATTAAACCAATTCCTACAATCATTCTTCATATATTTTAGTTTCCAGATGCCTAATCATCATTGTTACTGTTTTCTGCAGTAGAAATTCTCTACAATTTTGACATCTTTTTTTATCATGATGTCCAAACCTAGTTCCAATACTCCAACTGTGATCTTACCAAGGCATTATAATAACCCCATAGTCACACTTCACATGATCTTGATTCTAATTCTCCATCTTAGAAGAAAAATAACCAATTTGTTTCACCTTATACCCATCTTCAACCCAGAATTTTCAAAAATAAACGAGAAGAGGGTTGTATGAATAAGGACACAAAAGCTTTCTTTTGGCTACTGGAAGTATGGAGTCAAGGTGAAAGAAAGTGCAAAGCACTTCATCACATAAACAGGAGTAATTAAACTTGAAAAATGTATCTACAATAGTGAGTCATTATT
Organism: Pseudonaja textilis; assembly: GCF_049901715.1. Taxonomy (NCBI): domain Eukaryota; kingdom Metazoa; phylum Chordata; class Lepidosauria; order Squamata; family Elapidae; genus Pseudonaja; species Pseudonaja textilis. The sequence goes on from NC_141992.1 coordinate 73,089,184, forward strand.
TTCACTGTTGCTGTTAAATATATTAGCTTGTTAAATATATAGACACACAGACCCATGCACAAACAGTCAATGTTTGCTGATTGCTTGTGGAGAAACTAAGGCATAAATTCTTGAGGGGAGATTCAATTAGCTGTAATAATACAGATAACGTAATACTGGTTAATCATTTAAGAAAGTCACACAACTAAATGTAAGCAATATAAAATGCATCCATCAGACAGCATGGAAAACAAATGAAAGGGATACCACCTTCCGGAAACTCCAAAATCAAAGAGTGATTATATAGGCTTGACAGGAACTGGCAGAAAACCAAATGAAGGTCACTGAAGTGGAGGCAATACAGGTGGATTGGCAAGGAAGAGCCAGAGGAATGAAGTTAGGCAAGGGGAGGCATTGTAATGAAGAAAGAGAACATATATTGCTTTTATCCTTTGTTGGTATATCCCAAGTTTCCTATTTGAGAAAGACATAGAATAATAGATTGGAAGGGACCTTGGTGGTCTTTTAGTCCAACTTCCTGCTCAAGCAGGAGACCCTATACAGATAAATGGTTGTCCGGTCTCTTTTTGAAAATCTCCAGTGATGGAGCCCCCACAACTTCTGAAGGCAAGCTGTTCTATTTCTCCATTAGGAAATGTCTCCTTAGTTCTAGGTGGCTACTCTCTTTGGTTGGTTTCCTACCATTGTTTCTTGTCTTGCTTTTTGGTGCTTTGGAAAATAGTTTGACACCCCTCCTCCTCTTTATAGGAGCCCCTCAAATACTGCTTTTTCATGCCTCCCCTAGTTATTCTTTCTTGACTAAACATACCCAATTCCTATAAACATTCTTCATACATTTTAGGTTCCAGCCCCCTGATCATTCTTGTAGCTTTCCTCTGCACTCTTTCCAGAGTCTGAATATCTATTTTACATTGAGGTGACCAGAATGGAAATGTTGAAAAAGAGAAGGGAAAAGCTGGAATTTGAATATGGATCCTGTATTTGTGAAACCAGAACTCCTTTTCTGAGAGGGGTTGGGGGGTTTTTTTTGGAAAAAGTTAAGTTTATAAACCCTGCTGGAACAATATAACATACTCATCTAGCCCAACATTTTGCATCACAGAATGGCCAACTGGGTGCTTTGGGAGATTGGCAAGCCTCTTTCCAATGCTATTCTCTAGCCAATCAATATTTTAAAATCTGCTGTCTTACTATTCAGGTGATAGTAAAGAGCAATCCATATGAGAAGCTAATGATAGCTGGGTCTTTGATAATCTGTCCAATCCTGTTTTGTAATCAATACAGTGGATTGGCAGCATTATTGTATCTACTAGAAGGAAATTATTCCATGAGTTAGTTATGTAAATGAAATCAGCTTGAACTATTGGGAGATTCTGGGCTGGAATATAGATAGTTCTCAACTTACAGCAGTTCATTTACTGACTGTTTAAAGGTACAATGGCATTGAAAAAAATGACTTATGACCATTTTTCACACTGTTTCAGTATACCCATCGTCACATGATCAAAATTCAGATGTTTGACAGCTGACTCATATTTATGATGGTTGCATCAAGATCAAGTGAGATATAATACCACTCTCTAAAGCCTTAGTAAGACCACACCTAGAGTACTGCATCCAGTTTTGGTCACCACACTATAAAAAAGATGTTGAGACACCAGAAAGAGTGCAGAGAAGAGCAAACAAGATGTTTAGGGTTGCAAATACTCGGTATGGCTAGTCTATTGAAGAGAAGGACCAGGGGAGACATGATAGCAGTATGTGAGGGGCAGCCACAGAGAGGAAGGGGTCGAGCTATTTTCCAAGGTACCTAAAGGCCAAACAAGGGATAGTGGATGGAAGCTGATGAAGGAGAGATTCAACCAAGAAGTAAGGAGAAGTTTTTTGACAGTGAAAACAATCAAATAATGGAACAGCTTGCCTTTGGAAGTTGTAGGAACTTCATCATTGGAGGCTTTCAAGAAGAGATTGTAGTGCTATTTGTCAGAAATGGTGTCAGGTCTCCTGCTTGGGCACGGGGTTCTAACTCTGTTAATCTGTATCTGTATCTACCTTTTGCAATCTTCTGACAAGCAAAGTCAATGGGGAAGCCAGATTCACTTAACAGCTATGTTACTAACTTGACAGCTGCATTGATTCACTTAACAACTGTGATAAGAAAGGTCGCAACATGGGACAAAACACACTCAGTACATGTCTCGCTTAGCAACACAAATGTTGGGCCCAATTGTTGTCAGGAACTACCTGAATTATAATCAGCATGAAAGAAAACCCAAAGCATTGTGATTCTCTTTGTCAAGAGACATTGAACTCTAGAAGTCAGGTTTTCAACCAGCCGTGGTTTAGAAATGTCATGAATGAGAAATAGGCAAGAAAGAAAGAATATATTCCACAATAATGGAAAGGATTTTCTTCAGGCAGATGGACTAGGCAAAAGGGAATAGCCCCAAACACAGATATAAGGCAGAACACCTCCAAGATCATTCTTCACTGACTCAATTCCACCTATATAATATCTCCTGCCATTCCAATTACTTTAAAGAAAGACAGAGCTTCTCAATGCAAGTTTCCTCTTTCAACTAATATTTGTCTTCCTCAATGTTTGGAGTGAATATGGTTCATGTTACAAATGTAAGAATTTCCCAGGTAAATACAGGTCTCCAAAGTCTGATGAAGCTTTTGTTTATTTGAAGCCAACCTTCACAGTTCCCAAAGGAATTCAAAGTGCAGTTTTTTTTTAAGTAGCAGATTGACTGGCAATGAAAATGTCCCAATTTCCCTGTTTCCAACAGAGGCTTTCCTCATGATTGCACATAAATTACTGCTTCCTTCAAAGTCAAGCTGTCTAAAAACACACACATGACCAGTTGGTGCATTTCCTTCCATTTTACCTGCTGAGCTTGTACTTGGACCAAGATGCACCTCCTAAGGTGCGGACTATACTGCTCTTGCTCCCAGAGATTGTTTTTGGCCACAAGTCCCCATAGTTTCACAGTTCCTGGAATCAGTTTTCCTTTCTGACTCTAGGTCAGAGTCCTCTGTCCTCACTCAATAATAACCTTTGCTTCAAGCTGCCATTTCCATAAAGTCTTTGTCTATGCAGCAAATCTCCTGTGCATGGTCAGGCCACACGCCAAGTTTCTCCTCATTACAAATTTAAAATGGGTACATTTTTGTACTAATGCCTAGTAATGCCTTTATGGAAAATACATGTTTTTAAAATAAGTGCTTTTGATACTCAATTCTCATCTAAACCATCTCCTCAGCCTTGTTCCACATTTTTTGAATTACCTTTGTCATTCTTTTAAAATACTGATTTGTCCTACTCCACTTGAAACAAGATCAGCTGGACTTTTTGGGAAAGATAGATCAACTTTGGAGAATGGATTTTACTACATTTAACTAGAAAATAATTGATAAGAGATGTTATTAAGAAACAATATGGATATTTGATCCAGGACAAATCAGAGTTAATTGTTAGAATGTTTGGGGATAGATTAATTTGTTAACGGAGGGTTTTGATAGTTTACTTTTGCCTTTTTTGTTTGTTTGTTGTTCTATCTGTTAACTATTTGGTCATTAATATAGTAGATCAGGGGTGTCAAACTCGCATCATCATGGTGTCATCATGTGATGTATCAGGGCTTTTTTCCCCTTCACTAAACTGGGCAGGGGCAGGGCCAGCACATGATGCATCCGGCCCGTGGGCCACAAGCTTGACATCCCTGTAGTAGATAGGTGACAGATTAATAATTTGAAAAACAGAATTAGAAGTTTGAAAAAGTTTTGGGCCAGATTCGCAAGGAGTGGGAAACTAATATTGTTGTAATATATTTATCAATATTCAGCTAGGGGGAATAATGTGTGAATATGTGTTTTGGGAGAGTGTTAATGCACTTTTTAAATGCTTTGGGTTTGGGGTTTTTTTATTTGTTTGTTTGTTCCTGTGAATTTTCCTTTAATTTTTTTTTTTTTTTGGACTTTTGTATTTTAACATTTTTAAGAAGTAAAAATAAAAATCATTGTGAAAAAAATTAAATACTGAACTGTGCCTATTTGTTTTTCTCTTACTTTCTATCTCATCTGATCAAAGAAAATTGTGATGATACTGCTGAACTATCTTACATTGAGGCTGAAGGTCAATGCTCTAAAAGTATCATTTTGCTAAACCACTTATGTGGCAATGACAAGTAGCATTGCCATCTGCAACAAGTAACCTACGGATCAATGTTATGTAGTCCTTGACAAATTTTTGGTTGGTTGCATAGTCAGCCAGATGTTTAGACTGGATTGCATATTTTCATCCACCTATCAAGTCTTTCCCAAGCACCTGGGATGGCCACATATTGTGGTTTGATGGAGTTGAAGGTATTGTTGCAGGAATGTAAGCCATTCCAAGTAAAACTGCCTTTTGCAATTGACTGATGATTTTTTTCAATGCCAGTGTTTTGGGATTGCACCATTCTATTGTAAAATGTTAGTCTCAAGCCTCTTCTGAAAGGTATTTATACCATCTAACCCTAAGAAAATATAGATGGGCCTTTTCAAAAGTTGACTTTGATGCGTTTTAATCATCATTTTTGTGGGGAAGATTTCATGGAACTCCTTATTAAAAGAGACTTTGCTCCATCATACACTCTGGGGTCTAGTCTTCTTTGCTTAAATCACATCCAAAATCAGCATTGCTTCACTACAGAGTGTTTTACAAGCTATAAAGGGAATTGCAACTTGTTAGGAAAAAGTTGTTTCATGATTGCTCAGAATAATCATATTCTCCTTGACTTTCTCAAGTACTTTATTCTTCTAACAGGCTGCTCTCCTTCTTCATAATGACTTATTGTATTGCATAGGCTAAAACAAAATAATAAGACTCTCAAGAATGTTTGTACAAAAGTTGATGACCTCTTCACCTTAATTTTTTTCTGCTAGCTGTGGTGGCATGACAATCCTTTTGTTTATTATTGCCAGACTGAAGTATTCAATCCACTTATTTGGATTCTTTTAAAAATAGGGCAGCACTTTTTCTCTGAAGTTGTTATAAAATTCTGGAAAAGAAAACAGCAATGTTGTTGGCTTTCATTGGCTTTAAGCTAACATACAACCATTATTTCCCTCTAGAAATACCATTGGAATTTATATCACATTATCAAGTAACATTAGTTCCAGAGTGATTTTGCTCCATGCTGTGAAATGGAATGGCAGCCAGGTATCCATGTGTTAGTTTGTGTAAAATTAAATGACAAAAAATTACAACCAATAATCTTCACATCTGATAAAAAATATCAATACCACTTTCCACTATTCTACAGTGAATGTGACACTGTGACAAGGTAATATTATAATTCATAATGAATATACTTTTAGAAGCATGCATTCTTATACATATGTTTTCTTACACTCAGATTGCTTTGATTCAAAAACAGTGAGGTAATGTCAACACATTTCATTTCAAAACTGGTATTTTTAGTTTAACTTCTAGAGTCAACTTCTCTCAAGATAGCTCATGGGATAAAATAATGCAACAACAGACTTCAGGGTTAATTTAAAAAATCCAGCGACAATAATAGAAAAAAAATTACATTAGTGACAAAAGACAGTATAATAAATCAAATAGAAATAATTAATTAGCATAAATAAAAATATTATGGTGAACTTTCTACAGTACTGATACATTCTCCTCTTCTCCTTCAGTTTTTCCCCCAGCTCTGATTGAAACATTTGTTTTAACAATATTTTATTGTTTCAACAATAAAAATGTCTTTAGAGTGCAAATAATTGTAATGAAACAGCTCGCCTCCAGAATATTAAAAAGAAAAGTGCCCAAGTACATTTTAAACCATAAAAAATACAACAGAAAAAAAAGCAGCTCATGGAAAAGACATGAAGAAGAAATGGCAGGATAATACTAATTACAAAGGAGAGCTTTAAAATCAGAGGAATTCTTCAAACAAAGTATACCCACATGAACAATCAGAAGATTGCATTGTCCTGAAATTTAGAGTCAAACTGCTTTGAGGTCTTCTCAAGTTTTATCTATGTTCACATGGGCAACAAAGCAGTGTGACTGATGTTCCATTTCAGGTGAAATACAAGCATATTTTGTGCAGGCACATATCTGTGAGACAGTGTGGAATGCAGTTGAAGGACCTTGAAATGACTGTGCCAAACCTTTGAAGACTGATATTTCCATTGTGTCCTTCGTATGATCAAACCATATTCCAAAGAAAAGGTTTTGAGTGCTTTCCCAAAGGCTAATAGTGATACAGCCTGATGAACCTCTGTTGCTTTGAACAAAAAATATCAATCCATCTGATCTTTTCCATATTAAGTTGTATTTTGGTTGGGGTATTTTTTCATTTTTATTTATAGGGCTTTTTAAAAATTTATGCTAGCTTGCTTGTTCAGAGGAGACAGCAGTGTGCAGCAGCCAAAAAAGCTAATACTATCCTTGGTTGTATCAAGAGAGGCATAGAATCACATGAAGTATTAGTACCGCTTTATAAAACCTTAGTAAACCATACCTGGAATACTGAATCCACTTTTGGTCACCACATTACAACAAAGATGTTGAGACTTTGGAAAAAGAACAGAGAAGAGTAACTAGAATGATTAAAGGCCTAAAGACTAAAACATATGAAGAACAGTTGCAGAAATTGGATACGGCTAGTCTAAAGAAAATGAGGATTGGGGTGATATGATAGCATTTGAGGGGCTGCCACAAAGAAGATGGGGTCAACTTATTTTCCAGAGCACCAGAAGTTAAGAGAAATTCCTAACAGTGAGAACAATTAACCGGTGGAACATCTTGTGTTCAGAAGTTGTGGGTGCTTTATCATTGGAGGTTTCTATAAAGAGACTAGACAGCCACATGTCTCAAGCTGTATAGGTTGGTTTGACTACAAAACCTCAAAGTACCTTCCAGCTCTATTCTAATGTATTGATTGAGTTACCAAAAGGGCTGGAAATATCACTCTTCAGGACTTTATGACCTACTAACCACAAACAGAGTATATATAGAATGGTTGCAAACCCATGGTGTCATAACATGATGTTTCATGATGTTTTTCCCCCTTCGTGGAGCTGGGGTGGGTGTGACCTGTGTGTGACACATCTGGCCCACAGGCCACCAGTGTGATCCCCTAATATATACAGACTTCAGGATTATTCTGTGTCTACTTTTAATCACTTATTTTTTTTATTGAAAAGAATGTATATCTGAAGGCATTTCTTTTTGTTTGCCTTCAAAGGCACACCCCCACCTCCCAACCCAAGCATCAACTCTTTGACTTTCTTGCTGGTAGGATGTTGTTAGCCGGGTGTTAGGTTTTGCTTGTCCAAGTATGTATTTCCTATAAATAATCTCTTTCCATTACAGTTATAATCACTAATCATTCTTCAAGTGAAATTCCTATTCTCAGGAATGCTGGCACACACAGAGAGATTGATTCAACCTCATCCATAAAATGGAGGCAAGCTAGTATGGGGGAAGCCTATTATTCAGAGAAACTCAGTCCCAAGCTGTTTAAGATATCAAACCCAGAATTTACAATTGGATTCTGAAATTGTAGCCTTCTTTTTCAGGTCAGATCACCTTGGAAGTAATTACTCCCCATAGTTTTAATGGGTGCCTTGCTTTATCTTTTCATCCTTTCATTAAATATGTAACTAGCAATCATAAGTAACGTCAGGGAGCCTCCCTGCTTCAAAATAATACTGATTGTATTCCAAATGGAACAAGGTTTCTCTATTGTAGTACCCTGAAGCAGAACCACATTCAGAAGGTCAGGCTTGCCATCAACACAAAACTATGTTGCTGCACCTGTAGAATGTCTGCCATTTTCTGAATGCTCCTTTTACTAACACTCTGTTCTTGTGATTGGTTTATCTTCTACTAATTTATAAAAGAAGGGGATTGAAATCTGTAGTTAAATCTGTAGTTAATTGGGAATGAGTGCCTGAGAAAGAAACACCAGTTTCATTCAAAATATACTGTAGAAACTAACAAGTCCCATATTTAATCTTGCATTGATATTGAAGATGGCACAGCATCTTCCACTGCACTGTCCCTTGCCTTTCAAAATCTCAATATTGCTAGCTGAAATCTTGGTTTGCTGATTCCCTATTAATGGAGAAGCATTTAGAAGATACCATGAGCAAGCAGAGCTCTCTTTCATTTTTCACCTCAAACTTAATGATGGACATGTTTGACATTGTTCCACATATATAGCATTTTTGTTCCATTGTTGAAGAAATTTTCAACTTTTGGTAAGCAGTTCAAGGAAAGGCATCCATCTGGCCGAGTGCAGTTCAAAGGATCCAGTTAAATCCAGCATACATCTGTCTGCCATCTTCATCTCTGAAAATGAGCAACTGGTTTGAAAAAAAGAAAGAAAGCACCAGTCCACAATATGAACATGAATGAGTATACAGAAATTCAAACCAGACTTTGAATCTACTCCCTAAATGAATACATTGTGTGTATTTATGCTGCTTTTTTAAAAAAAATCATTAATTCTCTCAATCTTCCTTTCTCCCTTGTCCCCAACCAACTATATTTTGACGATCTTTTTCAGCTGATGGGATATGGAGCCAATCTCACTAGTACTAGTAATAATATTTAAAAATATATGAAGAAGATTTAAGCCTTTAAGAGTTAAGAATTAGGGATTAAGAGAACTTGCCTGATTTTAACTTTAAAGCACAGTTCTCCCCTTATTGTTAGGGATAGCAAAATCAATAAAGGAGAATATTTGTAGCTCAGGGCTGAAATGAGGGGTCATTGGTGCTCTCAGTTTGGTTGTTTCATTGTAAACATTTCATTGTCCAAACTAGGTAACATCATTAGTGCTAGTTAGTGATGAGAATGTTACCTAGCTTGGATAATGAAACATCTGCAAGAAAACAACCAAGCTTAGAAAGCAGCAAGGATCCCTAATAACACAACCAACCCCCCCAGAAAAGAAAAAGCATTAATATAATAACTATTATAATATACAGTATACAGGTTTGTTGATTTGCTGTGGTCCTTTTAACAGATTAACATAGTTGGAAGGTACCTTGTAAGTCATCTAGTCAAAAAAAACTTTAAAGCAGGGTTCCCCACATTTTGGGGGGAGTGGAAGCATTTGTAATTTTTTAGATTATGTGTGGTGATCTCAGAAAATGGAACCAGGTTAAGATCTTGCTCTTTTGCAAAATGGCTGCCATGGGGGACAAAATTAAAAGATAAATTTACCTTAAGTGTACCTGCTACCTCTTCTAGGCTCTCACTTTGGACACTCCCAACACACACATTCCCTCCCCCCCATATCATTATCTATCTATCTATCTACCTATCTATCTATCTATCTATCTATCTAACAAAGTTAAAGTACAAAACTAAAAAAAAAGAAAAAAATCTCCACAAAATACAAAACAATCAAAGCATTAAAAAGGTGAATAAAAAAACCCCTTACCTTATACACATATTATTCCCTCTAGTTGAACACTGATTAATATATTACTACAACATGAGTTCCCTACTAATCTTACTTAACTTTTTCCTTTTTGGAGGGGGCAAATTTCCATTCCAAACTACCATTGGCTGCAGCTCCCATTAGTTTCATTTTCTAAGAAACCTTATGAGGCCCATTTGTGACATGGTGAAATAGATGTATGCTGGAAATTTGCATTTTGTTTTGCAGCAGGTCAGCTTTCCTTAAAAAACAAAGAAAATTTCATTTTAGATGTTAAAAAAAAGGATAGGATAGACAACACACTGGGCACTGTGGGGAATTATTCTGGAGACATTCATGCCTTAGGAACCATGCCAAGATACCCACATTTACAGAATTGTTGGTATGTGAGTCTCCTGGCAGACAGGAAATTCCCAAATTCAATTCCAATCTTCCCTATCAAACTGTTTTTCACCTCTACTACTATTATGGCTTCTGCTTTAGAAAAAACAACTATCATTCAATACAGAGAAATGGAGGTGCTTTTCCTGATTCTTCACATCTTGAAGCTTTCAGTAATCTATTCTCTCGTCCTCAGATATGGGTTTCAGGAGGTGCCATGGGGTGATCATATGTATTTTTCAAAACAGAATGTTGAAAAACTCACAAAGGTTTTTAACTAACAAGGGGGCTGTGTTGTGCTGGAGAGGGAATACTCACCAAGACATTTTCTATTTCTAAAGAGGACATTAAAAAAATGCTACAGCAAGCAATAACCAACACACCGCAGGCAACAAAAATGGGTATCATATTTCATGTCGGTCCCCTGTTAGTTTTCCTACCTGTCAGAGTCAACAGATCATGTCAACAGAATTCTACATTTCTGAAAGGAAACTCATGAAATAACCTTTGATTCACCCCAATCATTTTACCTGAAAATAAATAGGCTTCCCAAAATGTTATAGTTTTCTTTGAATGTTGAAGTTTATAGGACATGTGTGAGAATCATGCCCTTGAACATTGCACTTCTTAAGGCTTTCCTACAAGTGTGGGAAAATCACTCATCTCAAAATGTAGCTCTTAAAAGAGTCAGCCACATGCTTCTGTTTATGGCTTGACACATGGCATTCTCTTCTGCAACACTGGTCCTCCTAGGTAGGGATAGAAAGCTTTACAATATTGAGAAGTAACATTATCCTTAGATTTTACTACTCTATTCTTCTTCTCTGCTCTGAGGAATCACTGAAAATCCATGCTCCAATCAACCAGTCAACCAATCATATCAATGTTCTAGTAAAAATATTGGGTCCAGAGCTCTGCACATTTCCTTTTAGATGAGAGTGATTTAGAAAGGGAAATTTATCCCACAAGTCTGAACCTATGAAAATCTTAAGATCATCCTGTCACAATATCCCTAGAATTCCCCCCCCCAGCTTTTTTTTTTTTTTGTTTCTTTTAATTATGGCAGATTCTCAGAAACTGCCTGGACATGCTCCAGAAATTTTCTTGGCAAGGTTTTTCAGAAGTAGTTTGCCATTGCTTTCTTCCTAGGGATAAGAGAAAGTGACTGGCTCACAGATGGATTTGTGCCCAAGGCAGGACTTAAATTAAAATTCCCAATTTCTATCCTGAATACCTTAAGCACTGAATCAAACTGACACTCAGAGTATTCTTATGTGATATGATCAATATTGCATAAATAATATTTCAAAAAAGAGGGCATAGATGTTGCTAAGATCTTCCACTGGGCTTGCGGCTGTCTTAAAAAAAAACTTTCATATCCAAAATCCAGGCATTACAACATATGATTGAACAAAATAAATATTTTCTAGTGCAAATTTCATAAATTAAGGAATATCACTACTGTCTTTAAATAATACTATCAACCTGATGTGGATAAATGGTTCAAATTCAGTTTTTATAATTTGCATTGTTCAACTGCTAACCTAAATATAGGTGGAGTATGCAAAGGGTATGTAGAGTAGGTCAATATATTATGTTATCTCCATGCCCCAAGTTCCCATTTTCTGCACCTTCAAATTCATAAAAATAGTACTTTTACATACCTTTATATAGATTTCTCTTCATAGACGTATTTTATTTCCTGTTTAGCATGCATAACTTTGCAAACAATATTCTCAAATACAGTATTATGTGAACTATAGTTTTGTTTCTGAGCTATAATTCAACATTCTGATTTCTGATGTAATTTGCAGTTCTCTTCTAGCTTTCTTACAGAGCCAGACATATAAAGTTGGATAAATATATATTAAAAAGTTTAATTCCGCCAAAATCTTTAATTGCAACGGAAAGGGCAAATGAGACTAAGAATTAGCCTGAAGTTACAGGACTAAGAGTGAGTCAGAATTCTTATTTGGGTATTAAAAAAATCCAAGAGAACTTTGGTTTCAGGTGTTTAGTTAGAAGTCTAAGCTAATGAAGACTGAAATCACTTCCTTTTTTCTTTCATTTTGTGGACATTTTTAGAGTTATTTACCACCATTCATTTTTTTAAATAATTAAAACCATCTCTACATTTAGCTGATGAGGAATATAGATCTGTCCTGGCACTATTGATTTTTTTTTTCAGTCTCCCAACATGAATGAAGATCATTGGAATTCAGATACTGGAATTTTCTGAAGTTAAGCCAAAAGAGGATCGTGGAAGCTGAAAAAACTAAGTGTTTAATAATCATAGAATGGCATCATTCAAATTGGAACAAAAAATAGAACAGTGTAGGTAGTAATCCAGTCAAAGACAGTATATTCAAAGTGGGGGGTGTATAATGTATGTATGAATATACTGTATATATGTAAGTATACAAAAATATGTGGGGAGGTTTTGCACAGCCCAGTAAATCCTTCTATTGTGTGTAATTAAATTACAAGGAAATGCAAAACACATGCTTATAAAGCTATGTTTTCCCCATTTAAAGAGTAAAACTAGAATATTCATTCATAATTATATAGAGGCTAAATAGTGAAATGGAGGAGGAAAAGTATATTACCAAACCAAGGCAATTACTGAAAAAAAGAGGGGGGAAAAGCAACAGCCCATAGAAAGTATGGAACTGCAGAAGAAAATCTTGCCCCACATGGCAACCAAACAGCTGTTTATCATTGGCCTAATTATCAAGTTAATGAGATACTAATTTCTATATTCATAAAGTATGCATGAGCAAACATGAGCATATGCAAAGCAGAGCTTACTGACAAACCTAATAAATAAAATAACAAGGTATTGGTAAATAAACATTAATGAGCTTTAAAGCAAAGACTGGAGTTTTATTTTATAGAAACCTCCATGTACAGAGTTTCATACCAGCAAGACACTTATAGATGTATATATCAGCGGCATCACTCATTCATAGCTTGCTGTCTGAATTTATGGTGAAGAGTTTATACATGTTAAGAGATCTATTTTCTTCAAGAGCAGTAAGATACTTGAGGGGCTCCAGATGTTCTAAACTTCACTTCTAGGCAACCTCAGGTGTGGTTGATGATGATGAGGGATGCTGGGAGTTGTAGGTCTGTGACATTGTTAGAAGGCCAAAGGTTCCCCAGCCTTGGCTCTCAGTTAAAAAAATCCTCTTCCAGAATAGAAGAGAGTTATTCTCAAAATAAAAATAGAAACAATGTATGGGTGTGAGAGTTGGACACTAAGAATGGCTAATCTAAGAATTGATCCCTTTGAACTGTGGTGCTGGCTTCAATTGTTTATACCATGGACAGCCAAAGCAACCAATAGAGAGGTGCTGAACTGTATAAAACCTCTTCACTTGAACCAAAATCACAAGACTATGTCTGATTTACTTTGGCCATGCCATGTGTGTAAATTTACTGGAGAAGTCACTGATGCTAGGAATGGTTAGTGGAACAAGAAGAAGCGACAAGCAAAAAACACACCAGCTGGATACTATCAAAACTGATACAAAGATGAAAGAAGCTGTTCTTGACAGGATAGCATAGAGAACACTTGCCTATGAAGTCTCCAAAAGTTGGACACAACTGAATGGTTGAAACAACAATTCTCAAAATCAATTGTTATTGCTTGTGAATGGACAGGTTACATATGATACATCCTCACCATGCATCATAGGTGCTTCAGAAATGCTTTTAGAGGATATGAACAGATGTTAACATCCCCACACCCTTGTCCCACTAATGGATCTCATGTCACCTTGATTTACTTTTAAAGAGGGTTTTCAGCTTCTGCTGGCATTAGACACAAATGCAGTCAGTCTTCAGCAGCTTGCAACTTGCATCAATTTAGGGAAAAAGAACTTGACAAAAGAATCTTTTCCTTTTGGCCCCCTGAGGCTGCCTGTCCCTTGCTACTGTCTTTCACAATTTGGCAGTGGGAAATATCTGGTAGCAGGTTCAGAAGTATATATAGGAAGGAAGTTACCATTTAGCTATCCATTCTCCTAGCCCACAGAGCTGTTCCATAGGATCAAAGGACTGTTTTATTTTATTTAGTTTAGTTTGTCAAGCATGTATGAGAAAACAAGTATAAGTATGAACATAACCTATAAACATGTAAGTACAAACAGATATGAGTATATACATAATACATGAGTACAAGTAAATGGGAACAGTAGGACAGGGACGGCAGTAGGACAGGGACAGCAGGCATGCTGGTGCGCTTATGCACTTCCCCTACAGACCTCTTAGGAATGTAGTGAGGTCCACGGTAGACAGTTTAAGGTTAAAGTTTTGGGGATTTGAGGATGTAACAACAGAGTCAGGTAGTGAGTTCCAGGCATTGACCGCTCTGTTGCTGAAGTCATATTTTCTGCAATCGAGTTTGGAGCAGTTTACTTTGAGTTTGAATTTATTGTTTTCCTGTGTGTTATTGTGGTTGAAGCTGAAGTAGTCATTGACAGGTAGGATGTTGTAGCAAACAATTTTGTGTACTAAGCTTAGGTCGTCAGACCATAGGTGGACTAGTTCTAAGTTGTCTAGGTCCAATTATTTCAAGCCTGGTGGCATAAGGTGTTCTACTGTGAGTGGAGGAGTGGAGTAATCTTCTTGTGAAATACCTCTGGACTCACTCAATTGTATTAATGTCCACTATATAGTGTGGATTCCAGGCAGATGAGCTGTATTCAAGAATTGGTCTGGCAAAGGTTTCATATGTCCTGGTTTGCAGTTCAATGCAAACTAGGAAGATGAGGAAGATGAGGAAGGGAAAGTTGGAAAGTGGGGGGTAGCCATAATTCCACTGGTTAAAGTTGTATCTGATTTGAGGGGCTACTCCTTACCAGGGGATATGTTTTCCAGATAAGAGAGATGGGACAAAGAAGCATCTAATGGCAACAGTGTTGTTCTCTGAGGTTTCTGCAGGACCAAAGCAAGTGACTCTTGTGTTGATAACTTCAGGAAGTCCATAGAAGCTCACACTCCATATAATAACTCAGAAATTAGATCCCTTAATTCTAGGCAGAAGCATGTAATGAAGGTGCTGGATTAGACAACTCAACTTCAGGAATATGAAAGGCTAGCAAAGAGGCATGTCAGTCTTGACAGGGGGGACAGAGCTGTTTCATGAGTTCATGTAATCAGTAATTCTTCAATCTGGGTCCTTTGCTGCTGGGTCTATATTGTAATATTTCTTTATTGCTGCCATGTAGAAGAGACCAAAGTGAAGCTGCTCTGAATTAACCATGAGCACCTCAACCATGTCATCCAACTATGAATCAACTATTTTTGTTTCTCCTAGAATTTGTCAGTGGGATGGTGTTCTTTTGAGGGGCAGAGAATTTGAGCCTTTTGTATTTTTGGAGGATGATTTTATGAATTTGGGAAAATGTGTAGAAAGAAAGAAAGAATAGACTTTTTTGCTATTATCGCAGGGCACTTTTGATTATCTACAATGTTTTGAAGGAAAGTTCCAGTTCCAACCTAAAACAAAGTTTGACAGAGGGCAATAGCTGAAAGTTGCACTGTACCATTTTTGCAGAGGTGGTATTCAGCAGGTACTGACCAGTTCTGGAGAACCAGTAGCAGAAATTTTGAGTAGTTTGGAAAACCAGCAAATGCCACCTCTGACTGGCCCCACCCACATCTGTTATCTGCCTCCTGAGTCCCAGCTGATTAGCTGGGTCTTCTTTTGTTGCCCTGCACAGGAGAATGGCGCTGGAAAGCAGGTTAGTGCGGTGGGGAGGGAAAGGGGACTCTGCAGTAACCTTCCCCCAGGAGTGGGGAGGGAATGGGGATTTTGCAGTATCCTTCCCCTGCCATGCCCACCAAGCCACACCCACCAAGTCACGCCCACAGAACCGATAGTAAAAAAATTTGAATCCCACCACTGCATCTCTGGTAGTTCTTTTGAGAAAAACTTAACTTATTCAGAAATGCATTTTATACATTTCAATTCAAATGTTCTTTTAAAAAGAATATGTTGCAATAAATTCAGAAAGAGTCTATTCAAAACAAACCCAAATGATCATTTCTTTGTGGGGGAGATGAAAAGAGGTGCGGGTGAAGTCTCATTGAATACTACGCATGTCAGATCACAAGTAAACTCTATTAAGTTTATACTCCCAGGAGTAAATGAGATGGAGAATCAACATAATGATTAGGAGGAAAGGAAAGTGTGGGAAAGACTATTTTACAAGATAATTTACAAGTTCAGAATCACAAAATATTAGGCAAAATACTCTTTTCTCCTTTAGTCATAATAAAACTTATAAAACTGAACCAGAAAATAATCTCCCTATGGCAAACCCCTATTTTATATGATAAGGTAGCTTTTTTCTGATTAGGCACGGGGATGACAGCTCCAAGAATTCTGTACAATAGTCAAATGCAGCTTGGAGACTACTAAAATAGTTTCTGGATGTATCATTAGATGACATCTTATCAGAAATTAATCCTTGTGTAGAAAATCCAGGCTGTAGCTTGAACCACAGGGACTGCATACTGACTTCCTTTCTACATTTGAATTCCCAACATTTAGCACTTTGATTGGGCAAAGGGGAATGGAGGAAAACAGAACATCTCCTGATTACTTTGGTAATTAGAATTTACAGCTTTAGAGCAAGAGCCTAAAGAACTGTAAATGTAGCACCATCCCACAATACCGCTTTATTCAAATAGTTTGCAAAGGTTTTTTCCCCAAGATACAAAACATTTTCTCTTTACACTTCTTCCTCCTCCTCCTAACCCTGTCTTTTGGTTTTAACAAAATTTGTGAGGAAATGACCAGGTTCCCCACTCCTACCCCAACATTGGAGAGAACAAAAGATTCCATTAAAATAAGGAGCTCACCACATGTACATATAATATATGTACTGTATGTTTTTGTCTATAGTTATAGTTTTATATGGATTTAAGTGGATTTAATTGTTTTGTTAGCATTGTGTGTACTGTCTAGAATCACATATGTGAGATGGATGGCTGTATACATTTAAATCAATAAAGTAAGTAAAATAACCAGGAACTACAACTAAATGAAAAAGAGAACTCCTGATTAATTAGAGGAAGGAAGGAAGGAAGGAAGGAAGGAAGGAAGGAAGGAAGGAAGGAAGGAAGGAAGGAAGGAAGGAAGGAAGGAAGGAAGGAAGGAAGGAAGGAAGGGTGAGACTGTTTTTATCTTTTTTTTATACACAAAGTATGATGTGCTGATGCCAACATAGCTTTGCAAAGCCCAGCTCTAAAAGAGACTAACAATAACTAGCAGTTTAAGGACAAGTGAAGGGCTGGTCTTTTAGCAATAATTAATGCATTGGGTATGTTTTTGTGGTTCCTTCTTAATTAAATAGGACAGGAAACAATCTGGTTTGTTCTTGGTGATAATTATAATGTTTGGGAACTGACCCATTCTTCCTTCCTTCATTCGCATGGTTACAGGTAGGGTTTTCTTCCCCTGCAAGCACACTGGCAGTGCAGTTCATCATTTCTTCATTATGAAGTGGCTGTAGTTACCTTGTAGTTGAAAGCCATCATCTATTATAATCTGCTTTTCAGAATTTTACACGTATGCTAACCAAGTAAGCAGAGTGTGTTCAAATGCTAGACACTCTCCAGTGCTTGGATATCTTGGATGTGACCATTTTGTAAACTCAGGACGGAGAGAGAATCAACAAGAGGCACCTAATTTCAAGTTGTCTGAATGGCAGAATCAAAGGCTGGTTTGTTTGCTGTTTTAAAAGAAGGCTGCACTTCTCAAACTCATAGTTGGCACATGTGTTCTTTCTGAAAGGTTATAATTCTGACTCTCAAAAGCCACTTTTCAGCTGTAAATAGGAGTTGTCAAATAGGAGCTGATGACCCCTGTTAAGAGAGAGGCTGTGGCTCAATGGGAAAACACCTGCCTTTGGGCCTTCCATTCAATTCCTGGTTTCTCTCCACCGGGGTGAGATAATCCTGCTTGAGAACCTGAAGAATTGCTAACAGTATTAAAGTTAGAGAGACCAATTCTTTCCATCAATCTGTGGCAACATTGCTGTTCCTATAGATCTCAGTTTGTGTCAGCATATGTACATCCATTTGTTCCTTGCTTGTCACAAATAAATTCCTTATGAAGCCAACCAAATCAAGCAACCACTGAAACAAGCATTCACAATTTGAACTCCTGCATTTGCAAATGGTGATCATACAGCTTTCCCATATAATATGAAAAGCCAACTTCCTGAGGGTTTTTCCTTGAGCAACATCTGTGTTACTTTCAGAATGGCAGAATCATCCTAATTGCCTGATTGTTGTTTTCTGGGGGAATATCAGTTAATCTCCTAGATTGATGGTAATCCCTCCTTTTCCTAAAGTATCTAATTTTAAAAATCAGTCTCTGACAACATTGGTCTGACTCAGATTTAGTTTTTCTTGTTGTTGAAGGCAGTAAAAGTTGAAAAAAAATGTTTTAAAATAAATATTTTTGAAATATCAATTGCTTCTAATGAGCTATTGCATATGCAAGCTCATGCACAAAATATTTATTACTCTTTCAAGCATCTTTGTTGTTCTAAGAAAAAAATGAAAGGAATGAACCAACTCTCTTAAATTTCCTGATTCTACCAGGAATTGTTGGTGATTAATATTTAGAGGAACGAGTTTCTGGTATTGTTTATAAGAGAAATCAAGGTAAATGATTATTAACAATAACAGAATAATTTGGAAGGAACCTTAGAAGTCTTCTAGTTCAAACCCTTGCTCAAGTAGGAGACCCTATCCCCAGGGGTGGGATCTGACAGGGTTAGGTGATTTACGATGTGCTTCCCTGGACACTGCACATGTGTAGAAATCTTCATCAGCTTGCTGCCTGGACAGCTGAGCAGCGCTGCGTACAGGGAAGCATCGTTTGAAAAAGCACTTTTTTCCTGCTTTTTCAACTGCAGCTGTGCCTCGCCCAGCAGCTGAGGTTGAAAAAACAGGAAATAAAGGTCAGGTAAGAGCCTGGGCAGGCGGGTGGGCCAAAACAGCAGCAGACATAGAACTGGTTCTATATCTGCTCCTCTTCAGAGGTTCTACAGAGCCAGACAGAACCAGTAGAATCCCACTCCTGCCTATCCCATTTCAGATAAATGGCTGTCCAGCCTCTTTTTAAAAAGTTTCCAGTGATGGAGTACCCACAACTTCTGAAGGAAAGCGATGCCACTGGTTTATTGTTCTGCACTGTCGGGAAATTTCTCCAAAGTTCTAGGTTGCTTCTCTTCTTGATTAGTTTCCCTCCATTCCTTCTTCTCTTGATCCTTGGTGCTTTGGAAAATAGGTTGACCCCACCTTCATCTTTGTCACAGCCCCTCAAATATTGGAACACTGCTATCATGTCACCTCTAATCCTTCTTTTCAGGACCCAAATCCTGCAACTGTTCTTCATATGTTTTAGCCTCCAGGCCTCTAATCATCTTTGGTGTTCTTCTCTGCATTCTTTCCAGAGTCTCAACATCTTTTTGATATTCTGGTGACCAAAACTGAACACAGTATTCCAAGTGTGGTCTTACCAAGACTTTATAAAGTGGTCATGTGATCTTCATTTTATCTTTTGTTGAGGCAGCCAAGGATTGCATTGGCTTTTTTTTTTTTTTGGTGGTTGCAGCACACTGCTGGCTCATATTTAAGTGATTATCTATTAGGACTCCCACATCCCTCTCTCACAGTTACTACTACTAATGAGCCATGTTTCACCTAATCTGTACCTGTACATTTGAATTTTCTTGCCTAAGTGTAAAACCTGAATATTGAATTTTACTTTGTTAAATAGGGTCAATGTTTAAGTCTCTTCTTCAAATCTCATCTGGATCTTGAGCCTACCTTCTGGCTTCAGAGTGGTATCATCTTCAAATTTGATGAATTCCATTTTCATCCTGTCATCCAAATTGTTTATGAAGACATTGAATAGTATTGGGCATAAGACTATTTACTTCCCTCCATGTAGATAAAATTCCATTAAGGATTACATGTTGAATGTGGTTTGTCAGCCAGTTTCAAATCCATTTTATTTAGACTATGGTTTCATATGAATTCTGTGGGGTAGGGTGTATTCCTATCATATGTTCCTACTTCTGCTGACCCGGTGGTTTGAAAGTGGGGCAACTGCAAGTAGATAAATGGGTACTACTTCAGTAGGCATCTTCACAGAGATATGAAAGTTTATGGGATCTTTTTTAAAGAAAGTTGTTCCTAACATCTTTTTAAGAAGATGTATTCCCTAGATTTAATTCTGTTTCATTATAATCCTTAATGTGTAAGCCTAAACATGTATTATATCTCTAATGTCTGCATTGTCAAAATTATGTATTTGTCTCTGCATTCATCTGTATTTTATTTTATTTAAATTTTGGCACCACCCAATTACTTCTGACTACCAGTATCTTAAAATATAATATACTGTAAATTGATGCATCACTTATTCTCAATAGTGAAATACTTTAGTTTTTTAACAAAAAAAAACCATTGGGTTAGAGCAGCAGTAGGGGGAACCAAGATTAAAAAATTATTTCTAGCAACACCTGGTTGTATACGAATGATGAAGGATGGAGAGCATTTGACAGAACATGGCATTTACAGATGCATGTAAATGTGCTCTTTCACTAATACACAAATATGTTTCTTGATGGGGTTTATAAGCTTTAAATGCATTATATACACTAGTAAAATGTTTTTGAAGTTTCATGCAGATTTTTTTTCCTTATGGATCTACCTAGAAATACAGGAGATTAAACCTAATATGTTTTCCAAGTAGAGCATATGACTAAAGCAAAATAAGTCATGAGCTGAGTTAGATGAATATTGTTTAAAAATAGATGAAGAAATAACTTCCGTACATTGGATTTATTAACAGCTGGCCGGATCCTCAGACACCCTAATGCTGAAATCTGAAACATCTGAAGGAAAAAAACAACACTATTGCTAGAGCTAGAAAGTCAATCATTGAGAAGCATAGACTGGAAAAAATGATGGATTGGAACTGTCGGTGTTAAAATCAGGGAAAATGAGACCAATCTGTTTACAGATGGGTGAAAGAATGTACTAATGATCTGGCCCAGAAAACTATGAAGGCTGGCATATATATATTTTTTGAGAAAGTTAAACTTTAAACCCTGGATCTTTCTTATATATTATTTATTTGTGTGTGTGTGTGTGTGTGTGTGTGTGTGTGTGTGTGAAGGAATTAGGAAGATCTCTCCACAATTTGCTTTATTCTTAAATTAACAATTTTCAAACCAACATGCACATAAACTTTATTACCTATGTAATAAAAAGAGGAAAAGAGAAATACTTGACATCCTTGAAAGGTTAATTAATCTGGTAATTAACTTAATACTTAGATCTTAAGCATTTTTTTCATTATCAATTATTCAGCAGGATGTGTGATGTGGAAATATTGGCTGATAAACCAGTTTGGCACTTTTTCCACAGTCGTAGTATTTCCAATGACGTAAATTGCATTCTTGTTTTATTCAGTATCTCTTTAAAGTTAATATTCTGTTACAATAGTTTTAAAAGTTTCCTCTTCTATTTCATGCTTTTATCAATCAACTGGAATAAAACATATTGATTTAATATAATATTGATGTGATTTAACTTTTCTTAGTATTAGACTGGCTTTTAGTTTAAGGCAACATACTAATCAAATGAATCATCATACCTTACAATTCTTTCTCTGGGAAGAAATGTAGTTTTTCCCCAATATGAAAGTGTAAATTTAGGGAAATACTACCTGTTGAATTTATCTCCAGTTACAGTCATATGTGAAAAGAGTGACAGGAAAGTCAAAAGTGCAATATGTTTGGGCTTAGAGTTTATAGTAGGCTTGTCCAACCCGCGTCCCACGGGCCGCATGTGGCCCAGGTCGCCTTGTAATGCGGCCCAGTGCCCACCCCAACCTTCGTGCCAGAGCCAGCGAGGAGGAGGAGAGGCAGGCGCGAGGTGGGGCGAGGCAAGTGCCAGGCCAAGCAGCAAGAGAAAAGGCGGGTGCCGTCAGAGCGCCACCTCCTGCTGTTGCCGCCGCTGGCACCGCCGCTGCTTCTGCCCCCACCGCCGCTGCCCCTGCCGCTGCCACTGCTGCCCCCACCGCCGCCGCTTCTTCCCCCGCCACCACCGCCGCTTCTGCCCCCGCTGCCGCTTCTGCCCCTGCTGCCGCTTCTGCCCCTGCCGCTGCTTCTTCCCCCGCCACCGCTGCTGCTTCTGCCCCCGCCGCCACTTCTGCCCCCACCTGGTTTACAGAAAGGGGCAGCCCTACTTCTTCGTCTTTACCTATTAACTCAATAAACTTCTACTAAACAGAAATCCTGCAGTCATGCTTCTAATACTCATGGCTTTAGAATAAGCTTCTCCTTTTAGGGCTCAATCAAGATCCACTTATGAATGGAAGACTTGCCACTTTTATCACCAGCCTAAGTGAGATTTCCAATTTTCCATCTGGAAAGCAGGAAGTGTACATTTGGCTCTGAGGCAGTTCCAAAGAGTATCAGTAGCTGGGTGATAATAAGGCAGGCTGGCACTTTTGAAAGGTGCTGCTGGAATTAAATACTTTAATTTAGCTTCAATACTGAAGCAGAGAAATCCAAATGCAGGAGCCGGATTTGATGGCATCTTTCCATATACCTTTTCAAGTTTTCCCAAACAAATGAATTAAGGTACAATTACAATAAAGAGATGGGACAAATCCACTTGAAACTCTGCAGCAACAAGAAATGTTAAATTTTAACAATACAAATAGCGGAGAGTGCGCTTGTAGGTCTGCTTGCTTGCTTTTTTTCCTGCATTTCTGTAATAATCATATTTTTATATGGTTGAAAATGCATAGCAGAGGGCCACCCTCTCTGTCTGAATTTCTATCAAAGCATGTTAAAGATTTAAAAATTAATCCAGGATTTAGCATACAGCAGAAAATAATAGTGTTACAACTGCTAGAAAATAATTTTTTCTCACTTGCATCTTCTGTTTGCTATAGCTATTGCTCAATGATAAGGGGAAAGTTGAAACAACAGTGAAGAGAAAGCTGAGTGAAGGATCCAGAAATTCTGGCTCTTCCAATGGGCCCATTTCTGGGATGTGAACGTTGTCAGCATTTTGTTTAATGCAACAACATTGTCCTAGAGCTGCATTCAAATTCTATATAAATCCTTCCATTCTCCACCATTCAGTCAGAGTTGAAGAAGCTTCTTGGTTGAGAAGTGAAACATTTTCAAAGAAAAAACAAGAAAGTTCAGTTGCCTCCTGAAAAAGCACCTTTGGGATAACCATGACCTAGATGAGTGAGAATCTCTACAGACTTTCAAATTCTACCACTTGCAACGGCATACAGCAATGTAATCAATAAGCAAAATATTTGAGTAGATTGTATGGGAGCATTTCTGAAAGCTATGAAGGAATGAATTAAATGTACTGAAAGAAAAATAAATGTTTAGTCATTGCCATCACTCCCAGTGTATGTGGGGAGGGAGCAGAAATCTCTACTCCTCTTTTTTCCTAGAACCATGTTGATGAACCTATGGCACATGTGGGCATGTGAGCTGTCACCCCAGCTCAGCTCTGCCGGGCATGCATGCGTGCCTCCTGCCAACCAGCTGGTATTCGGGTTTCCGTCATGCATGCATGGGAGGCCGGGCACATGCAGGTGGGGGCATGGTGCATGTGCCTGGCACATGCACAGGGTGCATGCACACACATTGCATTTTGGGGATGCGCGTGCACATTTTGGGCCCTCGGTGCCGAAAGGGTTAGTCATCATTGTCCTAGAATTTGTTCTGAAACTCTCCACCACCTTTGTGGGGAAATAAATTGAACAGATGACTTCTCCTACACTCTCCAGAGGAAGGAAAAATTGTCCATCAACTGTTCAAGGATACCAGTACTGAAAAGCGGAGTGGGAAGAAATCCTTTGTGAGAGATTCCTTTGGTTATGAAAGGGAAGGGAAGCATACATAGATTTATCCAACTCTAATGGACTTGGAACCAAAAGCTAAATCTTTTGCCTCAACTGACTGAAAAATTGAAAAAATGAATTACATGATGGTGGGGGGAATGGTGAAATGATGAATCAAGAGGGTTTTCTGAAAAAGAAAAGGCAGATGAAAAATAAGAATTTCCCCAAAGCAAACAAAACTCTCTCAGGGTTTCAACCAACTACCTTTATAGGACAAGAATGATATCTATTGTGCTATTGTAGTAGCAATAGCAATAGTACTTAGACTTATGTACCACTTCACAGTGCTTTACAGTCCTCTCTAAGCAGTTTACAGAGTCAGCATATTGCCCCAATAATCTGGGTCCTCATTTTATCTATCTCAGAGGGGTGACAGGTTGAGTCAACCTTGAGCCAGTGAGAATCGAACTGCAACAGGCAGGCAGCAGAAGTAGCCTGCAGTACTGCATTCTAACCACCGCTCTAATATTGGTGGAAAGGAAAAATCTAATATAGGTAGTCCTCAACTTGCAACCATAATTAAGCCCAAAATTTATGTTGTTAAATGTTGTGGTTGAGAAATTTGTTAAGTGAGTTTTACCCCATTTTGCCACTTTTCTTACCACATTTGTTAAGTTGTTAAATTAGTAACATGATTGTTAAGTGAAGCTGGTTTCCCCATTGATTTGTTTGTTAGATGCTCACAAAAGGGAATCACATGACCCTGGGACGCTGCAACAATCAGAAATGCAAGTCAATTGTGGACCATCTGAATGTAAATCATGTGACCATGGGGACGCTATAATGGTTATAAGTGTGAAAAGTGGTCATGTCACATTTTTCAGTGCCGCTGTAATTTTGCACACTCACTGAAGAAAACTATTGTAAGCCAAGGACTATCAGTATAGGAAAGTAGGAATCAAAGTAGTATGGAAATATTATTTTATTTTATTTTAAAATAAACTTTATTAATTTTACAATTAAAACAGACAAACACATACATAAATGTGAAAGAGAAAAAAGAAATAAAGAAGAAAAAGTGAAAAAGAAAATTCAGGAGACAATTAAAAACCGTTTCACAGAACACAGCCAAGCCCCCACCCAATCAAGTCCCACCCCCCACTAGCAGTTAAAAGGAAGAAGCAGCTGCAATCTCACATCACTCTGAGAAGCACAGAGCCGGAGACAGAAGCCTGAAGATGATGAATGAGACTTCATCGAAACGTTGCCTAGATACTTCAAATCTTACGCGGGAGAAAACCCGAACAACCAAAAGATATATATATATATATATATATATATATATATATATATATATATATATATATATATATATATATATTTTTTTTCATATTCACTACTACAATTATAACCTATTTTCTTTTGCCCTTTGTTGTTTACTCAATCTTTGTTCCATCCATTCGTACCAGCAGTTCCAGCTGTCATAATACACTGATGTATCTTTTCCTTTTAATGCCAAACTTAATTTGTCCATCTCTGCACAGTTTGCTATTTTTTGAATAATCATTTCCTCTGATGGAATATGAGGTTGCTTCCAACATTGTCCAAAGGCCAGTCTGGCTGCATTTTGTACTTGCATGTTGGTGTATGTTGATGCTTTAACACTGTGTATATAAATTCTACCTAATTTGCATTTGTACATTTGCATACCCAAATGCAGATACATACACTTATACGTCTATTTATAAAACTATATGTTTTTTTCATCAAGACCACCCATGGGAAGGAAATTGAAAAGAGAAGTAGGAAGGTACCAGAGGAAGACAATTCTCCATTGGAATGATGTGGAGTGGACTAAACATCTTACAAGCTGATCCTAAAATGTCTCGATCCAGACATTTAAACCAGATCAAGCAACCATAGGCACAAGGCTAGAGCATCTTATATGATGTGTATGGCTATGCCCTTAATTTTTAAGGCGTGTGTGTGTGTGTGTGTGTGTGTGTGTGTGTGTGTGTGTGTATTCTTCCTTTCCTTTTCTTCATTAATGTATATGCTTTACAATTTATTCCGCACAAAATGCAAATCACAAGCTCCCATATTCAGTGACGTCCCCAGAGAGATATTAGCCTCCTGCTATCCATTATGTTTTTTGATCAATTGAGGATTTCACATAATGCCTTTTCATTAAGGGAGAGAAAATATGTAAACCATCTTTATTTAAACTGTGCCACATGCTGGGTTCCCAACCAATAGGGAGGATGGTATCAATCAGTTTGGATACATTTTAGCCAGATCATCACAAGCATAATATAAAGCCAGGGGTATTTTCAAAAGGGGCGGGTAGCTCAAAAAAGGGAAAGTTGCAGTTGCATGATTGAAGCTTCCCCTTTTTACATGCTTCAGACATACAACGGCATTAGCCAGGTGACTTTTGTCATACATTCTGCCCTCCACATAACCAGGTCTTCATGGCCTTATGAAAAGCCAACAGGTTGGGTCATTCTGGTCTTTGAAGGAAGAATGTTCCAGAAGGCAGGCTCTATGGCAGAGAAGGCACATCTTCTTGTCCCCGCTGGCTGACATTTCTTGGCTTCAGGACTCAAAACTTCCCAACTTGCTGGACCACATTGGGTAAAAATGACTGGGAGATGATGGTCCCTTAGAAAGTCCATTGCCAAATCATTAAGGGCTTTAAAGATAATAATGAGCAATTTGAATTCTACCCAGACGCACACTGGCAGTCAATGTAGCTCACTTAGTCCTAGTATTACATATGCTCAATATCAGGCACCATTTAATACCTATGCAGCTGCATTTTGCACTGGTTGAAGTTTCTAAATGGTCTTCAAGGGCAGCTCCATGTAGAGCATGTTGCCATAATTCAGACAAGAGGTCACAAGGACACGAGTGAATGAGGACAATTGGTGCATAACCCTAAGTATATCCTGGATACAGCTTCCACCTACTCTTCTAGCAAGAGCCAGGAGTCCAAGAAGAGTCCCAAATTGTGCACTCAATCCATATGGACCAGTGCCACACCATACAGGATCACCAATGGAAAAACCTTGCCACTGGAAGGCTCAACTACCCTTAGCTCTCTATATTGCTTTACTTGAGTTGAAGCCCATTGCATTCCATCTCTTCTCCTAGGAAATCATTCCACAACAATTTTTTTCCAATTTCAGATTTAATAAGAACTGGTAAAGAAAAAAATGCAATTTTTCTCAGCCCCCAAAGAACTCACTCATTCCCAAAGCATATAAGAATCTCTTTTACCCTCATTATCACTTACTGTTGGAAATTAAAGAAAGAAAGAAGATGCTTTAGATGGATTAGTTATGAAGAGTCAGTTTGGTATAGTTGTTAAAGCATCAGGCTAGAAACTAGGAGACCAAGAGTTCTAGTCCCACCTTAAGCACAAACCCAGCTGGGTGATCTTGCAAGATTTCAGACTTGCAAGATTTTATTAATGAAGCTTTACACTAAAGTAGACTTAGCTTATCTGATCATGTTTCCTGCCTGGTCTACCTGGTATGACTGAAATCAATCTTGCAAGTCTGAAATTACAATTTTCCATCATCAATCCAACTTTTATACAGCCTGATAACCTAGGGAGGATCCATCCTGAATCTCTTGTTCTGTCCATTCTGCACCTGCAAGCTATTGTCTCTCTTAAGTGATTGCTCCCTAGACAACATCTCTTCACCAGCTCTCCCAAGGTTATTCCCACATACCATTAACCCATTTGCCCAGTACAGCAGGAAATTTCACAACATTATATAAAATTGATGCCTCTGTTATCCTTGTTCTGGACAATCATGTTGCTTTGTTTACATTAATATACTTTTGAAGTCATAGCAGCAAGTCCCCTTTTAATATGCTGTGAGTTGAGAAAACTAAATGCCGTGCAGTCTCAGAAACAGTTGTTAACTCTCCTATTGTGCACAACAGTTGTAATCTGCACAACCACAATTAAGTACTAAAGGATGTTTCTTGTACATTGATTGATTCCTGTTATTATTGATTTCTCCTGTTATTGATCCCCACTCCTAAACTATAAGATAATACAGGGAAATAGGAATCTTCTTGTATGCAATGATTTGAATAAATATTGAAATTAAATACTGTGATAATTGTAGGGTTGACACCTAGGTGATCTTGTTTGTCCTTGAAACCCTAAGCAAGAGTGCGACATTGCTGGAAAATCCCAGGCTTAGACTGAAATGTACCTCATGTGGTATAGATTGGACTGAAAAAGAATTGGCTTAAAGTTAGTCATTTAGACTCAATTATACAGCATGAACTTTAGTCATAGTCTAAATATCTTATTCTATTTTGTAGTCTATCAAAAGTACTGATCTACCACCTCTGCCTGGTTCATCTTACTCCTGGCTATCTATAGGAATGTGAAATTGAAAGGTCCATTTGATTATTGGGTTTTTAGAAACACCAGCATTTGTTGAAATCCAAACAATATGTAAATCAGGTTTAATTCCCTCACCCATCCATCTTTGCCCAAGAATTGGGATCGCTTTTCCCAATGATGATATGAGAAAAGGATAAGCCAGAATAGCACATTGCTAGGGAATATATTCAAAGTAGGTAATGTGAAGAGCATTGGTCTCAAGAGTGGCAATCATTCATCTGTTCCGTAGAACCACAGAATGTCAAGATGTTGCTTCTCCAAAAAGAATGGAAGAAAAGCTAACTGATAACTCAAAAGCAGAGAGATCAGGCAGAGACATGAAAAGTAAGATGATTGATACTTAGTTGGCTTTTCTTGATGCACTGTGGTCAATTAATATAATCAAGGCTTTCCAAATTGCTAGGGACAACACATTGGCTAGTCTTTAGATCTCTTGACAAGAGTATCATTGTTAGCAATGAGATGAAGAAATGGGCTCCTCAAAATGAAAGAGTGATGATTATATAGGAACCACTATTCCTATTAAAAATAATAATTTTGCACTTGAAAATCCACTCTGCTATTAAGCTAAAACATCTCCCTGGAGAGTTGCTATTCTAAGCAACCATATCTGCCACTTAAAATGAAATATCATTTAGAAGAGGGGAGAAGTGGTTGTGTTTTCCACTGCTGTTGACTTTTTGTTGTTACGTTTATGATATTCATACAAAAGAGGAATTTTAGGAAATGATTTTTGTTTTCATTTCATAAATGCTATAGAACTCTATTTACTGGCAATCACTTTGAACTTGTTCATTCTCAGAAAAGTATGAGTTTGAACTGCGGGGGGGAAAAACATTTGTCTCTCAGCCTTTTATAAACTGGATCCCATGATTTTCAAACAATTTAAACCAGTTTAGGAAACAAACATAAGAGCCATTGGGTAGGCCCCAAATATAATATGATCTTCTAATAGGTCTTCAAACAGAGCAGGATTGGAAAACTCTAATGTACCTCAGAGAGGCAGCCTGAAATGATGTGTTATGTGCCAGTAATCTTGTAACCCCAATTGGTTCTGCCTGTTGGGAGAATTCCACAGGACAGGATCTTCAGATATGAAAGTCAGTGATTAGAGAAATTGATAGAAGTACTTCAGCAGTGTCTGGAAAGCCACAGATCTTTGAACTGGAAGTCTATTCTATATAATACGGTTCAGAATCAGATTGTCACTGAGATAATATCTGCCCACCTTACAAGCCCTGAGGGTGGGGACAGGACCCTACTAGTAAGGACCATTAACATCAAGGAAAATATGGTATAACTTTTTCTGACGTTGCCTTTTATGGGAATATGACACTCAAAAACAAATCCTCTTCGGATTTTGAAAAAATATTCTTAGTTGTTGTTTTTTTCCATTTTTGGCTTTGGGATCAGAGTATATTTTCTTTGGCAATGGAAATGTTGGTCTGTTTACTGCTTATTGTTTCTTGGTGGTTTTATATAATCATTGTTTAAATGTTTTATCACTTTTATTCTTGCTACCCAATGGGAGAATAACTGCTTAGAATTGCACATGACTGATATGTCATGTAAATCCAAGCAAATAAATATGTAAGTAATTTTTTAGCAGTCCTACAAATAGTTACCACATTGGAAAATTACCCTATGTAGACTGAGGTTCACTGAAACTCAATATGTAAAATAAATCTACATAAAATAAATAAAATAAAAATAAAATAAATCTAATAAATCTATATTCCTCTGAGAGACAATATGCACCATTAACTTTCAATGAATTTTACAGTGGCACAAATAATCCACAAAACCATATGCATACACACTCACACACCCATTCCCTTATTTATTATAACTAAGGGGAAATGGAGACCAAAAAATCAAGAAGGCCCAACTCATAGACTGAATCAAAGACCTGCCCCTTTATCAGCCCTTCCAGGTCATCTAAACAGGCAACTTGGCCAGATGAGCTAGTTCTACTTTAAGCCTACAGGAACAGAATCTTGCAAATTTGAAAGTACAGTTCTCACACCATCTCTTTTTACAGCCTGATCAATTAAGATGGATCATTCCTAGGTTTCTTTCTCTGGCTATTAATCCAAAGGAGGCTCATCCCTCTCCTGTCTGATTGTTTCCTAAGCAGCATCTCTTTCCTTTGTCCCTCAAGGTCATTCCCACACATATTGCATCCTTTTTTAAATGTGCAGGGCATAGGGTGGACTTTTGAAAAATGGAAATCATATGCACGGCCAGGATAGTTTATTTGAAATAATGCAACACACTTCTTAACTTGATTCCTACAGAAAGTTCGTGATGAACTACTCCTGACACAAGGACACATTCATTCCTGATAAAGGATCTTAGCAAAATTGCCTGCTAATAGAACAAAAGGGAGAATATTAAAGCATTTTCTAAAGTCTGAGACAAGACTCTTTATAAGAGTTGAGCAGTTCAATGTGATAACAATATGTTTAACTGGCTGTGAAACTGAGCTCAGCCTCTAGGACCTGACCCAATTGGTCATTAGATTTAACTTCTTTTCCTCTCAGTATTCATGACTCACTCTTAATAGAGTTATCTTATGGTAAGATGGGAGGCCAATAAATTTTATAAATAAATAAATAGTCCTCCTGGCTTGAACATTGCCCATGGACAGCGGAAGTTCCAGGGAGGAGTTGCAGATCATCAGTTTATCTATTAAGGTCTTCTAAGAGTGTGAATAAACATGATCAAAAAAATTTTTTACAGGTGACTAATACTTTTTCAACGAGTTTTAATCCAACATGAGTCTCTACCTTGGTTAAACTAGCATCCAACCATAAGATGACATCAGGGATGCACTTGAGAATCTGTAACACTATTCCCAGGACTTTGGCACTGTTTGGAGGAAGGAATAATTAGAAGGAATTACCCTGGAGATGAATTATTCTAATTCTTGTCCTTTACAAAGAGGCCATACTTCCAGTTTTAAGTAACCTTCATTCCGGGGGAGTATTGATATTTTCCTTACGTTATGAAAATTAATACTTTTTAAGATATGAAGCATATGCATATGTATAAATATTCATTCATTTATTTGTATTTTGATGCATACCTTTTTTTAGAATGTAAGTACTATTTTCTATATAAAGTTTTTAAAAAATATACCATATTCTCTGGACCATTCTTTGCATCTTTTAGAAATGCAAAAAAAATTTGCCTGCAGAGATTTGACTAGGGAAAGGAAAAGAAAAATAGCCAGTGCTATTGGCTACTTGTTTCCAAAGTGGAATTCATGTTAGCAGATTGTCAGGGCTCCGACAATACACCCCAATTCAATTATAAATCCACCAGCATAAAAGTCTTTGGGTGTGGTTGTTTGTTAGAACACCATGCAATGTTGGTTAGCAGGATGAAAATAATAAATTTTTCTCCTCTTTTTCATAAGACAGTATAAGAACTTGGCTTCAATGAGCTTCAGGACTGAGAAAATATTTATTTACATTATAGTGATGTGGTGATTACTGAGAAGTTAGATGGTTTTAGAAGTAGGAAATTTATGGAAGATAGATTTCCCAATGGCTACAAGCCTACTAGCTATGGGCTGAAAAAGCAATTGGACAGCTACTAGATGGCAACAGAGTTAGAGCTTTCTATATCTCTTTTGCTGTCATCTAAGTGATGATATGGATTTTCTTGACTCGGGTCCATTAAATTTCATCTTGATGATTTTATTTATTTATTTATCAAGCAAGTATTAGATAACAGGTGTAAGTATAACCTTTGTTATGAATACATGAAATGGATACAAATAAAAAAAGAAACAAGAAACAAGAAATAAAAAAATAAAGAAGAATGATTCCACTACCTCCCAAATCAATGCAGTGTCCTTTAAATCTCACTTGCTAGGAAGTAACAGGGGGTGCATCACCAGTTTCTCAACTTGGCCAATGGGTGACACAGCACTATGTGCCATCCTGAGCAACAGGAGCAGAAGCTCTTACCAGAGGGATTTTGGCCACAAAATATTCAAAGGCCATTAGAAAGCATACCTTGCATATCAAAAGCCCCGAGTTCCAATAGTTCAGTCTTTGTTTCATGCATGATAATAATGCTCATTCCATTGAGTGTGTTATTTTCATCATATGAGTTATGCATTGAATCCTTCAAAACATCAGGTATGGAAGTGCAAAAACAGCAGCTTTCCAGCCAATTGAGACCTTGACTAGACTATCTAACTTAGCTTTCTGTTTTTTGAAACTGAATGAGGTTGAAATCATTTTGGTTTTGTTAAAAAAAACCCCACTCTGAAATTCTTCCTAGAACAAGTACATTGTCTTGATCGAGGTTGTATTATTGTCTCTCAAAAAATAAATGATAAAGGATTCCACAGAGTAATATTGCCCCTAGGTGGTCTGTGGAAAAGAAGAATGAGAAGGGTGCTAGCCTGCTGAGTGAAGCTGTTTGAGAAAGAGTTCGAAAGTATTGTCTGCAGGTTTCTTTAAATCTTTTCCTTCAGTGTTAAAAGCAGGTTCTTTAAAAGTGCTGTAAGTGTTGATCGGTTGCAACTGAACATAATGAAGAGTTTTAACCTCGTGAAGGCATATCATTCTGCACTGATGAAGGATCACAGTGAGATTGATCTGACTTGATTGACTGTGTGGCATGAGTTTCTCTGCATGCAAAGGTCCCCTTTTGTTCATCAGATGATGGTGAAACTTCACACCATTGCAATAAGTCATTTGGAGGGAGAGCTTTATGGCATCATCTAAAAAACATCCTCTTAGAGCCCTATAGATACCCTAATATAGTTCCTTCTTTCCTTCCTTCCTCCTATCCCATTCTGTCTCATCCTATCCCCAAAATGCATACACATAAATAGAGAGGATTCTAAAGATACTGATTATTTGAATTTGTTAAAAAGGGAAACAAAGCTCATAGTTTTAATTTATCTGGACCTATTCCTATTAAGGGAGAGCAGATTCATCCATGAGATCAAGTTTCATCCTATAAGCATTTTCAGTTTGAGACATATTGCTTCCATGTTAAGATCTGGAATGAAATGTGATCAACTTGAGCATTTACGTAAATTCATAACCATAAAAAAAATTTACACTGACAGCAAAGCAAGAATACTGCAAAGATGATGTCCAGAAGGACTAGATCTAATCATTTGCTTTCTGGACTTGGTTTCCAGAATTGTCAGTTTGTTTTAAAAAGCAGCACATATGTGGAAAAGGTCTGGGAAGTTTGGGTTTGAATATCAAATAATGGAATACATCCTCTGAGAGTCTTAAAAGTGAAACATTTTCAACAACATCTTAATTTCTCCTAAGATTTCCACATCTCGATGCTTTTGGAGCATTTTTATCTTATCTTAATTCCCATGATTTCACCATCTGCATAGCATTTTTTTTAAATAAAAGGTAATTCTATCTTCCTCTGCCAACCCACTTCCCTAGCAAGGAAAGATTTATTAGTTTCCATTACATTTTTTTTCTTCCTGAGTTTTTGAGCCACTAACACGATTTCCTAATTTTATAAATGAAAGCAGAAAAATTGTGCATTAATAAAAACTAATTCTCACTAGTTTTTGACATTTGGTTTTCCTCCTCTTGCATCTCCATCTGCTGAGGGAAGGAGCAGAAATTTCTGATAAATTTAGGAACCTAACAAGACATGAGAGGTCTCAGATTTAGGAATCTTTCTCATTTCTTTCAGATCTTCAACATGAATCCAATTAAATGGTCAGCTGAAAATATTGAATCCTTGAGCAAGAGCTATATAATCCTTTCATTTCATCAAGCTCTGAGGGATGTGTGTTTGAGTATGTGGGTTCAAAGTGAACACAAACTAATAATTATGCATAGTGTGTATACTTATTTTATTGATGTTGAATTTACTAATATGAGCTATTCAGCCAAAAATTAAAAGCAAGAATAGAGGAAGGGGCAAGACCTATGTATTTCTTAAAGTTAGTTGAGTTTAAGGTCAACATCAGATGTTGGATTTGATGTGACACTATTAGTGTGGCTCTAATAGCCATTGCCTGTCCCTTTCCTGATTAGCAGGAGCAGAAATTCCCATTAGCGGGACTTTATTTGGTCACCAAATATGTAAAGGCCACCAGAAGCATATTTTGCACGTGAAACCCCCTGGGTTCAAATGCTGTCTTCTCCATAAGACTGGGGGCGGGGGGGGGACCATCCTGCCTGAAGACACTGGTGCTTCACAATGGGAAGTTCCACAAGGTGAAAGTTGATGGAAAGGAAAAAAGATACTTAGTGACAAGGCAGACAAAATCTATTCAGCTTTTTGACTCTGAGAAGCTGACATTAAAGGTATCATTTTTCTCCCACAGAACAGCCACCCTAAGAGGCAGTCTGAGCTGAAAAAGAGACTAGCCGAAAGTCATCAATAAGCTTCTGTGGATAAGGTTGGAACTGAACCCAACTCTCCCTGGTTTGAGTCCAGTATCTAAACTTCTAAACTAAACTGGATGTAACATAGAGGGCGCCTAATTAGTGACCCCAAATTATGACCAAATTGCTAAGCGCTTTGAAGCTAGGTTTCTTTTCAGTGCCTGGAATGTGTCAACACATTGCAGTTCAGGAGGCATGTGAATAAATATGTTTATTCTTTATTTACCTCCCCTACTAACAGTTCTGCTCACTGTCAATTCAGAATGTTCTGCTTAGTTTAAATATAGCTCATTTTCCAATATAATCTGTTTAGACTATCATGAGAGCTGACATTTAACTTCCCTTCCTCGACTGGGTTTACAAACTTCCCATTGGAGTCTAATTAACATAGTAAACCAGTTTCTTTAGGCAGAATCCCCAAACATTTTTTCCCCCTGGTATGGCTGCACTGATGGTATAGTGCATCTGCTTTTCTCAGCTTGTCCAGATTGGTGGATTTCAAACAATAACAAGTCTGGCCTATGTTAAGTTAGACTATCAGTCTTCCTAAACCAGTATCTTTATTTGACACAAACAGGTCTCCAGTATTTTAAACCAGAATTCTCTAATCCTATCTGGGGATTGAACTGGGGAGATTATGCATACAAATCCTTGTAAAAGTTCCTGATTTATTTTGTTTCCTTTTCATGTCATCTGTTTGCAAAATGTCTTATTGTGCAGGTTGCTCCTGACTTTCTTCCTAAATTGATGTCCAATTTAGCTGATGTGTTTAGAGTTATATATTCAGCATTTTTAGTTTGAAATAGGCAATCCTATTTGGCTGATGGATGCTGGGTTGCTTTATAGGAGCTTATCGAACTTTTTGTGAAATGTGTATCTTCTTCCTCACTCATACCCCCATAATGTACAAAGTTTCAAGAGATTTTACCACAGCCTCTCTGTGAAAGGAAGTTTCAAACATTTGTTCATAGGCCTTGATTTCATTCCAGCTAATGAATTGTAACTTTATGACATCTTATCATTCAGAAATGTTGTTTGAGATTTTGTGAAACATTCTACAGAACATTCTAGGCTATAGAAACATTCAATCTTTCATACTTGACCAAGAATAGGCAGTCTGATCTGCAGGTATATTGAATTGAGTTCCCCAAATTCTTTTCTACTACCCATGTTTTTGGAAGACTGATGGTTGGTGAGAGCTCAAATCTTTGGGAATTTCCCTAGTATGATCTAAATTGCTTGTTCCTGGGTGTGATACAACAGCTGATTATAATCAAACCATCCAGTTGGCTTCATGCCATACTATGGACCAAATCGATAATAAATTCAGTAATAAGATCATGCCGAGTTTTTTTATATTTACCATTGCTTGCTCAGTTCACTTCCATAGTATAATGTATGGTGAAAGAAAAGAAGCAAAGGAAGATTGGAGAGAATCAAGAGAGAATGGGAAAAGGTATGAGCAAAATATTTAAAATTAAATGTTTATAAAAAAAGAATTTGTATTATTAAAATATTTTTATTTATAATTATTAAAAAATATTAAATTATTGTCAATTGAATGTACTTTTTTTCATAAACTAAGAAGAAACTTTCTGACGGTGAGAATAATTAACCAGTGGACCTGCTTGTCCCCAGAAGTTCTGGGTGATCAATCACTGGAAATTTTTAAAAGACTGGACAGCCATTTCTCTGAAATGATATAGGGTTCCCCCAAAAGTCCCTTCTAAGTGTTATTCTGACACCTTTCCCAGGATCTATACTCAGAGTTTGGCATCCTCAGTTTTCCTGCCTGAGCAGGGGCTTGGACTAGAAGACCTCCAAATTCCCTTTCAACTCTGTTAAATATACATGTATTTATGCTCTAAACTATAGACATTGAATGCATGTAAACCCTGAAAAATAAGTGGTAGCCCTGGGCAAAAGAAAGGCAGTAGTATCACTCTAGATGTAGGGACACTGTAAAATATTAACACATGATAAATAATGGAACAATTTAAAATAATAGCACAGAGTTTTCTCTGTCTCTCTCACTCTCTCTCCCTTCTTTCCTATTTCTCTTTCTTTCTCTTTGTCTCTTTCTGTCTTTCTCTCCCTTTCTTTTTCTCTCTCTCTCACACACACAACACACACTCTCTCTCCCCATTTCCTTTTCTTTCTTTCTTTCTTTCTTTCTTTCTTTCTTTCTTTCTTTCTTTCTTTCTTTCTTTCTTTCTTTCTTTCTTTCTTTCTTTCTCTTTCTTCTTCTTTTTCTCCCTTCCTCTTTCTTTCTTGTTTACTTTCTTTCTTTCTTTCTTCTCTCTCTCTCTCTCTCTCTCTCTCTCTCTCTCTCTCTCTCTCTCTCACACACACACACACACACACACACACACACCTGTCAGCCTTCATTCCCTCTCACTCCAGGCAGGGACTTGCATTTGCAGCTCCTGCAAACTTCCCCATGGCTGGATTTCCCCACCTCCCGCTGCATTCTTTCCCTCTCCCTCCAGGCACTTTACTCACAAAGGGGAGTGAATCCAGCATTGGAGAAGTTCTGCAGGTAAACGGACTTGCATTTGCAGCTCCTGCAAACTTCCCCATGGCTGGATCCCCCCGCCCCCGCCCCCCCAGCATTCTTTCTCTCTCGCTCCAGGCACTTTACTCACAAGGGGAAGCGATACTTCTAGTGTCCATGAAGAATCCAGCCTTGGAACAGTTTTGCAGGTTAACAGACTGCGCTCTGCCCACAGTCATGTGTTTTCAAGTGGCTGCTCAAAAATGCATGGCTAGGGCAGGGGAGCAGTCCTCCTTTAAACTGGGCCAGCGAGCATTGGGTGGATGGGGCAAGCGAGTGAGCAGATACCAGGCGACCAGGTTGGGGGGCGTGGCCAGCTACCGGTTCGGCAACCCACGCCAAATTCTTGCTACCGGTTCGCCCGAGTAGGTGCGAACCGGCTAAATAGCACCTCTGGAAGTCAACCTATTTTTCAAAGCACCAGAAGGCAAACTAAGAAACAATGGAGAGAAACCAAGGAGATAAGCAATCTAAAACTAAGGAGACATTTCCTAACAGTGAGAACAATTAACCAATAGAACATTTCCCTTCAGTGAGTGGGGGTGATCCATCACTGAAGTCTTTTAAGAAGAGACCTAGACAGCCATTTCTCTGGAATGATATAGGGTCTCCTGCTGGAGCAAGGGGTTGAACTAGAACACTTCCAAGATTCCTTCCAGCTCTGTTATTGTGACCTAAATTCTGAGGCAGTAGGCCTCATGCAATGTTGCATGAAGGACTGCTTTAGAAATGCTTGGCATCTAAAATATTCTTTCTTGAGTGCCACATATGCTAAGCCTAAGGCCGGGCGGGGGGGGGTGTTAAAAGAGGAAAAAAAGAAAGGAAAACCTTCAAGTATTATTATCTGAAGCAAAAAGGCATCTCTCTTATTACATATATGCTATTGATATGGATGCACCTAATTCCCCTTTGCTTTAATTATTGTTTGTTTGTTTGTTTAATGCATTTATATCTTTCTGAAATCCAGGAATGTATATTCTTTCTTCCTACCTGTCTGTCATGCCCTTGGTAGAGTTGGACTCTGAGGGAGAGGAGGAACAGCTGACAGGGAGTGGAGGTGTGGCTCCGGAGGTTGTGG
Organism: Pseudonaja textilis; assembly: GCF_049901715.1. NCBI lineage: Eukaryota > Metazoa > Chordata > Lepidosauria > Squamata > Elapidae > Pseudonaja > Pseudonaja textilis. The sequence goes on from NC_141992.1 coordinate 73,127,388, forward strand.
AGGAGTCTGGGGATAGGCAGAGGCCAGCTGGCAGTCAGAAGAAGAACCAGACCCATCCCCTCTACATCCTAGGACACGCAGGGAGGAATGGAAAAGGCAACAACTTGGCTTTCGAGAGAGAAAGTGACCATGATCTTCCTCATTGGTTGCAGCTGGGGAGACAAGTATATAAGAGAGAGATGGTTAAAACACAGGCTGCCAGAAGCAAAGCATGTTTTATTTTGGTCTGAAGTTATCTTGATTGGCGTCCTTCCAACAGACTGTGCCTTGTATCTCCTTGAATTTGGTAAATACTTCTGTTCCGTTGTGGAAATTTTGTCACTGTAGTTCGTTTGGTTTTTTATTTCACCTCTATCTGCTCATTAAATTTGGACTGTATTGCTTTCTTTTGAAGACTATTTTTGAGTGTGTTTTATCTCCAACTGAGTATTATTGAACAGTGGGGCCACATTGGAAGCATTAAAGGACATTTATTTATGTTTTGGATTTTGTTATGTTTGTGTTACACTGTGGGTCATCACACTGTCCCTAGCTAAGTGTGTTATTGAAAGTTATTGAACAGCTAAAATATAAGTGCACAACCTCACTACATTTGGAATTAGAAAACCAAAGAATCATATTTGCAGGTTAGAAACCCACTCTTGAAATATAGACAGAGTCAGTGCCAAAATGTGTAAGACTTGGAATGAAACAGCACCAAACTCAGTTACACCAACCATGCAACTCCCTCTTCATTTTATAAAATGTTTCTCCTTTGTTATATTATAAATCAGAAGCACTATTTTCAGGGTCTTTTAGGAAGCATGCAAAATGGCACACAGTGGTGGGAGTCACCATTTTTTACTATCGGTTCTATGAGAGAACACTTCACGCATGTGTGCAGCGTCCACAAACCACCAATTTTAAGCTTCAAAACTGACCTTGTATTCAGCGCTGATGAGTAAAACAGCTGATATGCAGCAGTCTGCTCTGCCGTGTGAATCAGCTAAGCTTACAAACAAGCAAATAATGGAAACGGCAGCGGTGGGTGGGTGGGGCCAACTGCTCACCAGTGCTACTTGTTCGATAGAACCTCTATGAACCAGCAGCATCCCACCACTGATGGTATATGAAGCCTCAGATTATAATTCTCAGGGCAAAAGGAATAGAAGATGTTGGCAACAAATTGACTGAGACTGCAAACTGCACTGACTAAATCTTTCTTATTAATTCATTTCCCCCAGTGATGTGTCTGTTGACCATTATCATCTGTTTTGAGGCCCCAGGTGGCTGAAGGAATCATTTAAAGAATCCAGCACAATAGAAATACAACAGTACAAGGTGAAACAGAAAAGGGAAAATTAGGCTGTCAAAATGTTAGAAGACGAAAACTCGAAATGCTTCATGACCAACATACCACTTCAGGAAGATCACCGCTGCAAGCTAAAATCAGTTTCAGGGCAGGGAGAACAAATAATATCACAACAATAAGCTACAAAGTCACAAAGTTTTATTTTCTCTTATTTTGATTAACAGGCTGCTCAAATAGTATCTGACAGCTGAGAGTTAAAGTCTATAATTTGCTTTTGGTTGGAAAAACAATGGTGCAGAAAGTATATGGTGCACAAGTGTGTGAGACCATTCCAAAATGACTATATGATACTGAGATATTCATAACTTTAGAAAATATAACAAAAAGCTTGCGTAGAACGATGGTTTGGTTTTAGACAATACCTATTTTGACAACTGATACACCACTTAAACAATGGCAAATGCATGTGTATAAGTTTGTGTGGCAAGGACAAAAACACAGAAATTAAATACAACAGGTGTTGGAAGATGCAAATAAAAAAGAGGATTGGGTTTACTTGATTTGAAATTATTTTGCAGCTTGCTGTTTGATTTGGGTAAAAGAATGGGTTCTGCTGAGAAACAAAAGGCTTTTGGAGTTAGAAAGAACTTGAAATTTGGGGAGCAAATTTGGGGTACAATAAATGCAATGTTGATGTGGTTTTAAAAGAATCATTATGTCAGACTTGCTGACTGGAGAATATGGAAAAGATACAAGCTCAGGTTGTATCAAGAGACCCTTATGTAGTTCTTAGCACAAGAATCAGAACATAGGCAAACACAAAGGATTAAAATATTGTGAGATGCTAAATTTTTGTCAAGGGGAAATACAAAATAAAATGAAGAGAAAAACGTGACATTTGAAATAGAATTGTGCACAAATAACAGAAATATCATTGGTAGAATGTATGGCCTTTTATTGAAATTTGTACAAATGTATGATACAATGGGCTAAAATGTTTAGTTATAATATAGAGATGGAAAATGTGTGATTGACAGGACTGAAATTTACTTTATGCTATAATGTTAAAGAGAAGTTTTATAAAATGATGTGCCATTGGTAAATGACATCAGAGAACTTGTCTAGAATGTTTAAAAGCACTTAAGATTTATGTTGGAAATCTTAACTAGAAGAAAGATAGAAAGATGGAAAGATTTGGTAATTTTATGATGGAGGAAAGGTTGGTGAAGACGATGACATAGTAACAGCTAGATAATGTAGTTATAAAATCTAAAGTTTACAGGTGAAACTCAAAAATTAGAATATCGTGCAAAAGTTCATTTATTTCAGTAATGCAACTTAAAAGGTGAAACTAATATATGAGATAGACTCATTACATGCAAAGCAAGATAGTTCAAGCCGTGATTTGTCATAATTGAGACGATTATGGCTTACAGCTCATGAAAACCCCAAATCCACAATCTCAGAAAATTAGAATATTATATGCAATCAACAAAACAAGGATTGTACACAGAACAATATCGGAACTCTGAAAAGTATAAGCATGCATGTGTACTCAGTACTTGGCCCCTTTTGCAGCAATTACTGCCTCAATGCGGTGTTGCACGGAAGCTATCAGCCTGTGGCACTGCTGAGGTGTTATGGAAGACCAGGATGCTTCAATAGGGACCTTCAGCTCTTCTGCATTGTTCAGTCTTATGTCTCTCATCTTTCTATTGGCAATGCCCCGTAGATTCTCTATGGGGTTCAGGTCAAGCGAGTTTGCTGGCCAATCAAGCACAGTAATCCCATGGTCATTGAACCAGGTTTTGGTGCTTTTGGCAGTATGGGCAGGTGCCAAGTCCTGCTGGAAAATGAAGTCAGCATCCCTATAAAGCTCATCTGCAGAAGGCAGCATGAATTGCTCCAAAATCTCCTGTAGTCTCCTGGCAACACAGACTGTGGAAACTTCACACTGGACTTCAAGCATCTTGCAGTGTGTGCCTCTCCATTCTTCCTCCAGACTCTAGGTCCTTGGTTTCCAAATGAGATGCAAAAGTTGCTCTCAACAGAAAAGAGGACTTTTCTGAGCAACAGACCAGTTCTGTTTTTCTTTAGCCAGGTAAGAAGCTTCTGATGTTGTTTGTTGTTCAGGAGCAGCTTGACAAGAGGAATTCGACATTTGAAGCCCATGTCCAGGATCCGTCTGTGTGTGGTGGCTCTTGATGCACTGACTCCAGCCTCAGTCCACTCCTTGTGAAAGTCCCCAATACTTTTGAATGGCCTTTTCCTGACAATCCTCTCCAGGCTGTGGTCATCCCTGCTGTTTATGCATCTTTTTCTCCCACACTTTTCCCTTCCACATAACTTTCTATTAATGTGCTTTGATACAGCACTTTGGGAACATCCAACTTCTTTTGCAATTACCTTTTGAGGCTTTCCCTCCTTATGAAAGGTGTCAATGATGGTTTTCTGTGCAACTGTCAGATCAGCAGTCTTTCCCATGATTGTGATTCCTACTGAACCAGTCTGAGAGACCATTTAAAGGCTCAGGAAGCCTTTGCAGGTGTTTTGGCTTAATTAGCTGATTAGAATGGGACACTTTGAGCCTAGAATATTGAACCTTTTCACAATATTCTAATTTTTTTGAGATTGTGGATTTGGGGTTTTCATGAAATATAAGCCATAATCATCTCAATTATGACAAATCACGGCTTGAACTATCTTGCTTTGCATGTGTTGAGGTAATTCCTCATTAGGAGAATGAGCGCATACAGGGAGACGTAGTGAGAGAAATGTTTGAATAATGCACATACACAGCACACAGATATACTGTACATTAAATGTAGGTTTTTACTTCCGGAAACATTAAGCAAAGTCCAAACAAGCAATCCAAAGTCATTCACAGGTATATCAGTCATTTTTAAATCCAGGGATAATCCAGTAACAAAGTCCAGTGTCAAAAATAGTTCAGTATCAGACTTACATCAAATCCAGAAATACCAGTCAATTATGAGGAACGGCAAAACTCTCCAACAGAAGGAAACAGAGATACTCACTCAGACACACTCTCTTCTGAGACTAAGACTAAACAACCCAGCTTTCTGGCTCCATCTTATGCCCATTTGTGAAACCACACCCAATTGCATGCTCTTGCATTCCCTTAAAGAGACAGTACTAAAATGTCTATCCTGATTTATATATCTCTAACCCAAATACCTGTTAGGTGACTTATATTCCTAACAGCATGTAATAAATCTATCTCATATATTAGGTTCACCTTTTAAGTTGCATTCCTGAAATAAATGAACTTTTGCACGATATTCTAATTTTTCAAGTTTCACCTGTAGTCTTCCTCTCAGAACCTTGATTGCAGAAGCAATGATTATTAGTAGAGATTAAGACAATAAACTATATGTTCCTGGGACAAAAAAAAGTAATGATACATTATTGTAAGAAAACAAAGGCTGGCTACATGTCAACTGTTTCCTACAATGGTGAAGCATAAAGCTCCTGGTCTGACTGATAAGGCAAACGTTAAGAAATATGGGCTCAATTTTTAGCTATTGAATTATAAAAAGATTGAAGCCAAAATGTGGACTGATGATAGGTGATGAACCCCTGAAGGTGAAGAGTTCTTCAATAGCTAGGACCCATTACAATGTAGTCATACTTGAGGCTGGAGAAAATCAAGGATATAACTGCAGAAGTGTATTATCAATCACATTTTCCATTTTCATTAGTTAAAGACGGAGTGTGAAATTTTAGTTTTGAAACATTTTAATTTCAGGTTTGGTGTGTTTTTTTAAAATATTTTTGATAACTCCCAATTCTTTGGATTTGGATATGCTTCAAAAGTAATATTTTAAAAGGTCTCAAGCTCCCGTACTATATATTTTTATTTGACAGTAAATCCATATTTTAGATTTTCTTATAGGATTATGCTAAAATCATTCCTGAATAAATTAGCTATAGCATGAGATTTGCTGCTGGCACCTAGTACAACTTATATCTAAGTAAAGGAAAAAACATGCAGGGTTGCTTTGCAAGGATCTCTATAAGCTAATTACCAAATATGCTAAACACCATAAAAAAAATTACAATTTTTATTGCATATCTACTCTTTGATACTGTTGAATACTACATATCATTAGTCATTAATGGCCCAGTGTCGGAGATAGGAATCCACTTGCTTGCCAAATGCAGATATGTAACATTTGATATGCTTTCACAGTTATTGGCAAATATTCAAGACAATTGCACACTCCAGCTTGTGGTACAGAGTTTTAAGGAGAGCTTTGGAAGACAATGCACTGCAGCTGCCCATCTCCTGCAGCTCAGACAAGTATGCCAACATCATTTCAAATAGAAAGGATAAAGCTTGCTATTATTTCTATAGGCTTGTCACAGACAGAATAGCTGGTTACGGTCCAAGAAGAAAAGGACATATGGATTTACCAACCTACTCAAGATGCAGTTTTCAGAGAGATAAGAGAACATGACCAATGCTAGCTCAAAGGAGAAAGGCTACATATCTATGGAGATTCTCAGTCATCCAAGTCATGGTTGTCCCAAAAGTGAAGACATTTCATTTCTCATCCAAGAAGCTTCTTCAGAAGCAAAATGTCTTCAAGGAAAGGCACCTTTGGGAAAGGTAGCCTGTACTTGTTCTTGATTGATCACTTCTTCAAGTGGCCGAGATTGAAAAGAAAAGCTGTGAATATGCCAAGACTGTTAATACCAGTCTCTATATCATACCAAACATGAGGCAACATGTCCAAACCTAGTTTCTGTAGAAGTGGTGGATAGCATGGCATGAATAATGAAGTATTATAGAAAAAGAGAGAATGTATGTGAAAGGGGGGAGGTGTTTGATGTCTCACCACTACCACCCGACACTTAAGATTTTTGAAAGATTGAACTGGCAATTTATTTGAGTGTTGAAAGACTATAAAAATACATTTCAACAGTTCAGCTGAACCAATACTTAAACATGCTATTACTGAAGGGGCAAAAAGGATGGCGTTCGCCGTTCAAAAATGTGAAAGAGCATAATAAGCTCTTTTTTTTTTTCCAGCAAGGGGGTTTGCCTGGGAATGTTTTCTTGCAAACAATTATCCAATACTGTACAATATGCACCAGCTGGCTTTTGTAAGAAAATGCTGTGAAATTACTGCAGAGATAAGCAGAGCAAATATCCTTAATGCATTTCAAGCCAAACTTAAATAACACAATTGTTTAATCGCTTCTGTTTGCCTGTTCTTCTTGTTTTTTTTTTAAAAAAAGTCATTTTTGTTGATGAGCAAGTAATATTTCCCTCGCTGCTTCATTATCAGCACTGTAAATGTTAGTGAGACATTTGTGTCAAAATCTGATACATCTGTTCTGACAATATCTCCACATATACAAAGAACTAAAGAACATTACTATTTCTCTGGTACAGCTACCCCTCACTAGGGAAAAGGTGGGTGGGCTGAAAATAGGCTGAACCTGAACCTGACCAAAATCAATCAATCAATCAGAATAGAACTGGAAAAGACATTGGAGGTCTTCTAGTCTAACCCCCTGTTCAATCAGGAGACCCTATCCCATTTCAGACAAGTGACTGTCCTGTCTCTTCTTAAAAATCTCCAGTGATGAGGCACCCACTACTTCTGAGGGTAAGATGTTTCACTGGTTAATTATCCTCGCTGTTAGGAAGTCTCTCCTTAGTTTCAGGTTGCTTCTGTCTTTAATTAGTTTCCATCCATTGTTTCTTGTATTACCTTCTGGTGTTTTGGAAAATAAATTGACTCACTCTTCTTTGTGGCAGACTCTCAAACATTGGAACACTGCTGTCATGTCACCCCTACACTAGACTAGATATACCTAATTCCTGCAACCATTCTTCATTTATTTTAGCCTGCAGCCCCAAAATCATTTTTGTTGCTCTTTTCTGCACTCTTTCCAGAGTCTCAACAACTTTTTTATACTATAATGACCAACACTGGATGCAGCATTCTAAGTGTAGTCTAACTAAGGCACACACACACACACACACACACACACACACACACACACACACACACCAATCCTTGTAGTCCATATTACATTGGACACGTTGCTGGCGTTTCTTCACGCCTAGCAAGGTAGAATTAACATCCCAGATAGATAACCCTGAGAATATTAATCATCTTATCATATATGCAATCATAACAAAAAATAATTAAATGTTTTCATGTGAATGGAAATTCCACTGATTGCTAAATTTGGATTGCCTTGAGATAAAGTTACAGCCGAATTCAAACTATCTCTGAACCGAAAAACAAACAGCTTGATACCTGCTCTCCTAGGCTTGTGGCTCAATAATAACTAAAAGCATATGCTATGGTCATCAAACACTAAGCAAATTCAGGAAGCGCACAGAAATTGCCTGCTGTTGCCTGTTCCTACTGTTTTCCCCATTTTCAATCAGAATCAAAACAGAATTTGGTAGGATGGTCCACATTTCATGAATAGAGCAAATGCAAGGAAGAGGGAATTTTTGAAGAAATGTGGGGATCAAGCAACTGGGAAGTAATCCCTTGAAAACAGACAAGCCAAAGAATCTGTTCTCTTTTTTGAGGGGACAAGAATTAAACTATACTAGCTTTTGGGAGATAGGAAAACTAACCACATGTTCAGGGAGTAAAATTACACCCGTTCCAAATTTGACTATATTTGTCACCTCTGAACTGTAAATAATTATGTCAGTGATAGGAACACTCTTATTTTATATGACATGCTGAGGGTCCTCATGTGAAAAGGTGAGGTTTTTCTTGAAAGCAATGCTATAGCACAGGGGTGTCAAACTCACCTCATCATGTTGCCATCATGTGATGTTTGATGATGTTTTTCCCATTCATGGAACTGGGGAGGGTGTCACCTGTGTGTGATGCATCTGGTCCATGGGCCACCAGTTTGACACCCCGGCTATAGCAGAACTGAAATGTATATGAGTGCAACTCATCATGTACTCTTTTTTTTTTGCCTCCAAAGAATGTCCACAGCTCACAACATTGCAAATGGTGGAGGTACAGATGAGCCAGTACCTTTGACTTGATGAAGTTTGTCAAGAAAATAAATTGGCTCTTAGCCTGATGGCCTTCCTAGGGAGATTTTTTTCAAGGAGTTAGCCTCCTTATTGTTGTTCTTCAATGGAACTCATTCTCAGAGGTGAACTCGTTTGGATTCTTTTAAACTTCAAAAGTAGGAAGTTAATTCAATCCTGAGCAAGCATTGCCAGTTCAGTCAAATTTGTACTTGAAAGTTTGAGTTACAGTAAAGTTTATGTAACTACTGGTATAATGCAGATTATGCTAATATGACCATGGCTAATGAGCATTTTCATAAATTCTGTGAAATGAAAGACTTTTGTACACATTCTGGAACGACAAATGTTAGGGTGGTGTTTAGCTATAGAACTTTTTTTTTTCTCTGTGTCTTCTTGGGTACTCACATTCACCAATAAGCTCCTGTGATCTTATGGTGTGCTCAAAATTGGATGACCATTATTGGATGCAGACCAATTGACTGGAGCATAAAGTCCTAGCTGATCTGATCGAGCAGAGCAAACTTTGAAAATGTAAAAGAAAAGAATTACTGGTTCTTAGTTTTTATCTTGAGACACAGCATGAAGGTGGAAAAAAAATCTTTTCAGGATCTGACAAATATAAAGTATATATCTATATATTCCTAGCTGCAGGGTATCAGGTGGTATTAGCATAGAAAAGCAAGCAAGTAAAACTTGGCATTAAAGTTAGCCAACCAACAAATGGACTTGTTTAAAAAGAGAGAGAAAGAGAAATGAATCAGATGATATTGCCCTTATACCACTTGGCAGTGTTTGGAATTGACTTGTGAAAAATAATTAGATAAACATTAACACATCATAATTTTTTATTGGAAATTCAACAAAAGTGTTGGTGAAAAAACTCTACTTGCCTTTATGATAATTGGAATGCGTGGTATAATTGGTTATCTCAGAGATAAACTGTTCAATGAACAATGGGTAATTTAAGCATAAATAGTGATAAGATGTGTATATTTAAAGTAAGGTAGGAGAATTGGATCTTGCAGACTGTCAAAAAGGATATCTGACTGTTTTTAATGTATTTTCTTTTTTCTTCTGTTTCTTTGTTTTCTTCTTTCTTTTATACCTCTTTTTCTCCTTTTTCGGTTCGCAAGACCGAGCGTTTTTTTTTCCCTTTTTTCTTTTTCCTTTTTCTCCCCCTGTTGTATATGTAATGTTGTTATGTTTTTAATTGTAAATTCAATAAAATTTATTCAAAAAAAAAAAAAAAGAAAGTAGGATTTTAAAGGAATCTTTAAATAATTATACAAATTACAGCCATTTGACAGTGTTCAACAACATTTGAAAGAATCTGGACTGTGTTCTTTCTCTTCAATTACATTACAACATGAATTAATTACAGGTAGTCCTCAACTTATGACCACAATGGAGCTCAAAATTTAAGTGCTAAGTAAGAAATTTGTTAAGTGAGTTTTGCCCCATTTTATGACTTTTCTTGCCACAAGGTCAAGGACCTCGGAGTTCTCATATCAAATGATCTAAGTGCCAGAGCTCACTGTAACAGCATTGCCAAAAAGGCATTAAGAGTTGTAAATCTAATTTTACGAAGCTTCTCCTCCGGAAATATTGAATTGCTAACTAGAGCATACAAAACTTTTGCCAGACCAATACTAGAAGTCTAGAATCCACACTGCATGTTGGACATTAATACAATCGAGCGAGTCCAGAAGTATTTCACGAGGAGAGTATTACACTCCTCTACTCGCAACAGAATACCCTATATCACCAAGCTTGAGATTTTGCGCTTGGACAACCTTGAACTACACTGCCTATGGTTAGACTTAAGCATAGCACACAAAATTATCTCCTACAATGTCCTACCAGTCAATGACTACTTCAGCTTCAACCACAACAATACAAGATCACACAACAGATACAAACTGAATATAAACTGCTTCAAACTCGATTACAGAAAGTACAACTTCAGCAACAGAGAGGTCAATGCCTGAAATGTACTACCAGACTCTGTTGTTACATCCTCTAACCCCCACTCCTTTAACCTCAAACTATCCACTATTGACCTCACCCCATTCCTAAGAGGTCTGTAAGGAGCATGCATGTGCACCATTGTGCCTACCGTCCCTGTCCTATTGTCCCCATTTATTCATACCTATTTCCTGTATTCTTACTCAGGTTTATACTTATACCTATTATCTTGTAACAAATCATTTGTTGACAAATCAAATAACTAAATAAAAATAAATAAATAAATAAAATTTGTTAAATGAATCACAGCAGTTGTTAAATTAGTAACCCAGTTGTTAAGTGAATCTGGTTTCCCCATTGACTTTGCTTGTCAGAAGGTGGCAAAAGGTGATCACACACCCTGGTAAACTGCAACTGTCATAAATGTGAGACAGCTGTCAAGTATCCCAATGTAAATCATGTGACCATAGGGATGCCGCAACAGTCATAAATGTGAAAAATGATCATAAGTCACCTTTTTCAGTCACTAAGCAAGCTGTTGTAAGTAAGGATTATCTGTATTCACCTATGTCAAAATATAATGAATCCATTTTGAGTGCAAATCTTCATAATTCTTGACATTTTTTTGACTACTGGATGTCTACAGATTATTTGCTTGCTTCGTTATAGATTTATTTATTTAAAATCTCTTTGCTACATAACTTGCTCTCCTACTCAATTCTGAGTATATACTTACACCTGTACCCAGTACTACTAATGTTTAATCACAGCAATATCTACAACCAATATGCTTGTGTTTGATGACAGCACTATAATTATGTGCACTGATGAGTCTATTATCCTGTTTATCTAATAATTTCCTTTTGTTTCCTTAAAGCAGTAATGTAGATACTGCAAAATCAAACCTTTGCCAAATTAAGATGTTCAGTCTAAAAGCAGCCTCTATCACCCTTCTTCTGCCATCATTTGTCAATAAAATGGCAAGGTTTTAGCAGCATTTATTTAGCAGCAAATATTAGGTGACATCTGGAAGTCTGAAATCTTCTCCCATTAACCATTCTTAAAATCTATCAAAGGAGTATTTAAAAATTGCTCAAATTACGGTTCTAAAACTTAGGGCCAAAATAACTAAATTTTAACAATGAAATTTGGGCTGATTTGGGAGGAATTAAGAGATTTTAGGAATGGAAAGGATGTTTTGCCTCCCAAGCCCCTGACTCTCATTCCTAGCTTTAATATTCACCTCCCCCTATATCATAATTAAATAGAATCCAACTTATTTCGAGATTACTAGAAGGCTTCCTGCAAGTAAGATGCAGCTTCTTTTTTCTGTTTATAACAATTTTATTAATTTATAATATAATATACATAAAAATATACAAAAGCAAAAAGAAGGAGAAATAGAGAAGGGGAAGGGGAAAGGAAAAGTGTGGAAAAGAAGGGGGGAAAGAAAAAAATTCCATTAACTTTCAACTCCCTTTGGTGTAGTAGAGTAGGTTAATAATATCAAACCCCAACTTGCCCCCAGTGTCCCTGAATGCCAGCTCCTGTAGAGATTGTAAGAAACTTTTACTGACTTCTACTTCCAAAGGTTTTCCTTTCATCCCGGGGAAGGAAATCGGGCCAAATGGCCATACATGTATATTGACATCATTATGTAAATCCCAGAATTTACATACTTGCTCAGACATCACAACACACATATGAAATGACCAGGTTTGTATGAAAAAGAAGAAGATTGATGATGATGATCATTCAGTTCAACTCTTGGCTCTTGGCTTTCTATGAACCAGGTCTCTCCACATCTTTCAATTTTTCACTTCTTTGGTTTGTATGAAGGCAAATTCACAAATGAATACACCATTATCTTGGTATCATTGACCACTTTGTAAGTGCTGCAGTCTTATATGTGCTTTGGTCTTATATGTATCATATACAAAACATTGTCGTCGTCGTCATCATCATCATCATCATCATCATCATCATCATCATCATCATGCATATACCCCACTAATTGTATTAGTAAGTATTTAAACAAAAGCTAATGTCTAAGATATATTTAATTCTACCAGGTTTGAATTAGAATCTTAATATATGAAATCGGAAAGTGCTGAAAGCACTCAATGTTTGGCATGTCCCATTAAGTTAAATCATAATATGTATTGCTTGGTTTTGGTTTAACATGCTGTCTGAACCATTGTGACTTGTATGTTACAGTTTGCGACTTAGCATGTAGACATTGTGATTTATCCAGCAAAACAGTATGGTATATCAACTAGAGTCACTAGACGAATGTGTTTGCAAATAGATCAGGAACATTTCATCACACTCGTGTGACTCAGGCTGATTCTCCTTCTCTATTTCTGAAGAGGTAATATTTGTGTGCTTTTTAAACATGCTACCCTGTTTTTGATTTTTTGGCAACAGGGTGGCTTGTGATAAAAATTAACTAAAAAATAAATTAATCTATGAAGAAGCCACCTGTCCTGTACTTTACCCATTTCCCCTTTTTTAAAAACCTCAAAAGTGGAAAGATTGCTTGAACAAATTATTTTCCAAAGTGGCTTTTCTTTCATAATGTGGCACCTCACTAACAAGCACTATCCACAAACTAACAAGTTCCAGTCTGTGACCTTAGTAAGTAAATTAGTTACCTCTGGTGCTGGCAAGTAACAAAATCCCTGCCTTGATCTTAATAAGTTAATAACTGAGAACTTTTGCTTCCAGAGTGGCTTGTGGCTTATTGCTGTGAGGCAAACAGCCAGGGCTATTGCATTCCTTTCTATGTATGAGCACCCAATAATATACTTATGTAATCCTTTTCTCCCACCCACCCCTTCACTGTATGTACACAAAACACTAATTTCCACTGGTTAATCAACCTGAATAAAGGGTATAAGATCTGTTTCATGGAACTGACTTTGTTGTGAATGAAATTCCAAGCACCAAACTTGCTGCTTAGGCCCTGTCTTCCTTCCCAGGAAGACCAGACAGGCAACATGAGCAGATGAGCTAATTACATTTTATTGTCAGGCTGCATTAAGAGAATTGTTATGTCCCTGGAACTCTAAGGAGTTCCTACTCAGGTCCGTTCGCGCTGCGGGGGCGGCTGCCCCCTCGCTCATTGGTTGGTTCTCCCCATCAGCCAGCTATAAAAGCAGGCTGCGGGGTCCAACCAGTTGCTGATCGCTGCGAGCCAGTTCCAGGCTTGGCTAGCACGTCAGTCCTTTATTATCTTAATAAAGTATTTGTTGCACCCATGCCCTGGTTCAGCCTCTCATTACCCAAACTTAACACTGGCGACGAAGGTGGGATGGCTACCAGAGGCACATTGCAACCGCTGAGTCACTAGCCGCTGATCCGCAGCCAGAGAGAGCGATCAGCAGGCAATAAGAGCAAAACGCTGATCCACAGCTAGAGAGAACGATCAGCAAACAACGAAAGCGAACGCTGATCCGCAGCCAGAGAGAGCGGTCAGCAAGCAGCGAGAGTGAGAAGCGTCTGTAGCCGCTTGTTAGCCAAGCTACAGGGAAAGTGAAGCGCTGCGAGCCGCAGCCGCTCGTTTCTTTAGGCGCGAAATTCAAACGGCTGTCATTTGAATTCTGCCCTAAAAGTACAGCGCGGTGCTGTAATTCAAAGTCACTGACGCCCACGCAGGCGCGAATTTCAAAACGCTGCCAACGGCCGTGCAGCCTAACCTCGTGTTAGCCCAGAGAGAGAGAGAGAGTTGTGAAAAGCCTCTCCAGAGCTGAATTCACTTGCCTGCCACAGGCACAAGAAACCGTCCTGCTGCTGCCCCAGAGAGATTTTTTCCAACAGATTATACAACCTGAATTCCTCACTATGAATTCCAACCCAGTCTTCCCAGCGTTCAAACCGGATGAGGAGAAGTGGGAGTCATACAAGAACCGCTTTAACCATTACATCGACGCAATTGGGCTGGCTGATGCAGGGGAGCACCGGAAAAAATCATATTTCCTGATCTACTGTGGAGCCATCGTCTTTGACACTGCCACAGCACTCGTGGCTCCACGTGAGTTAAAAAACGTTCCATGGTCAGAACTGTTAGAAATCCTTACTAACCACTATTCTCCCAGACCCTCACAGATTGCCAGGCGATTCACCTTCCGTATGAGGAAGCAATCAGACAAAGAGACCATCAACCAGTACATGGCCGCCCTCAGGACTGCAGCACTCCATTGTGGGTTTGGAACCTACCTGGAGGACATGCTCCTCGATCAGCTAGTCTGCGGAGTCAAGGATCTTCACCTTCAAAGGCGCCTACTCGCTAAGAAGGACCTCAACCTCGCACAAGCCGTCGAGGAGGCCCTGGCAGCAGAACTGGCAGCACACTCAGCCACCGAAATCCATGGCCCAACTTCCAAGCTAAGGGCAGTTCCAGTCCACTCCGAAGAGGTGGTCATAGAAGAAGACTCCAGTGAGGCAACCGACATCCACCGCCTCGCCAACGCCAGACAACCACAGGTAGGAGCCAAGCAAGAAATCATCAGTCCACCCAAGCACATCACCCTGTGCCTATCCTGTGGTGGATCTCACCCGAGGGCCACCTGCAAATTCAAAGGAGCCACCTGCAACATCTGCCACAAAAAGGGGCACATCGCTAGAGTCTGCCAAGCCTCTCACAACTCGGCACAAAGGCACCCTCCCTTCTCACAGTCTGGACCCCAGAGGCAAGTATTGAACTGTCGCACTCACCACCATGCCAAGCACACTTGCCATACCATTAGTAAAATCTCTCTCTCCGTTTTGTTAGAAGGTAAACCTTGTCGCATGGAGGTTGACACGGGGTCAGCGCTCTCAATTATCTTGTGGAGCACCCTCAAGAGGCTACAGCCCAGTCTATCAAGAAGCCGGCTCCAGAAGTGCCAGTTTAGCCTGAAGGACTACCAGGGGAAGGACATTCCTGTAATCGGCAGAGGCAAGTTCCTTGTCAATTTTAAAACTTTCAAAGGCCACCTACCTCTAGTGGTAGTTAACGGCAACCTCCCCACACTCTTGGGGCTTGATTGGTTTCCCCATCTCGGCCTAGGGCTAACAGGAGTCCATGCTGTCTCAACCTCTGACACTGACTCCTTATTCGCTGACTACTCAGATGTATTCAGCGATGAGCTGGGGTGTTATAACGGTACCCCTATCTCATTCTCAGTCGACCCCCAAGCAGTCCCAATCAGGCTAAAACTGCGTAGAGTCCCATTCGCTATTCGGCCTAAATTAGATGCGGAATTGGATAAATTACTAAAACAAGGGGTCATTGAGCCAACAGATTTCGCCAAGTGGGAGACGCCCATTGTCACACCCCTCAAAAAAGACGGTAGCCTGAGAATTTGCTCGGACTACAAAACCACAATTAATAAGTTTTTACAAGTTAGCGCTTACCCAGTGCCCGTCATTCAGCATCTATTACACACTTTTGAACCTGGCAGCATTTTTGCCAAATTGGACATGTCTCAAGCGTATCAACAGTTCCCTGTTGACAACCAAACAGCGGAACTCCAGACCATTGTCACCCACAGGGGTGCTTTCCGGTGCAAGCGTCTCCAATTTGGCGTAAGTGTTGCCCCAGGCATTTTTCAATCCCTCATGGAGCAGATTTTGCAGGGCCTCCTGGTGTAGTACCCTACTGACGACATCTTAGTCTCGGCCAGGGACAGACCCCAACTCTTCCAGAGAGTTCGAGCAGTGTTAGAGAGGTTCAGACAGCATGGCCTCAAATTAAAAAGAAAAATGTGCCATTGCCACTAGACAGGTGGACTTTCTGGGTTATAAAATTGACGCCTCAGGCATTCACCCCCTGGAGTCCAAGGTTAAGGCAATTCACGAGGCACCCACTCCAACCTCCAAAGCGGAACTGCAGGCCTTCTTGGGGCTATTGAATTTTTACGCATCCTTCCTGCCCCCTAAAGCATCAGTGGCAGAACCCCTGCACAGACTTTTGGATAAAAAATCGCCTTGGCACTGGGAACACAAAGAAGACTCCGCTTTTCGCGCAGTCAAATCACTACTCACGTCAGAGGCGGTCCTTATTCAGTTCGACCCCAACCTTCCATTAGTGCTAGCAGCAGACGCATCCCCTTTTGGAATTGGGGCAGTGTTAAGCCACAGGCTCCCCAATGGCTCCGAGGCTCCCATCGCTTTTTTTTCCAGGACGCTCTCTGCGACAGAGCGAAATTATAACCAAATCGATAAGGAAGCTCTAGCTGCTGTCGCAGCAGTGAAGAAATTTCACGAATTTCTCTTTGGCCACTTTTTCGAGCTGGTCACGGATCATAAGCCTCTCCTGGGTCTACTAGCTGGGGACAAACAGACCCCTCAAGTCCTGTCTCCTAGAATGACGAGATGGACTCTTTTCCTAGCGGCATACTCGTATAGACTCACACACCGTCCAGGTAAAACATTGTCCCACGCAGACGCCCTCAGCCGCTGCCCCCTGCCTGCTCCAGCTGAAGACCCTGCACCGGTCCATGCTATCTTTGAGGTCACCCAATTGGACCTCCCCATCACTGCCCTTGACATTGCGGCCAAATCCAAGATTGACACAACGATCGCCCAGGTACTGGACTGGGTGAGGAGGGGGTGGCCGGGCGGTGATGTTGAAACCAAATTTACACCTTTCAAGACCCGCCTACAGGAATTATCCAGTTTGCAGGGCTGTTTGCTGTGGGGCACACGAGTGGTCATCCCGACCTCACTGCGTACCCGAGTTCTGGAGGCGTTGCACGAGGGGCACCCTGGCGTCGTCAGAATGAAGGCATTAGCACGCAGCTACGTATGGTGGCCGGGCCTTGACGAAGACATCATCAGATGGGTAAGCTCCTGCCATCCCTGCCAGGAATCCCATCCAGCCCCCCCAATTGCCACCCCCACTAAGTGGGAAAGCGCCAGCACTCCGTGGTCCAGAATTCACATCGACCTAGCCGGCCCGTTGCACGGAAAAATGTTCCTGGTGGCCGTGGACTCCTATTCGAAGTGGATAGACGTGGCACAACTATCCACAACCACCACACAAGTGATTACCAAGGTATTGACTCGCCTGTTTGTAACACACGGGCTTCCAGACTCTATTGTTTCCGACAATGGCCCCCAGTTCGCATCAGCTGAGTTCAGCCGTTTCGCTGCCAACCTGGGCATCCGCCACATCTTCATGGCCCCAGGCTAGCACGTTAGTCCTTTATTATCTTAATAAAGTATTTGTTGCACCCATGCCCTGGTTCAGCCTCTCATTACCCAAACTTAACAAGAATCTTGCAAGTCTGAAAGTACAAATCTCCCACTGTCTCCTTTGCAGCCTGAAAAGTTAGGGAGGCTCCCCTCTGAGTCTCTTTTATCACCCATTATGCAGCCTCTTTCATCTGTTTCCTAGGCAGCATTTCTTCATTCCATCTCTCAAGGTCTTTCTCATTTACTATTACAGGCTCACTGTAGCCGATTGAGGAAGAACTTCCTGGCACCATGAACATATTTACGACCAGTTATTTAATAAATATTTTGAAATGTTGTTCCCATCCTGGCATCTCCTTTTATGTTCCCTTTCTTTGGTGTGCATCCTGAAAATTCTAAACTAAGCATCAATGAACAAATTACTGGAAAGACCATACTAGCAGAACAGCAGTAATATCTGAACTACCGCAATGTGTTAAATATGACTTTCTTTTCAGAACTGTTGATGTATTAGAATATGACAGATTAATAATTGGGAACGAGCATTCTGAATCCATTAGTCCAGTACTTTGTCATCTTCACAATTCACAGTCTATTTTTGGTTCCAATTCAAAATAGTACTTTGGATTTCTGACACCCTTCAGGATTTGATGCTGTGCTACCTTAGTAATTGCCACTTGTATGGATCCTTAGATTTTCTTAAAAGAAAGTTCAGATCCAAAGTTAATGGTATGATTCAAGGGGCTTTTTAAACTTACCTGACGTGAACAAGGAGAAAGCTACTGCAACCACAAGTAAAAGGCTGAGGGGAATTACCCATTTTAGCCTGGGGTGATTAAGAATGATGATTGATACCTCAAATCAATTCTATTGGAAGGACTATTGGGAATGGCTTGTTCAAGTTGCATATAGTTGTCATAGTCAAAAGGCCATGTCTTGAAAATCTCTGCCCTGATTCTGTCTGTCCGTATGTCTGTCTATCTACTCCACTCCTACAAACTGCAAGCAGTATACATATGCTACAATCAAGCAATTTAAAAAGACAAGTATAATTCAAAAAGAAATAGCCCATCAAAACAAGAGCTTCAAGACCCAGGTTATTATCCTGCAAACCTTAATAGTGCATTTATTGCCTCCTGGGACCTTATGGACCAGAGACAAATTCCTTCTGTATCCAACCACACTTGGCCAATAAAGAATATTCTATTCTTGCATTTTCTGTGAGCAGACATTTCTAAATTGACTCTCCAGACTCCCCATAAAAAATATTTTTTTGCTGAAAAGAAGGGAAAAAAAGTTCTGGGCACTGATATAACATGAGTGTGTAAAGGATTATAACTTCAACCTTATAGTGCTTTCTTCATTATTCATCCCATCGACAAACACGGGGCTAAAAAACAGAGAAGCAAAGCCCATGCAAAATATTTGCATTTATTGTTTGCTTTGGTCAAATGGTTTGTTTGCTTGTTTCCCAGAGACTAAACTATATGGTATGTAAATTTCATACTGTGCAGCTTCATTTGTGTTTATTATTTACTCCACTAAGCATAAGGTGGCCTGATTCTCTGGGACCACCACAAATGGGATGATACAGCCTAATTTCCCCCAGAGGCTTTGTTTACAAAGATCTTTACTCCAAACAGCTTTCTTTTTCTAATGATATCATCTGGAAGAACAGAAGTTAAATTTTCTCCAGAGAATGCTACCATTTCATTCACTCTAATAAAAGACTTCTAAACCTGAAGAGAAGCACAAAATATTGTCTTGTTTTAAACCTTGTACTTTGCCCAGAGTCACTATTGCATCCGTATGAATGATTTACCAGCAAATCAAACCAATTCAAATCTAAATTGCCAGGTAGCACCATATGGACGTTCCTTTATAATCCCAAATCCTTAGTCAAAGCTAACGGATACCTTGAGATGCAACTATCAGGCTTATTTTTTGTTGGTTGTATCCCTAGTGATGGGTTAATAGATTCTTGATTTGTGCATGAGAGGAGAATTCAGTGGTGGTATTTGACCGGTTCTGCCCAGTTCTGGAGAGCCAGTAGGAGTGATGAACAGCGGAGACTGAACCAGTTCTCTCCTCTACTCTGCTGTGTTGGGCCCATCCGCACCTGCGCAAAGTGCGCATTTGGCCTACGCATGCATGCAAAGTGTGTGCATGCACGCAAAGTGCGCCCACCAAGCCACACAAACCAAACCGGTGGCAATGCTATTTGAATCTCATCCCTGGGAAAATTGTTTCTTTATAATTTCAGCCATTCTCCTAATAACATAATTGTAAATCAGTACTGTTGTCTGTACATATTAGTGAAAAAAGAAAGTATATGCTTTTCAAAATCCAGTGTTGGGAAGGATGGACACAAATGATAATTTTTAGCTAATCCAACATCCTTCTTAGTGACTAATAACCTATTAGTCCTATTCCTGTTAGTCCTATTCCTATACCTATTCCTCATACATTTTTTCTTATGTTTCTAAGAAGTGATATCCATATCATTTGATGAATGAGAAACTGGAGTATTAAACTAGACACAAAATCATGCTGCTGGTTATTTATTTATTTTTGCCGTTTGTCACAGCCTTTCTGCATGTATTTTAGATCTAAGTTTTCAGAATTGTTGACTTCTTTTCAGAAGTCATCTAATCACAAGTATGTTTTAGTACTTTCTGTACATGGACAGAAAGTTTCCTTAAACTTTGAAATATTAACATGGTTTGAGTGCAAAACAATTCAATAAATGGAATAAAGTGTAATTAGCAATAATATTCTTAATTATTCCATGAATTTCTTAGTCTCTAATTACAAGAAGAATTAAAATATGAATTATTCACTAAATAATATCTCCATATAATTATTAGTTTGCAACTCTGCACAAAAAGCCTCTTATAATCATGAAACAATCTCGCAGGATAGTATATAAGGGTTATTTTGACAGCAGATAGATGGAAAACACCTGAGAATCCAAATAATATATTTGTGGGGAATTATCTTTCACAAAATTTGGACTAAGGTAGGATAAATTAATCGAAGATGCTGAGAATGTTCCATAAATTTATGGACTTTGGCTACTTTTTAAAATGTAGTTAATGACAAGAATAGGAGACCACAGGAAATTAATCAATCTGCTGATCAATAAGTCAGATTCGTCATTCTGTCTTAAGGTGTATTTACTAATTGGTCAGACTGCAACACATACTTAAGCACATAAAGATTCACTGAAATCATTGGATTGTGCCTGTTTCTTTTGGCATTGGGTGGTGCCTGATGTATTTTAGCTCTGCAGCAATCCCAGGAAAATTGTGGAAGTTCAAGAATGAATAATTTCAGTTCAGAAGATATGTTTTATTACACAACAAAACCAGAGTCATTACAGCGGCCACTATATTATTATTATTATTATTATTATTATTATTATTATTATTATTATTATTATTATTATTATCATTATCATTATTATCATCATCATCATCATCATCATCATTATCAAAGTGGCCCAACTCTGTCTTGAGGCATCACTTCAGTCCAGGCCATCCCAGATATTGTGTCATGTCAGTTTGAAAAATCAATAATTCAAATTGAATCCTGAAAACAAGATGTTTCAATTGAATGCTTTGAGGGATTTCACCTCTTTAATCCAGTACCTTACTTTGAAGGGGTGCTTCAAGCTTCTTTGACCTGATTACATCTCACATCCCTGTGCATAGGGCTAATATTTTATCTAAGCTTCAGTTTGGAGATCTCTGCAAATTGATTTGACAGTTCAAATGGGCTTTTGGGCATGCGCAAATAACTCTTTTTTCCAAATCAATTTGACTTACCACATTGAATCAATCCTATTTGACAATTTGGTCTGATGTGTCAATCTAATCAGCTCAAATGTATGAACTGAGCTGAGATTTTGAAGCAAATTGACTCAGCAATCTAAATCAATAATTCAGATCCAATCAGAACCAATTCACATTCATCTACTTTACGCTCCTTTTCAACAGAAAAATCTCTGAGCAGTTTCATGTTAACACTAAGCATAAGACATACATGTTGTCTTAGGAAGTGAATCTTGTTTTTTTTAAAAAAAAAATGAATGCATTTAAAAGAAATGTACAGTTTTATGAAACATCTTGGCTAATTCCTATGAACATAGTACATCTAATAATATATGTAGCTACAAACACTGCAGCCATTAACATTACAAAATAATATACATAGCTACTAACATTACAGAAATATAATTAAAACAAGAGACCGTGGTACACACCTACTGTACTACAATTTAAAATTTCTATGTGATTTGGACCAATCTGTTCTGCAGATCATACAAATAGAGCTATTTTCTTTAACAATATTTTTTATTAAAATTAGATACAGGAAAGCTTTTCTTTTCTTCATCCAAAGTGAGAAGAGAAAGTGTCCTTTCTATTTCTTATGAACCAATAAACATAATGGGAAATATAAAAGATAATAACTAAATTGCCAGTCTGTAAGTGACCATAAAGGCAAGAGTCTTTTACCACGGAAATTGGCTTCTATTTACCCATGTTGAAGGCATGTTAGCAATGTGAAACTGTAAATGCCTTCCAGTGAAATTAACTAAATACTCAGCTCTTTTATGGTCAAGTTTCAATTTGCTGTATCAAAGTGGCAACCTAATAGCAAGGGCAAATGAAGCAACAAATGCTTATTGAAACAATGCAATGTGCATTGTGACACAATAACATAACCCTCTCCCTTATTTGTGTATGACATTCTTGTGCAAGTATACGTCATGACATGCTTCCTTATTTGTCTCCACACAACTATCCCTGCTTAGTTGTCACTCTGTGCACATGTCATATCTGGACATACCCCAATGTCCAAATCATCAGTTAACTTTCATAGTTTCTCAGATTAGGAAGGAATAGTTGTTACTGGAAGTAAATATTTATCCAACAATTCATGTACGTCACATTCCAACCACTGTTTGTGACATTAACAAATCCCAGCACCTAATAACTAGAAATTCGGCCTCACTTAGAGAGATATAACCTAAGTGGGAAAATGCTGCCCTTTTCATTCCCTGTTTTACAGTTCCAGATTTATAGGTAATTTCTGTAATCATCTTTTTAAAAAGAGGATCACTAGCAGGTGGCTAAATTGGGTCTAAGTTCTTTGATAATGGAAGATTTCAAGATAAGCATTTCAGTGTAATAATTAAACAGAGTGTATGTGGTTTATTTATTATATTCCATACTTCTTAACTACCCATTTCCCTCAGATATTTACACACCTACACGCACGCACACACTATATGCAGTAGGTGTGTGCAGGGCTGGGATTCTACCAGTTCGCACCTATTCACTAGAACCAGTTGTTAACATTCTAAGCAGTTTGGAGAACCGGTTGTTAGAAGAAATTACTGGCCTAATCCTATAAGGAAGGCAGGAAGGAAACATTCTGGTGTTGCTTACAGAAACTGCCTCTCCGTTAACCCTTATTACGTTCTTGGCAGGACTAGACTTCCCGTCTCAGGAACTTCTCTGGAGTTTTTCCCCCTCCTTTGCTGGTACTTTGCTTGTGTGGAGTGACCATTCAAAGTTACAATGGCACTGAAAAAAGTGACTTATGATCATTTTTCACACTTACGACTGTTGCAGCATCTCCACAGTCATGAGAGGCCAGGCGAGGAGATGCGTGCCTCGATGTGAGTAATATTGAGTTGGCCACACCCAGCCAATAACATGACCAAGCCACATGCACCAACTTAGCCATGCCCACAAAACCAGTTGTTAAAAGTTTTGAATCCCACCCCTGGGTGTGTGTCTGCCTGTAATCTCTGTGTGCATGCATGTATGTGTTGTATGTGTATATATACAGTATATATACAGCATATATATTTGTTAAGAAAACAATATATATATATATATATGTATTCATCTTTGTTTGGGTATTTTCCCACATCATTATAGTTGTGCTTTTAAAGTTGTAGCAACGTTTCGGCAGAATCTCATCTGCCATCATCAGTCTTCTGTATTGTGTTTGTCAGACGAACCACAGATGAACACAATATAGAAGCCTGATGATGGCAGATGAGATTCTGCCAAAACGTTGCTACAACTTTAAAAGCACAACTATAATGACGTGGGAAAATACCCAAACAAAGATGAATACCATACATGTAAGTACCTGTAAAAACTTAAGAAAACATAGATATAGATATAGATATAGATATATACACATGCACACAAACAGATATAGTATATAGTATATAGTACACATATATCTTGGCTTTGGGGAAAATCAATCTTCCTCCACCTTTAGTGATGACTCTTTTGGGCGATGAAATCAGTGACAGAACTTTTCAAACTGTTTTGCCTCCATTCCTGAAGAGTCTCCAGAGAAGTTGGTGATATCTAGGTAAATAAACCTGAAACTTTTAAATGATCAGTGGAACTGATGGCTTTACTTTAGAATCCTTTTTTTTTTTCTTCCTGACACAAGATTTTAAATGATTGCTTCCTGGCAAGCTTGTGTTTCCACTCAGGCAAAATCTGGGTATTCCCAATTGTGTGAAAGGAAGACATTCCAACTCCCTTTTCCTCAATAGGAAGTAAATCTCCTTTCTATAGCCCTGAAAACCTTTTGACTTTGTTTAGAACATAGTAGTCAATGGTTCCTGGAGGACTTTCCTGCAGATTTAGGAAGCTATTTAATTAGCCAAGAAGACCATTGACATTTTTCATATATTCCTTTTTGAAAGTACCTTCTTTCCCATCATCCTATCCCAACCTCATTCCAAAGAGAAAATTTTATTATTGTATTTTTTTGTTTTTTGAAAATTAGAAACAATTGTGGGAAGGTTAAGATCTTTCTCAAACCCCGGTGACTATTATTGTAGCAGCTGTCTCTTCACATGGCCTCATTGCTCATCCATCATACTGTCACACATCCATTCAGTGTACAATTGGCAGGGAACAAGATGGAAATGATCCATCAATCTAATGTCACAGCTGTAATAAAAATCTACAGAAAACCTATAAACAATATCCTCAGTTACAGCTCTGGTGTGTTGACTGGTATAAAGAGGTCTGCAGAGATAAAGTAAAGACATTCAGGAAGCTGAAGAGGGAAGAGAAAGAGAAGCATTTTGGAAGCACTAAAGATTGTGAGTCACAGTCTCAGAAATACAACGGGAATAAAAAAAAATATTGAAAAAGTTTGGACAGACAGAGAGAAAGTAATTTCACGGCCTCCCTGGTGACAGGTGGTATGGTTTTATTATGTCAAAAATGTCCAGGCAGCATCAGAACATAGAAATAGATATTCAGACTCCACGCCAGCCACAAAGCAGAGAATTGGGATAGATCATCATACCACTTATAAATATAGAGATTAACAATATCTTATACAAAATTCTTACAGTCCAAATTATGCTTTTCTTTGTATATACTGTATATATACATAATTTTATTTCAAAAATTTATGGGGGAAATTAACACAAAGTAACATAAAGTAAGAAAAAGAAAACAAATCAAAGAGAAAGCTAAAAATGCAATAAAAGAGAGCAAAGAGAAAAAAAAGAAAAAAAGAAACCAAAAAGTAGCAATATCAACAGCACTTAGGCTTATATACTACTTCACAGTACTTTATAGCCCTCTCTAAGCAATTTACAGAGTCAGCATATTGCCTCTAACAATCTGGGTCCTCATTTTACCCACCTCAGAAGGGTGGAAGGCTATGTAATCATGTTCACAAGTAAAATTCCTCTCGCCTCTTTATAGTTCCCGCTGCCTTAAGAAAGTTCAAAATATTCTCAGAGATCCATCTCATCCTGGGCACCCTTTTTTTTTTTTTTTGAATTATTACCATATGGCAGACGGTACAGAATAATAAAAACAAGGACTAATAGGCTGAAAAACAGCTTCTATCCCAGGGCAGTAGCTCTTTTGAATACTGCAGTATTGGTGTCGAGGGGTTCGGTTCAATGTGTGGAGGGTGAAGGATGTGTGTGTTTATTTTCATGGTGATGGTCATGATGTGCACTGAAGATGGTGTTTGATTTTGTTGTACAAGGTGCAATGACAATAAAGTAAGCAAGTAAGTAAAATTATGTATTTATCTTTTACTCCATGGTTACAATATACAGATAGTCCTTGACTATCTATATATTGGACTATCACAACCGAGCCCAACATTTCTGTTGTTAAGCAAGTCTGTTGTTAAATGGATTTTGCCCCATTTTGCAATCTTTTGCCCGCAGTTGTTAAGTAAATTGCTGCAGTTATTAAGTGAATCCCATGGTCATTAAGCCAATCTGGCTTCCCCTATTGACTTTGCTTGCCCAGAAGCTGGCTGAGAAGGTTACAGATGGTGATCACATGGTATCAAGAGAGTGCAACTGTCATGCATGCATGCTAGTTGTTGACTACCCAAATTTCAACCATGTGACAATGAGGTTGCTGCAACAGTTGTTAGTGGGTAACCCAGTCCTAAGTCCCTTTTTTTTCAGTGCTTTTGTCAGTTCAAATGGTCGCTAAACAAAGGATTATTCGTCAAGGATTACTTGTGACCTTTTCTTTCTACAATCAACCCTTTTTTATTATCATAACCAAACATCATAAGTATATTTTTTTCTGTTTAAGAAAAAAAAAGGCGGTGAGGGGTTTCTACTCACCAATAAATATAGATACGATCTTTTTCTCTAATCAAAGTAGTCAATTTAACCGTCTTTGCAAGTTTCACCCTTTTCACCAACCATGCTTCCATTTGGATAATGTTAATGTTGAATCTTTCCATAAGTATGCATACAATAATCCTGCTGCAGTTATTATAGGCAAAAAATTTTATAAACTTTTTCCAATTTTGTGTATTTGTCCAATTTCTTCCCCCCCGCCTTAAAAAAAATATTTTTTTGCAAAATACAATGCTCAGACACTTGTTTTTACAGAGCTTTTTCACTCTTAGCTTTTTTTCCTCCTCTATCATTTTTACAATTCTTTCATCCATTCTTTTTTGAAAAGCTGTCAATTTAGTATTAAATAATTTAGCTAACATGCTTCAAACATTTTCTGAAGCAAATCTGGTGCAATTTGTCTTTCTCTGTAGGTTGCTCTAACAATTCTTTCTTCTTGCTGGATTTTTTTTAATGGTTGCCATTATGACCTTCTAATCCAAAAATGAAAGTATTTCAAAGAAGAAAAAAAGAAAAGGCAAGCTTCCTCCTCCTCTCCCCCTTTTGTATTCTTATGATCTTGTTACTTTTATTTCAAATAGCACTCTGGATTTTAAAGTAAGCAACACAGAAACCATAGTTACAGTGAGCATCACTTCTGGCTCATATTTACCTTTAACTTTTATTTTATAAAACCCATCAATTGTATGCATTCTTTAATAGTAAACAAAAAAAACCCCATTGCTTACAAAGATTGATTTGTTTGTCCAATTTTATTTCAATTTGTTCAAAAGCACTTTCATCAAAAAATATTCCGCCATCCTATATTCCTTTATCTGTTTTAAACTTTCTTACATTGACTTCTTGTTAGGCTTTTTGCTAAATGCTTTTCTTAAATGCTTTTAAAGCTTTTCTCTTCTATTCCTTTGTAATCTAAAAAATATATATAATAGTCCATCAAGTAGAATTTTATTATTCTACCACTCAGAAAATCTCAGAAATTAGTTACATCCATAAACAGTTAAGAAATGGGAGTCCCACAAATCTTATGTCCATATAGACTGTATTATGGTTGCAGTTGGAAATCCGCAACATCTGACTGCACAATTCCTGAGCCAACTGCAAAAATATTTTCTCCGACAATTTACTCACAAGGAGTGGTTGTCCACAGTGCAAGCAGATAACCTCACAATCTTTCCTTTCTCTGGAGAGACTTTGCTGATTTGAATTTGCCACCTGCTGCCAATCTCCACCACAATGCCATCCCTGCTCCTTCACCAAAAGCTCTCAAATTATACTTTTCTACAGCTAGGAAAAGGGGAAATTGCAAACAGAGGTAATAAGTAGCTTAGGCTTTAGTCTCACTGAATTCAGTTGTACCTAAGCTGTTAGCTGAACTCTTATATACTATTGATTTACCTACTTAAGAGCACCTTACTTTTTATGAAGTGTACCTAATTGACTTTGATGTCTGCATTTAGGAATGGATCTTGATAAGTGTGCATTAGTTTGCTGAACATAAGTCTTCAACAAGGGAAAGATCTGCTTTTTACATTGATTTCTTCTTAATGACTCTTAAAGAGTTAGTGTTTCTTGATTCAGCCTTGGTGTGTTGTGCTGGAGAAATGGTTTAAAATATTTAAATTCAGTTGTCTTCATATGTCTTTCATGCCCACTGGAAGACTTGCCAGATATATTTGAGACATGTTTCTGTTTAGGAAATCGTAATCAGATACTTCTGGGGTGACTTAGCTGTGCAGTTGTTGACAGATGTGTCTTGGGCTTTTGTGTAGCAAAATAATGGTTTTGGTTAAAAAAAAATGTTTAGATGAAGGCATGGTTTCTTTCAGCATCAAACAAAAGACTGCAATCTGAATAATAAAGATCAGCAGAAATGGCCTCATGAGTTTTGTAAGAACAAACACACACAGAGAGAAAGGCTAAATTTAAAAAGGCTAAGCTATTGCAGTAGGTTTTTCCTTATTGTCTATAAGTATAGTCCACATCTCATCAATTTGTTTTCCATGCTGAATTTTGGGCTAGTGTGTGTTCTACAGCAAAAACTCACCAAATGTCAAGTGCAGATTATAGGATTTTACATAATTATCTGCCCAGAAGGATAGCAGTGGTTATATTGCTTGATAAATATAACAAAGTACACCCCCCCCCTCTCTCCTCCTCTCTCCTTTTCTGACAAGGGTGATAATCTAAACCAATGTATATCACCTAGTATTAGGCTTCTTTATTTGTAGTCAGAAACTCAGTGGATTGCTTGAGCAGTCCATTTGAAATATGTTCTTACAGAAGCCATATTTTTAGAAAGTAATTTCTTTTCAGTCATGTATGGTTCATCTTAACCACTTAATCCATCCTCCAAACATTTGTGATAAACACTTTTAGTGTATAGTAAAAAAAAAAAGGCCATATCATTTTCCAATGAGTATGTCTCAGAGACAGTTTTGGTGTAATATAGAAATATTTGATAATTACAAGCTCCCAGAACAATTCCTGTGAAACAGAATCAGTCACCCAAATTTCTCTATCATTCAATAATAATATAAAAAGCCCCTTGAGGGTGTGGCAGAGATGTTTGTGGTATCACAAAGCTAAGGTTAGTGTACTTTTTTTTAATCATTATGTTAGATGTGTCTTTTTTAGGATATGGAACAAACCTAAATCTAGATCTACAAACTAGATTGTACCTGAGTAGACCTTTGCAATTCTCAGTACAAGAAGCATTTCATAGACAAGATGTGATAAGTAAACATAAAATACTTAATTTACAGTGATGTACTAGAATTTGCTCAAGTGGGTTATAAAATAATTCAAGATCTGGCAACAGATGGATATATCAGTGGTTTTATCATGTACGGTTAACAGAATGGTTTACAGTGGATAAAATATTTTATGATTTTGAACAAAGTAAAACTTAATTTGAAACAGAAGTGTGTTCAAATGATGAACATGCAATTGCTAAAAATATTTAAACTTTGGTTGAAATTTGAGAAAGAAGAGGAACAAGTGAAAGAATATATGATAAAATAGTCTAAAAATGTTGCCTAGAGTACACACAAATGATACAATGGATAAATATGTGACTGAAAAGCCTGACATTTGCCATGATGTAGTCTTAAAGAGATTTTTTTTAATAAAATGATGCACTGTCACCAGAGAAATTGTCTAGAATACATAAAGGCACTTTGAATTTATGTTGAAAATGTGAACCACATGACCGGACATTTTATCATGTTTGGTGGATGTGTAAAAATGCCAGAAACTTTTGAAAACAAACACACACTAATTCAGAAGATTTTTTAAAGATTAATGTGCAATTGGAATGACAGCCCTTTCTTTTGGGATTAATGGCAGACAGCTTTGAAAAAAGACCCAGAACTGTGATTTTATATATGCAGTAAGATTATTATACGCTCAAAAGTGGAAAGGTTCTACATTATCTTCAGTAGAGGATAATCAAAATGAGACCAAAAGAAAGAGAAATGCCTATATTCTACTGTATTCACAATATTTTTGAAGTTGTAAGTTATACTCTGGATAGACACTTACATAACCTTTAAGTAGTTTATCAGGGTATCACCCCTAAAACAGGGGTGAGCAACTATTGTGTAGTCTCTTTATGATCTGTGGACTTCAACTCCCAGAATTCCTGATCACAGGTCATAAAGGGGCCATAGTTTCCTGTCCCTGCTCTAAAAAAATGGATGGTACAGCTAACACAGGAGAAAATGATTATATTTCATTCATATCTAAATAATTAAAATATTATTTATATTACTTTTTAAACCATGTATTTAGAAAATTACTCCTTCTGTTATATTACATATTATAGTTTGGTAGCACCTTCTGGAGACCTATAGGGTTCCAGCCAAGGCTGTAGTCCCATGCCAAACATGAATCATATAATGGACAGGTCTCATTCTTATTTTCATCTTGCATCTTGCAAAATTTGGAGATCTCATGAGTTTTAATGTGACTGCTTGTTCAAGACCACTCCCATACTGGTAAAGGTTATTGGCCTTAATATTTGAGGCCATTCCCTTTCTCATTTTGATTCTCAAGGTGGATATGCCCAATACAGATTCTGTAGTCTTAAAGTGGGGAAAGAAAATGTTAATTGTTTATTTATAGAAGATTTTAATGTTCTTTTGGTAATAGCATCAACTGTTTTCATTTGCCACGCTGTTTTGGGGAGCATTTTGGAATTCTGAGTATAATACTGCAAAGCCATCTTATGCAAAAATATATTCCAATAGTCAAAAAAATCTGAAATAATTAGTACAGTGATATTCAACTGCTTTGAAACTCATCAAATTTGGTACTCAGTGCATTTTGACATACAAATTTTGTCTCTGTACTCATTGTTTCTTTGGTACTCAAGCTAGAAATTGTTGGTGTGGCTAACTTGTGACTCATTACATTATTCCTTATGGGGAAAGTGGGTTTAAAACTCATCATTTTTGGTATTCATTAAGCCTCCCAGAACCAACTAACAATGAGTACTGAGTTACCACTATATTTCAAAAATCATTACATCTATATATTTATTAAGAATGTTAATCAAACTCAAGTGTATGTTAGAAATGTTTTTTACCATCAGATCTGTATTTTTAAAAATATAAATTATAAAATTGGAAGAATGGGGTATGAATAAGCACTGTAGGTAGTAAGTGTTACTTTGAGCAATTCTCTTTCTTTTAAATTAAAGCCTGGTTTTTATTTTTAAATTGCTGTTAAGCTTTGTTAGATTTTCATTCATTGGATTATGTTTATCTGTGTTTATGGTATTATATTATATAGTATTCTTTGAGTATTTCTTTATTTTGCATGTGGGAGATAAAAATTTAAGAAAAGATTTGTGAAAAGGTTTGCTTTCAAGGACATAAGGGAGTGTTAATTGTTAAAATAGCTTCAAAATGCCTTTGCCATTAAGAATAAAGAACATGGTCATTATATTTCAAATTCTGAAAGAGGTACAATTTAGATGCTAGAAACTGTATTCCCTTTGTTAGTGCTGAAATGAATGAAATATGTTGTTAGTCAGCATACAGATGGCCTTCTATTTCTACACCAAATTAGTAATAGTTTTTCTCCACCCTTTAACATCTGCCCCAGTTTAAAAACTGTTCTCTTGTAGTTAACTTCCTTAATTAGAGGCAAGACAAAAGTACAAAAGCCTAGCTAGAATTCATTTTATAAATTGAACCACCAGGGGAATATTCTCATATTTGGGGCTAGTGGACTACTGGTAAGATTACATCTTAATTTAGTTGAAAGACTCTGTTCCCAGTGCCTTCTCATTATCGTATACTTCTTAAGATCTGAGTGCTCATCAATAACAGTCTAGTTTTCTATCCAGAATAGTTTCCATAATGCATTGTAGATATCAAAGCAAGGCTTTTATCAATATTAGCCTAAGCCAAAGGTCTCTTCAAATTCTAGATTTTTAATGTATTTTAGAAATGCTACCTTATCTTAAACAAAATATTAACCACAGCCATTTTATCCAATGTTAATTTCCTTTCATTTACATGAATTTTATACCAGCTCCACCTACCCCATGGGACAACTCAATTTATCTATGATTGAGGAAAAGATCAATCATTCAAATACAGATAAGCAGCTTTTCATATCTTTACAGAACATCATAAGTTAAAGAGATAATAGCTAAAGTTTATGGGTTTTAAGAATCTTCCAGGCCCCACAACATGGGGAATTTTTGAAGAAGCAATGATGATGCATCTCTCACCAACGTTTCTTAGGAAGCTTTCTTGCTCTGTCCCAAACTTTTCAGTATTCTCAAGAAACTCTGCTCAATAATGAGTCCAAGTTCTACAAAAGTGAATTTCTAAGCCTTTCAGATACCTGGAAGATTATGTAGAAGATAGCAGGTTTAGGATTCCTGGAGCAAGCATGCTCCAACTTCTTCAACTCAGCTTCTTTTATTTTCTTTGAGGTAGGAACTCTTTGAAGACTTACCTTCTTCACACTTCTTGAAACTAAGGACCTCCTTTGCTGCTGGGTTGGCTTTTTTCTACTTGCTCTTCCTGAAAGTATGTATTCTCAATTTCAGGAGACCAAAAAAGACTCTACCTCTTCCATCTAACGTTAGCAGACTGGTTTAGATTACTCTCTGTGCTCATTTATCTGTTTCATTAGTGGGCTAGTATATTAACAATGGGGAAACCCCTTTTATGGCATAGCAATGCCTTCTTTACTGGGCTTTTTTAAAAAGATCAACAATTTGGACCATATTGATTTTATTACGTTTCTTGCTTTATTGCCTGAAAATGCTTTTCTGTTTCATTTCTGTTCACTTCACAAACGCCTTCAAAAAAACTCTGCAAATATCTTCCAATGAAACTCCATGCATACTTCTAACATAAATAGATTGAAATGAAACAAAAAAAAACATTATTTGTGAAAAAGAAGCTAGATATATGCTTAACAATGTTGAACAATAATACAAAAGGCAATAAATGAATGTAGGCTAACATCCACATATCAAAGGTTACTGACATAACCAAGATAAAAATAGGATGGTGATTTAGTGCTCAATTTACAAACATTGCTTTGTGGTGCACTCCACATGCTGTCATTTTGAAAATTTTGCAACATGTATAATAAAATCATTTTTATCTAACATAAATAAGGATGCATAGTCTTACCCTGATCAACATGGAAATTACAACAGAAGTGCTATGATATATGAAGGTCCAATAGAATAAAGCATCATCAGCAATTTCCATCATTTCCAATAAAATGGAAGAGCTGCTTTGATGCTTTGAAATCCACTTCATAAGACAGATTTTTATTAGATTTTTTCTTTCACTTTTATCTATCAGTTTAGATATAAGAAAATGTGTTTTCCCAATTTTTTTAATGTGTGTACATTTTCTATAAATGGACAATTGCTTGTATAGAAAATACATTAATTATATCACAAAATTCTGAATAATGCTGAAACAAGTGTGCATGTAAATACCAGATTCAGCTCTTAGAATCTTCTAAGTTTTTCTGGCAGAAATATTAGTATAGTAATTCTAGACAGAGCAAATGAAACATTAGTTTTAAAACACATTTATATTTATGCAAATAGTGTCCTGTGTTGGTAAGTTTGATTGAATTTTTAAATTACAAAGATTTTCCAGTAGTCTCATTTCCAAGATTTTTACTTTGAGAAGTAACAACAACAATAAAACACAATCAAAATAATTCATTCAGCAAGCACACTTGATATGGCCCATTTCTCAATGCATAGTTTTTTTTCAGAGCTGCTTGTATTTGAAAGTAAATTCATCTCCCACCTTTTTGCAAACTTATCACTATAAAGAATTGTGAATTTGCACATCTCTGATTAATAAGATTTTTTTTAATCAATTGAATTAAGTTTTTATTGAAAGACCTGGAGTGGCACCTGGAAGATTCTCTTCAACAATTTCTTAAACCTTAAATCATTTATAATCTTTTATAAATTTAAAATATGGAGAATCTGACCCTTTTATTGGCCAGATGAATGATAGACTCTATCAAAGAAAAAAGACATTTCTAATCAAATATATTTCCTACATTCCTTCTAAGAAACAGCTTCCTTAGTCTTCTAAAATCTGGTGGTATTTTAAGTATATATTAAATGAAACATTCATTTCTAAAAATAAAATAGATGCAGCAAGGCTTTGAAGGTATTTTTAATTTAATGCATTTTTATACTTTATTGGTTGTTTGGGATTTCTTTTAGTTGTGCATATATACAGAATATTCAAATTCCATAAATTATGGAAAATGCACATTCATTATCCATCCTGTACAATAAGTTTTTATTAAAGGTTCTAAACTATTTGTGACCTTCTAAACATTGAAATCAGCAATGGATTACAATAGCTAAGGTGCAATGGACATTTTTTGATCAAGTGTTGCCTTTATATTTAGTTTTTCTGAAAAACAAGAGTCAGTGTTTAATGTTTTCTACGATTACTACAAATGGAACAATTTCCTCCTTTATCCATATATAGCATGGAACTAATCAAAGATGTTCTTTATCAGATTTTATTTTTACAGTAATTTGATAGTAGAGCCCTTGACCAGTTCCATTAGACAAATGGAAGACATTTCAATTATAAAAATGATAAATTGTGACTCAATGCAAATAGTATATTTTTTTATTGATAATTCTAATTTTCTTTCTCAGCATTTTCTGATATTGGTAGTTTAACAATTATTCTGTATTTTTTGACATGGCAGGAAATTGTCTTTAGATTCAATTGTTCTATTGAATCTCCATCAGTAAAAGTTCCAAGACAGATTTTCAGGATGTTGGAATGCAATATTGGTCCTTATTCACATAATGACAAAGCTGCAATTATCTCAAATAATGAGTGATTCATTTAAAAATAATCATGTCATAGGCAGGACGATGATTAATACTTTGGATTACTTTATCTTAAATCTTATTTTAACCATTTGAGCTATACCAGAAAAAATTGAATTGTCTCAATTGCAAACTGGTAGTCTATTCAATTAAAATATTTTTCGATTTCACAATTTCCTCCAGAAACTTTAGCAGTATTTATGGCTCCAGTTTTACTCTCAGTACTGGATTGTTCTAAGTCTAAACTATTCAAAATCTGCAGTATTTTTTTAATAAACAATGAAAGTATATTCCTGTGGTGGATATTAATTTTGACATATAATTTCAAAGTGAACAGTGAAAAGAAGAAAGAATGTCTGTGCTTGCTTCTATAAAGCAGCTGTTCATAGAATGTTATGGTGATCATGAAGATTGATTTTATTTGAATTTTAATACAAATCAACCTAATTTGCACTTTGTTGAGCTATAGAACAATCTTCCAGTTTTCAAGTGTTTCCAAATGTTGAAATACAAGCATCGATACAAAAGAAAAGTGTAAGATGTCTTTATACATTAGGGAAATTGAATATAAAAAGGCAAATATTTTAGGAAAATCCTTATAAATGCACATATTGGAAAAATCAATGGATGAAAACGCACACAGAAATGTATATAAATTTTTATGCATTCTTTTAATGTCATTTTCAAACAGAGATGGAAACACTACAAACTGAATTTGTACCTGAAAATATGCTGACTATATGGAAAATGAAATAGGGAAATTTCGTCCTTCCTAATTATTAAGTTTTTCTTCCCCAGAAATAAATCTGTAACAGCAATACTTTTAAAATAACATACACAGCGAACCAATCTTCATTGTGCTATCAGCCAGGAAAAAAAAGTTTTAAATTCTGGAATAAGGAAAAAGCATTTTGTGCATGTGAGAATTGTACAGGTTATGAAGAAGACTGTGAAGGGACCTCACAAGAGAAATGGAAACGCAGTTGCTCAACAGAACAGAAGCAGGAAGAAGGATGTCTTTCTAGGTCAATGAGACACAGAGGGGAATGAAAATGCAGCTAATGAGAATGCATGAAAAGGAGAATTAAAAGAACAGCTATACCATAAGACCATGTTGAAATACATATGAGCTTGTCACTCAAAAAGTAAGAGAAAGGATTTGAACATTTAAAGACTAGGTTTAGGGGTTGTCCATCATGTTGATTTGGGTGGAGAAGGGAGCCCAAAAATTATGGACCCTGGAACAGAAGTTTTTCCAAAGCAAATTATTAGGAAGGATAAGTTTAAAATCTTGCACTCATGAGCCATAGTCTCAGTTAGTATTAGAACCCTTTGTTTATCCTAGAGAAAACTCTCAAGGCATCTGTGTTCTATATTATTTTAGGACTCTTAATTCTCAGTAATCTGCTGGTTATCTGGGGGACTTCTCAAAACATAGGCACTGTTCTCCCCCATGAAAGAAAAGGGGTAGAATTCATGGGAGAGGAAGTTAATGCTTAATGATTCTCAGCTGGAAATACCTCCAGGAAATAAACACCTGAAGAAAACAGATTTCACACAAGTGTACTGAATATTTAAGGCCCAGTGCCCCAAAGCTGTGGGAAAACTAGAACCAGTCAAGTACCTTTAGCAGAAAATCTAACTGTTATGTCCTGAGGACTCAAGGAGTTCTCACTCAGGTCCACTCACTTGTGTGGGCGTTATTCCCCCATTCCCATTGGTCAGTTCTCCCCAGCAGCCAGCTATAAAAGCAGGCTGCGGGGTCCAACTGGCTGCTGATTGCTGCGAGCCAGTTCCAGGCTTGGCAAGCACGGTCAGCCCTTTATTTGTAAATAAAGTACTGTTGCACTCATGCTCTGGTTCAGCCTCTCATTGCTCAAACTTAACACTGGCGACGAGGATGGGATGGCTACCAGAAGCACCTTGCAACCGCTGAGTCACTAGCCACCGATCTACAGCCCAGAGAGAGCGATCGGCTGGCAACAAGGGAAACGCTGATCCGCAGCCAGAGAGAGCGGTCAGCTAGCGAAACGAGCGATCAAAAGAGCAAACGCAGATCCGCAGCCAGAGAAAGCGGTCTGAGTCAAATAGTTAGAAGCGTCTGTAGCCGTTTGTTAGCCTCGCTACGGGGAAAGTGAAGCGCTGCGAGCCGCAGCCGCTCTGCATTTGGCGCGAAATTCAAACGGGTGTCATTTGAATTTCGAGCCAGTAGGAATCACAGCACAGCGCTGTAGAGAGTCACTAACGCCCACTTTTTTTGGCGCGAATCAAGACACCTCCAACGGCTAGCAGCCAACGTGGTAACCCAGAGAGAGAGAAAGAGAGGGTAGCAAAAAACCTCTCCAGAGCTGATATCACTAGTAACTCACGAGCGTTCGTAGTCCCAGAGAGATTTCTCCCGCAGGTAGCCCAGCCGTTCCAGCACCATGAGTTCCAATCCAGTATTCCCGGCGTTTAAACCAGACGAAGAGAAGTGGGAATCGTATAAGAACCGTTTCAATCATTACATCGATGCGGTCGGCCTGTCGGATGCGGGAGAGCATCGGAAAAAATCCTATTTCCTAATCTACTGCGGAGCCACCGTTTACGATACCGCTGCAGCACTCGTGGCGCCGAGAGAATTAAAAAACGTTCCATGGTCCGAGTTGCTTGAGATCCTCACAAACCACTACGCTCCCAGGCCTTCACAAATCGCCAGGAGGTTCACGTTCCGAATGAGGAAGCAATCAAGTAAGGAGACCATCAACCAATATATGGCCGCCCTCAGAACAGCAGCCCTGCACTGCGGGTTTGGAACATACCTGGAGGACATGCTCCTCGATTAATTGGTTTGTGGGGTCAAGGATCTCAACCTACAGAGGCGACTGCTAGCTAAAAAAGACCTCAACCTCGCGCAAGCAGTAGAGGAGGCCCTAGCAGCCGAGCTAGCTACGAACTCAGCCACCGAAATTCAGGGCCCAAGCGCCAAGCTAGCAGCGTTCCCAGTCCATTCCGAAGAGGTGGAAGCGGAGGAAGGCCACAACGATGAGAACGATGTCCATCGCCTCACCAATGACAGACGGTCGCAGGTAAGGGCCAAACAAGAATACACCGGTCCACCCAAGCACATCACCCTGTGCCTAGCCTGTGGGGGATCACATCAAAGGGCCACCTGCAAGTTTAAAGGAGCCGTTTGCAACAACTGCCATAAGAGGGGCACATTGCGAGAGTCTGCCAAGCCCCCAAAGCGCTGCACAAAGACCCCCGTCCTCGCACTCGGGACCACAGAGGCAAGTATTAAACTGTCGCACGCACCGCCTTGCCAGGCGTACTTGCCACTCTGTTAGTAAAATTTCTCTCTCCGTTTCCCTAGAAGGTAAACCGTGCCACATGGAGGTTGACACAGGGTCAGCGCTCTCAATAATCTCGTGGAACACCCTCAAGAGACTCCACCCCAGCCTATCTACTACCCGGCTTCAGAGATGCCAGTTCGGTCTGAAGGACTACCAGGGGAAGGCCATTCCCGTGATCGGCAGAGGCAAGTTCTTTGTCAGTTTTGGAGCTTTTAAAGGCCACCTACCTCTAGTGGTAGTTAACGACAATCTACCCACCTTATTGGGGCTCGATTGGTTTCCCCACCTCGGCCTAGGGTTAACAGGAGTCCATGCTGTCTCAACCTCAGACACTGACTCCTTATTCACTGACTACGCAGATGTGTTCAGCAAGGAGCTGGGGTGTTATAATGGAACCCCATCTCGTTCACCGTTGACCCCCAGGCAGTCCCAATCAGATTAAAACCACGTAGAGTTCCATTTGCTATTCGACCAAAACTAGACGCTGAATTGGATAAACTACTAAAACAAGGGGTCATTGAGCCAACAGATTTCGCCAAGTGGGAGACGCCCATTGTCACACCCTCAAAAAAGATGGTAGCCTGAGAATTTGCTCGGACTACAAGACAACAATCAATAAATATTTACAAGTTAGCGCCTATCCGTGCCCGTCATTCAGCACTTATTGCACACATTCGAACCGGGCAGTATTTTTGCTAAATTGGACATGTCTCAAGCATATCAACAGTTCCCTGTTGATAACCAAACAGCGGAACTTCAGACCATCGTCACTCACAGGGGTGCCTTCCGATGCAAGCGTCTCCAATTTGGCGTGTTGCCCCGGGTATTTTTCAATCCCTCATGGAGCGGATTTTACAGGGCCTCCCTGGTGTAGTACCCTACTTCGACGACATCTTGGTCTCGGCCAGGGACAGACCCCAACTCTTCCAGAGAGTGCGAGCAGTGTTAGAGAGGTTCAGACAGCATGGCCTCAAGTTAAAAAAAGAAAAATGCGCCATTGCCACTAGACAGGTGGACTTTCTGGGTTATAAAATTGACGCCTCTGGCATTCACCCCTGAGTCCAAGGTCAGGGCGATCCACGAAGCTCCCACACCGACCTCCAAAACGGAGCTACAAGCTTTCTTGGGACTCCTAAACTTTTATGCATCCTTTTGCCCCATAAAGCCTCAGTAGCCGAACCCCTACACAGATTACTAGACAAAAAGTCACCGTGGCACTGGGGGCACAAAGAAGACCAGGCGTTTAACACCGTCAAATCACTACTTACGTCAGAGGCAGTGCTCATCCAATTCGACCCCAACCTTCCTTTAGTACTGGCAGCAGACGCATCCCCTTTTGGAATTGGGGCGGTCCTTAGTCACCGACTCGCCAATGGCGCCGAGGCCCCCATCGCCTTTTTCTCCAGGACGCTCTCGGCCACGGAGCGAAATTACAGCCAAATAGACAAGGAAGCCCTAGCAGCTGTTGCAGCCGTGAAAAAGTTTCACGAATTCCTTTTTGGCCACTTCTTCGAACTGGTCACCGACCATAAGCCCCTCCTGGGCCTACTGGCCAGCGACAAACAGACACCTCAAGTCCTCTCCCCTCGGATGACAAGGTGGACGCTTTTCCTAGCGGCCTACTCATACAAACTTATCCACCGCCCGGGCAAAACTCTATCCCACGCTGACGCACTCAGTCGCTGCCCCTTACCCGCTCCGGCTGAAGACCCAGCTCCTGTCAATGCCATTTTTGAAATCACCCAGTTGGACCTGCCCATCACCGCCCTTGACATCGCCGCCAAAACCAAGGCAGACCAAACGCTCGCCCAGGTGCTCGACTGGGTGAGGAGGGGTGGCCGGGAGGCAATGTTGATAACAAATTCGCACCCTTTAAGACTCGCATGCAGGAGCTGTCCAGTTTGCAGGGTTGTCTACTGTGGGGCACTCGAGTGATCATCCCGACCTTGCTGCGCACTCCGAGTCCTGGAGGCGTTGCCCAGGGACACCCCGGCATTGTGAGAATGAAGGCGTTGGCACGCAGCTACGTGTGGTGGCCGGGTCTAGACGAGGACATTGTCAATTGGGTAAGTTCCTGCAGCATTTGCCAGGAATCCCGTCCTGCTCCCCCCATCGCCACCCCTACCAGATGGGAGAGCGCCAGCGCCCCTTGGTCTAGAATCCATATCGATCTGGCCGGCCCCGTGCATGGAAAGATGTTCCTAGTGGTCGTGGACGCTTATTCCAAGTGGATAGACGTGGCGCAGCTATCCACGACCACCACACTAGCAATCACCAACGTGTTAACGCGCCTGTTCGTTACCCATGGACTACCCGACTCCTTGGTCTCCGATAATGGCCCACAGTTCGCATCAGTAGAATTCAGCCGTTTTGCAGCCAACCTAGGCATTCGCCACATTTTCACAGCCCCATTTCACCCTGCGAGTAATGGGTTGGCTGAAAGGGCCGTCAGGACCACAAAAGAGGCCCTCGCTAGGTTTGGCAGAGATGACTGGCACCACAAACTCTCACGGTTCCTGATGAGCCAGCACTCAACCCCCTGTGCAGTCACCAATAAGTCCCCAGCGGAACTTCTGATGGGCCGGCGCCTGAGGACTGTATTAGATAGGCTGCACCCACAATACTGCCCTGACTCTCCCCTCGCTTCCACTTCGGGGGTTAGACATTTTATGTTACAGGAGCCGATATTCGCAAGGAATTTCGCTGGGGACCCACTTTGGATTCCGGGCGAGGTCATCGCCGTCACCGGGCCGAGATCATATAGAGTCAGGCTGGAGGATGGTCGCGTCTGGAGGAGACACATAGACCAACTCAGAAGGCGCCTCAGCAACCTCGCAAACAAGAATCCAGAGTCTCCAGTCGAAGGGGAACCGTCCCATCCGCCACCCAGCCACATCGCACCCAGTGACCAGTCTGCGCCAGCGGTCGTTCCGGTCAGCCCAAACCCAGACAACAGCGCCCAGAGAGTTGATCAACCGGATCCAACCCACGAGAGTTTGACTCCAGAAACCAACCCGGTGGTTTCCGAGGATGCCCAGTCCAGAGAGAGTGTTGGCGACACTATGCCAGCTCAACCGTCACAGACTGATACCGAACAGTCAGACAATGTTCCCGAGTTGCGCCGCTCGGGCGCCAACACAAACCCCCCATCTACCTCAAGGACTATGCGTGTTCGCATCTGGGGGGAAGGGGTGTTATGTCCTGAGGACTCAAGGAGTTCTCACTCAGGTCCACTCACTTGTGTGGGCGTTATTCCCCCATTCCCATTGGTCAGTTCTCCCCAGCAGCCAGCTATAAAAGCAGGCTGCGGGGTCCAACTGGCTGCTGATTGCTGCGAGCCAGTTCCAGGCTTGGCAAGCACGGTCAGCCCTTTATTTGTAAATAAAGTACTGTTGCACTCATGCTCTGGTTCAGCCTCTCATTGCTCAAACTTAACACTAACGATAAGATCTGTTTTGGGCATAAATTTATATCTACTGCAGTGATCTTTGACTGTTCAAACTGTTTACCGATTCCTGAGAAGTGGCTTTAGAATGCCAGTCACAGCATCGTGTAGTTTGTTGAAATTCAACATTTCTCCCAAATTATTATGTTGCTGCATTTATTAAACTAACACAGCCTTCTTTTCTTGATTACACCAGTATTGGATTTTTAATCCGGCACAGCATACTGGGCTTCATAAAAAGAGTCAAAGAGGACTCATTGGTTTCCAAATATTTCCCTATTGGAGAACAAGTCTAGTAACATAAGAATATTATAAGGGGTTATACCATACAGGGTTATAACTTATGGGAAATTGGGAGGGCAGAGATCCCAAGGAAGAAATATTATGGATAATTAGGTAGATGGTGTCGGTGGTTGCTGCCATACACCCCTGCCTTCCCCCATTTCTATCTCCAAAGCATCATTCAGAAATATCTAACATATTTTCAAAGCAAACAAGCCATCTAGAGAGAGGCTAATAGCAGCTGCCAGTTCCAGCAACCATCTCATATGATACTGGATAGTGTTAGCCATTATTAAAGATTAGATTACATGCTTCAATTATATTATTCATCTATATTTAAATCTATCAGCTTCAAACCAGCTCTTTCAATATATCCATTCTTACATGCAAAATCTTTCATTGTGTCAGCTTAATATTCAGTCATATCAGTAATATGGCATGTTCATTTTTATCTACATTCTGGTTTCATTTGTAAGATAAATATATCATCCTGAACTTCATGAATAAACATAGCTTCTTAAAGTACAGAGGGACAGGGGGTGTTTATTTTGTTTCTGTTTGTTTTGCTTTTGACACTGGCTTCCTCCGAGAGCTTCAAGAATAAAATAAGAAAATATTGTATAAAATCTACTCTAGACATTTCTTATATAATACCAAGAATTTTTTAAAAAAAGAAATCAGTAATGTTGCCTTCCCCTGACCTTCACTTCCCAGATGTATATGAAAATATTAATGCCATTCCAAGTACATCTGATCTGCTAGCCTTTGTCCTCAGGTCGTGCAGTTCCATTCCACTGAAAGCTAACGTTTGTTATGTTCTATACTTTAAGACTCCTTTAAATCTCAACTCTGCATTACACAAGATTGCTAAGATTTCTATGTAGTTCAAATTCAGCACCAAATAAGGGAATTTCACAAACAAGAGTATATTTATCTAAACCCTGGAAAAAAATAATCCCTACGTCTGGGTTTTCTGTTAACTCAGTAAAATACAAAATTCTCAAATTACTTGGAGACAAATAAAACAGTCATTAGAAACATTAGTTACTTGTTTGTTTTGTTTACTTGAGGGCACTCTCCAAAATAGTTTTCTACTGCACACCGTACTAAAAAGAAAGCTGGAACAACTCCCTTTTTTTTCTGTAGATCTTATTATTTTATTTATTTGTTCGATTTATATGGCTACCCATCTTGCTTAAGCAACTGAAAGGGAGAGCACAGTTAAAAACAGCAAATAACATTAAAGAAGATAAACATAGATACACAAAGGGAATGAAACAAAAAATGTCAGTGGATTAAACATTAACGATAAATTAAGAACATTTCCTACATGAAAAATGAATGAATGAATGAATGCAGGCATGTCTATGTAATAAGGGCTTTCAAAAAAATCAGCAAGGTTAGGACCAGTCCAGTATCAGTAGGATCATTTTTGGTGTTCCAGAAAGCAGGCATAATATGATGATCCAGGGCGTGACACAAAAACAACCAAGCCACAAAAGTAGGTAAAGTCCCCTTAATACCTCCAACTTGGTCCCCAATGTCCAGTTATCATCAGCTGGAGAAAAAAGCTCTCCCAAGAATAGTTTTTAAAGGAAAGAAATACAATCCGAACCCAAAGTACACATAGATTATAAATAAAAACTAACACAAACCATGCTGCAGCAATTAACAAGACAGGCAGGATAAGGAATTGAACACTTCAAAAGATAATGAAACACAAACTGTTGGGACGCCAGAACCCAGATAAGACTTGACAAACCAAATAATTCATGCTTTGCTTCCAGCAAGGAGCAGTGTGCAAACACTCTTATTTTCCCAGCTGCAACTAATGAAGGGAATCAGGGCCTTTTTCTCCCCATAAACCCACATTGCTCCCTTATCCATTCCTCCCTGCATGCCCTAGGTTGAAGGGAGGGGGGCTGGGTCTTCTTCTGAATGCCCAGCTGGACTATGCCCTTCCCACTTTCCTCCATAGCCACCAGAGCCACACTCCCACACCCTGTCAGCTATTCAACCTCTCCCTCAGAATCAGATTCCAGTAGGGGCATGACACATAGTAACATAACAAGTTCATTTCCTAGATCCCACCAGATGACACTCTTCAATAGATGGGACCTGAAACATGTCCAGATTGTGATGAGGCAGGTAGAGACAATTAGTGAAAGAGAAAAATTCTACATAAAATTTCAGCTAAAGACAAAACCTGGAGTTGTATGTCCTGCTTGCTGTAAGCTATTGCAGGTCTATCTGCAAAACCTATCCAAATGAGTTAGAGCAGCATACATATGTGACTGACTGACTGACTGACTGACTGAATGAACAAATGAATGATACATTATTGTTTCTCAAATGAAATTAAGCAATTTGGTTTTGGAAGTATGTATAACTTATCTTGTACTTAAATTAAGGAAGTTTACACATAAATAGTATTCAAAGACATCAAAGGAGGGAAGAGGGTAAGCCTCTTCATAAGAAAACAATTTTTATACAACACAGAATAGTTCAAAAAAAAAAAAAAACCCTGCAGAAATAATCTTTAATGTTTAAAGAAAAACATAGAGATTCAAATAACTTCAGAAGGTTTTGGCCATACATTGTTTATCTTTTGCTCCGAGGATATTGCATACTACAGTTCTTTGGCATGAATATCTTATCTTGGAGATGTAGTACATATACATATATGCATATGCATACACATACATACATATACATATACATATTAATCCAAAAAAAGATATTTATTCCAAATAACTGTAGTAATTAAGACATAAGCTTGGCAAATAGGCTTGCTTCTCTCAAACCTTCTGAATAAATAAGCATTCAGGATTTAGCTTGCAATATTAATTTAAAAAATAATTTATTTCTAAAGATTTTCCTATTTCAGATGGTTTTTTCATGTTTAAACATTTGTGTCACAAAAGCAAGCACTGGATTTTGTATGTCATATACATTTTGAAACAACGGTTATACCTTAAGGATGCAATCCTATTATCATTTTCCTGGGAATAAGCTTCATTGCATTCAACAGGGTTTAATTCCAACTGAAATACCTTGGAATGTGCTGTAAAAGAAGAAAAGGATTAGGAGAAATCCCCATTGAGCAGCACAAATACCCAAAGGGTCTTTTTGACTAGCATGCATACCCAAGGGGTCCTTTGAGTATCATCACAATATTAAAGAATCATTCTTTTTATTGTCACACTCATGATTAAACCCAGGTAGGTA
This sequence comes from Pseudonaja textilis, assembly GCF_049901715.1. NCBI lineage: Eukaryota > Metazoa > Chordata > Lepidosauria > Squamata > Elapidae > Pseudonaja > Pseudonaja textilis. The sequence continues at coordinate 73,172,197 of NC_141992.1, forward strand.
TCTCTATTAAATTCCAGAATGAAGAGCAGAAATCACACAACAGAGAACAAAACTCAGTCTGTTGCAGTTCTTTTTGCAGTAAAATTCACTCTTCTATGAGGAATTTCCCCACACAAAAGCTATTTGGCTGAAATTAAAAAATGCTCGATAAAATGAGCATGTCTGACTTGGATGAATACATTACAGCACAATTCTGATTCTCAGACATTTCTCAGTTTGAGAGGAGATCCAATTCCAGAGTCCATGGACAAAGCAACTACTGTCAGCATGGCTTCAGCTTGGGTCAAGTTGGATAGGTTAGGTTAACTGGTTGCTTTGTTCCAGGTTTCCCCCTCATCACCCTGTAGGCAGGGATGGGATTCCTCTGGTATAACAACCGGTTTGATGATTGCATGCTTTGTGCACATGCTCCACATTTCAAAAAGGTTTTATTCTTACCTTCTTCTGCAGTCCCTGTGACTAAAACAGCTGAGGTGTGGCAAACCACTCTCCCGCACAAATCAGCCATGCTCTCACAAAAGGGAATAAAGCATAGGAAAGAGCTGGGGCAGGCGGGTGGTGGCCCCACATGCTCATCGCAGCAAACTGGTTCACTGCCATCTGATCTTTGGAGCAAGGGGTTCGCCTGAACCGGTCCAAACCAATAGAATCCCACCCCTGGCTTTAGAGGACCTAAGCCTCCTGTTTAGAAATACTGCAACATTACATTGTGTTGTCTGTTTAAATAACTCCTTAATATGAACCTGGTATTTCACCCCAGACCATACTTTGAGGTAAGATGCCAACAAAATGTGAAATTGCACAAAATAATAATGGGAAAACTAAATGGATCCACAGCAAATAATATAGTATAGCAGGATAGCGCAGGGACACTTTGCATGTTTCTTAGATTTATTGCTCATTCAAGACCTTTCCTGAGGTGGTGAAGATTGATTCTGGGAAACTCCGACTCAGTTTCCTTTGGTGACTTGACTACCCTCATGAAGGCTGGCATATCAAGAACGGCTTTAGGTATATGACTTCCACAATAAACTCATGTGTATCCTGATAGTCACGATACATCCTAAGACATTGTTCTCTTAGAACAATAGCAAAAGGGAAAATGTTCCCTATTGTCAAAGTTGATTGTTGCTTAAATTTCTTTTAAATATATTTTGTTAAATTTCCACAATTTATAAAACAAAAAGCAAAGCAAGAATTTGAAATGAAAAGAATAGCGGGGGGGAGTTGAAGAAGAATAGACAGGAAAAAATTAAGAACGGAGTAACTTCTTTCCTTGATAGTGATACAAATACTGTATAAAATACATTTGATCTGAAATTTAATGATGCACAGTATATCTATAATCATAATGACCCCCTCTTCTTTGTTGCAACCCCTCAAATATTGGAACACTGCTAGCATGTCACCCTTAGTCCTTCTTTTATCTAGACTATCCATATTCAGTTCCTGTAACTGTTCTTCATACATTTTAGTATCCAGGACTTTAATCATCCTAGTTGCTCTTCTCTGCACTTTTTCCAAAGCTTCAACATCTTTTTTTGAATGTGGTGACCTCCCATTATCTTACTACAGAGCTAGATAGATTATTGTATGAAAGATGATTGGAGAACTGAATGTAAATTTAAATTCATTGCAGATGTTTATCATCTCAGTATTTCTTCTGCTTAACTGATGATTTCTTCACTTTTTAAAATTGAGATACAGTATATTTGAATTCTGCCACTGAAAAATAAGGTCAGTGTTTGCTGCAATATACATATGGGATTTTTTTTTTGGGGGGAGCTTTTTTGTTGTCATTGTGGTTATTGTTAATTCAGTGAATGATAGTAACAGCAGCAACCAGAAACACAAAAAATAATGTGGCTAAACTGGAAGTTTAAAAAAATCTCAGAAGAAGGAAGTGAGTTACTACTTCCATAAATCCAGCCCATAAAACTGTGTGGATGCAGTTGCCAAGAATGAGGCTCAGGGGTATCCTTATCTTTGTTATTTACAATACAAATATGCATTTATGCATAAAGTTACCAATAATAAGAATAACAACAGTGTTACTAATACTTCCTCCACAGCATATTTGCTTACATATGCTTTACCACTGAGCTGCGTAGATATAGATTTTTTTAGTACAAACTCAATTTATAGAAAGTCCATTATGACCAAATTAAATATAACATTTTTGTCGTCTGTTCAATCTTCTGCAAGTTGTTTCAAATTAAACAAGAAAGTCCTCATTTATTTTTGAACATGCTGCTTGCATTTGCTATATATGTTGCATGCAATTTTTTGATAGAATATTTTTAGTTTAAAGTTCAACTATGGGATCCTTGGTGCTCTCTGAGCTTGGTTGCCTTCTTGCTTACCAATTAAGTAATATCGTCAGTGTGACTTTTTTCCACTAATGTGCAGAATTTTTATTCAATGTTTCTAATGCCTGTTGTTCATTTATTAAATTCGTACGATATAGCCACTAACTAGCCATGCAACTATTGATGGCTGCCAGAGATTTTGAAAAATGTAGTGGAAATAATTTAAATGTTTTGCAACTGAAGCAATTGACACAACATTAGAAACAGTCTCAAGTAATATCCTGGTCCAGTGCCTGGGGGAAGAGCTACTGTATTCTTACTGGCCTTTTGAGTAGTTGAGGCCTGTCCAAATTTTGAGGGAAGTTTATTGCCTTGTACAAGCATAGCAACAGAAAAGGCACATCTCTCCTTAGTGATAGGACTTAGAACATGCAAACCATGTCAGATCTTTTCAGATTTTAAAGACAGATAGTCCAACAAATATTAACTATCAAACAAGTAATACTTAATATTATTAGTAATAAACAGCACAAAATTAATTATTATCAAAATTATGAAACAGCATATACTGGTTGCTACATGATATGCCACAAGTTGAATGACTGAATTCCAAGGTAATTATTCCAATTATTCCACTGAAGGTTCAGTGCTCCAGTATGCTGTAGTGTGTGCTCTGTGCTTGTTCTTGCCAGCAAATCCAACTATATTCTATGAGTCTTACACTTTAGTAAGTATGGGTCAGATTGTAAACCAAATATGTTTGCTTTGGGCTCAGAGTCAACACTCACCTTGTATTATCCTGAAAATTTATTGAAATTTGTCCAAGACATAATAAACCAGCTCTTATTAGGATGACTGCAGAAAATCCAAAGCAGGGCAGCACAAAATAAATCTTGTTGTGTATGGTATACATATTCTATATTTCTCAGGGTGAAGGATCTGCATCATTTCCACAAATATCTGACTGAAATGATGAAACTATAGTATGTACTGTATTACATTATGTACTGTATTACAGAGAAGTTATACCTCTCCCATATTTGGCTATCTGAAAATGCTTGAGCCCTTCTTAACTTTCACTGGGTTTTACCTACTCCTTGCATTGATAACTTACTCAACCGATATTTTAGTATTTATTTGATTTGTCAATCACTTACAAGATACAGGTATAAGAATAAACATAGTTTTGAATACATACTTATAAGAAAAATAAAAAGAAACAATAGCACAGGGATGGTAGGCACGATTGGTGCACTTATGCATGCCCCCTACAGGCCTCTTAGGAAGGGGGCGAGGTCGATAGTAGACAGTGTAAGGTTAAAGTTTTGGGGGTTTGGGGAAGAAACCACAGAGTCAAGTAGAGTTTTCCAAACACTGACCACTCTGTTGCTGAAGTCGTATTTTCTTCAGTCAAGTTTGGTGCAGTTAACCTTGAGTTTGTATCTATTGTGTGCTCTTGTATTGTTATAGTTGATGCTGAAGTATTCTTTGACAGGTAGGACATTGCAATGTATGATTTTATATACTATACTTAGATCAGACCAAAGACAGCATAGTTCTAGGTTTTCTAGGTCTAGAATTTCAAGTCTGGTGGCATAAGGTATTCTGCAATGAGTAGAGGAGTGGAGATCTCTTCTTGTGAAATATTTCTGGACTTTCTCAGCTGTGTTAATATCAGATACGTAATGTGGGTTCCAGACTGATGAGCTGTATTCAAGTTTCAGCCTAGCAAATGTTCGTATGCTCTAGTTAATAGTGTGATATTACCAGAGAAGAAGATACGTAGGATTAGGTTAACAACTCTTAATGTCTTTTTGGCTATGTAGTTACAGTGGGCTGTAGCACTTAGATCATTAGAGATGAGTACTCCAAGGTCCTTCACAAAGTTTGGATTCTCAACAAGGTCTTGATTATTTAGCTTGTATTTTATTTTCTGATTTTTTTTGCCAATATATATGACAGAGCATTTATTTGTTGAGATTTGAAGTTGCCATTTGATTGATCATTTTGATACATAGCCAGGTCTTTTTGGAGGGTAGTAGTATTGTCTGTGGTGTTGTATAGCTTTACATCATCAGCGAAGAGAACGAAGTTGCTCTTAATATGATCACAGAGGTCTTTTATGTAGAGTATGAAGAGAGTTGGTCCTAAAACACTGCCTTGGGGGACACCACTGTTGACAGTGATATGGCCGAAACCTGTGAAAACAAAATAAGCTGATCATCTTTAAAGGGTCATTATTCTAAAAGCCAACATATAGAATAGAGGCAAGCAAAATGTTCCAAGATTAAAATATTCTGACTCTGAAATATCTAGCACTGTTCATGAAGCAGGCTTTTCCAACATTATAAGAATATTTCCCACTTGCCTTTCTTGGAAGAGATTCTACCTCAAAACTGTCACTATCTGTCATGCAGACCATTCCTGTGAAAATGGAGATCACAACAGAATTTTTCTGAGTCAGAACTTATCTGGAAATGTTGGGATGATGATGGAGAAGTGTTGGAACAATTCTGAAAAGATCAGAAGTTATGTACAAACAAGCTGTATAGAAGGAAATGTTACACATTTTTTAAAAAATAGATTTTTAATAATTTTTCCCTTTACAAATTATGAGCTCAATTCTTTCCTACTAACATGAACAGTAAAATAAACTGGATTTATATACATTCCCAGTGAAGTTCAGGTGGAGCCAAATCATATATACAGATAAAACATGAATTCTTTTAAACATTTAGCTTTATTGTGACTTAAAAACATAAGACTTATGATTAATAAAGCAGCTTTAGTATCACTTCAACATTCCTGGCTCTTGGGTATGTTTTCCAAATGTGCAATTCAGCTTCAGTATATCAGCTAACATTATTCAAAATATGTGAGTAAATCACTTATCTTTTAACTATGCAACAGTTGAACAAGATACACCCAAGTGATGCTAATAGAAGGCACAAATGACAAAAATGTCATTTCCTGAAGTCGGCATTTACTCTTTACCCAGATGTAACATTACCCATCACATTGATGAAAGGATTGAGTGTAACATTACTAACTCGAGGAACTGGATATCTTTCTGGATATGGAACTTGTGCTATTAACTCAGAAATTCCATCAGAAAACATTATATTATTTTATTAACAGAAATTTTTCCGTGTCTCCCTAGTTTGTCAAATGTCACTTTTCCTGATAGAGACAAGCTTTACACATTTCTGGCTACTCTATCAAGTTATGAGAACAAATATATCAACTCCACATACTGTTCTCCCATATAATGAAAAATTGATTTCAAGTGAAGAATTGCATACAGCGCGAGAGTAGTAAATTGCTTCCTTAGTGGCTTTTTGCATTGCCTCTGAACATAATTGAATGTCACTCATTCACATGGTCCTTGTTGGTAGGGAGTGACCATGCAGAAGATGGTCATATAGCTGTAGACTAGAATTATCCTATCCTCAAATTATTACAGAAATCTTCTGGTGACTTTCAGCTGACTTCTAATGGTTCACCTACATCTAACCTTTCAAGATGTGATTCTCACTAAGAGTCATGAAAATGAGACAGGCAGAATAGAAATGTGATGAATAAATAAATAAAATGTTGCTGGAATTGTTTTGTAACAGCTACACAGCTACTGCAGCTCTTACAAGCTTGTGTTCTATTGTTCATCATACAAGTAGCCATCAGCATATGATCATTCATTTGGTGACCAATGCCATTCAAAATTATAATGGTACTGAATAAAGAGATGTAAGGCCCATGCTTGAAGTTATGGCCATTGCGGTGCTCCTGCAGTCACATGATCAAATTTTAGATGCTTGGCAGCCCACCAGCACTTAGAACCTTTGTGTTGTGACTCCACCAACCAACCCCTCAATCTATGCCTTTTCGGCTAACTTGCATACTGGCACTTATTGATAGCAAGACTTGGGCTGGACACGATGTAGATGCCCAGGGCCTTCAGCATGTCCCAGGCAGCTAACACAGCCACCAGGTTTGACTTCAGACCCAGTACCACTGCTGCCACTGAAAAATACTGCCCATCTCCTCACTCTCACCTATGTCTCCCTGATCTAATACATTCTACACAGTGGCATTATGTGGCAGCAGCAACACCGGATCTGAAATAGAGGCCCAAGGCCTTCATCAGTATCAGCCAGCTATCCTTCCTCATCCCACATCTCTATTTCAGCCCCAGCATTGCACTGCCACTGAATAATTCTGTCCCAAGACCCATACTGTAGCCAGTAACACCAGCCCAACCCAATTTCCCCAGCAGTCCAGAACTGCATAGGATCTGCTGTAACATTCATCTTCAGCTCTTTTTCTGTTGCTACTGACAGGCCTATGCAGCCTATATGAGGCAGTTTCTTGGCATGGCAGGCCTTCTACTGAGGCCACTTCATGCCATTCTCCAAACTGGTATCTGATTCCCATGATTCTTCAGAAACATTATTTTCCAAGTCACACCTGTAATTCCATGTCTAAAACATGCAACGTGGGGAATGCAGCTTCAAAATTATTCTGATAATGGGTTCCTGCCATCCTCCATGCTGGCATTTTATTCTATTAAACATCAAGGCTGCCTTCCCCAAGAATTGTTTGCCCCACCTCCTATCATATCTCCTCATGCCATCACTTACATAATCTTTCCCCCATCATTTTCTTTCTCTCTTTAGCTGGCTCCTCTCTTCCCGAGCCTCCCATTCCTAAGGCATTGTGAACAATTGCCATTCTATTTTAACAATCTAGATAGATAGGGTCTAGTCAAATTCTGGCACTTTGGGTACAAACTAAGTATCTCTAACCAAAAAGGCCTTTTATCTAAACACCATACCCACCCTTCCTTCCTCCCAGACTCTCAGCATCCAAAAATTGGCACTCCCCAAGGGACCATCCCCAACTCTCCTCTATAGTTACAGTGTCACATGAATGGAGCAAAACAGGGTTCAACAAAACCTAGACCCCATTCCAATTATCAAACCTATGCAAAAAACCTTGGCACATGCAATAAACTAAATCTGGGTACCAGCACCTTCAGTGCCAGATCAATCCTTACAGATTAGCAAGGGAAGTCACCAAAATGGCTGCTTTAACATATGGTCACTTGAATGTTACCTGCAAGACACAAAGCAGTTCCTCCACAGGACTTGCTACCCTGGTTACCAGAGATTTCAGTTCTACTGGGTACTCCAATGGCCAGGATTCTGCAGCTACTGCCACCTCATCTTGTCCCAGTCAAGTCTGTTGTGATTTCATCAACTTCCACAATTTTGTTGTTAGCAATATTTGTCAGGGCCCTTTTCATTTTCTAGAATGCCTGACTCTGGTTCAGTTATCAAACCTTCATATGTATCGTTCATTTGGGAATCTCTTTATGTAATATTTCCATACCAAACCAGTTACACTGTTTCTTCTTTCTATCCTCTTTGTCCAATAGAACTTTGACTTCTTTGCATCTTGCTCAGATTTCCCTTGATTTCTCCTGTAATTGTCTGATATAAATTTGTTGGAGGTGGCATTGTCTCTTTCTACATTGACTTGTTTTGACCGGCAAGACAAATTACAAGAGACAGGTGAAGGAAGTGGTTTTCACATGGTATATTATATCCATTTCTCAGTTGACCTGCTTGTTTGTTTTAACCATATAGTCATGTCCGACTCTTGGTGACTTTACAGGCAAGTGCTCTCCATGCCACCCTGTCATGCACAGCTTCTTTTATTTGTTGGATGTTTAACTTTGTATCAGATTTGATGTTATCAAGCCAGCATGTTCTTTGCTTGCCATTTGTTCAGTTGACCTATTGTTAATTAAATGAGGGTATGTGTTTAAAGTAAAAGGCACTTACTATTTTTTGCACTATTGCTTGTACTCCCCTCCTTGGAAAGTATAGTTTGGGTAAAGTGAGGTGTTTCTATCCTCATGTATTTCTTTTAAAAAAAACCTTGTTAGTATTCATAGATAGTGTGGGTAAATCCATGTAATTTAGAAGTATTTTTATTCTGCAGCCTAACTATTCAGTATTCTTTCAGCTCTCTGCTCATGTCAAGGCCACAATATCTAACTAGGATTTCTGTTGAATTCAACACAATTTCTTATCCCTAATATTACTATAGAGTCACAAAGGGCCAATCTCTTCTTCTAAGAATTAGACAGCATCTGGTTTTAGCAGTTCTCTGTGATTATTGTCTAAAATGCAAGTGAAACCAGGGAAGCCACAGACAGAACATTGTACCATAAAAGGCAAAATGGTCAAACATTTTTAGCAAGAACATCCCACGCTACAAGACTTCACAGGGCAAAAATTTATAAAATGCTGAAGATGCAACTGTAAAGCAAAAGAAATATTTGATACCTGTTTTTCCCTGACAATACCGAATCTTATATTATTTTTTGCTCCAAAAGATGCATTTGAGCTTATTTTCAGGTGAGGCCTTATTTGGGGGAGCAAATGGTATTAAATGTGTCCATCTGGCTGACAATCTTAACTGGGGTTTATTTTTAGGGTAGGGCTTATATTACGAGCATCCTAAAAATCATGCTAGGACTTATTTTCTGATTGGGTCTTATTTTGGGGGAAACATGATATAATAGACCATCAAAATCATATTAGATTTTAGTGCCAAGGATGTTTTCCTAATATCTCATTATTTCAACATGTCAGTTAGAATGGTCCATACAACTGCATGATCAGCCTGTATTTTGTACTCAAACATCCCTTGATAGTCTTTGAGTCTTCCCATGGGAAGCTGACTTCAGATTTGTTTAGAGTAACTGGCCTTGGATTTTCAGGGCTTTAGAGAAGTTTCTTTCCTTATGGGACTTGGAGATGTTGCAGACTTTCCCTCTGCAAATGATGCAAAGCTGCCACTAAACTATAAGTGGTCTCAACTGGAAAAAAACAATCCCATTGGAATCATAACCTCTCTATGCTCTGTTTCACTTTCTTTGTGTCCTTGCTTTGAGTCTGCAGTATTTCCGTCATCTCTGTTACTCTTCACATTTCTTCCAAGGTTGATATTATGGCATTGTAATCTATTTCTGTTTGCTCTGCAATGCTTTCTACTTAACATAGTTCCATTGTTTGTGTGCAGATCATACAGCAGAAAAAGTCCAATATTAGTTTTCAGGAGTCTATGTCATTTTGTAGAGAAAACGCTGGAGCCTTAGCATATCCTTGGGAAACCTCTGTTTATGCATTTAGAGGTTGAAAATGAATAAATGGAAAATAAGAGAACAGCAATCAACCCAGCCAGAGTTAGCCTCAAGGCAGCAAGGCAGCAAGTGCAAAATGAAACACATTACCAGACTCATTGCTATGGAAAACAATGTATTGTGTCTCCTCCTAATAAAAATCAGGTGGGTGAAAAACTTTTCCCATTAGATCTAACATTTAACTTTTCTTGGGTAAATAAAAATGGCTCAATTTTTTTCTGAACAACCACCAAGGCAAAACCTCAGTGAGATATCTATTTAAAAGAATTTTACTCTTTGTTCAAAATGTATGTCTAATTTAAAACAATTAGCTTCATCTCAGTCTTTCAGTACCCAGGATGGTTTAAAAGAAAAATGATTATAAACTGCATTTTTTCCTCAAACCATCATGGGTTTCAGAGTATCTTCAATGCAGAGTAGGCCACATCTAGGCATGGGAAGATTGTTACCCACTATTTTTTGTTAAAATTTGCCTGCTGGATCATTGTACACAATAGCTGGGTCATTGTTGGGCCATTGTACACAATAGCAATAGCACTTAGACACACATACTGCTTCATAGGCCTTTACAGCCCTGTCTAAGCAGTTTACAGAGTTAGAATATTGCCCCCAACAATCTAGGTCTTCATTTTACCCACCTCAGAAGGATAAAAGTTTGAGTCAACCTTGAGGTGGTCAGGATCAAACTACTGGCAGTCGGCAGTCAGCAGAATTAGCCTGCAGTACTGCACTCTAAACACTGTGCCACCATAGCTCTTTCAGTTTTTTCACATTTAGGAAAAATTTCTTTTTCAATACAATATTTAAAATTCTTAATAATTACTCTTTTGACCAGTTATCCCATCTCCATATTTTCGTATCTCTATTTTGATTCTTTTTCTCTGCTTGATTATATTGTTTAAGGAGCTATACTATAATGCTACCAATTGCTGATTAAATATTGAGACCATTCATTTGTATTGTTTGTTTTGTATAATTTAGTATAGTTTGTTTGATCTTCTCCAGATTGTGGAGAGCTTCACTGGATCCACTCAGTTTTTGGTCTTAAAGGGAACTTAGAATCTTTAAATTTAAAGCTCTAAAAAGCAGAGTGTCAACTCTTGAAATGACTCTAGCTGGAGCCATATTTTTCTTGCTCTGTTTCTTAGTTGCCATACATATTATGGAATGTAGAATGTTTTTCTCCAATGTGCCAGACATAACAAAGATTAAGATTCTTGAGAATCAAGGCTAGATTATATGCCCTAGCAATGGCAGAAGAGAGTGATGAGAAGTTCATCACCTGCTTGGTTGGCTAATGTAACCTGTGACACAAGAGGGTGGGCGTGCCCAGTATCTATTATTTAATTTTACCAAAAATGTGGGAATTATTTAGTTAGTTTCACATTTGACCATGCCAATTTGATGTACCCAATAAACTGGATTTCTGAGAAAGCCACGGCCTCAGATTCTTGAATTGATTGTGAACATTACTCAGAACCAAGAAAGAGTATATTTATTCCCAAATCAGAATTTTCAGTATCAATAATATGTCCCAGTTTAACCAAATAGGGTCCATCATAAACTGGGCTTAAGATATAAAGTGTTTATATAAAATGAAATGCTTAATGCAAATTTAATTACGAGACATATCACAGAGCATTTGATATGACAGAAAGAAAATTGCCATATGCTTTATAGTTTTTTACATTTTTATCCATTATGCTTTTTGCCAATTGTGGAAATGTGGAAGAAAATTAAACATGTTTTAAATAAAGCAATATTTTAATATAATTCAAACATATTGTTTGTTCTATAGCTTTTTGCGTGTTTGTTTGTATTTTGGTAATCCATTTGTTTGTTTAGTGACAACTCTGTTCTAAATATTTATCATATAAATTAAGTTATGAATTGGAACTTATAAAAGGAGCAAAAGGTGGTCTACCATGGTTATTAAAACTTGGAATAAAATATTTTCAGTAGGCATTTAAAAAAAAATAACTAACCTCAGAATGCTTTTGAAATGGGATAGCTTTTGTATCTTTAACGTTTTCAGCAGGATTTCTTCTTTATGAAAGTAAAAAACTCAGATGTGAATCTGCATGAACTCAACACCTGCTAAAAATACCAGACTGAAGAATGAAAGGAAATGATTGTCATTATTTGATTAGATTTGAAAAAGTGAGAATTTAAGTGGGCAGAAAAACTACCAGGAAGTTGTTCAGTTACAGAACATGACGCTACTCTAAAGTAAGTGAATTCATCTTTCTTTTCCCTTCTCTTATTTTTGCAACAAAAGGCTAGCTAAAATATATCCTAAAATACTTTTTAAATTGATAACCTCAAAATGACTGGACATCAGCCAGATTGAAGTAATTCATTCTATTTTGAATAGAATAAAATGGTTGAAATCTGGTTCTGTAAAGTGATAGCCTGCTGTTAGGACATATTGAAAAGATAAAACCATTCTTTCAAATGAACTCTTTTAAGTGAAATTGATCTAGAAGACAAAAAATATTCAAGTTGCTGGCTGACCTTTTCCATCCTATAGACGAGGATGTGCATAATGCATTATTCTGCAGGATATGCATTTCTTATTACAAAGTAATAGGGGCCCTCTGTGCTTTACATGTGACTGTTAGAAAGATAAGAACATAGCCCCAGCTTTCATAATGTAATTGAGTGCTTCAAAAATATCTCTAATGATTAATATACCAGACATTATGCAATGCTCCTACAAGGTAATTTTGGCTTGACACAGAATAATGAATGTTACAGAACTTCAGTAGCTTAGGAGACATTAGGGCCTCAGGCAGCCAAAGCCCATCCTGAGCCAATCATAATACTCAATATGAGTATAAAGAGATACATCATTAATATCTGCAAGGGACTAGTTCCTGTTTATATTAACCTACCCAGATAAAATCCCGTGCTCAACAAGCACAAACTTAATAAGTTCAGCCTAATATTAATATTAAATATTAATATTAAATTAACATTAAGCAACTAGAATTAAGGAAAAATTTCCTGACAGAACAATCAGCCAGTGAAACAACTTGCCTTCAAAAGTTGTGGCTGCTCCATCATTGGAGGCTTTTAAGAAGAGACTGGAAAGTCATTTGTCTGATATAATGTAGGGAAGTTGGGACAAGAAAATCTCCAAGGTTACTTGCAGTTCTGAGGATGTTCTGATGTTCTAAAAGCTACTGTTCAGATGTTCAACTTTTCTTCCCACTGCTTTGATGTTTGAGTCACTATTCGGTTTCTATCTCTTCTATCCTTTTCCCTATTCCATCTATCTGTTCCATCAGGTCAGACAAGAAAAGCATATTACGGACTCATCAGCCAAGGAGTGGCATTTGATTGGACTTAAAAGGCAGCCTTTTTCTGCCATAAGACTTGCTCCCTACACCAAGGTCAGATTAATCCCAACACCATTGGGCTTCTAGAGATATCTCAAGAAGTGTTTTTTTCCAAAAGAACTGGAGATTCCTTGGGAACAACAAAAAAAAAACCCTGCAATTGAGTTCTATTATGTCTGAGTTTTTAAACACTCCTCTCTGTTATATGCATGTTTCTTTTTCGTATAACCATATTAAGATGTGTTTTTTAATTCTTTTTTTTTATTTGGTTTGTCAATTGCTTACGAGATAATATGTATAAGTAAAAACATAGTTATGAATACATGGATACATATAAGAAAAATAAAAGAAACAATAGGACAGGGATGGCAGGCACATTGGTGTGCTTATGCATGCCCCCTACAGACCTCTTACGAAAGGGGTGAGGTCAATAGTAGAAAGTCTAAGGTTAAAGTTTCTGGGGTTTGGGAAAGAAACCACAGGGTCAGGTAGAGTATTCCAGACATTGATCACTCTATTACTGAAGTCGTATTTCCTGCAATCAAGTTTGGTGCAGTTAACCTTGAGTTTGTATCTATTGTTTGCTCTAGTATTGTTATGTTTGAAGCTGAAGTATTCATTGACAGGTAGGACATTGCAATGTATGATTTTATATACTATACTTAGATCAGACCGAAGGCGGCATAGTTCTATGTTTTCTAGCTCTAGAATTTCAAGTCTGGCGACATAAGGTATTCTGCAATGAGTAGAGGAGTGGAGAACTCTTGCTGTGAAATATTTCTGGATTTTCTCAACTGTGTTAATATCGGATACATAATGGGGGTTCCAGACTGATGAGCTGTATTCGAGTATTGGTCTAGCAAATGTTTTGTATGCTCTAGTTAGTAGTGTAATATTACCAGAGAAAAAGCTATGTAAGATTAGGTTAACAACTTTTAATGCCTTTTTGGCTATGTAGTTACAGTGGGCTCTAGCACTTAGATCATTAGAGATGAGTACTCCAATATCCTTGACAGAATTTGGATCATCAACAAGGTCTTGACTATTCAGCCTGTATTTTATTTTCTGATTATTATTATTATTGCCAATATGTAAGACAGAGCATTTATTTGTTGAGATTTGAAGTTGCCGTTTGTTTGACCATTCTGATACATAGTCAAGGTCTTTTGGGAGGGTAGCAGTATTGTCTGTGGTGTTGAATTGTTTTACATCATCAGCATCATTACATCATTAAGCTGTTCTTAATATGATCACAGAGGTCATTTATGTAGAGTATGAAAAGAGTTGGTCCTAGAACACTGCCTTGGGGGACACCACTGTTGACAGGTACAGAATTTCATAGGATGCTCCCAATTTTGACCATTTGTTGTCTGTTTGACAGGAATGCTTCTATCCAGTTATGCAGGTGTCCAGTGATACCATAAGATTTTAGTTTTAGGAGTAGTTTGTCATATACCACTGAATCAAAGGCTTTACAGAAGTCTATGTAGATTGCGCCTATTGCTTCACCCTGATCGAGTTGTGTAGTCCATATGTTTTTGCAGTGTAAGAGTTGCAGATTGCAGGATAGGTTTTTTTTTTCTGGCTTCTGGTTTGAAGGGCTTCAGCAGCAGGCAGGAATCCGTGATCATGCACAGTTTCTGCCTGGGCTCGCCACTGGAGCGCCCCAAGCCAGCTGATTTCGGGGTTAAGCCACCCCGTAGAGGTGGTGAAGAGTGGGGAGATTGCCAGCAGGGTCGAGGAGAGCCGCATCTCTCCTCCTCAGCTGGCCAAACTCCCTTTCCCGAAGGCGGTAGGAGCGGTGGTCAGAAATGGCCACCTCAAAGAAGCACTCAACCGAAAAAGAAAGTGCAGGAGGAAGATAAGAAGTGAAAGTTTGGCTGACCGGGTTAAAAAGCAACAACTAAGGTACCCTGGAATTTAAATTTTATAAAAGATAACATCGTTCCCAAAAGAAGAGTCGGAAGCAGCAAAAGAAAGTGAAAAGGGAAAGTTTTCTTTTTTCTTCTCTCTCCTTCCTTACATTGACAACTAAGAGATCTGAATAAGAAATCAGAAAAACCCACTTTGGCATTAATAGGCAATTAAGCTGAAAATATAATTAAATGCCAAAGGGATAATAAAGATTTCTGGACACTAAAATTTTTTTTTCTATAAGCAGGAAGGGAGAGGAAAAGAATAAGGGCAGGATCTGGAGGCAGGAGACTGCCTGGACTTCAAAAGAATCTAAAGTAAAATCTCAATAAGATTTTGAAAGATACATTTTAACTGGAACTTTGCAACTAAATAGTAACCCCAGGAAGAGAAAGTGAAAAAAGAAGAAAGTGTAAAAAGAAACAGCTTTTGTGTATTTGGATTGCTTGGTGACTTTTGGATTTTTGGTTATTATATTTGAATGACTAAAAACAATTGGGTGGTTGTTTAAAAAATTACTACAATGGCATCACTTCTGGATGAATTGAAAATGGAATGTAAAAAATATAAAGAAGATGCACAAGAAGGGGAGGGCTCTTTTGGCTTTGTTTTTCAATTCTTAGAAATGGAGATCTGTAACTATGAGAAACAACAAGAAAAGACTACGCAACAAGAAGATTGGGACAAAGAAGAAGCCATCTTTAATGAACAAGTAACTCTATGTGGGAAGAAAGGGGAAAGGGGGGAAAGAGAATGGAGAATTTAAGACTTAAAAAAAACAGCCAAAAAAGGGAAAAATAATTTGAAAAGTGGATATAATGTTGGAAAGCAACAGAAAAGGGGAATACAGAAGAGGGAAATGGAGGTGGAGAGATGGGGAGAGAGAAGAAGAGAGGGAAGAAGGAAAGGAAGAGAAGTTACAAAGGTTTGGAGCAAGTTGTAAAGAAACAGGACCTATTTAGAGATAATGGATGAAACAGGACCTATTTTTTAAAAAAATAATTTTTTTTAATTTTTTAATAACAAGATAAACATAAACATACATAACAAAATAAACATAAACATACCACAAAAAACATAAAAAGATCCTTCTTCATAAATTTACATACAGTGCATCGATTGGTTTACCACTTTTTTTTGTGCATCCATTTCCTAGTCACCAGTATAATTATATTACATAATAGCTCATATTATCAATCAATAATTATATAACCTAATATCATCACTAAAAAAAAAAATCATTTATAATTTTGTTAATTCATATTTTAACGAGATAACTATAGTTTGCTTAATTTATTTTGCAATAAATCATAAGATCATACCAAATCTACCTTAATAATGTTTTATAAAGATAATATTAAGAAAAAAAAAATTTTTATGCTAAATCTGAATATTCTATCATTATGTTTTATTATCTAACCATTGATAAAAAAGATCCCAAACTTCATAAAATTGTTTATCTTCTTGTTCTCTGATTTCAAATGTCAATTTGCTCATTTCAGCACAATCCAATATTTTCTTAATAATTTCTTCTTCTGATGGAATTTTCTCACTCTTCCAATTCTTAGCAAATACAATCCTAGCCGCTGTTAATATATTTACAATCAAATACTTCAAATTTTTATTATATATATCGGGTAAGATTCCCAATAAAAAAAATCTCTGGTTTCAAGTCTATATGTGTCTTTGTCATTTTTTCCAACCATATGCGAATTTTAGTCCAATATTTTCTAGCGTCCTCACAAGTCCACCACATATGGTAGTATGAGCCAGGTATCTGATGACATTTCCAACATTTTTCAGATTTGTTCTTAAACATTCTTGCAATTCTTGTCAGGGGAAAATGCCACCTGTAAAACATCTTATACAAGTTTTCTTTATAAGCTGTTGACATTGTCATTTTATAATTTTGAGACCACAATTTTTCCCAATTCTCCAAATCAATCCCATGTCCAAAATTCTTCCCCCAAACAATCGTTTCTTTAACTTGTTCCTCCTCTAATAAAATTTCCAACAAATAAGTGTATAATTTTTTAATCATTTTTTCATCAGTACCTGTCAAGATCCTGTCTAGATCAGTCAATTTATCATAAAATCCCTCCGCTTTAGAATCTATAAGATACCTTGAATGTATTGCGCATATGAAAACCAATTCATCTTTATGCCTTGTTCTTCTAGTTTTTGCATTGTTTTAAGTTCACTCTTTTCATCCAATATTTCCCCATATCTAACTGTTTGTTCCTTCTCATATATTATAGGATAAGAAAAAGCTTCAATAGTTGATAACCAGACTGGGATTTTCAAATAACATTTTCTCTTAATTTTCTCCCAATTCAACCATAAAGACTCCCTTATATAATGCCTTCTAAAATAGCCCTGCGATTTGGTTCCCTTATACCACAGAAAAGCATGCCATCCCAGTAATAAATCATGCCCCTCTAGAGTCAACAATCTAGTCTTTCTTAATGTTATCCAATCCTTAACCCACATTAAATTTGCAGCTTGGTAATACAACTCCCAATTCGGGAGGCCAAAACCTCCTCTAATTCTAGCATCTTGCAGGAGTTTTAATTTTATTCTGGCTTTCTTACCTTGCCATATGAACTTCAACACAATTTTATTTAATTCTTCAAAGTAATCTTTACCAAGCCTGATTGGTATGGTTTGGAATAAATATAAAATTCTGGGTAAAATATTCATCTTGATTGTTGATATTCTACCTATCAATGACAATTGTAGATTTTCCCATTTTTTCAAATCAGATGCTATCTGTTGTTTAAGTTTGATATAGTTATTCTCTTTCAATGTAGTACATCTTGACGTCAAATATATCCCCAGATATTTGACCTTATTCGTAACTTGAATTTTCAATAAATCTGCCAGTTCATCTCTTTGTTTTAATAACATATTCTTTGTCAAGATCTTTGTTTTATCTTTGTTTATTTTCAAACCGGCCATCTCACCATAAATCTCTATCTTTTCCAGTAGCTTTAAAGCTGTTCCTAGAGGATCTTCCAAAATAAAAACCAAATGATCCGCAAAGGCTTGCAATTTAAATTCCTCCTTCTTAATTTTCATTCCTTTTATATTTGGATCCTCTCTAATGTTTCTATTCAGCACTTCCAAAGTCAATACAAATAACAAAGGTGATAATGGGCAACCTTGTCTTGTGCCTTTTCTTATATTAATAGAATCTGTAAAATCTCCCTCTATCATCACTCTCGCTGTTTGTTTGTCATATATGGCTTCTATTGCTTGAATAAATTTTCTAGCAAAGCCCATCTGTTCCAATAACAAAAACATGAATCTCCAATTCACATTATCAAATGCTTTTTGGGCATCTAAAATACCAAAGCCATTTGTTTTTCAGGGTGTGCCTCGTAATATTCCAAAGTGTCCAGAATTACCCTCATATTATCCCTAATTTGTCTCCTTGGCAGGAATCCATTCTGGTCAGGATGAATAAAGTTATTTAGATATCTTTTGAGCCTTTCTGCCAAGATGGAAGCAAAGATTTTGTAATCTGCATTCAGTAAAGAAATAGGTCTATAGTTCTTAATTTGTGATGGATCAGCCCCTTCTTTTGGAATAAGTGTGATATAAGCTTCTGACCATGCTTTAGGTATTTTCTTATTTAACATGGCTTCATTCATAACTTCTAACAATGGAATGCTCAACGATTCTTGTAATGTTTTATAAAATTCTGCCGGGAGCCCATCTGGGCCTGGTGCTTTCCATTATTCTGCCTATTAAGTGCTTCCATTAGTTCCATCATTGTTATGGTACTTTCTAACATTTTTTCAGTCTCTTCAGGTATCTTGGGTAGGTTAGCATTTTGTAGATAAAGCTTAATTCTTTCCTCATCAAAATCCTCCTGTTTATATAATTGTCCATAAAAGTCTTGGATAATTATCTTTTCTCCTTGTTACCATAACAAATTTGACCTTTATCATCTATTAACTGTACTATTCTCCTAGATTCTTTCTCCTTTCTCAATTTGTATGCTAGCCACCTACCTGGTTTATTTGCATCTTCAAAATAGTTCTGTTTAGCACTTCTAATTTTTGTGCCAACTCCTCTTTCTCCGCCTGACCCATCTTATGTTTAATTATATCCATTTTGAATTTAATATCTTTTTTCTGTGGCATATTCTGCAATTCTTTTTCCAGTTTTTTATAATCATCTTCTAAAGCTTTAATAGTTTGCCTCTTCCTAATATTTTTTTTCTTTGTATAGTCCATTATTAATCCTCTCGCATATGCCTTCATTGTATCCCAAACATTCTGCATTGAAGTATCTTCTTTTTTATTTTTAATGAAAAAGAAGGCCAATTCTTTGTCCATCCATTGTGTAAAGTCTTTTTCCTTTAAGATAGCATTATTTAATGTCCATCTAGATCTTCTTCTTTGTCCTTTCCATTTAATTGTCATAGGGTTATGGTCTGCCCATATACCCGTTTCTATATTTATTTCTTGAATGTTAGATATTAGTTCTGATGAGGTCCAAATCATATCTATTCTGGACCATGATAAATGAAACAGGACCTATTTAGAGATAATGGATGAAAATTTAATTGAAAAAGGGATTATGTGAAGTTACATAAGATTGTATTGTTATATTTGTAATAGAAATAATGTTAGAAAATTGGAAACAACATATGATTAAAAAGAGGGATAAAATAGTTAGTGTAATTTAGTGAAATGTTTGTGAATAAAATAAATGAAATAAAATAAATGAGAAAATTGAATTAGGAAGGAACGGAAACATTTTAATTAGGCAATGTTGTATAAAACATAAGTGAAATGGGGGGAGAATGAACTATGGAAAGTTTATAATTGTTCCCATAGAAGTATGATATTTATTTGAAAAGTAATGTGCAAAATGTTAAGATTTAAATGAATATTAATATTAATGATAGAATTGAATTGGAATGGATTGTTGTTTTAATTATATTATACATTTATAATTTTTTTCTTTTTTCAAGAATACAGTATGTAGTTTTAGAATGTACCAAGCAGAATCCGAATGGAAGTTATGTATTATATTAAGTGTTATAATTTTAGGGGAAAGATATAAAGGCGTCATATTCCAATCATGATTACAGGAGAAATTTTGTTTAATGAGAAAAGATAGTAGACAGTTGAAACAGGACAAAGAATATAAATAAAATGATTTGAATTGAGATGAAATAAATAAAATAAAATTAAGAAAGTTAAAATAGGGGAGAAGCTAGATAGAAAATGTAGAATAGTAATAAGCTATGGAATGGAATATAAAAATGAGCATGAACTTGAATTTGTGTCTGTACGAAGAGATGTAACCCAGGATTATGCTGCTTTCAAAAAAGATGTTTATGTTTTTATGTTTTGTTTGTTTCTTTTTAAAAACCAATAAAATTTACCCCCCAAAAGGATAGTTTTTTTTCTGAAACCAAATTGTTTATTAGAGATTGGTCTGTAATTTTCAACTAGGCTGGGGTCTCCCTTTTTGAAGATGGGGATGACGGTGGCTTGTGACCATAGATTTGGCAAGGAGCTGGTCCTGAAAGATTTTACAAAGATTATGCTTAGAGGTTCAGCTATGGCAGTGGATAGCGTTTTTTAAGAAGTAGGCACATATTCCATCTGGTCCAATGAATAGAGATGGTTTTAGATTGTGTAGTGCTTTTTCAATATTGTCTTCTGTAAAATCGATATATATTAGATCATTGTAGTTGCCTGTGGTTCAACTAGGAAATACTGGGCATGATCCATTGCTGTTTACAAATACTGAGCCAAAGAATGTGTTAAAGATGATGGCTTTAGTGGTGTCATCACTGCAGTCTTTATCATTAGGTCCTATCAGGGGTGGGATGGACCTTGAGTCTTTTAGTTTGTTGTTTATAAAATTGTAGAAAGCGTGGGTGGAATTGGTGCATAGAAGGTTTTCCTCTTGTTTAATGTAATAATTGGTGTATTCGGTCTTTATCTGGTGGCATAAATTTTTGTATCAGCTTTTGAAGTTGGCAATGTGACCAGATTTGTTTTTCCGCCAAAGTGATCTCTTTTTGGATTGAAGCTTCTTTATTGTTATGGGTAATCTGTTTTTTTTCTGGTTTTTGGAGTTGTTATTGGTACATATAGTTTGATGACTCGTTTGACTTCAAGTAAAAATATGTTGTAATAGTCTTCAACAATATTGCATCCAGTGAATAGAAATTGCCAATCAAGGGATGAGAGATTGCTGTCTATAAGATCATAGTTGCCTTTTTTGAAGTTATAATTGTGGATCACATTGTTGTGTTGATTTTTGTGTGGACATACGAGACAAAAGTCAATCATGTTGTGATCACTGTTGGAAAAGTGTTCTTTAATTTGTATTCTGTAAATTGCAGAAGATGAGATTGAGGCAGTTGTTAAGTCCAGTATTGCTGGTTACTAATTGTTCCAGTCCCAGGTTTGTTACAGCATTGTAGAAGGTTGCATGTATGGGTTCAGTTTTACATTCATTTAGGGTCCAGTTAATGTGAGGTAGATTGAAGTCACCAAGAAAGATAAAAGTGTGTGGGCAGGATGTTGCCCATGTTAGTAGTGAATTTAGCTTGTTTGCATGTTCGATATCATAATCAGTAAGAATCGAAATGTGATATTTAAGGACAGTTCACAGATGATGGTCTCAGGAAGAGCAAGCTCTTGGGTAACTTGGATATTTTTTTAGATGTAAGGGCTTTTTATAGAAGATAGCAACACCACCTCCTCTACGGATTTCACGATCTGATCGGTAAACATGATAGTCTCTAACTGTGGTAATGGAGTCAGGGATAGATGCATTGAGCCATGTTGCACAGACAAATATGATGTTGAATTTAGCCATATTTAGTAAGAGGAGAAATTCAGGTATTTTATTCACAAGGCTTCTTGCATTGAGTAGCTTGCATTTAAGGCCAGTTGTAGTTGGAATTGAGGTAGTTAGGGGTGTGCGTGCCTAGTTTTGAGTGATGGTTGGTTGGATGAGGTAGGGTTGGATGTGAAGTTGTGGGTTGTGTGACTTACTTTTGATACAATCTGCATGGTAGTCAATGTAGAGATCCTTTTCTCCATTGTCTAGACGTCTTTTCTAAAATTCTCTAAAATTCTAAAATAAAATAATATTTTCTAAAATTCTGTTTTTATTATATGCCACCCAGAGTCACATTTGTGACATAAGTGATTTGATAAAGAATAACATTTATTTAAATAAATTAGATTTATTTTAATTATCAATTAATTATTTAAATTATTACCAATGGCAAACCCATGTTGCCTTCTGAAAATGGCATGCTCATGAGTAGCAAGAATTTGTTACCTCTGTATTTCAGAAGCCACAGCTGGACTAAGCTGTTGTTTGTAGCTTGTATATTCATAATCATTTCTTCTGGCATTGCTTTTTTTTTTTTTAAACATGCCAGTTGACTTTTGCCTCTGCCATTGTCTCTTGGTTAAATAATATCCAAGCATGTAAACTGAGATACAGATAGGAATGCAAGAAATATATTCAAGTATTCACTATACAGTGAGAAGAGCAAAGTACAGTATGAAATGGAGATCTTGGAACAAAAATAACTTTCCTAGAAAGCTTTGGTGCTTTCAACACAAGGTCATTTTAGTAAGTTTCTGATGTAAACATTGATTGCTGAGTCTCTGTTGACCTTTCATTATCTACACAATTGCCTGTGATATTTTGTCAAATTGCCACAAATTCAGAAACGAACGGAAAATGTGGGGGAGAGATTTAAATTCTGATGTCATTAAAGACAATCAAAGTGTTCAGAACATTAAAGAAAATCTTACAAACTGCATTTATTCTAGCAAGCCTGACTATATGAGATAGATTTAGTTGTGAATACATTTCCTAAAACTATTCCTAACCATTCTTTTTAAGGCATTGTAGCAGAGTTACATTTTAGATGCAATATAACCTACAGATCAAGAGGCTGAATGCTTTTCCTTTGGCATTTACAGTTAAATGCAGTTCTTGAGATATTTATTAAATGAACTATACAGTCCTAGGGTGCTAAGCTTATTATATATAGCTTAGATTCAACCTATCTGATTTAATACTGTATCTCTAAGCTATAAGTGACAATGTTTAACAAGGTTACAAATTTCTGTTTTATCCTGTGTTCTTAACTGCCTGTCTTTTCTAGCAATAAGCAGTACTGGCATAGTTCTTTCTTTAGCTTTCTCCTTTAAGGACTGCAAATTATATTCCATTTACCCAGGGCTTAATCTACTTTCAACTTTCACTTAGCCTTATATTTTCTCCAATTCTGCAGCCCCTATAGTTCAGTAGGTCCTCATCAGGTTGGAATTGCCCAGTAATTGTCCCCATTGACCCAGTTGCTTCTCCATCTTTCAGTCCTTGTCCGTTTGTAGGAGAAATGAAAAAAGTACACATCTGATTTGCTAGCTGTAGCTGGTATGCATCTTTGGAAGACTTGTGAAGAAGTTGTGCTACTCTTTATTCGGTTAGTTTTAGGCTCTTATTGCCTCCTGCACAAACTGTTGATGTTCAGGTTCTCCTTCAGTAATCTGACTCAACTCCATTCTCTTTTTATCTCTCTGAAATACAAGTTTGGTCCTTTAGCCTCCTAAATTCCCAAGAGACACCAAACTGTCAAGAAGGAAAGCTCATATCAGGATATCGATGAAGATTCTCAATCATCCAGGTCATGGTTGTCCCAAAAGTGCTTTTCAGAAAGCAACTGGACTTTCTTGGCTTTTTCCTAGAAAATGTTTCACTTGTCATCCAAGAAGCTTCTTCAATTCCGAAGAAGATCACATCCGGAGCGTTGAGTCTTTCCTTCCACAGGCATATAAAATTCAAAATAACTGCAGTAAGATTTATGTATACGCTTATGATTTTAGCCTTAATATTCAGAAATGTTACTCTTCAGCTTTTTGTTATTATAAATTTTAAAATCTAAATCATTATCTACTGATGAAGAATTAATAACATCTTCAAAGACAGTGAAGATTATCACTTATAGCTTATAGTACACTGAGAGTTTATGCAACAAAGACAAATTCCTTATATGTCCAATCACAATTGGCCAATAAAAAATTCTATTCTATTATTCTATTCTATTCTACTCTAAGATAGAGGACATCTTTCAGATGGGAAAATAGCAAATTGACCTTTGAGTGGTGTACTAAAAAATGAGCTGGGCCAGGACAAAAACTCCAATGGATTTAAATTTAAATTAAATGTACACTCTGTTTATAGGAATAATAATTTCTTGCTGTCATGTTAAGGAACAAAATTCAGTGGCAAGTGTGGAGAAACATTGGTGGCAACACAGTTGTACATTCATTAGCAGATCACTTCCACTAATTATATTTACAATAGTAAGTTACCTCTTTGTCAAATGCAGTTTTCTGTCCTATTATAATATTATATAACTGTAAGGTTGTCGAGGTATATTATGCAGAAGATAACCAGCGAAGGCTGATAAAAATATGAGCAATTTCAGCCCTAAATCAATCATATGAGGGGAAAAAGGACACTTGAAATAACTGATAATTACAGAGTAATGCAAACCACAATTTCATGAACTTTTCAGTTGACTATAGTTAAAAGTAAGACACATCAAAAGCCAAGAGAGGTGAAGACAGATCGAAGAATTCAATAGGATAATCAGCTAATGTAATTTTAATTCTGTTCAGATACTGCAAAAGGAAAAAAAGAAAGAACTTCTATAATGGATAGGTTTCTTAAATATATGGGGCTTATGGTTCATTTTGAGAATAGGAAATGGAAAAAAATATGTTTGTACTTGGGAATAAAAAGTATATAACAGGAGATTTGGAATGAATGAGACCAGAATAAAATAAAATAAAATATTTCTGGCAAGATGTATTAAGAGCATTAGATAAAAAGGGCATATTAAAAGGAAGACAGAATGCATAAAGAGCTTTCTGGCAAGAATAAAGCATCTGTCTATTTTATTTTCTTAATATAATTGTTATTAAGAATTTTAATTACAATAATAAAAACTAATACAAACTAAACTTAGAGGAGAAGTGTATGGAAAGAATAAAAAGTGCAGGAGAAAAACTAAAAAGGGAATATAATAAAGAAAAGAAAAGAAATATATAAGGAAGTGATTTCCAACCTTCGTCAGAAGTGTAAACTAACCCCCCCTATGGTGTTAAACAGACATCTCTTCATCCCAATTTCCCATTTCCCATTTCCCAACTGCAAGAAAATTCATAAAACATCAACTTTTCAATCCTGGTGTCAGCAACAAATTATACAGGGTTGCCACAACATTGCAAAAAACAAAAAAACCTCTGAATTTAACCTTGATCAA
Organism: Pseudonaja textilis; assembly: GCF_049901715.1. NCBI lineage: Eukaryota > Metazoa > Chordata > Lepidosauria > Squamata > Elapidae > Pseudonaja > Pseudonaja textilis. The sequence continues at coordinate 73,197,301 of NC_141992.1, forward strand.
ACAAGCCAACTCTATATTCTTTCCACTTACTTCTAAAAAATTTGATCTTTAATTCAATCAAATGCGTCATAGGATTTAATTTCTGTTCAGTTCTTCTTTATCCCATCACACAGATTTCTTCAAGGCTTTAACAAGCCACTTTTGTAAATTCAGTATCAAAACATTCCTTCATTAACATATTTTAGACATAGTTTATCCATAGAAGAAGACATAATTATTGACAATGATGATGTTGTGGAACTCCTGGCTCCGTTTTTCAAAGTTTTCCTTTAATAAATTTGATGGTATAACATTCTGCATCATTTTTTAAGTCCCAGTATTAACTAATATCAGGCTTGTGCAGGTAGTCTTTGACTTATGACCACGAATGAACCCAAAATATATTAACCCAAAATATATGTTGCTTAGTGACACATTTGTTTAGTGAGTTCTGCCCCATTTTGTGACCTTTTTGCCACATTTCTTAAGTGAATCACTGCAGTTGTTAAATTAGTAACACTATTGTTAAGTGACTCTGACTTTTCCATTGACTTTGCTTATCAGAAAGTCACAAAATATGATCAGATGACTCTGGGACACCGCAACTGTCATAAATATGAATCAGTTGTCAAGCATCCAAATGTAAATCACATGACTATGGGGATGCTGCAATGGCCATAAGTGTGAAAAGGGGGAATAAGTCACTTTTTTCAACGCTGTTGTAACTTTGAATAGTCATGAAATGAACTGTTGTAAGTTGAGGACTAGCTGTATTTCTTTTCCCTTCAGCTTAAAATCTTCAGTCCCCCTTAGTGTCTAGTTTCTAAAATCACCACATATTTTATTATGACTTGTAACCGCCAGGAGAACCTGTTTCCCATTAAAAGTTGACCATTAATCCATTTATAACTTTCTTAGAACAAAATCCTATTTAGTTTTTTACTGTTTATTTCTGTCAGCACTCCCAGGCAAGCCAAACAGGAAACATGACAAGTCAAATTAATTATATCTTATTGTAAAGCTACATTAGCTGAATCTTGCAAGTCTGAAAGAACAAGCTTTTAACCTCTTGGTCAATTAAGACAGGAGCTTCCTCAGTTTCTTCCTCTGACTTGTGGGCAACTGCTTCTCTTGTCTGATTGTTTCCTAGGCAGTATATCTTCCCCTTGTTCCTCAAGGTCATCCACACATTCCATTGCAATTTCAAATTCTTTAACTTCTTAAGCTTTCAAATATTTTTTTTCCCTTTGTTCAGAGTTGAAGATAAAGTCACTTGAAGATTTTTCAGACTAAAGAAGGCCTCTTTAGAATAGTTATTAGGCAGTTTCTGAAAGTGATTAGAAAGTGAGGTTTGCAAACTTTAAGCAATATAGTTGATCCCATTATGTCTCAGAACTTAAACCTGCAGAAAACAATTGTCCTGTGTTCTCCTTGTGAGAAGGACCTATCTGGAACACCTGTGAGCAATTTTCTTCTTATCTGAAGAGGTCCCAAGGAACTGGAACATTTCTTTTGCACCAGTCACCAGCTCCACTTTCAGAGAACAATTTTCAGTTCACCATCCCTCTCCTAGAAATTCCCCAACAAAGGAAATGTCTAAATGTGGAAAGAGAAATATCAGTAAAGGAAAGCAAAGGAAAGAAACAAAGCAGTGATGCCTTTTGTTTTTCTTTGTTTGAGTTTTCCATGAATACATAATTGGCCCTTTCTTATTATTTTTGGACTTCTCTGAGGAGTTGGAAATTAGAATTCCCCACACAAAGTCTTATGCTTTTAATATACTTTATATAGTATTAAAATATTTTATACTGCTTTTAAGTATAACAAGCTTAAACAAATCTCTTAGTCAGGATCACAAAAATCATCTTAACCATAGTTACAAAAGCAAAAATACAAAAGGCACAATGCTAGCCATTAAATGAAGTTCAACCCACAGAAAAATAGCAGGAAAGAGCTACAGCTTAACCAACTAGCCTTTTAGAGCCCTTTACATTAGTAACAAGTGAATAAACTGCATTGATCACGGAAGAGTGTTCACAAATGAGAAATCCACTAATCTGATAGACCTTAGTATCTCACCCTTGAGCAGAACTTTTCTAATTAGTCCTGAGACTTAGACAAACACAGATAAGTAGATGTATTCCTGGTGCCAAGCTCTTTGGGAATTTAAAGCTCATAATTATGCCTTGATGTTTCCAAAGTAAACTGATGTTATACTCCTTGATGTTTTGATCCCTGCAAGCAATGAGGAGACTGCATTCTGAACTAAACTTCTTAATCATCTTAATAGGAAGATCTTTCAAAAGTGGTCTCCTCCAACCTGGATATAATAATCCAAGTCTGACTGCCTGTGGCAGCAAGATTTTATTGGCCAATATATTGATTTTATTATATCTCAGCTGTTCACAGACTTTTTATCAGGAGCTAGGGAATTTCACATGAAGGGAAAAATATTATTTACCTAAATAACTTATCAAAATAAAGTGCTAACTAGAACTGATTGTAAATTTTAGAAGGCCGCTAAATGGCAGGGAAGGGTTAGCATGTTCTGTGTCTCTTTGCTGATTTATTTAGCAGCTGTTTATTTTTTGTAGATAGTATAATCCTATAGAAATATCACATCAAAACATTTTTTAAAAAAGAAAAGAAAATGGTAGGGAGAATTGGAGGATTCATTAAAGAAGATGCCTAAAGAACAACATTAGGAGTTCCTAAGTGAAGAATGCATCAGTTCCAAGTGGTTATTTCTTCTGGATTGTATGGCTGGAGTACTATTTTCAAACCACTAATTCTGAAAGAGTTTTAGAGGGATAATTGGAGCCTTTTCAGTTTGTGGTGCTTGGACAATAATGGATCACCTATGTGGTTTTGTTTATGTATCACAGTGTGAGATAGAAAATACACTGAGTAGTTACAAAGATCCACAAATATAATTAAACCTCATGGTTTCTACTGATGTTAAGACATTCTTACCGTGTAGAAACAAGAGCAATTGTGTTCTTTTGTGACAATCTGTGACATTTTGCCATTTCCTCAATTTAATTTCATGTACAGGTGACTGAAGAAAAGTGATAATAGCAGCTGCACAGAGATTTCATCAAGGAGTGCTGAGGAAACAAATTTCACTTCAAACTGTTTTTATTGCTTTTCTTATTTAGGCAGTATAATTGGTAAAAAATTTTCCTCCCATGGAAGAGCTACAAGAACATGTATTTCTTGTATTACCTCAAGACGTGCATGATAGTTTAGCTTGTTATGGGGCTACAAAAAAAGCCAAATAAGAATATCTGCTACCTGTATATGCAAAGATATTCCCATTAGTGGACATGTGGTCTATTTTGGTTGCTGTGAAAACCAGAGGTGGTATTCAGCAGGTTCTGACCAGTTTTGGAGAACCGGTAGCGTAAATTTTGAGTAGTTCGGAGAACTGGCAAATACCACCTCTGACTGGAGATTTTACAGTATCCTTCCCCTGCCACACCCACCAGGCCACGCCCACAGAACCGGTAGTAAAAAAAATTGAATCCCACCACTGCTGTATCTCACTTTAATCTCTTTGTATGCTGCAGGCAGTTCAGATCTCAAAATCCTTCCTTACATCTATTCATTATCTCAGAGATTCCAACTTCTTCAAACTATCCAGAATACTTTGATATTTCTCAGTTGCACTGTACATACTCAAAATGCCTCTATTGCTTTGGACTCTTGGCACAATAACATGAAAAAAATATCTGTTGGGCCTAACCAGATCTCCAAAATATCAAGGAAGAAGATTGTAGCAGTTGATGGAACATACACTAAAATCCATTGTGGACAGAAATCCCAAAGAGTGGGATTTCTAATACCAATTTCTGTGGTATTTAAGAGCTATATTTTCATACATTTGAATGAGAGAAAACAGAAGGAAGGGACTATAATGGGAGCAACTCAGTTTAAGTTACAGATCTAGATATAATGCACAAGCCGAGTCTTCTTCTACCATCAACATGGTTTGATAAATTGATAGAGGAACAAACTGCAAATTTTATAATGGCCCTTCCCTGCTTTGACAAGAGTGGAATTGTGTCTTATCACTAAGTAGTCCATGCTTCATAAGATTGTGCAATGTAGTTGAATACTGTCCATAATACTTGCATTAATAGAAAGTTGTTATCCAGCATATTTTCCTGTGATGTTTACAAATAGCAGCAGCTACATGACCTTGTCTAATTCCCCCCCAAAAGCTAAATAGCCTCAGATTTGATTAATATTTGGACAGAGACCACCAGGAAATTCAAGTACTGTAAGCCAAGTCAGAGAAATTGAAAATAACTCTTAGAATACAACGGGAAGTCATTTTTTTTTACTTTGTTGCCAAGGGAAATATCTGGATAGGACCATGGAGATACCAGAGATCTGGCTTCAAGTAGAAGAAATCTTTATCTTTGCATTTTCAAATCCATAGAAAGTTTAACAACACATGGAAGCATTATATATTTCCTCCTTTAAATTATATAACAAGTGTTGTAAATAGCCAAAGATCTTTTTTTTAGTGCAAATCGCTCCCACTGTCTTTCAGCATTACACAAATATCTCTAATGCAGGGTTTTCAAAATACAATTCCCATACAAGCTCTTTTTCAGACCTAAATATTGTTGTCCGTACAAAACTTTCAGCAGAGGTTTACTGTTCTATTTTGTATCTATGTGTGCTGGTATTATGTTTTGTGAATTCATAGAGAAAAAACACAAGTGTTAAGTGGGCTTATTTCAATAGTGTCCACACCACTATAATGTTCAATGACAATACAAGTTCTCAATTCTCTGCTCATGGTCCCAAAGGCAGAACATGAAGGAATAAAAGAGGTAGATCTGCTTTTTCAAAATTCTCTCAGTCTACTCAGAAAATTAGGAACATGAAACAGAATCTTCCAGTACTTAAAAATGGGATTTTCAGTGTTTAAAAAATGTATTATGTCCTGACCAGATAAAATGGGTGTAGAGATAAGGAAGTTAATAAAATAGTTGACAATTTGACCCAGAAAGGAGAAAACATATCAAAGAATTTACATAGACAAAGACTTTCAAATATTAAAAGCAGATCCTTTGCTTCCTTCTCCTGTGATAAATAGGGTGTCACTCTGGAAACATAGATATTGCATCCAGCCCATCCATTCTATTTGGGATACATGTTCCTTTATTCTAATACTTAACAAACTGTGGCTATTCTCTTATGTATGTCTCATTCCTTCCATCTCCTTCCTTCCTCCTTTCACAAAAAAACCGCCCAAAAATTATAAAAGAAAAAAAACAAAGGTACAAAAAACATACAGGGCATATATTCACAAATATACATAATGTTATAGAATAAACATTTCAATAAATGGAAGGTATAATTTGTTAAATCATCCATAGTTAATCTATATTAATCAGTACACTTACCTTACATATAGCCAGAAGATTTCTTGTTCAGCATTGGAAAAATAAACATATGGACCAGTTTAGTTGCATGCTACTAACCTAAGTAGGATTCACCTAAGAAGCATTGCTTGCTTAATGCATAGTTGATATTATAAATTTGTGAAGGTGTCCTTGGACCCTTACCTGCATCATGCATCCCATCTTGTCCTAGTGCAATATGCCAATGTACACACATTTTTGCAATCAAGGACTATTATATCTTGCTAAGAACAAGATAGATTTGAAACATCCAAACACCAATCATAAAAATTACATTTATCCTTTCACCAATACTGGGTTTCTCCTGAAGGAATCAATTGTAGATTTGTACTGTCAGGTTAAATGAATACTGTATTTGTATAGGCAATCTCTAAATGAATCCACAAGATAGGTAAAGTGGGAATGCATGCACACCATTTTTTTCCTGATATGATAATTGGATAACTCCAATGTTGTATTGTGATATATGTACAATAAATATTTCTCAGTATTTTGGCTATATACCGTACTATTAAGTATTTATATATTATTAAGTATAATAGTAGTGTATAAATTCAGAACATTTTATGCTCTTGAATAAAGAAATCAAGGAAGTTTTGCTTGTTATGTATGTTTGTGTTACATTTCTTTGCTGTCTTTCAAGTAATCTAAGAATGTTGCCTCTAGCCTATATTGATTAATTATAAAGCAGTAGAGGTTTTTTTTTTTAAAGCATCATGCATACACTTACACAACACTGAAGCTCTTTTGCCTATGGCCAAAACCTTCCTATTGATTTAAATGTTTTCTTAATTTTTTTCTTTAATTTTTTTTAAGAGAATTTAAGAATCCTACTTAAATCAGTTAAAGAACTGTATTTTCTTGCAGTTTCATGAAGTAGCTTCTGAGCAAATACGATCTAAACTTTTTTTTAAAAAAAATCATCTATTTCCATGTGTTAACAATATCTATAATTTTTCAGGATGGGAATTTCTTGTCCTCTGCCTTCTCCCGTTTAAATGGAAAAACAGCAGAAAAATTGCTGCCTGTCAGATATACACAAGTCAAATATTCGTAATTGGAGAAATCACTTTAGAACATTATAATTTAGGAGTCTTTCAGAACGTCATTTTCCATACTTTATTTATTTAGGGGAAAGGCACTACAAGTTAGTGTTGAATCCTGCTATTGCCTGGACTTCTTGTCACAAATTGGTTGCCATTGCCTCCTTTGGGGCTGGCCCACAGTCACATAGCAGTTTTTGTGCCTAAGACAGGACTATATTTTTAACCATCAATCGTCTTAATTTAACCATGTAATCTCACTTTGACTTGTAGCTAATTCATATAGAGCTAATAGAATATTAGAGTTAGGATTAGGAATGCATAGTACTGTATTATGAACTTAATTGATTTTTTTGGTTTTGTAGCTGGATGCTTATCAAAAGAAAGCCTTTGTTTTTATTCAGTGAAATTTACTTTTTTTCCCCTGAATGATAGAAATGTAACATTAAAGTGCCAGCTAGCCAGGAAATAAGGAGATTTGCCAGTCCCGTTGCTTCCTGAAGGAGAGGAAAACAGTTTACATACAATGCACATGATGTAGGATTGAGTTAATTTTGCTCCTTTCTACCCTACCCACCGGCCTTCCTTTCTATCCTTCCCTTCCCTCTTTTTTCCTTCCAGCCTCCTCCCTCCTCTTGCACTCCCTCTGTCTCTTCCACTTCCTGCCAAAACTTCCTTTTATTCCTTCTCTCCCTTCCCCTGCTACATTTATTTACTATTTTATTTATATGATTCAAATGATGTGGGTGGTTTGCATTTTAAAAGCAAGAAGCAACAACAATATTGATCTGCTCATTCCTTTAAGAAACTTTCTACTCTGTTAGGAGAAAAAGTGCCTACATATGTGGACTACTGTGTGGGATATAATGATAGAAGAGATAGAAGGAAGCAAGACAATAAAGTAAAAGCAGAAAGAGCTGAGGGTGGAAATATGGGTTACAGTCTTGGAGTCCCTAAGGATGTTTGTCAGCAGAGAAGAGAGACTTGCAGAAAAGATCCAGCTGGTTAAAAATCTGCCCACTGCAGGAGGCAAAGGAGAAATCATGGCGGAATCAAAACCATTGAGCCACTTGGTGGGCATTTGGTGCCTGGGGACTGACACACCACAGAATGAAGACCAAAGATTTACATATCTGCCATGAGATATTGTAAGGCCCTCAATATTTTTGCAGGTGAGAAATGGAAACCAAGATACATTTTCTGGTACGTGTCAAGATGCCTCATTTCCTGAGTCCCCAGTATTCTTCAGTATTCCCCAGTATGCATGCTGGAGACCCAAGGGAGTGAACCGAAAGCTCCATCATTATCGCACTGCTTTCCCACTTGACTTTTGTTTTCCCATAGATGCACCATCTCCCTGCCCTCTCCATCAGGAGCTGCTTCAGAGCACACCCTTGGAGTCAAGAGGTAGACAGATTCCTTTGAAACAGTTGGCACCGCATGGGACCAGTCAGTAGGGAGGCCCACTAATGAGGCCATCTGTATCATTTCCATCTTACCCAAAAGAATTAGCTCTGTTATGCTACAAGATCCAACGAGAGCTTGCAGCTTCGAATGGAAGTTGTAATGAGATGTGCTTTGATTTGTTCTTTATATAGGAAGGAAAGAGGAGAGAGAGAGGAATGACTTGGTTTGGAATGTCACCAGAATGATCAGACATAAATACAAATTAAGCCACGATTAACTGTTAACAAGTGGCAACTCCTAACTACGGGCTAAAGATTAGTTAGAGCAGAACAAAAACACTATTGAAGGAAATTGGAAATGCAAGATAAGAAAGAAATATTATGCTAATGTATTCCAACTCCATTGTGTAGTAATAATCTTAATAAATTCTAAGAATCCTTGCCCTATAATTTTGTTAGGCTCCTCGTTATTATACCGTGAAAGCTGAATTATAATGCTGAGGTGATGTAAAACTGGGAGATGCCACTCTGAGAGATAAGAAGGCCTAAGGTGAAAGACAACTATGCCATCTCTGACAGCATCATGTACAGTTAGCTGTGGATAGATGTAATGGCATATTATTAAAAGGGGAAATGGCCATCCCATAAACAAGGGAAGACCAGTTATTTCTGGTGATCATTATGCAAGGCATAGGAATTTGCATTTTGCTGGGCAGATGATTGGCACCATACTGAACCAATCAAACCACAAGAGACAATTCAAGCTTATTGGCCAACTTTGGAGAGTTGTCTCATATTTCCCATTCTCATCAAAACATTTCCATGCTGCCTTGTTGCCTGATTCTCTTGTTCCTTCTCTAACCCTTTTTAGGCAATCTTGTTAAGAAGTTGTGTTGTCTTCTCTTCCCTAATGTTTTGATTGATGGGTATGAGTGGTGTTTTTGAACTATTAAAACTATTTTATTGGAATAGCTATTTTGATTGTTCTTTTGGTGTGTGAAAAACAAAACCTGACTGTCTAAAGACTTTTGTTCTTCAGGAAGTACAAAGCACAATTTTTCCCACCATCAGAACAAAATGTGGAAAATCTGCCAAATATATTGGTTGACCCGGCTAAATAGGTGGGATGATATTGGCAAATAGTGGTTTTTTCCCCCAATGGCAACATAATGAAAGTTTCTTAGGAATGAAAGAAAATATACTCTGTATTATTAATGTGCATCATTAAGAATTTCAGTGTAGAAACATTTTATTTTCTATATGTTGTTTTACTCCTATTGATATTCACCTTCCCTTCAAAGAAAAACATACTTGTATTTCAATACAATCAAAATTAATAATACATTTAATATAGTATAGCCATGGATTGTTTTGGAAATCATTAGCAAAAGGATCTTCCAAATGAGTGGGAAGATGGATGTAGCACTCCTGTGTTTTCTTTGGGTCATGTTAGCCTGGGGAAAGATGTGGCTTTTCTGAGATCTGCAGATCCTATGGTTGGACCTCCCTGATTTCCAATGTACCTTTTTGAAATTAAAACTAAATCATCACCCAGTTTTCTAACATGCTAATGTATACTAACATACACATACATAACATGCTAGCACATACTAGCATAACATGCTAACGCATACTCAGCTATGGGTGCAGATTGACAAGATTTGCAGCAAAACGTTTTTTTTCCCCCAGACCTCTGTGGAGGCAACAGGACTAAACCTAGGATAAAGCCTTTCCTGCTAGAGGCATGACCATGTTATTTCAGGTGGGACCTAAGAAGAACACGAGGTTACAAAGTTGTGTAGATGAGCAAAGTTTTGAATAAAAGAACAATTTTTTTTGCCAAAAAAAGCAAATAGTTTAGCTCGAGTCTCTCTGTCTGCAGAAGTGTTGTGAGTGTCATAGAATATATAAGTGGCAGGAAGCCATATTTATCCTACGTCAAAGTATAGTCAAGAAACTGAATTAAGTGACTCACCTGGCACTGCTGTGTTTGAAATAATTTATGACACTTGCTCAGTTGGAGGAGAGGATGTGACTGCTCTTTGTCTTCATTCTGGCATGAATTGTGACATGAGAGATTAAGTAAACACTGACTCCGGCTGGCCTGAAAGTTGACTGAATTCAGAACTTGAGCCTGAATTATTACTCTATCCTATTACTCCAGATAATTTTAATTTTACTTTATTTCTCCCTAAACGAAATGGACTTTGCTCGTAATGAGTCTCTGGGATCTGTTTTAACTTCAGTGAATTTTCTAAAGAAAAACAACTGCAAGTTGCCATTCTACATAACTCAGTAGCTTTGTTTCAAGTGGACTTTGCCCATTGAATTGTGTGTTCCACATCAACCTCCAGCACCGCATTTTCCTTGATGCCTTATTCTTTGGCTAAAACTCAGTTTCAGATGACTTGTAATAAACTCTCAGCTGAATCATGCTGAGATGGAACTGTTATTGATTGATTTAAAGCAACAAAGTAGAAGGGTACATTCCCCCAAACTTACATCTTGAAAGGGTCAGATATTTGGGAGTTGACTTTGTTAGTAATATTAGGGTCATTTTGGAGCTCAAAGTTTTATATAACCAGCATTCTTCTCTCCTGTAACTTGATCTTATCTGATGGGGTGACTATCAGTGAAGATATTTTATTATACAGATATAGAATCCTACAGATAATAAATATTTCTTCTCTAAAATGACTCCTGATTTTGAATAAAATATATTAAACATTTGTAATTGAGTAGCTTTTATATATTTCAACTAAGTTTGGGTAAGAATTGTGCTTCTGACCCCTATGAGTGCCCATGGGTGAATGGTGACTCATCTGTAGGTGACATCTCTGGCCTATTAAAATATCATATTGCTCTTTATGGCATTACTTATTACCTGGGGTAAAACATGAGTGACAAAGTCAATTGAAAGCAAAGATACTTACTTCTGCTCTAAATAAATAGAAGTATATACATGAATGAAGGCAAACTTGGAGAATGCTTAGAGTGGATGAATAAGGAGATATTTAACACAGTGGAGTCTGAGACATTTCCTACCTGAAGTAGGTCTCCCATCATTTTGTTCTGTTGGCTTCCCCTGGAGTTACAATTGTTTCTTGGTCCCTAAAATTCTTTCTTTAGCACTGTTGCCAAGACTTCTATCTGTAATTAGGGTTTAAGACTTCGATTCAAATATATAGTGAACTGTTGAGTAAGAATCATTTGTTCATTCAGATGCTAAGTAGAGTAACTTCTCATTAGGTTCTAGAAACCTAAATGGAACTTGGACAATTGCTGACCTAATTCAACCATTTCATCAGTTGGTAAAACTGGTGATTGAGTTAAATCGATTCTGCCAATTGGATTGACTGAATCTAACTGATAGAATGTATACTGTGGCAAATGTGTTATTTATCCATCTGCTTAATGTCTATGGAGATTCTCAGTCATCCAGATCATGGTTGTCACAAAGGTGCATTTTTTAAAAAAGCAACTCTTTTTCCTTGAAGATGTTTTACTTGTCATCCAGGAAGCTTCTTCCATCCAGAACAGTTTCCTTTTGAAAAAGCATATTTGGAACACTATCCACTTGTTTCTATATCGCCAAACTATGCAATCTGTAGGTTAAAAGACTGTAAATCCTTCTTCATTTATTTTACCTCTTCAATTCTGCCCCATAAACACCAACCATAGTTTCCCTTAACATATGATCATATTATATGAGGGATTATGCATGCTGTAAAAGAGTATTGAGAATATTGAAATGTGTTTTTATTATTATACTCGCATAAGTATAAGGCAGCTTGGGCTTCCTTCACTGTGAATTTAATTACTCTATAATGTTATTTACTTGTACAGTATTTAGTAATACCATATAGAATTATCAATACTCTTTAATACTTTTCCTCTCTCCACTCCATTCTGTCTTTTAGAAAAAAAACAAACTAAATTCTTCATCTGACTCTCCTATATAGCTACTTATTTTTTTAAGAGTGATGCTCTTTTAAAAAAAACTAACTTTACTCTCTATGGAACGCTTCTTTCCTGAGAAAAAAACTGAAGAGCTGTACCTTTTCAAGGAAGAGCAACTTACTCAGAGGCCAAGTTAAAGCCAAAGAAAAATCAGAATCAGATCTTCTAAAGATGTTCTACTTCCTGAGGCCAACTGAGTGTGGTGATTATTCTGTTCAGAAGCTACCCTGGAAATATACCTTCAAAATCTTTTTTCCTAATTGGTCCCAATATATTTTCCATTTATTTTACAAGCTCTCCTTTTTTAACTCCTATTTTTGCTGACCACCAGAAAATTTTGCTCTAGCTGACCTATGTTAGTTTCAGGATAAACAACAGATTGTATTAATCATCATACTGTCCTTTTTATTTACTATCAAATAAATGTGTCAAATCCTGACTTGGCCTGGGTTCATGGTGCACTTCTTAGGGAGTATTAAACTTTTCCCAAGCTAGTTCACTTTTGAAAGCTACCAAGTGAGACTTTTAAAAGTACAATTTTCATCAGTTAAGATGTTTTCCTCCTTTTAAAAAAATGTCTGGGTGATAATAGAAGAATTTTGGCAGTGAAGTGACTGCAGGATGTGAAATATTTAACTCTCCAAGTTACATATGATAATCCACATGAAAGTAAGCGATCAGTCACTTGCTATTAGTTAAATCATTGACCTAGCATTTATCAATATTGATCAGTGTGCTGGCCAATGAAAGCCAAATGAATGTTTTTAAATAAGCTATCAAAGCATGACCTTTATTGGATCTTCCTGTGTAATGTTTGTTGGGCCAGTTTTAATTGTAAGCTAGTAAGCTCCAAACAGTTTCCTTAGCTTCATAGCAATTTAAAAAATAGCTTTATTGGTGGTTGATGGCTGTCAGGAGTAGGCCTCAGTCGCAAAGTATATTAACCTCAGTTAGAAATAGGTTTTTCACCTCTACCAATTAATTGTTATAAATCTTAATATACCACACTACGGAACACTATGATTTATTGTGGCAGTAATTTAAATTGGCTCAAATAGGGGGTCAGTTTCATCCATAACTAACCTTGGAGACACAGCAATATAGGGTCATTTTAGAGAACTTCGTTGAGGTAATTCCCTGTTAGGAGAATGAGCACATACAGGGAGACGTAGTGAGAGTAGTGAAGAATAACACACACACAGCACACAGATACACTGTACAGTAAATGTAGGTTTTTACTTCCCATAAACGTTTAAGCAAAGTCCAAGATAAGCAGTCCAAGTCATTCACAGGTAAAGTTCAGGGACAATCCAAATATCAAAGTCCAATATCAAAAAACAGTTCAGTAACAGACTTACATCAACAATCAGTAACAGTCATTAGGAGGAATGGCAACTCTCTCCAACAGAAAGAATAAAGACTCACTCACACTTTTCAAAACAACCCAGGTTTCTGGCTCCGTCTTATGGCCATTTGCGGAACCACACCCAATTACAGTTTTAGCATTCTCTTAAAGACATAGTATTAAAATGTCTATCCTGCTTTATATATTTCCAACCCAAATAACTGTTAGGTGACTTACATTCCTAACAAACTTGATCAACAAGAACCCCCTCCCACACACAATGTGATTTCCTCCTGACTTGAGACAAGAGGAAAGTATGTTGTTTGAAAAACCTACCATAGGAGATGACCAGGCGGAATCCAAGAGAGGGGTCAAACACATAATTAGTTGTGAGCCCCTTTGCACCCACAAGAGATCTAAGTCCAGCCCACCTTGAATGCCTTTGACTCTTATCTACCTCCATTTTGTTTGGACTATTAACAGTTCAGATTTTTATAGAGAGCTTAAGCTTGCAATAAATCTTTATACCCATTTGAATTGCCTGGACCTCCTGATTTCCCTGGTGCTTAACATCTACTTTGGAGCTCGTGGTAGTTCTTGCTCTGCTTCCAAAAAAACAAGGCCAACAGAAGATCTGCTCCTGCTATCAAAAGATGAGAAGCAGAGAACAGAAATCTTTCATTTCTGCACTGCTGGACTTAGTCTCCAGCCTGCCAAAGACTTTCCCTGCTTCTCTCATCTGTTACTTCTTCACTTCCTGAAGACTATTGCTACCAATTGCAACATTCTTCCACTATAAAGAATGGACTTCACAAGAGTGATGGCTAGCATGGTTGCTGTGGTTGAGACCATTGGGAGGGTCTCTGCATCAAGCACAAAGGAAATGCAAGAAGAAGCAGACAGGAGAAGAGCAGAAAAGATAAAGGTGTTGTATTCCATGAAGATGAGAGAGAGCCAGGTAAACAGGAGAAAAATGAAGCAGGATTAACCTGTCAGGATATCTGTTGGGAGGTGGTAGCAGGCTTGGTGGTAAGAATAGAAACCTAGCATTCAAAAATTTAAAAAAAACTATTTTTAAAATAATTTTTACTCAACATTTATGCAATTAAAAACAAACATGCATACATACATACATACATATATATACATACATACATTTTACAGCAAGCTTTGAGCGATAGTTACACTTATGCTTTTCTATTATTGACATGTTCTACCTCCAGGACATTGGGCTTCCATTGTTGAGAGCCACAATGGGACTTTGGGATAATGGTTCCTTTTTATTTTTTTCCAGGTATAAACAGAACATTTCTCATCCAATGCCTTTGAAAATATGAGTGTTGTTTACTCTTCCCGTTCCAAGTGAAAAGTTTAAAAAAAATTTTGGTGGCCAGAGTCATTCAAAGGAGAAATGGTCATGGGGGCAGCACCTTGTGGCAAAATGGGGAGTAAAGTAGTTTTGCAGAATGCCAACTACCAATTTCCTCCATGTCATAAGTAAGAGCAACATGCAGAAGGTTTTGTTCTAGTTTCCAATAGCCATCTGTTTCCTATCAATTACCATGACCTAGTTTTAGTTCCACAGGGTGAGGTTGATTAATAAAAAGAAAAATACAAAAGAAGCAGTCTATGGCAGGAACCGGATATTCCTGGGTAGTGTCCTGGAATTAAGTCTAGCTGATCTGATGAACTGGCAGAACCAACATAGTTTATAACTGGTCACAACCACTTTATATCTGCTGTCATTTAAAAAATGTTTGTGCAGTATGCAAGCATAAAGAAGCAGAATGTAGCATTTCCAGAAGACTTAACCTTGCCATAACCATAATAATATGTCTGCCCAAACCAGGGGTCCTCAAACTTGGCAACTTTCAGACTTGTGAACTTCAACTCTCAGAATTCCCCAGCCAGCTAGCTGGGGAATTCTGGGAATTGAAGTCCACAAGTCTGAAAGTTGCCAAGTTTGGAGACCTCTGGTTCAAACCAACAAGTTTTCAGAAGGTGGTAGATTTCTTCTAAGAATATACTTCTTACATAGTAATTAAAAAGTACATTCACCATTAGTTCAACCCAACTTCTCTAGATGTCCAATAGTTTATGGAGTCTATGGGCTATAATTTTCTTCATCTTTCTATCTCTGTCTTTAAAAAGATAAAGATGTTGCCTCAAGATTATCCTCTAAAACAGGATTTTGCAAGGAATCCCAAGGTTCCTCAAGAACTTGATGGGGTTCTATGCCAGGCTAAGAATGAGAAAAAGTTATACATTTACAGTTTTGCTTCTTGACCAAGTGTTTCAAGACTTTTTTTAAAAAAACAAAAAACCTAACATTTCAGAATTTTGAAAAACCCTGTTCTGAAGGATCTACTATTCCTGCATTTGCATTCCATCCTGCCAAAAATAGAAGTAACTGCATATTTAGATGCTTCTCCACTGTAGCCTATGATCAGTTTAAAGCTTTAGTTATTTCAGAAAGAATCTTGTTCCTTTTTAATCTTTAATTCCAAATACAAATGGGACCTTCCTAATTTGTATACTACAACAAGAGTGTTACAGAGTTCCACACCTAGAAAATCCTTTATGCTCTACTAAATGTTCATTACTTGTATTCAAGGCTGAAATTAGTGTGAAAAAAATTCTTCCTAGCACACTCCTGTACTTCTTGTAAACATGAAAAGTAAAATAAGGTAAGATGATGCAAAAATGGTTGGATTGATGGATGAATGATAGATGGATGGATAGGTAGATAACAGATATCTTAACTAAGATGAATCAATTAAGGATGAATTTAATTGATTCTCTTGCATTAAATATATTGAATCCAGTTTAGTTTTATATTCATGCATATAAATCTCAAATATATATTATGTTGTCACAAAGTTGTTTTACTTGAGAAGATATATTGATGCAATTAGTAGCATTCAACTTATTTTATTGCTATCTCTTTGATTTAGGTTGCAACCAGTGCAAAAATCATAATTTCAAAGTGAAGTATATAATTGTTTCCATTGCCCATTGGAATTTATCAGGGGCTTGGGGTCTAATTAGGATAAAGTAATTTATTTTGAATCTCTGTTGTTTAATTGAGCTAATATTGTCTGCAGCTCATTGAATAGCTGGAAAGCGAGCTGAGCTACTGTGAATGGAAGAAAGAAATCTGAAGGGCGATCTATCCTCCAGGCATTATTTTGCTATCCAGAAAAATGAAAGTTTTGTGTTAACAGACCTTTCCCTTTTTTATTTTTATTTCCTTTCTTCTTTTTTCTCTTATTGTTCTCTCCTGGGTTAAATTCCGTTCTCTTTGGTCTGCCAGAATTCTTACTCCTCATACTGTTCCAACATAATAATTGTACCTGCCCTATCAATAGCATAAAACCACCATGGAGTTCATGGAAAAGTCCACTTTTTGTCTTAGCTTCATTGCTAATAGGAGTCCAACGCTGATAGCTTCATAGCAACAGTAAAGAGATGTCTGGAGTGTATATTCAACTCAGCAGGATTAAACAATGGTGCAAGACCGGTGACTGGCCAGCCAGCCAGCTGGCTTTTTATGTTGCTATCTAGAAAAATGGCTTAGATTCCAGCTGCATGATGTTGGAATTGTTGAATTTACACATTACATGCTGTTAAAGTCCCCATACCTTTTGAAAGGGGGGGACCATGCATAATGCTTTCATTCATTTCAGAGGAGAAACACAACCACTACCCGCTGTGAGTTCCACAGGAGCATAGAAAGGGCTTCCTTTCTATGGAGGAGGGATGAGTGTTATGCTTAAATTAATCTATGACCATGAGCAAAGATCCATCATTTTCACAATACTACTCCAATAAACAACAAAACTACTCCAATAAACAGAGCATTTGAATGGTCTCCAGCTACTGAGCTGGATACAAAGACAATTAAGAGTTTCCCAAATAATCCCTTCTTTCAGCATGGAGCTACTTTTATCACATGTGTCTTATTGTGAGTATCGAACAAGGATTATGTAGACCCAAGTAAAACATTCTTCCTGACCCATTCCTCTCCATGTTTTTGACTGAGCAGTATCTTTTAGCCTAAATTTCTTTATAGAATTGCAGTAAGGGTAAGGAGCCATCAATGCATTTTTAGGATTTTTGGCAAAGTGTGGAAAATAAAATACGTTCAAGGATTTGTTTGGTTGTATTTGTAAAGGAGAAAGAAAGAGTTGGTATCAATTTTTTCCAACTAATAAATTTTATTGAATAATATAAGCTTTTTTGAGCTGTAACACAGACTAACACAGCTCTTCTACAATCTACTAAGGGAGAAAATATATGTGTCTACTGGTATTACAGTAAAGATATGCAGTGGACATTTACAAAGAGACCTTCTACATGCTCTGTCAGAGAGCCTTTAAGTGGTACAGAATAATGAAGAATTGTAAAACATCTAACAGGCCTCTTTCAGAATCAGTTTCACTGCTATTCTTTTTAATCACAACATGTAGTTGATCATATGAAAACCCAGGAGGAATTCTAGCATTTAATAACTTCTTACCTTAGCTGTTTTCAGAATCATATATATATGATATATATATACATATATATACATATACATACATATATACATATACATATACATATACATATACATATATATATATATATATATATATATATATATTCTCCTTCAGAATAAATGTTAGTATTGGTACTGCTGGGCCATACTACATCCATGTTGTTGCATTACACAAATGTCATGTGGCATTGCTGGAAGATGAGTTTTCCAGTGACACTTTCATGAATGTGGCAATATTAAACTGGGTCTAGGATGCAAGTCTCTAATAGGGGGGTTAAATTTTTCAGCAAACATTATTAACTCAATTAATCAGAAAAGAAAGAAATTAAATTACTAATTACTAATTATCCAAAAATAGTTAAACTCAAACAGGCAACACAAAATGAACAATTGGGTAATTTGCCCTAGAAATTAAGATTTTTTAAGCCAACAACATTTTAAATCAAAGTGATGGTATGAAAATAAGTGTAATGTTACTAATTGCACCAATTCATCATCTCAAGTCAAGTATGTAAATCCATAGCGACCTTTTGCATTTTGACTAATGAACACAAAGAGAACAAAAGGCTCTTCAACATACTAACCTCCCTAATAAAGAGATAAAGGCTAGACCAGAAGCGTATACTTACCCCTGTCTCTTCACAGCCTTTAAACAATGGTACCAGAGAAGCATTAACAAAAAAATCCTTATCAGAACTGACAAAAACTTGTCAATTCAAAAGAATATCCTGTTAGTATGTCCCCCCACATCTCTTCATCTTGCTTTTTTTGTGATGAATTAAATTAAAATTTTAATTTGCAGTACACTTTATGTGCCAAGATTCTGCCTGATTATTATTTCTTATTATAAATGCACATTCACTCTTTACCACCGTTCATTAGCCTTTTCTCTCAAACACTCAGGAAGAAGGTTAACCACTTCAATAATCTAGTAATCAGCTTTTCCTTACACTGATTTTAATTTGGGGCCTGTGTGTATATTAGTGCATGTGAGTATGCATGTGAGTGAACTGTACATAAAATAGTCATCTTCTTTGTGTAATTTGTAAACTGCATATTGCATTATGAGGTTAGAGTGATTTTATATCATTAATCAAGGAGGTGATGTCATAGAGAATTAAGCAATAACTATAGACAGTTAACCCTAGTAGGTTCAGATGCCATGTTTTCAAACTTAGGAGGTTGTTATAATCAACAGTGTGTCACATTAAAACTTTCCAAGTTAACAGCAAGAAAAACACGTTGAAATAAATTGGCTTGGATCCTAAAGTTTGCTCCAGGAACAGAAGGAGAATTCTGTTCACAAAGCAAAATCTTAGGACTCAAGCCATTAGTGAAAAAACAAGGTTTCTATCCAAGCAATGGACTCATTCCAGATTGACTTTACAGTAGGACTTAGAAAATCTAAGTCACAGCTAACAAAGTTGGCATTTAACTCAGTACCTTTTAAGATGGATATGTTAAAATGAATAATGAGTATGTTAATATGAATGGTTAATGTTTTACATCATTGAGAATTTTCTTCTACCTCAGAGGTATAAAACCTGAGACCTCAAGGCTTCAAAAAAATAATAACTTGAGTGCACCCCATAAACATCTTCAGAAATTATTAGTATGTTCTAATGTTTATGTTTCAGAGGAGGAAAATTATTAAATACATAACTGTGATGACATTCATTCAATTCAAGATTAATTAAATTTCCAGGTAGAAGAATTGAAATCAAATTTAATGTTGTCCTGCCTCACCCACTATTTTTGTAACACTTCCCCCAGCAAAGACCAAATGTTGCCTCTACCAAATTAATTGGAAGAGATGTAGAAAAAGCATAGGGTAGGCAAATAGCCAAAAAGTATGTAAAATATTCACAGTAAATTGAAGGGCAATTCCAGAGATGGTATTCAGCAGATTCTGACCAGTTCTGGAGAACCATAGTGGAAATTTTTAGTAGTTCGGAGAACCTGCAAATACCACCTCTGACTGGAGATTTTACAGTATCCTTCCCCTGCCATGCCCACCAAGCCATGGGCATTAATAAAAATATTTGAATCCCACCACTGGACAATTCAATAATTTCTGAAAAAATCTACAAAGGCCAAATCCAAAATCCTTTTCTTCAACTTTTCATTTAACCAATCAAATGTTCTACTAAGCAAAAATCTCATTAGTTAACATTAATAGGGATAAAATATCAATGTGAACATTTCTACTCAGTTGCAAATACACTTTTCTAATGTAGGCATTTTCTTCGTTGTTTAAATGTTGCATCATGCTTTTCTGTATTGCACTTGTCTTGATATATATGTTTTTATATTTAGGAAGTGGTGATCTTAAGAAAGCCATCATTGTCTAATCTCAAAGAGGCAAGCAAGTTTAATCCTAGTTAGTGCTTACCCCCAGAAAAATAAGGGAAGAGAGGGAGGGAGGGAGGGAGGGAGGGAGGAAGGAAGGAAAGAAAGAAGGAAGGATTTTATAATGGCAAATCACTTTCATGGTGCTGCCAGGAACATTCAATGAAATCACCAGAAATCACATTTAACTTGAAGAAAGACTAAGCAGCTATCTTGGATAGCTTGTGAAAGAAATTTGTGTCAAAGCTGTGCTTCTTCCCTTCAAAGTTGCATTATGAACCAAGCTCTTCTGCTCCACTTTTGACACTGAAGTGAATTGGACTTTGTTGCTTGAGTCCATCTCATTTCTGATACTCCCTATTCCAAAAGCTAAAATAGGTTTTGTGCAAGTGTAACCCAAGTGCATAAGCTTTGTCCAGCTATTACTGCTCAAAGCATTAAAGTGAATGAAGTATGTTCTCTAGAAAGATCACACTGCCACTTCCCCTTGGGAGGAAGAAAATTGCATCACCTCCATGACACAAAGCATCCCATAACACAAGTATAATGTTAATGAAAGCTTTAAAAATAGAGTTAAAATTAATACAAACTAAAATAGAATAAGAGGAGGAAAAGGTAAAGGAAGAAATGAAAGAGAATGATAAAAGGCAAAAAATCCTTCTGATCTTTTTTTCCACAATTATAAATGCAAGTATAGATTTACCTCTTTCTCTAAAATTAAAGCCTGACTCTATTCTTTCTATAATTTATCCTATCTAATCATAAGTTCTTTTGTTTATGTTTTGCATAAAAAGTCCCTAAGGGATTTACAGAGGCAATACATATAGACACTGTTTTTTCTCTAATCAAACAAGTCTATTTGGCCATCTCAACAACTTCTATTATCTTCATCATTCCTCCACTGTGAGTATTTCCAAATCTTTTTATCCTTGTACATACAATAATCTGACCCAAAACACTTTTGTATGAGATGCTCAGCAACCTACTTACTAGGTTATGTTAGAGGGGTACATCTTGAGATTCTAACCTGATGTTATGTTTTTCTGAGCTATATAGCCCAAGTTATTACTAGACTAAACTTGTGACCTATTGGTCAATTGTTTCAGAGTTTTTTCCTTACCTAAATAGAGAAACAGAATGACCATGAATGGGCAAAAAAAGTACTGGAAGTAGAAAGGAGTGGAAAGCTGGCAGAAAGCATTGGAAATCTTTCCTTCCCTCCTTCTTTCCTTCCTTCCTCCCTTCCTCCTTCAAGTTCCTGAAGAAACATGAGAAATAAATATGTGTGTGTGTTTGTGTGCCAGAAAAAACGTAAAGTAATAAAAAAAAATATCCAGACTTTTCTTGACGAAGTTTAAAATTATTTCTTCTTTAAGAGAAGAAGAAATGACAAATCAGATCCTTGCTTTTGGGTGGGAGAGAGAGAAAGGAATTGTGAGGTAGAATCGGGATTCTTTAGGAAGCTCTTTGAGCAGGAGCCAGAGCCTTCCCTGATTGGCTGATTCCATTTGAGAGCTAAATATAAAAGGAGCTGTCAAATGGAATCAGCTGTTCTCTGTCAGCAGGCTGCCTTGTTAGCTTGTGGCAAGCTGCGGCTGTTTTACTTTGTAACAATAAAGCCTGTTAGCCTTTACTTTTGCCTCTGCCTCTTATTCCCACGCTCCAGTTACAAAAACCATCATGTGACTGCAACAGCCATAACTTTCCCAAATTTCATTCCTTCATGTGTGGTGGGTCCCAGATACTGGATGCATTCTGTCTGTTATCCCATTTGAGGTAATTTATTTCAAAAATGGTTGTCCTATGATGCACTGTTTTGGCCAGTTAATGGAAGTAACACCAAAAGTTTTAGTCACATGTAGATTGTGATTTTCAATGAGATAAGAAGGAAACATTATTACACAGTTGAGTAGAGAGTGATTGTACTAGCTATATTTAACTTTAAATACAATTTAAATCTAAGTGACAGCAAATCCAACTTGTTTTCCTACCATTATTATTCTTAGCACAGAAAAAGTTTATGAATTCCTACTGCAAAGCCACTTTAGTGTTGCTGGCATAGAAACCAGGAGGTTGTGAGTGCTAGCCCCACCTTAGGCATGAAAGAGGCTGGGTGACCTTGTGTCACTGTCTCACAGAGTTGTGAGGAAAAAGAAGAAGAGTATAGGAGTATTATGTATGTTCACCATCTTGAGTTATTTATAAAGTAATAAAGGGAGATAAAAAAAATCTTATCAATAAGATGTTCATCCAATATTATTTTGATTTATTTAAACTATTGGAGAGATGGGAATACCTCACAATTTGGGAAGGGGTGTTTGCCAGAGCACTAAATGAGCCAATTTCAACCTCCTATCCACATATATTTATTGGCAGGGGGATGGTTTTAATTGCAGACATTGGCAGGAACTGAAATCTCTTTAGAAATATCCATCAATCGAATTATAGGAGAAAGGCAGGCACCACTCCTTAATTTAATCAATTGCAGAGATGCGTGGATAATGGTAATTATGATTCTTGAGCATGCCAGTGCTATCAGCTTCTTCCCAGCTGGTCTGTCTTCCCTGGAACAAAACAGAAACTTTTAAGCCAGAATGTTTGGATAACATCCAAATGAAAACACGAAACATAATAACATGAGAACGCTGATTCAGTACATCTGAACTTTAGATTTTTCTACAGCATAGTTTCCATGCTGTTACCATGAAAGACTTGGGATACTGCTATGGAAATAATTACCATGATTTAAAGTAAGTCATTTAGATCTCTCTGTGCTTCCTGTGTGATGTAGCAGCCAACATACCACACAGAGGAAATTTCCCCCAACATCCCCTGTTGGGAGAAATCAAACATTTCAAATTTAACATGAATATAACGTGCTTTTTAAAATTCATAAAATGTATTTGTTTAGTATAGGTAATTTCATACTGCTTCCTTCAAATGAATCTCAACAACTTACAAAAGCTATATAAAGAGCAACATGCATATATGATCTAGAATCATACTTTACTGACTCCTTAAATCCTTGATACTTGCCTAATCAACCAGATTTTAAGAATCTTTCCAAAATGTATCAGTGAGGATGCTGATCTTATTTCCCAAAGTAATTGATTTTCCAGGAGGGGAACTCCTGCAGGGACCTACTCTTCTCTTGCAATGCCTCATGAGGAGTAGTAACTTTTAATATTACACTTTGGGCAGATAAGATTCTACTAGAGGAAGTAATTTCAACTGATACCTGGGTCCCAAGCCATGTGGGACTTATAAATTATAACCAGCCACTTATACCGCATGGAGAACCAGTTGCTCCTATAGCAGGAGTCTTCAATTACCAGGCCATGGCCCATTTGAAACCAGACAGCGTAAACAGTGGACAAGTGTGCATACATACTCAACTCCACTTGAACAAGCAACAGGTGCTTGGACTTGCGTGCAAAGATCTGCTTGCACAAATGGAGCTGTGTGTGCATGGACACCTGCCACTCACATGGAACCATCCCTTCTCCCCCATGCTGCCAAACTGAAAAATGTTGGAGACTGCTGTCCTATAGAATTGTGACATTATAGACACATTCCCATTATTGAACAGTGTCTAAGTGAACTTCACGGAAAACTCCATCTCATCTGGAATGATATGTCCCATACTGGTAAATATTGTGGTGAACAACCTTTTGAGATAGTATATCAACGCTAAAAATGAATCTCTACAAAATCAGTTTAACTATAGCTCCATAATACTGCAGTATTCTTTTTCAGCTTCCCATTCCTTATCATTGCATGGCATTGCAATACACTATTGCTAACAGCAAATTGCGATGGTTATTGCATCTCTATGTTCATCTCTTCTGTGGAAAGTAACTGTGATAGCATTCAAAGAAGACGTAAAAATATTATTATTAATAATAATAATATTAACAATCAATAGTTCATACCAGCGGCCGGCTGTGGCTTTAAGAGGATATTGCTGATGCTACCTGAGCTAAATGGGAACAGCAAGCTCATGGCAACATGTGAGATCAATCACAATGAATTTGTGTAAGCTTATTTATTGATAGGAATAGCATCTTTTTCACCCTTCCATTCATCCAGGTCAGCAGTGAGATACAGAGCTGCCCAGAGAAAGGATAAAATAGAAAAGTGCCGATGTCCCTTTCCTTTAAGGTCATGGAGCTCCTGCCGAGTGTGCCAGATTCCTTCTGCGAATCCTGACTCAAAGACATTGTTCTACCCAGCAGGGGTCTGTAAACTCAGCACTAACCTGAAGGAACAGGCTAGGCACATTATAGCAATAACCAGTGCAGTTAAAGCAACAACTTTTCCAAGAAGTCTCGGGAAGTGTGTTTTCTTCTGAAACTGTTGAAGGGATGGAGCTGGCATTGGAGGTGGTTTAAAAGCAGATTTTGTTATAAACCTACAAAAGGGCAGTTACAACTTCTCTGCACAGAGATTCATTCTTTTGAAACTCTGGATTAAGGATTCCTGGTTTTTTCCCATTGCCCAAATTAATGGCATGGCATGCCATGGCATGGCATAGCATAGCATAGCATAGCATAGCATAGCATAGCATAGCATAGCATAGCATAGCATAGCATAGCATAGAATGGAATGCTCAAGCAGGAGTTCCTATAGCATTTCAGACAAGTCCAATCTCTTCTTAAAGACCTCCAATGATGAAGCACCCACAACTTCTGAAGGCAAGCTGTTCCACTACTTAATTGTCCTCATTGTTAGGAAGTTTCTCCTTATTTCTCCAGGTAACAATAGCAATAGCACTTAGACTTATATACTACTTCATAGTGCTTTACAGCCCTCTCTAAGCATTTTACAGAGTCGGCATATTTCCCCCAACAATTTGGGTCCTCATTTTACTGACCTTGGAAGGATTAAAGGCTGAGTCAATCTTGAGCTGGTCAGGATCAAACTCCTGGCTGTGGGAATGCAGATTTAGCCTGCAAGACTGCATTCTAACCACTGTCGCAACATAATCAAATTTGAACCAACATGATAGTGTTAGTTTTTATGTCTGAGTAGTAAAGTCATTTTATTGTAGTCAGCCTTTGGCATATTTGCTGAAGAATTTGCCCTCTGCTGAACTAATGCAACCACAGGAGTATCCTGTGATGGGCATTTGGCAGTTGGTTTACTCTGAAAGGATGATTGGTCAGTGCAAATTGAAATCAGAACATTGTGTAGAATTTCCATGATCTAAATCAATCAAACACATCATCTGTTTGGTTATGAGCTGCCTCATTTCCTCCATTACAGTCCTATTTTATTAATATTACAAGTTTTCCAGATTGGAAAAATAACCTTGTTTTTTGTTGGATTCTATTTTGGTTGTGGGTGAGAGAAATTATAGCAATCTCTTAATGGGAACAAGCTTCAAACAAATGCAAGCTGCGTCATTCATATATATATGCATCATTCACATATGCATCATATATATGTACATGTATGCATCATTCATACATACATACATACATACATACATACATACATGTATGAATGATATGTGTATTGGATTTTTGAATTTAAAAAGAAATCTAAGGAGGAAAAAGAGTGTATGCTATTGCTTTGCATAGAAAAACATCATGATTCAGGCCTTTGGTGGACTATTTTATATCAACATTTGACCTGATAATTTTATGTTAGTCCTCAACTTAGTACTGCAGTTGGGAGCTGAATTTCCATTGCTAAGCAAGGCAAGTGAGTCGATTTTACAACCTTTTTTTGCCACAATTAAGTGAATCATTGCATGTGCCCAGTGAATCATACAGCTGTTAAGCGAGTTGGACTAACCCCATTGACTTTGCTTGTCAGAAGCTGGCTGGGATGGTTGCAAATGACCAATAACATGAGCCCACCCACCCCAGACGCTGCAACTGTTATAAAATCATGCCAGTTGCCAAACCCCCTAATTTTGATCATGTGACCATGG
This sequence comes from Pseudonaja textilis, assembly GCF_049901715.1. Taxonomy (NCBI): domain Eukaryota; kingdom Metazoa; phylum Chordata; class Lepidosauria; order Squamata; family Elapidae; genus Pseudonaja; species Pseudonaja textilis. Next base: position 73,223,299 of record NC_141992.1, read on the forward strand.
GGATACTGAAACAGTCATGAATGCGAGGACCAGTTGTAAGTCACTTTTTTCAGTGCTGCTGTAATTCGAATTGTCACTAAATAAAGGGCTGTTAAGTCAAGGTTTGCCTGTACTAAGAAATACCACAGCAGTGTTTTCTTTTCTTTTTTAAAAAAAATCTTTTTATTTATAAAGGGAAGGGGACAGATGCATGAAATGTGGGATGAAGCAGGATTAGCAATCAGGAACTGCTTGGCCTCTCTGGACGAAAAAAAAATCAACCTACATCTATCCACACTGAGCAATTACCACAAGGAGTTTTGGTTTGTTATTCAGCCCAGTGGACACATTTTCAATTTTCCTCATGATTAGTAGCCCATCAATTATTTTACTGAAAACCACGTGTATCCCATTGAGCCAATCACACTTGGAACATGTGATGAAGAACTGGTAGCTGTTGGTGCTGGGACCACTGTTGACCATGGAGAGCAAGCCGGGCACTGAGTATTTCAGTTTGAAGTTCTCATCGGCAAAGTTTCCTCAATAGATGCTGGCCACACCAGTTCCATCTCCATTTACAAAATCATCTCCTTGGATCATGAAATCGTTCATAATCCTGTGAAAAGTGCTGCCTTTGTAACCAATGGGAACACCATCTTTCTTTGAATTCACCAATTCAAATTTGCCTGAAGTTCTCGGTTCTCTTGGGCACCAGGTCAGCGAAGAGCTCCAACTTCATGTGGCCCAACTCCTGCCTGCCGTTGGTGACATCGAAGAAGACCACGGAGTTTTTAGGGTTAGAAGCCAGCACCACCATGGCGACTGCCTCTCACCACAGCAGTGTTTTTGTGGTATTATTTTTACACTAGTTCTCAAGCTATAGAGTCCCATCCCATTTGCCTCCTATATTAACATTAGACTTAATCGGGATTTTATTTCAACTCACGAGAAGTCTATTCCATATATCCACCTGGACAATCACTTTCAGCTTGTTCTCCCTGACGTCCTGTTGAACACAAAGGTCTGAAGAACAGCCATCTTCATTTCCAGATCATAGCAGAAAACATTTTCTTTCCCTGAATTTATTTCTGACCTGCAATGCAGGCTGATTGTGCTATCTTCAAAATGACCAAGAGCATATCTGTCATTTCAGAACCTCTCATCCAACTTTCAGAGTAAATCACATGATTTCTGTATCCAACTGTTAGTTTGGCTGATTCTTGCACTGGAAACAAAGTGACACAGTGACTTCACTTAAGCCAGGCCAAAATACACACACACACACACACACACACACACACAGAGAGAGAGAGAGAGAGAGAGAGAGCGCCTTGGGAAGTGCATAGTTGTTGCTTACTACCATTTCTCCTAGAAGCTGGTTACAAGAAATGGTCAGGAATAAGGGATGTAGAAATCCACTACAAATAAGGAGTCCCAATGGAAAGATAACTCATCTGGCAATGTTCTGTCACTCAATGTAGAGCACGTATTTCTCTACTGAGAAAAAAAAAACCAGGTGGAGTGACAGTCCCAAATGAGATGTATTTGTGGTCTAACTTAGACCCCTAAATTCCATAATGTTGTTAGTGAAAGTGAACGCATTGGCAGCAAAGGATGGCTGTAGGTTAAATTTTAGACCAACAGGGCATACAACAAGAAAATCCAGCTACATATGCCTCTCAAGTTCATATGCGGTGCTCAAACTTTCCTGGAGCTTGTAGTTTTTAATGGAACAGAATTGAAAAATATTGTGTAGATTGGGGTTAATATAATTTACATTAGAAAAATGTTTTGCCTGCTTCTGTTCATTTCTTTGCATTTCCCCTTTCATCTTTTGCATGGGTATATTGTAGCATGCAGTCCCTAGTATGCTATTGATAAGCTAAGTTACTGATCCAACCTACAAAACACCAAAACACAGAAAGAGAGACAAACCTCCACCTCTTTCCTTCCAATGAATGATTGTCCATATTTCCAGATATCAGGTCTAGTAGCTTTAGCTGAGTAGGGCCTGGGCACAAAACTTGGGTCTTCAGGCAACAGTTTAGAATAAAGAAGAATCAGGGAAACCTCACCTTGTGTTTTTGTGTCTGAATTACATTACTTCTGATGATCGTGAACTATACTCCAAAATGCAAAGCATGTAGCACCTATGGGGTTCTCTTTAAAGAACTGTATTCATGAAGCTCCTTCAAAGATAATAAAACAAGTTGAAATTCTCTGCTTCTGTGTTCTTCCTTCATTCTCTTCCACTGAGCCAGCTGCAAAGGTGAGAAACCTGTCACCTCCCCTGCAGGCAACCTGCAAAGTGGATGATCAGAAAGAGGCAGAAATAGCCAACATGCTTTCAAATGGATTAGCAGTTCAACTCTGGTAGGTTTCAGAGGGAGTCCTTTCCCCCTTCCTCCTGTCTCTTTCCTCTTTCCTTCAGCAATACACAGACTTTCATGCATTGCAGGATTAGCTTTAAATGCATAAAGTTAAACCTCCAAGGATTTAAAAAAAAACCATTGTCTTGCTTCTCTTTCATCCCTTCATCTCTGACTATTAATTTAAATGAGAGTCTGGAGAGATTGAACTGGAAGGGAGAAACTTTCAGCTGACAATCTTTGGTTAAATTCCCCCAAGAGAAGGTTATCTAGATGCTGTCTGATTGCAAGCAAGTGTGAGCAGTTCATGGCTGCCGACAAATCTGGAGAGCATCAGGAGGGCAGAGATGTTCTATGCAAAGAGCAGAGGGGAAGACTGTACAGCAGAGCAGTGAAAAATGATGGCAAAGGAGACTGCCATATAGAAAGCAGGCTTCAAAACTATCTGCCCCCATCCTGTAGTCTGACAAGACAGATGCAAAACAAGGGAATAAAGTCAGGATATAAAGCACGCTCACAGAATCTGACAAGATAAACAAGAATTGGAATGGAGAGGGCCACAGGAGAGAGAAGAGCAGAACTGCCAGTGCTGCCCCCTGTAAATCTGTGAGATGAAATGGTACTTTGAGGACAGGAGATGGATGGGAAAACTCAGAGGCAAGCAACATAGATTGAAAAGGAACAGCAAAATGAAAATCCACTTTACTGCTTTCCTGTGTGATACAGCCTGGACTGACATTCTGACCATTTGTTGTCTTTGGGGTGCATGAAAGCTGTCCTTGCTTCCTTCTAGTCATTGTGCTAAACTAATACCTAAATAGAGCACCATATATAAAGTCTTGACATCACATTTCCAGAAGGATATTATCAAGTTAAAGATAGTTTGGAGGAAAGCAACAAAAATGATACCGGAGCTTGAAGATGTATCTCATGGATGCTCAATCTGAGGAAAAGGAGACTTAGGAGAATAGCCATATTCAGATAGATATATAAAAGGAAGCTACAGGAAAGATGGGCAAGGATTATTCTTCATGATTATAGAAACTAAGGACAAAAATAATGGATATGTTAGATTTCATTTAAATATAAGGAAAAAAAGTTTCCAAAGGCAAATTCTGTAAAGCAATGGAAAAGCTATGAAGGTTGTGGGTTCTCCATTTCTGTTTTTATGAAAAAGTTGAACGGCAACCTCTCATGAATGTTTTTACTGAAATTCAGTACTGAAATTATCAGATGATCCTTATTTACTGTCCCTGAACTAAAAGTTCCAACCCTCTAATCCTAGGCTTCTTTGGTGTTTATCTCTTGGCTGTATCAGAATACATGGCAAATGGGTAAAATATATGTTAAAGAAAATACTGGATTAGTTTCACTTTGACATTATTTTGCACCGAGACAAATTCTTTGTGTGTCCAATCACACTTAACCAATAAAGAATTCAATTCTATTCTATTTTGACTTTTTGTGCCTACTTGAACTTGATAAAACTCTGGCAGTTGTGAAGTTTAAAGAAGCCCTGTTGTTCTAAAAACTGAAAGATTGTAAGAACATAACATCAACTCTATACCCATTCTAGTACAATATTTTGTTTTTTACAGTGGCCCAATGGATAATTCTAGGATGCTCACAAGAAGAAGTTGAAGCTATAGTCCTCTCACATTGTTATTTCTGCATGTCTGATATTTGGAGGCTTGCTAGCTTGCTTTCAAATGGGAAGTAATTGACTTATAGTCTTTAGAGTTGTCAGTGTATTTATCCAAATCTCTTTTCAAAATTATCATGGAGGGGGCTATTGCTATACTTTGTGATAATGAATTCTCCAGATGAATTACTATATGAGCTGTGGGGGGAGGGGTCCTTTTGTTTGTTTTAAATTTCCCTCTAATGAACTTGACTGTATGGCACGTCCTAGTATCTGAAGAGAAAAAGAAAAGCTTCTTGATACAATTGTTGATTTATATACCTTAATAACATCTTCCCGTGGATTTTTTTTTCTAAGCAATTTTTAGCTCATCCCTGGACATTAGTTTGCAAAATTAATACATTGTCATAATATTTTCTTCAGATTTTTCTTTCTTCTAAAATTTTCACAGTTTTGTGAAAAAAGTACCCTCTTTCCTTTTCCAGATGATTGATGGTACTCTATTTTCTTCCTTACTAATCACTAAAATTCTTTTAGGTGTTAACAGTTAGGTCTCATCAGATTTTCATGATATTGAAAAGACTCCTTTTTAATGAAAACTCAGGAAATTCAACATGTTTTTTTAAGTTACAAGTTCTTGAATAATTAGTTGTAGAAATGTGACTAATTAGAATTATCACAATGATGTTATTGTGTGTTTTCTACTTACCATATGGATTTGAAAATACATGTTTGTGTACATAGAGGTAAAATGATAGGCTGCATTTTCTAGTATAACAGAATGCATATCCGCTTAATATATTTAAATATTTGGCATAGAGAACTGTCTCCTGATTAAATGTGACTTGGTGAAAGGAGGACTATTGGAAACAGGAAAAACCTCTAAGTGAGGGCTGTCAAACTCCCAGGCTGTGTGCTGGATGTGTCACACACTGGCTATGTGCATGCCTGGTTTAGCAAGGGCGTGGGGGGAGTCCTGATATGTTACATGATGACTCCATGATGATGTGAGTTTGACACCCCACTCTAAGTGATTCACTTTTAAACCTCCTCCCCAATTATCTAATTAGATTAGATAAAATAATTTCAATCTATTTGATACATGAAATAATCAATGAAAGTAATATTTTTAAATAACATGGTCAGACAACATGTTTTAGTATCAAATTAGGAATATACACCACATCTTTAACAAATTAGTACTTCTTCACTGAATGTGAAGGGTGCCTTTCAAATGCAGATAGAACAGCAGCCATAGCAAAGCCAGATTTCCTGTGATCCAGTTCTATAAGGCAGCTATCACCAGAAGGCAAAGTCTATTAAGAACATAGAGGTTACATATATCTTTAATAGGCCGCTAACGTAAGCATGTTGAGTGAAAGAGAAAAAAGAAAGGAAGAAAGAAAGAAAATGACTCCTACTTTTCTTTTTTATGGGGATAATTGGCAGAAGAAGTTTTACAAAGTTCTGAAAACTGCAGCTGTCTTGTAGAAATCAAGACAAGCTTGGAGGCTAAAGGACCTTGAGAAATGTCAGAAAGGGATTCAGCATTTATTCCAAACCATGAGCTCTAAATAAAGGAAGAATATAGCTAGTCAGGTCAGCAAAGAAGCATTTTGAAATTTATTAGAGCTGCTCCTTATACATGCTAACAGGACAGTCTTTCTGATGTAACCAACAAAAGAATTCAGCAGCTTTGTTCTTTTCTCTTTAACTATTTGATCTTTGCCTTTCTCCACTTCCAAAACACAACAGTGTTCCCAGCCTTGCTCTGCTGTTAGAAAGTTTTCCCAAAGTTTTCAAGTCTGCTAAATTTGATATCTACCGTATAACTGAACCACCTTGAACATTGCCTTTAAAATATTTCTAAATAAATACTCTCTTTGTCAGATCTTTAAAAAATACAGGATATGCTGTGAAGGTCTATGTGTGTAGTTGGGATTGTATATGAGATACACAACCATCAACATTTCTAAAACCTTTAGATAAGCTGAAATCCAGCTTTAATAAGCTAAAATTCACCTTTTGGGAGAAGAATATGTGCAAATATGAAAATGCCTCACAATGAATAAATTCATATCATTATATTTGCATAATTAAATGCTGGATGTGGTATGATATTTGGCTCTCCAAAACAGAGGATACAAGAACATATTTCTCCTTGGAAAGACCAGATAATAAAATGGCTGATTAGCAGCACAGAACACTGTGACAGAGATGTCTGCTACAGCTGAGGGCATAAACATAGCAATGAAAGTAATTATCTGCATATCAGAACAAAGCTCTGTTCTAGCTGCATAGAACATTCTTTCATTTGCTATTAACATCAAAAATTGATGCATTGATATAGTTGAACAAATGACTAAAAAGACGTCCTTGCTAAGCATTGGTGTCACTTCAATATCGTAGCATCAATTTGCTTGCAGGTTGCTGCTTGTTGTTAGAAATGTGGTCTTTATCTTTCTTTGTCAACTGTCTCATTTGCTCAGACTGTCCTATAATCCTGCTGACTGTTATGTCCTATGCAGTTTTAGGAGCCTGCAATGCTACAAGCAGATCTAGCCAGCATGGAGATCGCATGGGGAAACACACCCAAATACAGCTGAATGGCTAATCTGAAAGACGCAGCAAGAAAATAAAAATGGGGCTGCAAACAATTTGTGCCCAGTTCTAAAATGAAAGGTGTCAGACAGTTTTGCTTGGTTTTCATTTTTCTGAAAAGCAAAATGACTCACTTTACATTTTATGAACCATGTATAAATGAGAACAGAGTTCTTTATCAATTTTTTACTCCTATATTTTTTGGGGGGTGCAAGGCTTGGCTCAAACATGCATACATACAGTGTGTGTGTGTGTGTGTGTGTGTGCATATGTGTGTATGGTATTCAGCTTTGTTCGGGTATTTTCCCATGTCATTGTAGTTGTGCTTTTAAAGTTGTAGCAACATTTCGGCAGAATCTCATCTGCCATCATCAGGCTCATCACACACACACACACACACACACACACACACACACACACACATGAAATTTGGAACCAAATGTTCTATATTTGATATTTGTGAGAAAATCAATACAAAGGCACATTTTTGTATCACAAAATAATGTGCAAATTTACCAGAATGGATGTATGAGTGAGTACAGGTAAGATGTAAATGACTGCAATACAGACTAATCCATACTGATTTTGATTTATCAAGCAGGACCGGTTGTTTCTGTTGTCTTTTTCATATGCTACTCTATAAATTTAATGTTTAATATAGTCTTCTAAATAATCAATTTACAATCGTTTGGATGAAAGTTGGCATTTAAATCTACACATAAATACAGATGCAAAACATACACACACATAAAATCATGTTTTAACCTGAGCATGCATTTTAAAAGGTGTTTTTATATGCCTATTTTTGTTGAGGGATGGTTTGGATTCTTTGGGGAGTGCAAAAATTGGTTGGTCATATTTCTTTGACCTGAATTTTGGTCCAGGAGGGGATAGCGCAGGTGAGTTTTCAGCCAGAATATACAAATATTAAACACGAGAAACATCTGAAGTAATTTCATCCTATCATTATTTGTACTTACCCACAGTGTTCTTTATGCGAGAAGCAAAGTTTAAAACATCGTCTAGAGTTTCTCTGAATCTATGGCTGTGCAACTTCAAACATTTTTTTAAGTACTATCTCAGGCTTAATAAAACAACCCTGGAGACACATTGAAAATGTATTCATATTAAAAAGCCAGCATGCAGACGACTGGACTTACACTTGATTGCAAATGCACCTCTGTGCATTGTCTCCCTGAAAAATTGGCAGTAACTTTCAGAAACAAGGGTAATGGCCCTCTCTTATCTGCAGGCTTAACAAAGATCGCTTTTCAAAGCTGTGTGACCAAATTAATGTGCAGTCTTCCCCCTCCCCCAAGGTCTTTCCCCTGGTTTTATTAGTGGTGATAATATTGTAAGAGGGGTGTGAAACAGCTAATTCACACATGTGCCGTGTTCTGCATGCTGCCTGGACCTGCTGGAACATGATTTTCAGAAGAATGATGAGAGTAATAAACATTTTCTGGCAGAGGCTTGCAAAACTGCACCCATTTTAGTCACTCAATAATGGGCCATAAAACTCTTTGAGAACTGCAGGAGCAAAACAATGTATAAAGGAATGCATAAATTAAAGTGAGGAATGCAGGCTCAATGGCATGTTACAACTTCCAAGTACCAAATGGAAGTGGAGGTAGAATCATATTTGCGTGTTCAAAAATGCAACAAAACCAAAGAAACACATTTGCTCTTCCAAACATTGGTCTACATAGCTATGGAAAATAGTCAAAACTATCGTCCCAATCAGATAAATTAATCTTCCCAACAACAATAAAAGCTACTAATGACCAAGAGGAATGAGTTAACCAGCAAGTTCTGCTCTCCTAGTTTTCTTTCTTTCTTTTTTCTTTCTTTCTTTTTTCTTTTTGGTTTTCAGCTTATTTGCCTGACAAAAAATAGCAAGTGATGAGAATAAAAGTGGATAGACATCTGGACTAGTATCACCCAGGAAAGCAACCCAATGAAACCATCTGGAAGAAAGCTAGAATGTTGATACAGGAAACAAATTTATGAATTTAGGACATAACTGTGATTCAAAAGCCAGTTTGCCTATTTGGCTCTTCTCAAGGTTTTGGGAGGAATTCTCTTCAGAATCAAGCAGCACAATCTTACACAGGTTTAATCCAATAAGTCTCAATGGTTTAAATCAGCCCAAGGTAACTATGTACAAGTTAAATCTTTCAGAAATATTTCCATGGATTATATCAAAAGAGAAAATGTAGGTGCCTTGTTAAACAGTGTAATAAAATTATTTAGTTTCTACACGAAAGAGTAAAATTAGGAGCTCTCTAAAAGCTCACAGGCATAGAAAAAATGGGAGAAAAAATTTGCTTTTAAATTTATAGTACATACCTAAAGTAAGGCTGTTCAGATACTTGTGAAATACACACACACCACACACACACACATCTCAAAACATTAAATATGTCATTAGTTCATGCCCAGTCCAGAAATCATCTTAGAATAATACATGGACAAAATGACAGTGAAATGGACTAAGGAATAGCCCTGTTCACATCACACAATCATTTAATTAGTTTCCTGATTTGGATGTTCAAACCTATCCTTTTCAGGTTTGTTTGGTTTCTTAGATGTCTAACGTTACATTGATTGTGGTTTATTTCTGTTTTAATTTGAGAATTGTTTTCAAAATAAATCTACATAAATATGAACACATTGCCAATCTACCTTATTATGCATATAGTTATATGACATTTGGCCTAACAGGCATCTTTTGGAAATAATTGTCACTAACATAATATCTATATTGACATTTTTTTTTTCAATATAATGCACATTTGGGGGTATGTATTTTCTTAAGAGAAACAATTTGTGTAAATGATTTTAGATGGGATACCTTCCCAGAGAGATTTAGGCAAGTTATTAGAAAAGTTAAGGTCAGTTCTTCCAAATATGACTTGAGCTAGGTTTCCATTTCTGGTTCAAAGACAAAGTGCTAGCTACCAAAATGCCATTCTTGGCAATCAGAAAATAGAGGAAGAAATTTAATTTTAATCTAGTCAGGAAAAGGTGAACTGTGGGTTGAGACTTTAAGAGTCGATGATGGGGTGATAATATTGTTATACTGTGTACAATACAAAACAATTAAGAACAAATACAAAACAACAAGGAATGCATTAATTCTAAAGTGCTTTAAAAGCAAGAACAAATAGCCCAAGGTGATTATTTTATTTAATCTAATCTCAGTCTGTGAACCCAACTAAATTGAAATGATGGGGAGCCTTGCTGCAGAGGAGACAGCTAATGTTTCAGCTTGTCAAAGCAACAGGTGTTGAGTTCCATAAGAATTGAACAGTTGAAAAATGTTTAGATATTTTCAAGATAATTTTAATTTTGATAAAATTATTTAAGGATCAGAAGGGTAATCCAACACTAGGGCATCAAATCTATTTTGGGCTTGGAAGAAAGTATTCTGCATCTTTCAGATTTATATGGAAAAATTAGATATAATTGTAGAAAGATTTATTGCAATAAAAGGTTATTCAAATTGCATTTCAGTAACTGTTTTTTTTTCCAAATAATCATATATTAATAGTATACAGTTCTAAACATGTTGACTTAGTGCTCTCTCTCTCACTCTCTCTCTCTCTCTCTCTCTCTCTTTCAAATGAAAAGTCTTTCTTCCATCTAGGGATATAAAAAAATGTTAAATTCTTCTGGAATCAGATATGTTGTGCAATCCATGTTGAAATGAAAGCAAACTCTAGCTAATATTTCTGTTAGATCTGGGAGGATGGTTCAAGAACGGAGGCAAGACTCAGATAATAACAACAGCTCTTTATTAGTGACTTCAGATCTGAGCAAACTATCCCGGCCGCAGCAGCCCCTTATATAGGGCTGGCTGCGGCTAGGCAGCCAATGAAAGCGATTTGAGTTTGCCGCACTTGGCAGGGCCAATCGCGGCAGCCCGTTTACTAGCCAATCGCATCAGTCTGCGGTGACCAATCATGATCTGCTATTCGCGGGCCTATCAGAGTTGCAGGCTTTCGAGCCTACTAGTCCGGAACACCCCTCCCCTCTCAGTTCCATTTAAGGGGTGGAGTTATATAGTCTCGCAGGTAGGCAGGTCTTCGCACCTGTCTACCTGACTTACGCAATTCCAATTGTCCATGTTCAAATTCGGGTTCAGATGGAACCCTGGATCTAGCAGGAACGGTGAACCGGTGCCATGGTTGGGGCTCTCCTCTGATGCCCCCAGGGTGATAGAGTCCTCAGCTTCGTTGCTACTGCTATAGCTCCCTGGGCTCGCTGAACCTGCTTGGCTGCTGCTTCTTGGTGAAGTGTTCGTCTGCCCAGGTTTAACTACAGCTGGTGAGTATTGCAAGCTATGGTGTGGTGATCTTGGTGTTAGTTCAGAATAAACAGGTGTTGGTTCTATTTCCGGGCTCACGGCTTCCCCTCCCCCCCTGGTGTCAAGGCTGGGGTCAGGGATGGAAGTTGTGGTCAGTCGGGAGCGTAGCTGGTCAATATGGCATTTCCACGCTCTGCCATCAGTGGTGAGTAGACGGTAGGAGAGGGGACCCATGACTTGAGTTACTTGAGCAGGAATCCAGAGGGGATCCCCAGAAAATTTTTTTGCAAATACAAGGTCTCCTACCTTAAAGGCGCAATGCTTGCTGCTGGAACCCAGGGGCTTTTCCAGGGTGTAGGCAGGGTGCAAGCGGTCTAGAGGCGATCTGAGTTTCCTGGCCATCAGGAGTTCAGCTGGGCTCTTGTTGGTCGTGATGTTAAGTGTGATGTGTTGAAGAAGCAGGATTCTAGTGACTTTATCATGGATATTACCTTGTTCCATTTTCTGTAGGGTTTTCTTTGTGAACTGAACTATTCGTTCAGCCCTACCATTCGCCACTGGATGAGCCGGCGATGTGAGTGCGTGTCGGATGCCCCATTCAGCTAGGTATTGTTCAAAGGCTAAGGCAGTAAATTGGGGCCCATTGTCAGAAACCAGGATATCAGGTAGGCCGTGTGTGGCAAAGAGTCTGTTCAATTTCTTGATGACTGCCTCAGTAGTGGTTGTTTTCATTTTATTGACCTCAAGCCAGTTAGAATACGCATCTACAGTTATTAGGAAAGTGTGGCCTCTAGTAGGTCCCGCAAAGTCAATATGAATGCATGACCAGGGACCCCTGGGTGTTTCCCATTCTGTTGGTGGGGCTTTAGGTGGTGCTGAGTGGTTTTCCTGGCATTTGTTACAAGAGGCGACCCAGGTTTCGACTTGTTTGTCTATACCAGGCCACCAGGCGTAACTTCTTGCCAGCGCTTTCATACGCACGATGCCCGGGTGTCCATCGTGTAGCATTTGCAGGACTTTTTTTGTAGTTTAGTTGGTATGACAACTCGGTCTCCCCATAAAATGCACCCTCTTTGTGAGAAAAGCTCTGTCTGTCTGTTTTTGAATGGCTTAAAGGTTTCCTTGGGGTTGTAGTCTGGCCATCCCCTCTCCACCCAGCCAAGAACTCGTGCCAAACAAGAGTCTTTTTTGGTTTCAAAGGCGATGTCCTGGGTCATTAGTGGAGGTGAGGGAATTGTCTCGATTTGTAATATTGGGAGCGTGGGAGCTGGATCTTCCTGTGGCTCGGGTAGTGGTGAGTGGCTCAAGGCATCAGCGTGAGGAATAGATTTCACCGGGCGATATTTTAGTTGATAGTCGTAGGCAGCTAGGAATTCCGACCATCGAGTCATTCTGGGGGAGAGAATGTGTGGGGTAGGTTTGTCGCCCGCCAGAATGCCAAGTAATGGCTTATGATCCATGATAATAGAAAATGATCTCCCATATACATATTCATGAAACCTTTTAATCGCAGAGACAATAGCAAGGGCTTCCTTATCTAAGTGGCTATAGTTTCTTTCTGTTTTTGACAGAGTTCTTGAAAAATATGCAATTGGTGCCTCTGAGCCGTTTGGTAGAACGTGGCTCAGGATGGCCCCCTCTCCAAATGGTGAGGCATCACAAGTAACAGTCAAGGGGAGTGTCTCGTTATATTGAATTAGCACTGCATCAGAGGTAAGGTGGTCTTTTACTTGCTGGAAGGCATGTTCCTCCCGACCTCCCCAAATCCAGGAGGCTCTTTTATCGAGTAGTCTATGAAGGGGCTCTGCAACAGTTGCCTTCTGGGGTAGGAAAATGTTATAAAAGTTAATAAGTCCCAGGAAGGCTGGGAGGTCAGTTTTGTTTTTAGGTCTTGGGGCATTTTTGATAGCTGCCAATTTCTTTTCTATAGGGTGGATTCCTTGTTTGTCAAGAAGGTAGCCAAGAAACTCCACCCTTTCTGTGCATAGCTGGCACTTTTCCTTCTTAACCTTGAGGCCAGAATCTTTGAACCTTTGTAGGACTGTTCAGAGGCATTTCTCTAATTGACTTTTTGTTGGGGCTGCTATTAGTACGTCATCAAAATAGGGCACGACCCCTTTTAAACCTTGTAATAGTCTCTCCATCAGGCTTTGAAAGATGCCTGGGGCTATGCTTACTCCAAACTGGAGCCTGTTGCATTTGAATGCACCATGATGTGTGACTATAGTTTGGACTTCTGCAGTCTCGGAATCAACTGGCAGCTGTTGATACGCTTGGGCCAGATCTAATTTTGTGAATATTCTGCCACCCCCAAGTGAATGCAGGAGATGCTGAATGACTGGTACCGGATAGGCGCTCTGCTGTAGCGCGTGATTGAGGGTGGCCTTGTAGTCACCACAGATTCTCAAGGACCCGTCAGGCTTTATGGGGGTGACAATTGGTGTCTCCCATCAGGCGTGGTCAATAGGCTCTAACACGCCTTGTGCAATTAATTTGTCCAGTTGCTCGTCAATTTTGGGTTTGAGAGCAAAGGGAACTCGGCGTGGCTTTAGGCGAATGGGCGCAATGTCAGGGCGAAGATTAAATGAAATAGGGGACCCCTTGTACTTGCCCAAGTTTTCGCTGAACACTTCTCAGAAATCGTGGACGAGGGCTGCCTCCCAGTCATCGTCTTCAGTATGATGGATGCCAGCCATTCCGATTCCTAATGGCGTGAACCACTGAAGGCCCAATAGACTTGGCCGGTCTCTGTCTACGATGGTGAGTGGTAGAATTGCATTATGTCCCTTGAAAGAGACCTGGAAATGGCGGGTACCTGCGACTGGAATCCGGTTGCCTTGATAATCTTTCAGTATGAGTCTCTGACTGCTGAGGTCTTGGCGTCGGATGTTGAGAATCAGTTGCTTGAGCATTTTCCAGGATACCATGGATAGTGAGGACCCAGAGTCGACTTCCATGATGCATGGTTTATTTTCAATGGTGACCTTTACACGGATTTTTTTAGTGTCAAGCGATGAAGCGTGGCCGATGGTGATGGTTTGATGAGCCTCTTCTCATCTGGGTGTGTCGTTAAACCTTCGGGGTCTGCTGTACTGGTTCCACTGGTTGCTAGGGCAGTCCCTCTGTGTGGTGGAGTTGCCATCATTCCTTTTTGGGCTGCTCCTTCTCCGTCTGGGGCTGGAATTTCTTTTGTTTCTGCATACTTTCGCAATATGCCCTTGTTTTTCGCAAAAACGACACATGGCGTCTAAGAATCTGCATTTGGATTGAGGATGGTTTCCCCCACATCCGGCGCATTGGTAGTTGGGTTTACGACCCCGCTGGTCTCGTTGCTCACGTTCTGACCAGAGTCTTTGGACTTCTTCCTCCTCGCTGTCTGAGGATGACTCGACATCTTCATGATGGGTGGTTGATGTGTACTTGTCTGAAGGTTTCCCAGCATCATCAGTGGGTTGGCGGTTGGTTCCGCTGGTTCGGCACATTCGTGCTGCTGATTTACGAGTGGCTTCAGCTGCGGTGGCATCTGCTATGGAGTCTGCAAGTGAGATGTCTCCCTTGGCCATGATCTTGCTCTGGACAGTTGGATCTCTAAGGCCAAGGACAATTCAGTCTCTCATGGCTTCTTCGAGATTAGCGAAGCCACATAAACCGCCCAGGTTCCTCAGGTCTGCCACAAAATCCCCAATGCTCTCACCTTCACGCTGGTCCCTCTCATAGAACTTGTGTCTGTGAATGAGAGTTGGTACTGCTGGGGCGTAATGGTTGCGCAGGATGGGAGCAAGGGTGTCCCAACCATCGTATCTAGGAAACATTAGATCCCTTTCCTAAGAAATTATGGTTTTTGCCTTCAGAGACATCTTTTTTGTTTCCCTGGAAATTCCAAAAATATTATTCAATCAGGAGATTTTTTTAGGAAATGTTTTTTTTTAAAGAAAACCAGAGGTAAATATGGATATATTTCTTTTCCCAATATTGAAGTAGGTCTATAATGTCAATTAGAGTCCTCTTCATAAATCTTAAAGACTGCATGAATATTCAAATTTTGAAGCAGGAGGGTCCAAAACTCGATGTCTTTTATGTTGATCTGCCCTGGTCTCTATGATTAAGACCTCCTTCCATTCATCTGAATACAAGTAGGACAATTTTTATGATTACAGATATTGTGAGGAGAATTTCAGCCAGGTTCAGATGAGGCCAGAGCAAGTGCATGTACTGATGAAACAGGAAATGGGCATGATCCTCTCCCCTTCTGTGATTTGAATTGTCATGCAATCTTAATAAAAGAAATGATGTTTTTGGAGTACAATCACAAAACTATTCCCATATGTTCCATTTAAGTGATTTCATATTTAAAAAATCCAAAACTTGCAATGGGCCTATAAAATGATTTCTGTACATATGAATTGCAAATGTCACTAGATTCTTATTATTAGAATTGCAGGATAAAGCCTTGAAGTCATTTGAAGTAAAACAACATTGCCATTTGGTTTCACTTTTGGAAATAGGAGACTCGCGTTGCTTTGTGTAATAGTTTTGAAGGATTCTGTACAAAACATTGTCAAGGAGAAGCACCCTTTTGAATCTTTCCACACCTTTAGACTATTCGTATAATTTCTACCTAAACTGCACTTCCTGAATTAAGATGCAACTTAAAAATGCAGGTATTAATATGAAGTAGACAAAAATATGCATATTGGGAAGATATGCATAACATTGCAGTATCCTAGAGTAGAAGTAGGGAATTTCTATGTCACCCAAAACCTGCATGCTTCTGAATAATGTGTTTACCACAGCAATGGTGAAGAAACAGTGCAGGGGGCCAAAGTCAAAAGTAAACAGGGCTACCAATATATATTTAATTAGAGATCAATTTTATCTAATTCAGTGGGACTTATTCCGAGACAAATTGGCTTGGAATCATATGCATGTATATCTTTATGATGTTCTGCTCTTTTATATGCAGGTTTGTGCTTGACTAATTATTGAGCATTGACATATGATTAACTTGTATCACTGTGGAACTCATTCCAAAGACTTGTGGCATTTAAATACCAACTAGCCATTGACTTTACAGTCCATTTTATGGCACTCATGGACTGAAGGGAGAAGAGGGAAAAGGGTCAAGAAGTGCATTTTTCAGAATGACTTCATAACTTCCACTATCCCATAACCTGTGATCCGTGATCTATTCTTGTCCTGATATTATTTTACAGATCCCCAAAGGGAATTCCTGTGGAGGATCTGTGCCTCTGTTTGAAGGCAGAGATTTCTCCTTTTTTTCAGTTGCCTGAGACAAAGTGACTGATTATTACACGGGAAGAGAAACTGAAGGACATCAACATACTCTAACCTATTTTGGCACAAGACAATAATACAGTAGATTACAATCCTTCTCACAGCTGATTGAGCAAAATGAATAAAAGAAGCAGAGAAGGCTGGTTCCTCCTTCATGCTCACATGGCTGCACTTCAAAACACAAAGGGCCCCCTTCTTTTCATTCATACACCTCAAATCATAACTTTGAATCACAGGAATGCCTCCTATATCTTTTGCAAGAGTTATGAGCTAGCTGAACCTGAGATGATGACAGCTCTGCTCTGAAAAGATATTGCATGCCATCTTGGATCATCTTATTATCCTTTTCCCATTTACTTATGAATTGATCACCAATTTAACACCTAAGGCACCTGAAATAGTGTCTCATTATTATTTCCAATTTTACAAATGGGAGAGAACTTTCCTGTGCTGTGTCAGTCAATACTAAATTACAACGTCCTTATACAATTTCTTTAAAGTATATCCCTGTGCAAAAGGCCATCTTTGTTCAGCGTGAAGAAGTGAGGGAAAATGTAAGAATAGCCAGCTTGACCCAAATCAGAAACAGGCAAACTGAAGTTCCAGGTTAAATATATTTGCCGGCCTGTTTGGGGAATTTATGACTAATGCTATCCCCACATCTATTCTAAACAGAATTGACAAAAATTGGAATTGGGGTAGCTTGCCCTTTTGAGTAGGAGATACATGGGCATTCAAGCATTTAAATTGGATTTAAAAAACAAGAAAACCTACTTCATCAACATATCCAAAACAATCCAAAGGAAAACCTGCTGAAAATTCTAAGGATTTTTTCCCTTACACATGTGATACAGTATAGGAAACATTGCTGTTTACTTGGCTGATAACTTTATACAGCTTGCATGTGTGCATGCAGACACAAATTTACAACAATTAGCATCCATTCACCAAGAAATTAACATCTTAGGGCATTACTGGAGCTCTTAGACTTCAGCAAGGCATTTGACAAAGTAGACCACAACCTACTTCTTGGTAAGTTAGACAATGTGGGGTAGACAGCATCACCACCAGATGGATTTGTAACTGGATGACAAACCATACTCAATGAGTTGTCCTTAATGGTACTACATCTACATGGAGGGAAGTAAGGAGCGGGGTACCACAAGGTTCCATCTTAGACCCAGTACTTTTCAACATCTTCATAAATGATTTAGATGAGGCAATAGAAGGGGAACTCATCAAATTTTCAGATGACAATAAGCTGACAATAGCCAACATCCCAGAAGACAAGCTCCAGGATCCAAAAAAGATCATGACAGATTTGAACAATGAGCCCTATCCAACAAAATGAATTTTAATGTGGAGAAAATCAAGGTTTTACATTTAGGCACGAAAAAACAAAAGTACAAGCATAGTTTAGGTGAAACCTAGCTCAAAAACAGTAACTGTGAGAAGGACCTTGGAGTCCTAGTGGACAATCACTTAAAATGAGCCAGCAGTGTGTGGCAGCAGCCAAAAGAGCTAATACAATCCTTGGTTGTTTAAAAAGAGGCATATAATTAAAACCACGTGAACTATTAGTACAGCTTTATAAAGCCTTAGTAAAGCCATACCTGGATTACTGAATCCAGTGCTGGTCACCACATTACAAAAAAGATGTTGAGACTTGGAAAAAGTGCAAAGAAGAGCAGTTAAGATGATTAAAGGCCTGGAGACAAAAATATATGAAGAATGGTTGCAGGATTTGGGTTTGGCTAGTCTAGAGAAAAGAAGGACTAGGAAGATATGATAGCAATATTTCAGTATTTGTGAGTACGCCACTTATTTTCCAAAGCACCAGAGGGCAAGACAAGAAACAATGGATGGAAACTATTCAAAGAGAGAAGCAATCTGGAATTAACGAGGACAATTAACCGGTGGAACAGCTTGGCATCAAAAATTGTAGGTGTTTCATCACTGGAGGCTTTTAAGAAGAGACAGATAACAGATAATCAGAGTTGGAAGGGACCTTATAGGTCATCTAGTCCAACCCCCCGCCCAAGCAGGAGACCCTACACCATTTCTGACAAATGGCAGTCCAGTCTCTTCTTCAAGGTCTCAAGTGATGGTGCTCCCACAACTTCCGAGGGCAAGCTGTTCCATTGGTTGATTGTTCTCACTGTCAGAAAGTTTCTCCTTATTTCCAGACTGGACAGTCGCTTGTCTGAAATGGGATAGGGTCTCCTGCTTGGGCGGGGGGTTGGACTATAAGGTCTCTTCCAGCTCTATTCTGGTTGATTGATTGACTGATCATCAGCCATTCTACAGAAATTTACAAGCAAATTAATCTGCGGATTGCCTTCTACTTGTTTTTTAAAAATCTAAAGTATGTTATAGAAAAACATATTTTTTTTATTTCTAATTTCTAGTTCCTAATCGAAATTTTATTCTGTTCTGTTCCTGCATAAAATCAAGAGTGCTTTTTAAAAATGTATTAAAATGCTTATTCCTGTTTTTCTCTTCATATATTCATATTGACGTATATATAACCAGCGCAGCACATACATCTCAATGATAGCATAATAGTAAAACCAGCAGAAAACAAGTTGATTTTGACCACTGCTAATTTATTTATTTTTTAAATAAATTTTATTAAGTTTCCAAATTTTAAAAACATAAAATAAAACTTTATACATTGTTATCAACATCAAGATATCTTTTGCATCTCCTCACATTTTTCAGTATATGGATTTACTTATTCCTTTACCATTACATCTTACTCTTACTATAAATCAATAACTTTTATCCTTACGTCTCAATCTTCTCCATGGTATATTTACATATTCCCTCATTCTTTTCCCAATTGCCATTTGACTACTGCTAATTTCTACAAACACTAAAAAATAGCTTTTAGAATATCTGGGATAGAAAAAAAAAGTTATTACCAGAGACCAAAGAACTATCGCATAGATACCAAGAGAATCCTAGTTTGGATGCCAGCGGTGAAAAGATTTTCTCTTCTAGAAAATATTGGAAACCAAAGTGACAGGAAAGCATATAGACATACAGTCAGGGCAGAATGGTACTTTAATTGTTAGGGATAGGGATAGGGTAGAGTCAAGCCTTCTGCCGGTCATGGAGAGAGAATCACTAGGTAGCTTGGGTTTAATCACTCACTTTTTTCACCTAACTTACTTCACATAGGGAAAGTCTGAAGAAGAGAATTCCATGGATACCACTTGAGCATCTAAAGAAAAAGTGGGGTATCAATTGGACAAATAAAAACTATTTGGAAGAAATATATAAACAACATTAAAACGAGCAACAACTGAAATGCAAACCATCAGGTGAAGCTGCTCTCCCAAGCCAAAATCTAGTTCTAAGTAATAGACTTTCCAATCCACCAGTGTTGAGCCGAGTGGTGGGATTCAAATATTTTTGCCACCAGTTCGGTGGGCGTGGCTTGGTGGGGGTGCTTTGAGCATGTGCACACACTTTGAGTGCATGCGCATACCAAATACTCACTTTGCGCAGGCGCAGAGGCATTTGCACAGGTGTTCTAACTCGCCTCCTGCAAGCCTGCATGATCCCGTCGCTTCAGCAGCACTACCAGTTCAGTCTCCGTTGCTCATCACTCCTACCGGCTCACCAGAACCAGCCTAACCTGTCAAATACCACCACTGGTTGAGCCTCACTGAAAGCAGAACTTTCATGTTGTGATAGTACCTATACACTGCTTGCTATATAAGATGTGTTGATTTCCTCTTATCAAAAGATATTTCCTGTGCTTTCGGGGTAATTGAGATAACGGCTGATGGTATTGACAACAATTGTGCATTGAGTATATTTTCTGGCTTAAGGTAAAAAGACCCCTGCTGTGTGCAGAAGCAATGTCTATTGAAAGCATTGTCATTTCACAACACTACTTACAGCCAGTACCTGCAAAATATGGATGGAAATAATGTCATGTCATGTTTGCTTTTATCTGCAATTCTTTATGTCCAGAGTAGAGTGACATCCTAATTGAACATTTTCAAGCAATCTACTACAACTAGTGCTCTCTGGATTAGGTCGCAAATCCTAGAATTTTCCGTCTGCATGACCAAAGACCTAGCATAACTAGAAATGTTATGAGTTTAAAATTCAGAACATGCCATAACATGTTCACTACATTTTATTAGATGTCTTGTGTTGCTGAACTCTTCGTAAAATGAAACTAGAGGAACTTAGTTTCTTTTCCTTTTTCACACAATATATAATTATTCAGATTTCACTTACAAATCTTAGATTTTTTTTTATATTGTAAGAAAACATATATTCAATGCAATTAATCATAAAAGCGGGAGAGGTTTCAAGTTACAAAACTTGGAAGCATTATTTTTAATTTAAGGTCCTGCATACTCTCAGGAGTTAGGGATTCCTATTGCTTGAAGGAGAAATTTTCTTAGCTTTTTACATTAATGAAACAATTTGTGCTTTCATGCATAACTGCATGCTAGAGAAACGAGGGGAAATCAGAAATTATATTCCTTGGAACTGCTAATACATAATAAAGCTTGTTTATTTCAATTGAATTCACTCATTCATTCATTCATTTGATTTATGGACTACATTTGTGCCGTGATACTGTAGTTTGAGGAAGCTGACAGAGAGATCTTCCTCCACTGTATTCCAAAATAGCAGTAAAGTAAGTAGTTTGGACTGATAGTGGCTGACTCAAACTTTCCCATTGAGGGACTTGAACCAACATTTCCCCAGTTTCAGTTCAACACTTAATCATTATCCCATACTGACTCTCTGTGCTATAACTCTATACATTAAAGTCTGATGTAGATATAAAACATTAGGAAGATTCTATCTCACTGAAGCAGAAATGGCAGGATTTAAGAGTCACATTAAAGACTCAATTGCTTTAATTATTCAATTCATTACAGCAACTGCATTTTTAGGCTCTTGTAGAAGCCTAGAAAAAGACTAGCTTGCTTTAATGAACAGTAGAGAAGTAATGTATTCATGCTTGTTCTTGTGCAAAGTCTGAAGCATTTCTTTCAAATCATTTTCAAACTCTGCAGAGCTCTAGTCTATATCCTGGATCAAGGGTGCAAGTTATTTCCATTTTGTTCCATTCTGCCATAATATGGGTGAATCTGAAACAAAAGAAAAAAAAATGCATGTGCTTTTACTTTCATACACAACATTTCCCATCCTACCTTTCTGTACATGTTTGTGTGCAAGTATTTCTCAAAAGTACATGTTTGTATCTAATATTCTCATAGTATCCATTTTTACAGCCAAATTTACACAGGCTCTATGCACCTTTCCAAAATCGACGGATGCTTTTTGAAATATATGGTTGAGTCAAGAATTATAAACACCAGCAGACTGTATTTCACTACAGCCCATACAGAATCCATATTGGCTGAAAATGCCCCTTTAACCTAAAATAAATCAATGGCAAATGTCTTCTATGTACCTAAAATATTTGAATAAAAAGATGCAGAATGGACATTCTGTCCATCTTTTCCAGATAAGCCCAACATTTTGTATGGCCATTGGACTCTGACAAATGTTGGAGACCGAGTGGGAGGGCTTTGTAGAGTTGCCTATTTGGCCAAGTTCTACATGGGTGAGATGTGGGGGGAAACCCACAAGGAATCATGATTTATACATGTGGTGCATCATGCATTCACTCTGTGGGCAAATAAAGTTTTGAAGGAGCCATGTTCAATTGTGTTCTATATCACAAGGTACATTAATGTCTTCCAGAAGTAACTGCATGGCAGAAATGGGAGAATTCCAGAAGTCTGGCTGCTCCTACAGAAAAACTCATGTCAACTATTTTTTATTTCTCTTTCTCAGGTTTAATTTAAATTTGATACCATGGAAGATGGTGGGAGTGGAGCACCGAGGAAGAATCTGGGCAAAGCAATCAAGTCATGTTCATAAGAGTGAAGGATGCTTGAAAAGTGCCACAAGGACTGCAGTTCCATCCCACACAAGGGATGCCAGGTACCAGAGAACACAAGGAAGACATGAGAGGGTGCAGCCTAAAACAGTGTTTAACAGGTAGTATTAATCACTCTCATTTTTGTCTCAAAAGTGCTTTTTCAAGGGGAAATTGGACTTTCATAGTTTTCTTTGAAGACATTTCACTTCTCATCCAAGAAGCTTCTTCAGCTCTGACTAGATGGTGTGGAATGGAAGGATTTATATTACTTGCAGACAGCTGGTCTTTTGCACTCTTTTGAGTTGTTGAGACCACTTGGAGGTTTGTCTTTGTCCTCAGGGTCACCTGAGTAGTGCAAATGGATGTGGAGCCTTCTTGGAACTGCTGAAAGGACTGTGTTGTAGACTGGAGATAGATGGTGTCATATCTCTCCCCTCTGTTGAGAGAGGGCTGTATTGACATAGTTGGCCTCTTTCACACCTCTTTCAAACCAGAAATAAAACCAATCTTCAAAGAAAAACAAGAAAGTCCTCTTGAAAAAGCAACTTTGGGACAACCAGGATCTGGATGACTGAGAATCTCATTTTTCTTGGTTAACTTGATTTCAGATCAAAATCAGGATGGAAAAAGCAAAACCAGCAGAATGTAGTTCTTTTTCCAGAGTACTAACTACTGGTTTTTCTTCCTCTCAGAGACTGGAGACTGTATCTTAACAAATAGGCAGTTACACCCTGAGTCAAAATGTTCATGTAGGAAAACAAGAAGCAGGATGTTCTGCAGTGAGCAGAGTATCTACAAGACTCCTTTCAGACCTGTGGTTGGGTGCTCATTTGTGCTGCTTTCTTTAAAGCAACAACAAATCTGCCCTCCATTCGTTTATTCCTTTATTGGTAGAATAGATCTGACTTGAGTCTTGGGAACAATAGAAAGATGTTACCATGGCTATTAGCTATGGTTATGTCTCAGCAACATTACACATAGAAGAAATGTCTTTCTGTCAGAGAAATGCTGCTCACAAAACTTTTTAAGTACATAAAATGTCGGGGAGGGGAGAAAAGCCCCAACAATTATAAATGCTGGCAAAAGCTAATTAAGTATAACCTAATTCTTCTAGAAAAAGAAAATACATTTCATTTGAACTAATACCACCATAAATCAATGAAGTAAAATGTTGCTTTAAAAAGTTGATTTTTTAAAAAGAACAAATCAACAAATCATTAGCATCAAGAATATTGCCCAGCAAAGACAATTAATGCTGCACATGGCATAAATTTCATGTCAAAGGCATAAAAGACACTAAGGAGTCCACACAGGAAAGAATAGCATTCAGGGTCTCCCAATTAGCCACTCTGACTTCCAATACGTAGAAGAG
The DNA here is from genome assembly GCF_049901715.1 of Pseudonaja textilis. Taxonomy (NCBI): domain Eukaryota; kingdom Metazoa; phylum Chordata; class Lepidosauria; order Squamata; family Elapidae; genus Pseudonaja; species Pseudonaja textilis. The sequence continues at coordinate 73,246,792 of NC_141992.1, forward strand.
AAGGGCAATTATAAACTGTGGGCTGCAGTAACAATAAAAAAAGATAACTTGTGAGTGGTTTTGCTTATAATAAGAGCAGCAGTTAAAGACCAATCTTCAAAGCAGGCTAGATGGGTCATGAGATACATGCACATCAAAGGTGGCATTCAGCAAGTTCTGACCAGTTCTAGAGAACCAGTAGTGGAAATTTTGAGTAGTTTGGAGAACCAGCAAATACCAGCTCTGACTGGAGATTTTACACTATCTTTCCTGTACCACGCCCACCAAGCCACGCCCATAGAAGCAGTAGTAAAAAAATTAGAATCCCACCACTGATGCACACTGTTTCTGATACTTGATCTCAGCAGAATTCTCAGATCCAAGACACATTGTTGGGAAAGGTATGAACACTTACTTTTTCAAACAGTGGCAGGCAGCCTTTCAGCATTTGTGGCACAATTACAAAATTATTTGGGGACGGCAAAAGATCTCAACTGCAAAAATCTGGATAAGCATGAGATGGCTGCAAAAAGTTGGGGTTTATTGGCTTTTGAATTACTGAGTTTCTAGATAACCTCTCTCCACTATTCTAAGTGTGCTAAACTTATCTTAGACTTAATACCACTTTCTCTCATAAATACCTTCTATTTTTTTAAATATTATCTTTGCACAATAACCCCAAATATCCCGATTTGAATTGTGGGAAGATTTATTCTCACAGCGGGAGTACCCATTCCTTCAGTTGTGATCAAATCTTATGGAAAAACAATAAAGTGCCAGGCACTTAACTGTTCCTTCAAAACCCACATTAACATTTAAAGGACTCAAATTCCAGAGTCTACACCTTATTGTCTAGAACAGGTGACTCATCCACATATATATACACCTATATATTTGGTGCCTTTATGTCAGGGTTAATTTCTGGAGATTTCTTGGACAAGTCCCATCAGCTTTCTTGGAAAGGTTTCTGGAAGTGGTTTTGCTATTGCTTTCTTTTCCTTAGGACTGAGGGAGAGGGCACAGGGGCAGAGCTAGAACTCACAGCCTCCTGGTTTCAAGCTAGATAACTTGACCACTACCCAAACTGACTGTCTTCATAGATATACCCTACTTTAAATTTTTGTTCCATCCTGCTAAAATACTAAGGAGTTTCAGCTATTTGTGTTTTTCTCTCTGTTCTAGTCAGCCAAGGAACTTTGAATGTAGCCCTAAATCAAATCAGTTAGTTTCTAATTTGATCTGAGTCAACTGGGCTATTTTATAAAGAAACAAATGGAGCCAAAACTGAATGTGAAGGTCAGTTGGCTTGTCTAATATCTAGGAAGTCCCAGACTGAGTGTATTTTCCAATCTCTTTCTTTGTTTTTACATTGGCTTGGTTGTTTGTTTTTGTGAAAGAAATTGTTTCTCTCTGTGTGCATCTAATTTGGATGAGGGCTATGAGAATAAGAAGACATTTATCTTTTACCCCTGTTTCAACTCCCTGTGTGTCTCTTATATAAGCAGTAGTGGTAGATAAACGGAATCAATAAAAAGATAGATGCTGATATAGAATGCTATTTTTCATAGATTTAGGGTGGCTCCAAGTGGAAATGAATGAGAAGCATCTATGAGATTTAAACGTATCAAATGATTTTACAACAGGAAGCAGCTTTGTTTCTTTGTTCTTTCACTGAGAGTGTTTTGTTTCTGTGTGCATATATATACACTATGCATGCTACCTACATTTTATTTGAATATGTACTATAATATATGGTATATATTCAAATGTGGGAAAATACAGGCAGCTGAGAATATGCTTAGTCCTGGATTTTAGCAAACAGTGTTCATTTGGATTCCACAGGGTGATAAGTCGCTGCCAAGACCATCACATTTGATTAGTCTGTCATCTTTCATCCCCCAGTACTGCCCTGATACACTGCAGGCTCACTATCTAGTTCTGTTTCTCCATGCAAAGTTCCCAGACCATAGAATTGTTGTAGAAAGATGATGGAGAATGACCGTACATCTTTGGCTAAAGCGCCTCATTATTTATTCACCTAACAAGAAATTTGGGCTCAAAGAGGCAAAGATGGATTACAACATTTCAGTATTTTTATTTATTTATTTATTTATTTATTGCATTCAGCATGCCCATTCTTGCTATTTTTCTTGCTGACTCTACATTAGAAATTTACAAATTTGGGCTTTTGCAATTGTATATATAGACTCTGTAGAATTTTCAACTTATATGTAGCATGTGAGTTTGGGATATACCTTTCCCCAAGACAACTGATGGCTGCTAGTGAGGACTGCATGGACAACTTAGTTTGTAGTAGTTTGTATATAGTTTGTAGTTTGTATATAAAAAAATAAGCATTAACAAAATGTTGACCCAATTAAGAGCCATTGCTATTATGATCCATGGTGGTAATTCCATCATAACGGCTTCCAAGGTCCCAATCCAAAGTCAGCACCAGAAAAATCTCTTGAAAATTAAAATGATGTACACCAGCTGCAATTATCTGAGTTCCTATTTTATTTTATTTTTTAAAAAATCATATTTATATTATAGCCTCTGACATCAGGCCTGGGATTCATCCATGAACTATGGGATGGGAGTAGCAATGTTCTATTTTAGTTAAGGAGCAGTTTAATTGATTAAAATCATACTTTGGTAAGGAATCTGAATGAAAGATTATTTTCTGGGCAGAACAATGGAAATTATTTATAATTAATGTATCAGATTTGTGTTCAGGATGAAGAGGTTCTTGGATAGAAAACAGTTGATTTTCCATTCTTTCCGGGTTGTGCTATATTTTCTGCTGCCTACATACTTGATGTATTTACTCGTATCTGTAAACTCATGCATACACAGAAAACCAAACATCTGTATCTAGATTTAAAGTTTTCAACCACTGTTTTGTTGTTGTTAGTTGGGAAGACGTGTCTGATCCATTGCGACCCCATGGACAATGTTCCTCCAGGCCTTCCTGTCCTCTACCATCTGGCAGAGTCCATTTAAGCTCACACTGACTGCTTCAAGTGATTCCATCCAGTCACTTCATTCTCTTGTCATCTCCTTATTTTTTTTGGCCTCAATCTTTCCCAGCATTAGGCTGTTCTCCAGTGAGTGCTTTCTTCTCATTAGATGGCCAAAGTATTTGAGTTTCATCTTCAGTCAACCACTTACCTTTCATTAAACTTAGCACATCTTGCTTTACTTGTCTTGCCTTTTTTAAAAAATTGAAAAACATATTTTTTTTAATTAGAAGATACTTTCTATCATGTGAGTTTCAGATATAGTCTGAGATGATAAAGTCAGCTTAATGAGATGTAGATCTTCAGTAGTCAAAAAAGTTTTTTGCTCATTTGTACTGACAAAAACATAGAGTGGATTAAGCAGTAAGTCTCATAAGGAGGCTTCTGTATTTACGAGGTGGAAGTACTAAAATTACCATTCAGGTTTTAGAACACAGTCCACTTTATATTTTAATTTGAAACTTAGTAGCATCTTGATCTATTGTCCCTGGTTGTAGCTAGATGGAAGTGTGACTCATTAAAGAGTTTGTGATTAACAAGGAATTCTCAGGGGTAGGATCATAGCAATAAGCAGAGTTCCAAAAAGTGTTTTGGGGAAAATAGATTAAGCTCATAATAGGAAACCAAAGACACACTACAATTCTGGTGTTGGATATAGAGTTAAAAAGGAATACTAGGCTGATGGGGGCCAGTTACTCAAACATCTTCTGTTTCTGGGTGAAATGGGAGGACAGCAGCTCCCATATGAGGTATTTTGTGAATCTTGACAAATAACAGGAAAATATGTTTTCTTCCTGCTTCATTAGGGGCACCAGTAGTTAATGCTTGCAGAATATCAATAATGCAGTGTGTAGTGCTGCATAATTAAAGGCAACCCTACGTTAATAAAATAAGTTGGGAGAAAAGTGCCAAATAGAAGGCGTAAATACATTGGTGCCTTTGGCCTTATTTCAGACAAGCTTAATTACACCCAGGCAGCTGCATCCTAGCTTGCAAGGCGATTCCTCCTGTCACTTAGATCTCTCAAGCCCTACACCCAGTTATGACATTTATGAAGAAGAGCAAACAGCTTCCCAATGGCCCACATGTGAATACTTGCAGTTTATGGCTGTCTAGACTGCACATTTGCAAATAGTTGTTCCCATAAATGGAGTCAGCTTGCCTTATACAAAGAGCTGCCATCAATTATTTGAAACCTTCTCTCTCACTGAGAGAGCCACAATTACCCTTGCTTTATGCACCAGGAACTGGAAATTCAGGAAAGACAAGTTCTCCCCTCAAATCAGTCTTGCAGGGTGACCTGATAGGAAGGTTACAGGTTGGTCAATTGAAAATATCTGCTTTAATAGGGGACTTCAGTCTCAAGAGAAAACAAAGATACAATTAGTTTTCCTATTATTATTGTAGCCACCTTGAATTATGCACATTGGAATGCTCTCTGGGTGAGGCTGCCTTTGAGAATTCAAAAAGTCGAGTTGGTATGCAACCTTGTGAAGCTAGGCATTTGGAATGCTTGGACTAACTCTCTGTCATTTACAGAAATTCGTATTAAATTGTCAAATTCTTATAAAATGGCAGTCTTGATTTTTGTGCAGCACGAGGAAACTATCTGTGTCCTCCAATGAGCTTTAGAGCCATGTTTCAACTTCCCTCTTATAAAGACTAGAATGTTAGGAGGCAAAACCAATGATGTTTCCTTATATCAGTGAAAGTTGCCCGGTGGAAGTAAATATGTTCTTTCCTAGTAACTTTCAACAACTTTGTTTTATTCTATTTTGTTCAACTCAGTGGCTGGATCTGGCCTAAGCTTTGCTGCATTTGTCCAGGAGGAAAAAGTTATTTTTGAAAGTCTTCCTCAGTCTGAGATCTGAGATTCTGAGATCTGAACACAGCTCTAGCTTGATTGAAATGATTTTTATATATTGGCTAATCCAGCTCTGTGCAGCACCCTCTTTCCATTCCATTCCCAGTTCATTCCACTTTGACTATTAATTAGGGGAAGTGGTCACTGCAGAACAGAGAAGAAAATTGTGGTATTCACAGAACTAACGGCAGTCCCCACTCAGGTCCGCAGTTCTGGCGGGAGCGCCGATTGCTCCCATTGGCTGATGCCGTTTGACAGCTGGCTATAAAAGGAGCTGTCAAACGGCATCAGTTGTTGCAGCCAGCTGATCTGCCTTGTTAGCCTCGGCAGCCGCGGCAACCCTTTATTCATTGAATAAAGCTTTCTAACCGAACGCCTCATCTGCCTCATATCTCCGCCGCTCTACAACAAAAATCAATTTTTGTAACTTGCTTCTTTTCATAGTATCATCTTTTATGATGTTGTTATCATAAATGTTGTTATCATAAATCAGTCATTGATTTCATCAACTAGTTAGTCTAGTCAGTCATGTACCATCATCATTTTAATTATATTACTTGAATTAATCACAGTTACTATTCATAAAATACTTGAACCTATCTCAACTCCATCAGATAAAACAATGATGACAGATATGTCACAGATGCAGAAACAAACATGGCCAAATAGTGCTTTATTTAATATGAATAATCCTACTTTTCCAGTAGGCTTGCAGTTTAAAATAAAAATTCTCAAGTAAAAGCTTCTAATTTACAATCTCCAAGCTTTTGGAAGGGTTTGCATAAATTATTGAATGAGTCCAGTTGGATTTACTAAATTTTTCAATTTTCCTTAATTTCTAGTGTTGTGCAATTAAAAAATAATAATTTGGGAATACCTGGAGTGGAAACACAGCACATGTTTGTGAGATATTAAAACAGACGTCTTTTGTTTAATAGCAAATAACATGACTACTTTAATAACTCACAGATAGATGTTGCATCTGTACTGTCAAGTGATTCAAAGCACCCCTCTGAATGAAATCTGAAGCAATGCACCACCCTATTAATTTCTCCTTTTCCAGAGGAGAAATGCATTAAAATTTGTTTGTATATATTTCCTAATATCTTTTTTTTTTGCTCTACCTATATTTTACTGTGTACAATTTTTGCTGTTTATCTTTCTGTCTTATATTTTGTTTTTCTGTATATTTTTTGTGTGTCCCTTTCTTTAAGATATGCATTATGTGCAATTTTAACATTCCAAACTGCATTATGAAATTCTGCAAAGTATGTTGAGTTTCTGCGTATAGTTCTATCCAATTTGCATATAGATTTTAGTACATGCCTGTGAAAATCACAAAGAATGAATTTTTCCAACATTCCACAATTACTCATTATCCCCCAAAATAACCCTCTGCCACCACCTACTGATTTACACAGAGTAGTAGGACTCTTCCTTTATCAAATCCAGCATGTGAAGTGAAATGTGCTAATCTTATAGTCCATCAGGTGATGATTTACTGCAGAACATTAAAAATGAATCACATATTTATTACCACAGAACACATATTCTCCAAAAATTAGTACTGAGAAGAGCCGCTGCTTGCAATGCTCAGATATAGACATCATTCCTGATAGTCACTGACTATGTTTTCAGCCATGAATTTGTTCAATTTCCCTTTCAAGCAATCCATGCTTGCAGGAGTGGGCTTCAAAAATTTAGCAAAGGGTTCTCTGCCCAGTTGCTGGGTGGCCATGGCCATGGTAGGCGTGGCCTAGTCAGCCTGCTGCACCATGGCAGAGAGGGGCATTTTTGCCCTCCCCAGGCTCCAGGGGCTTTCGTCAAGGCTCTGGGAAGGTGAAAACAGTCTCCCCGGGCTCTGGAGGATCTCTGGAAGCCAGAAACAGGGCCATTTTCAGCCTTCCCAAACTTCTGGGAGGCCCGTTTTTCGCCCTCCCCAAGCCTCCATGCGCGCCCTGCACTTACCTGCATCCAAAATGGGCCACATGGGGACTCCTGGGAGGGGCGGTGTGGGGTGAGCGGGACCAGCCAGGACTAGGATATGGAGGTTCTCTGAACTGCACAGAATCTTAGCTAGGGGCTCTCTTGAACCCCTGCAAACCCCCAGCAGCCCATCCCTGCATGCTGGTGACCATCACTACAAATTCCACAGGTTCAATGGAGGCAAAGCAAAGAAGTATTTCCTATGTTTTTTGCTAACGTTCAACAATTCACTTTCATTGGATAAGCCCAGGTTAGTGCCTTTTTTTCTCCCCTTGCATCAATTTAAAGTTCTCTCCTACACTTCTTTATTTGCCTTCTTTCTAAGCCCCAAAATTGTTATATAAGGAATTTAAATTTTTTTAGTTGTTTCAAACCAAAAGAAAGCATAGAACAGTGGTTCTCAACCTGTGGTCCATGGACCCCTGGGGGCAGTGATGTCATCACAGGAACATTAAACATTTTAATTTAAATCTTGCATTAAGTCTTGGTGGTTCATGGCCACAAAAGGTATTTAAAGACATGGTGAAGAAATGGTTGAGAACCACTGGCATAGAACATTCCTATGTTTCTTCTGGCATGTGGGAAGTATTTTTTTTTCTTCCAAACTACTAAATAATGCACTCTCTTTAAAACTAGCAGACACCACATCTTCTTTTGCCATTTGGAAAATAGTAGAGGCCAATGTCTTAATCTGGCCTTTACCTGGCTTTCAATATTCTGTTATGTTTATAGTGAGGTGTGTCTAGAGATGTATATATGTATGTTTTATTATTGGCTATATGTTTTGCAGTTTTTCGTAAAAGGAGGGTACTAAATAAACAAATAAATTTTCACTGTGAATTTTACATTCCCCCCACACCCTAAATAAAGCTGCAAATTGGGTTGGGGATTTTATCAAACCATGAAGGAAATTATCCAGTCTAACCTCATGATCGGGATCTCCCTCTCCCTCTCCCTCCCCCCTCCTCTGATGGAGAGAAAGAGGGAGGGAGGGAGGGAGCATTTCCTTGCTTACGTGGAGTTCTTCACCAATTTTTGTGACTAAACAACTAGATCAGAGTTTCCCAGTCAACAGGATGGGAGTTGAACTCACACACATTATCTTAAAATTGTCAAGGTTGGGAAATATTACACTACATTAACTAGTTTGGTATCATTCCCACCTTTACTATCCTGGAACATTTTTGCACATATTAAACAGGTGAGAATGCCCTTGCCAAACGGCCACTTGTGAGGGAGGACAGCATGCCTATCTCAGTATGGCTGTCATGGGAGATATAGCTAGTTACAAAACTCACTTATATCAAGATGTTTCAAAATGTTTTGTACTTCTTCACAGAGAAGCAAAAGGATTATATAAGGGTATAAAATACTGTAGAATTAGACTCCTAAAGGGGGATTTCCCTGGAACTGTATTTTCTTCCTTCCCCTGCCATTTTTGTTCCAAAATTACTGGATGGTAGAGGTGGGCAGATCAAAAGAAAACCTATCTCTGTTTTTAAAACTGCAGCTTCCTACAAAGACTCTTCTTTCCTTTTTTTTCTTTCCTTTTTTTTCTTTTTTTCCCAGGGAGAAATGCATATTATGAGACTAATCTTTAACAAATGCTACAGCAGAAAATAAGCTTCCCCCTGCCCTTCAGTGGAAAATGGAGACCCTTGCTCTTTCCGCTGCTTTCCTCCAATTAAACAAGCCAGCTCAGCAGAAGCTTATGGATTAAAATTTGTGCACTGAGGAGACTACTGTGCCTAAATATGTTCTATATTTATGGCCTGCAATGAAAAGTCAGGGCATGGGGTCTGATCTTAAATCTAATAAAAGTACATGGAAGTCAGTGGGTTTTCAATCAAGCCAATTAGAGCACTTGTGTGGCTAAGCATCAGTAATTAGGATAAAGAATCAGAAGCCTTATGGTATTTGAAGTCCTCTCATTTATTTGCCTTAGGTTGTCTATAACTTTGATGATCCAATTGTCTCATTGCCCCAAAATATGGGGGGTGAGGGTGGGGTTATTTCCCTTAAGGGTTTGAATAACATTGATTATACAACATAGTCCAGCTACCACAAAATATGCAGAATTGTTTCCTCACATTTGTTCTTTTCCCCCAAACTGGCCACATCAAGGCATAAGAAGAAAGTGCCATTCATTGGGAAAAGGATTTTAATTAATTGCAAGATTAAAGTATTGTCATGAAAACAGATGAAGAGCCCTCATGGGCCCATACTGTATTTCCAGAGCAGTAGTTGTAGACAGAATGACTGTTTTCTAAGAGTGCTTCCATTATATTTCACAGGAGGAGAAAGAGGGGGAGCTAAACTAAGAGAATACTACACATTTGCACAGTTGATCATTCAAACTTCAGGAAATGGCAGCGTTTGGGGTTCACATTTAATCTTAATCTTGCTCCCTTGGGCCTGTACAATATTATTCAGTCTTTAATTATGTGATTGATTAAATTTCACACACCAAGTAATGCAAGGCCCTGGGGCTTCTTCCAAATTTGTAGAAACAAATAATATATTAGATAATGTTCTTTTTTTACAGTAATCTTTTCACAATCCATTAACTCGGTGGTTTGCAGACAATGGTCTGTAGGGCACTGGTGGCCTGAGGTAACGCACAAGGAGGTCCATCAAAACCACACCTTATTCCATGCCAGAGCCTGCTTACCAACCTGCCTGTCTACATTCATCACCCATTAGTTGCCAAGACAAGAATGAGAAATTGTCACTGTAATTAGTTCTCAGTAATGGACCAATAACTGAAAACAGTTCATTAAACAAATAATACAAGTAGTATTTGTATTATAGTATTCAAAGCTTTGCTTCGAAGCAAAAACATGAATACTTCATGGCAAAAACAACAGGTAAGATTTACCCCTGCAAATTTTGTAAAGACGATCGCAATGTCTGCTTTCATATGGCTCAGAGAGAGGCAGAACAACCTATTGACAAAATTATCTGGTCATAATAACGTAACATTGTACAAAATTTATGGCAGATCATGTGGTGGAACAGTTATCATGTGTGCCTGCTAGCAAATATTTTACATTGCAGTTATACATAACCTGTGTGCAAAGCATAAATCAGCTCTTAGATTATGTGCAGTATATATGAGAGGGTTAAAGGCTCTAAGTCATTTTATTCTGCTTATCAGTGAAAAACCAACAATAAGGGAAATAAATTCTAACAACTATTTTGGAAAAGTTATATTGGGATAAGTACTACTAAAGTATCAACCATTTGCAGCATAAATGAGATTGCTACTATACATGTGAAATAAGTTTCACCTAAATGCTCTAATTACAGAATAGATGGCCTCATGCCCCCACCCATTACCCCCAAATATTCTCTGCTATCAATCCAGCACTGAATTATGCACTCTGATGTCAGAATTTGGAAAGGTTCCATCTTCCCATGGATTGTTGAAGGAAACATACTTTTCAAAGTTCAAACACTATGCATGGCTATATTTATTATAGGAGAAAAAACAAGCTACAAAGCAAATGATTCATAAATAGGAATGACTGTATACAACAAACATCTTCCAAGTCACAGTTTGCTGGCAGCAATCCCAGCTCCAACTAGAAATGTATTTTAATCTAGCTGCTCCAGTTTGACAGGACCCTATTCCACATAAAATCTCACTGTTAAGTAGACTTCTGCCCAAACAGGCCACTACATGATCCATTTCAGCTTGTTCTGCTCTTCTCTTATTCCATCAAACACAGTTACCACCACACCAATCCTTATCAAACAAACTGAGTTTCCTTTTCTATTTCTATCTTGCTGTCAAAAAAGCCTCACATGACATAGGTGTTGAAGGATCTTTCAGGCTTCCTACTATGTCAGGGGTGTCAAACAGGTGACCTATGGGTCTGATGTGTCACATGCAGGCCACGCCCACCCCAACTTTATGGGGGGGGGGGAAATTTCATGATACATCATGTGACAGCAATGTGACATTGTGAGTTTGACATCCATGTACTATCTTAACCAATGGATCAATCTTTCACGAACTACATTGCTCAGGCAAAACTGGGACATATGAGGTAGTGCAGGTCTAGGCAACTTTTTTCTCCACTTATTTTGAAGTGCTCAACAAGCAATTTTACGGAGTGGTTTGTAGATTCTTAGCGGCCTTCACTTCCACAAATGAACAATAAAACTGTGAGCTTTGGGTATATGTATGTTCAGTGTGCAATGTGCAATGTGAGGAAATATGTCCTATTTTACCACACAGAATTATGGATGCTGTCATGTTGAAATGACTTCCCAAAAGCTGTTGTGTTGAAGAAAGAGATATTTTTATTACAATAATGAGGCCACTGAAGACATTCCCTGTGATTTCAAGGAGCATGTTAAATAATGTGGTTTGCTCTGTGATATATTCATATCAAGGTCACAATACTAGAATTGTTCATTCCAGGACAAGATTTCAGCGTTTCTTCCAAAGTTCTGAATTATGGTGAAAATACCTTGACTGATAAGAATATGACTCCTTGCTCTTGATAATTTTTCTCTATTCTTCCCTGGAAAACCTCAACATTGTACTAATAGGAACATTTAAAAACACAATCCAGATGCTGCAGCAGAGGAACGCTGAACCAGATGTAGCCAAGGAATGCATAGGAATCCATTTGCAGCTATCTGTTAACCTGACTCCCATGGCCTTCTAGGTTACAAGTACAATATGCTTGTTGACTTTTAGGGCACTGAAAATAATGTTTGGTGAGAAATGTCTTCTGAACTACAGCATAGACTGCTCATTGTTAGACCAAATATCAATGTCTTGGTATGAAAGCAGAAAGAACACTACTATTCCTGATATATTGTCAGAGATTTCTATTGAAGAAAATTCTTGAATGGCAACTTTAAACTAAGAAGTACCCTGTATGACACAGAGTATATAAAGAAATTAGAGTACGCAATTACTTGAGAACCAGTTTGGAGTAAAGGTTAGTGTTAAGTTTGAGCAATGAGAGGCTGAACCAGAGCATGAGTGCAACAATACTTTATTTTACAATAAAGGGCTGACCGTGCTTGCCAAGCCTGGAACTGGCTCGCAGCAATCAGCAACCGGTTGGACCCCGCAGCCTGCTTTTATAGCTGGCTGCTGGGGAGAACCAACCAATGGGAATGGGGGAATAACGCCCACATAAAGTGAGTGGACCTGAGTGAGAACTCCTTGAGTCCTCAGGACATAACACCCCTTCCCCCCAGATGCGAACATACATAGTCCTTGAGGTAGACGGGGGGTTTGTGTTGGCGCCCGGAACGGCGCAACTCGGGAACATTGTCTGTCTGTTCGGTATCAGTCTGTGATGGTCGAGCCGGCATAGTGTCGCCAACACTCTCTCTGGACTGGGCATCCTCGGAAACCACCGGGTTGGTTACTGGGGTCGAGCTCTCGTGGGTTGGATCAGGTTGGTCAACACTCTGGGCGCTGTTGTCCGAGTTTGGGCTGACCGGAACGACCGCTGGTGCAGACGGGTCGCTGGGTACGATGTGGCTGGGCGGCGGATGAGGCGGTTCCCCTTCGACTGGAGACTCTGGATTCTTGTTGGCAAGGGTGCTGAGGCGCCTTCTAAGCTGGTCTATGTGTCTCCTCCAGACGCGACCATCCTCCAGCCTGACTCTATACGATCTCGGCCCGGTGATGGCGATGACCTCGCCTGGAATCCAAAGTGGGTCCCCAGCGAAATTCCTTGCGAATATCGGCTCCTGTAACATAAAATGTCTAACCCCCGAAGTAGAAGCGAGGGGAGAGTCAGGGCAGTATTGTGGGTGCAATCTGTCCAATACAGTCCTCAGGCGCGGCCCATCAGAAGTTCCGCTGGGGACTTATTGGTGACTGCACAGGGGTTGAGTGCTGGCTCATCAGGAACCGTGTGAGTTTGTGGTGCCAGTCATCCCTGCCAAACCTAGCGAGGGCCTCTTTGGTGGTCCTGACGGCCCTTTCAGCCAACCCATTACTGGCAGGGTGAAATGGGGCTGTGAAAATGTGGCGAATGCCCAGGTTGGCAGCAAAACGGCTGAATTCTACTGATGCGAACTGTGGGCCATTATCAGAGACAATGGAGTCGGGTAGTCCATGTGTAACGAACAGGCGCGTTAACACGTTGGTGATTGCTAGTGTGGTGGTCGTGGATAGCTGTGCCACGTCTATCCATTTGGAATAAGCGTCCACGACCACTAGGAACATCTTTCCATGCACGGGGCCGGCCAGATCGATATGGATTCTAGACCAAGGGGCGCTGGGGCTCTCCCATCTGGTAGGGGTGGCGATGGGGGGAGCAGGACGGGATTCCTGGCAAATGCTGCAGGAACTTACCCAATTGACAATGTCCTCGTCTAGACCCGGCCACCACACGTAGCTGCGTGCTAATGCCTTCATTCTCACAATGCCGGGTGTCCCTCGTGCAACGCCTCCAGGACTCGGGTACGCAGCGAGGTCAGAATGACCACTCGAGTGCCCCACAGTAGACAACCCTGCAAACTGGACAGCTCCTGCATGCGAGTCTTAAAGGGTGCGAATTTGTTATCAACGTTGCCTCCCGGCCACCCCCTCCTCACCCAGTCGAGCACCTGGGCGAGCGTTTGGTCTGCCTTGGTTTTAGCGGCGATGTCAAGGGCGGTGATGGGCAGGTCCAACTGGGTGATTTCGAAAATGGCGTTGACAGGAGCTGGGTCTTCAGCCGGAGCGGGTAAGGGGCAGCGACTGAGAGCGTCGGCGTGGGATAGAGTTTTGCCCGGGCGGTGAATAAGTTTGTATGAGTAGGCCGCTAGGAAAAGTGTCCACCTTGTCATCCTAGGGGAAAGGACTTGAGGTGTCTGTTTGTCGCCGGCCAGTAGGCCCAGGAGGGGCTTATGGTCGGTGACCAGTTCAAGAAGTGGCCAAAAGGAATTCGTGAAACTTTTTCACGGCTGCAACAGCTGCTAGGGCTTTCTTGTCTATTTGGCTGTAATTTCGCTCCGTGGCCGAGAGCGTCCTGGAGAAGAAGGCGATGGGGGCCTCGGCGCCATTGGGGAGTCTGTGACTAAGGACCGCCCCAATTCCAAAAGGGGATGCGTCTGCTGCCAGTACTAAAGGAAGGTTGGGGTCGAATTGGATGAGCACTGCCTCTGACGTAAGTAGTGATTTGACGGCGTTAAACGCCTGGTCTTCTTTGTGCCCCCAGTGCCACGGTGATTTTTTGTCTAGTAATCTGTGTAGGGGTTCGGCTACTGAGGCTTTATGGGGCAAGAAGGATGCATAAAAGTTCAGCAGCCCCAAGAAAGCTTGTAGCTCCGTTTTGGAGGTTGGTGTGGGAGCTTCGTGGATTGCTCTAACCTTGGACTCCAGGGGGTGAATGCCAGAGGCGTCAATTTTATAACCCAGAAAGTCCACCTGTCTAGTGGCAATGGCACATTTTTCTTTTTTTAACTTGAGGCCATGCTGTCTGAACCTCTCTAACACTGCTCGCACTCTCTGGAAGAGTTGGGGTCTGTCCCTGGCCGAGACCAAGATGTCGTCGAAGTAGGGTACTACACCAGGGAGGCCCTGCAAAATCCGCTCCATGAGGGATTGAAAAATACCCGGGGCAACACTTACGCCAAATTGGAGACGCTTGCATCGGAGGGCACCCCTGTGAGTGACGATGGTCTGAAGTTCCGCTGTTTGGTTATCAACAGGGAACTGCTGATATGCTTGAGACATGTCCAATTTAGCAAAAATACTGCCCGGCTCGAATGTGTGCAATAAGTGCTGAATGACGGGCACAGGGTAGGCGCTAACTTGTAAATATTTATTGATTGTTGTCTTGTAGTCCGAGCAAATTCTCAGGCTACCATCTTTTTTAAGGGGTGTGACGATGGGTGTCTCCCACTTGGCGAAATCTGTTGGCTCAATGACCCCTTGTTTTAGTAGTTTATCCAATTCAGCGTCTAGTTTTGGTCGAATAGCAAATGGAACTCTACGTGGTTTTAATCTGATTGGGACTGCCTGGGGGTCAACGGTGAACGAGATGGGGGTTCCATTATAACACCCCAGCTCCTCGCTGAACACATCTGCGTAGTCAGCGAATAAGGAGTCAGTGCCTGAGGTTGAGACAGCATGGACTCCTGTTAACCCTAGGCCGAGGTGGGGAAACCAATCGAGCCCCAATAAGGTGGGTAGATTGCCGTTAACTACCACTAGAGGTAGGTGGCCTTTAAAAGCTCTAAAACTGACAAAGAACTTGCCTCTGCCGATCACGGGAATGGCCTTCCCCTGGTAGTCCTTCAGACCGAACTGGCATCTCTGAAGCCGGGTAGTAGATAGGCTGGGGTGGAGTCTCTTGAGGGTGTTCCACGAGATTATTGAGAGCGCTGACCCTGTGTCAACCTCCATGTGGCACGGTTTACCTTCTAGGGAAACGGAGAGATAAATTTTACTAACAGTGTGGCAAGTACGCCTGGCAAGGCGGTGCGTGCTACAGTTTAATACTTGCCTCTGTGGCCCCGAGTGCGAGGACGGGGGTCTGTGTGCAGCGCTTTGGGGGCTTGGCAGACTCTCGCGATGTGCCCCTCTTATGGCAGTTGTTGCAAGTGGCTCCTTTAAACTTGCAGGTGGCCCTTTGATGCGATCCCCCACAGGCTAGGCACAATGTGATGTGCTTGGATGGACCGGTGTATTCTTGTTTGGCCCCTACCTGCGACCGTCTGTCGTTGGCGAGGCGGTGGACGTCGTTTTCATCGTTGTGGGTTTCCTCTGCTTCCACCTCTTCGGAATGGACTGGGAATGATGCTAGCTTGGCACTTGGGCCCTGAATTTCGGTGGCTGAGTTCGTTGCTAGCTCGGCTGCTAGGGCCTCCTCGACCGCTTGCGCGAGGTTGAGGTCTTTTTTTGCTAACAGGCGCCTCTGTAGGTTGAGATCCTTGACCCCACAAACTAATTGATCGAGGAGCATGTCCTCCAGGTATGTTCCAAACCCGCAGTGCAGGGCTGCTGTTCTGAGGGCGGCCATATATTGATTGATGGTCTCCTTACTAGATTGCTTCCTCATACGGAACGTGAACCTCCTGGCGATTTGTGAAGGTCTGGGAGCGTAGTGGTTAGTGAGGATCTCAAGTAACTCGGACCATGGAACGTTTTTCAATTCTCTCGGTGCTACGAGTGCTGCGGCGGTATCGTAAACGGTGGCTCCGCAGTAGATTAGGAAATAGGATTTTTTCCGATGCTCTCCCGCGTCCGCCAGGCCGACCGCATCGATGTAATGATTGAAGCGGTTCTTATACGACTCCCACTTCTCTTCGTCTGGTTTAAACGCCGGGAACACTGGGTTGGAACTCATGGTGCTGGAACGGCTGGGCTACCTGCGGAAAAAAATCTCTCTGGGACTACGGGCACTCATGAGTTACTAGTGATATCAGCTCTGGAGAGGTTTTTTGCTACCCTCTCTTTCTCTCTCTGGGTTACCACGTTGGCTGCTAGCCGTTGGAGGTGTCTTGATTCGCGCCAAAAAGTGGGCGTTAGTGACTTCCTACAGCGCTGTGCTGTGTCTCCTACTGGCTCGAAATTCAAATGACACCCGTTTGAATTTCGCGCCAAATACAGAGCGGCTGCGGCTCGCAGCGCTTCACTTTCCCTGCAGCGGGGCTAACAAGCGGCTACAGACGCTTCTAACTTTTGAATCAGACCGCTTTCTCTGGCTGCGGATCAGCGTTTGCTCTTTTTTGATCGCTCGTTTTGTTGGCTGACCGCTCTCTCTCTGGCTGCGGATCAGCGTTTCCCTTGTCGCCAGCCGATCGCTCTCTCTGGGCTGCGGATCGGTGTCTAGTGACTCAGCGGTTGCAAGGTGCTTCTGGTAGCCATCCCATCCTCGTCGCCAGTGTTAAGTTTGAGCAATGAGAGGCTGAACCAGAGCATGAGTGCAACAATACTTTATTTTACAATAAAGGGCTGACCGTGCTTGCCAAGCCTGGAACTGGCTCGCAGCAATCAGCAACCGGTTGGACCCCGCAGCCTGCTTTTATAGCTGGCTGCTGGGGAGAACCAACCAATGGGAATGGGGGAATAACGCCCACATAAAGTGAGTGGACCTGAGTGAGAACTCCTTGAGTCCTCAGGACATAACAGTTAGGATATCAGATTAAACATTGGGAAGCCTTGAGTTCTTACCTTAGGCACAAAACCATCAGGATGATCTTGGGCCAGTCATTCCCTCTCAGACCCAGGAAACAGGTAATGGCAAACTATTTCCAAAATTTTGCCAAGAAAACTGCAGGGGTTCATCCAGGCATTTGCTAGGAGATTTGTGGCTAAGATGCTGAGTTTGTCGATCAGAAAGGTCAGCAGTTTGGCAGTTTGAATTCCTAGTACCACATAAAGGAGTGGGCTCCCGTTACTTGTCCCAGCTTCTGCCAACCTAGCATTTCGAAAGCATGTAAAAATGCAAGTAGAAAAATACGGACCACTTTGGTGGGAAGGTAACAGCGTTCCATGCACCTTCAGCATTTAGTCATGCCAGCCACATGACCACAGAGATGTCTTCAGACAGTGCTGGCTCTTTGGCTTTGTAACAGAGATGAGGACCACCCTTACAGCTGGAAGCAACTAGCACGTATGTGTGAGGGGGACCTTTACCTTTACTTGAAGGCACATGATAATTATTGGATTATATTTTTCATACCAAATCAATATAGATTTTTAAAATGGAGATGATAGGAAGGCAACTAAAAAGCATAAAATAACCTTATTTGGTGAAAAATACAAACATCCCTATTTTCTTGAGACCAAAAATGGGGAAAAGTTGCTTATTTAGTAAACAATGATTATAGAAAGTTTGAAAAAATATATAGTTTCTCTCTCTCCCCTCCCTTTTTGCTTTTTAAGGCAGTCTGAAAACCCAAAAGTTAGACAACATTGGGGGATCAGCACAAAGTATATTACTATAACCTGAACTATCCCATTACTTATTTCCAATTAGGAAATGTTACACTATACTAGAGGAGAGAGTTGAGCTTGTTAAATCTCTCTGCATATGTGGAAATTGGATTTGGATCTACTAAAATTTTATGGATGATTTCAGTAAATCAGTGGAATGAGTTCCCAGTGTTCCTTTAAGAAGATTGTCTTTGGTAGGAGCTTTTTAAAAATTTACTTATTTTTATTACTTAAGAATTTATAGACCACCTCTCAAAACAAATTTTCCCCAAGAAAAGCTTAGAGAATGTTTTAAAATTAAGTCTCTAAAAATGCACACTAAAAAAGCAGAAGATAGATTATAAGAACATCTTGAAAATAGATGGTATACATAGTAAAACAAGTTAAACAAAGGATTAAAATTAATCACTCAATTACAGAAACTAAACCAGGAGAAACAAGATTAATACATGACAGCAGAAACAGCTAAGAGAAGAAAATAAGATAGATCAAATTAAACCCATCTAATATCCTCTGTTGAAGCAGAAGCAACACCGAATAAAGGCACAACACAAAGGAGTGCATAGAACCTAACTAAATGGTTTCTTAATTTATTAAACTAAATTTAGTAGATGATATTCAGGGCACAAAGCAGATTGGGAACTAGTGATGGTTGTGTTTTCACAGCTGAAGGATGCATTCATTTCTTTTGTCTCCAAAGATTCCATGGAACAAGATCCTCAAAATATCCAACCCAAACTACACAATCAATCCACAGCCTCCATTTTGAGATTAATTTCTGTAAAAGGTTAGCACCCACCCCTCTCCTAGAAGAATGAAATATTCTAGGAAATATTAAAAAGGCAGAATATTATACCTTCCTGGAGAGGAAACGAGAAACATGCTCTTGGAAAGTGCCCCCCCCCCCCCACCTTTGTTAATAGCCCCAGAAAGACAAAAGATGCCTTATCTGCAACACAAAAGACCTTCAGCTTCAGGGTGATGGGATTTGGACATGGCCCTCAGGACATGATAGGATTAGCCCTCTTCCCATCTCACCACATGGCACCTGGGAAGATTACATCACCCAGCAAGATTCAACCAAATTTAGGACTCATGACAACCTACAAAGTTACCCCTGCATGGCCCCATGGGAGGCTGAAACCAATCAGGATACATTTCTTGCCACAGGAACAGGAAGCAAGTTCAGAGCCCAAGAGAGGTTATAAATCTCTCTCACTTTCTAACCCATGTGCTCTTTCTGCCCAGAACCTCAAATCATGTGGTCCTGCTGTCCACCATCTTTCCAAGCAATTTCCATGTTTCCAATGTCTTTCTTCCCTCCTGGAACTCAACCCAGATGGACATTTCTTCCAACATTTCAAACTGAAGTCCTCATTCAATAACAATATAGCCAACCTGTTGGACTTTCTTCCTTATCACCTGTTTTTTTATTGTTTAGTTGGCTTGGGGGGGGGGTGTGTGTGCATGTGTTTGCATCTTTCCTGATAAATAAATTCTGGAGAACACAAAAGCTTATGTATAATTTTGTGTCATTTTAATTAGCCCAGTAAAGATAGTGGCCAACTGTGGATTTTGAATATCTGAGCAAAAAATTAAAAACACCCTATCATCAGTGTCCTATGCAAAGAATTAGAGCTGTATTTGGGGCTGAGAAGTCACCTTCACCATTATTACAGAAATAGCTTGCATAAAGGAAGCTTATTATCAAAAGACGCCCTTTGGGTTAATAACTCCTTTGCACTTGCACAGAGGCAAAGTTATTTGTATTCCTTTTCCTGTGAAGTTGCTTTTGCGTGACGTCCTGTTTTTTAAGATTCCTAGCAAGAACTCCAGAGAACTGCTCAGCTGTTTCATGACAAACTTACAGTTATGCAATTAATTAAGAAAAAAAATCTCTTAGCAATATAAAAATCTTCCCAGCTGCTCAAGCTCCAAGCAGGATACGTCCTCTTGGGCACCTGGCAAAGTCTCTAGGGACTTTGTCACAACATCATCCTCGTTGATAAGGATAACACCACAGGATACAATAGTTAAGTCCTTGTAAAACAGTAAGCAGTTTAATACATGCTTTTACTGGTGAGTGGGGAAAGCAACTACTCTCAATCAAATGAATCCAGAGGAACTCAGAATATCAGCATCTCCTTTTAGCAATGAGCCTTGCTCTTCAGCTCTTTAGCAGTTTAAAGTGTTGGCTCAGGACATATTCGTTTCCTCGACTTCGATAAATAATGCAAGAAAATGTAGCAAATGGCTGGGCTGTGGTATTTTTTTTCCCTGACACCTCTTAAAAGCCTCTGAATTCTTTCCCACTCCATTTTCTGTCACCAGCTAACATTACCATATGACATGTACAGAAAATGGTCTGTCTCATAAAAATCAAAACCTGGTCCTTGTCCAGAAGTGGCTGGTCTTATTTAATATGGCCTTTTCTTTCTTTTTTAACTGAGGGGTGAGCAAATAGGTAGGAGTCTTTCTTAATGGAACTGTTCTTTTGATGCATGTATTAAACCAAGGGTGGGGAACGATGGCCCTTCTATAACTTGTGGACTTCAATTCCCAGAATTCCTGAGCCAGCCCAGTTCTTTGCATGAGTGAGTGTGGGGAAGAGAGCCTATATATTTATTTATTGGGGGGGGGGGGTGAAGTCACAGCCTACTTTTCCTTTAGAAGTTCAAAGAGGCATATATAATACACCCTTTCCCGCATTTTATCCACAGCAAAAAGTCTTAGAGCAAGGGTGTCAAAGTCAAACTCACGTCATCACAGCAGCATCACATGATGTATTGGGACTTTTTTCCCCTTTACTAAACCAGATGTGGGCATGTCCAGCACATGATTCATCTGGCCCACAGTCTGGGAGTTTGACAGCCCTGCCTTAGAGCAACCCTGGCTGGGGAATTCTGGGAGTTGAAGTCCATTTATTTTAAAACCGACCTGGTTGAAAAACACTGCTTGAAAATTGGGTTCTATTTTCCATTAAAAAATCCCCTGCTAAACCTCTATGACTGAAGATGGACTAGAATCCAGAATAGTATACCTTAACCACCACAACATATTTGCTTGGTTTTCCCTTTCTAAAATGGTTTGTGCATGAAAGGCTCTTTTTTAAAAAATGTATTCTTTATTTTTATTTTTATTATTATTATATTTTATTATTTATTTATTCAATGTATCTCTCTGCTTCTGCTGCTTATTCAGTGTATTTCTATGCTGCTGCAGTCACAAAAAGGAAAAAAGACCCTAGCAGCTAATCTAAAACAAATTAAATAGACAAGGCAAAAATGAAAATTGGGGGGAACCCCATATAATACAAATGACAAAAAGTGGCAGCATTTACTTTAGGAGAGAGTTCTCAGAAGCAATTTGGTTTTCAGGAGATCCCAAACAACCAGCAATAGGGAACTGGTCTGATCTCCTTGGGGAGGCTTTTCCACAATGTTGACACTGTTACATAGAAGCAATGCCACTTCACATCAGCCTCCTCAACCTCCCCAAAATGTCTCATTTGCAGCAGGTTGTCCTTCTTTGTTCTCCCTGATTTAATTGGTCAGGCTGGGAATAAGGGTCCTGATTGGTTAATAGCTTCCCTTATGGTCTTGGAGACCCTCAATCCAAATTAAATGATGTGCCTAATGCTGTGCTGATCTGAAATCTAGTTTCCTAGTTTATTCGTTTATTTTATCTCACCTTTATTATTTTTATAAATAACTCAAGGCAGCGAACATATCTAATGCCGCTTCCTTCTCCTAGTTTCTCCACAACAACAACCCTGTGAGGTGAATTGGGGCTGAGAGAGAATGATTGCCTCAAAGTTACCCAGCAAGCTTTCATGCCAAAGGTGGGACTAGAACTCACTGTCTTTTAGCCTAGAATATTGATCAGTAGCCCTCACTCTCTTTCTCTCTCTCTCTCCCTTCTTCCTTCCTTCCTTCTTTCTTTCCTTCCTTCTTTCCTTCCTTCCTTAATGTATACAGTTACCCATGTCACAAAATAAATGACTCTAAGTGGTGCTTCACAAAAATAAAAAAAACAGTAAGTTACTATATATATAGCAAACAGCTATAATTATTATGATCTTTTAAACATTTGTGTACTATCCGACCCTATGCAATATTAGACAAATAGCTTTTTGTCAACTCCTACTCTGCTTATTACAATGGTGGGCGATATTGTCTCATGTGCAGGTTCACAGCTTCAGAGTAAATATGAATGACAGCCAATGTCCTCAGTGATGAATATAAGAAAATGTTTACCTCCCTTACATGGACCACTTTCAAATGAGGTAGGAGATAAAATAAGTTTGTGAAAGCAAACTGATAGAATTGGTTATTGCTGGGTAAATTAGTCAGAGAGAAAAAGAGAGTTATTTAAGGGCCCAATCTCAAAAATACTGATTTTACAGTAGCTGCATGAATGCTTTCAGTCCTTTTGCAGGTGCACGAGTTACATATTGTCCCTAGATCAACTGTTGTGCATTGCCAACATACGGCAATTTCTCAGCAGCTATAATCCAACTAGCTGTACTTTGCTCCTCTCTCTCTCTCTCTCTCTCTCTCTCTCATCATATCAATAGCAATCTTGGTAGTCTTCCCACTGATCTGATTCAAAACACATTTTATGACACAAAATGGCATATTTAAAAGCTGGACCTGATGGAAGCTGAAAAACATAAAAAGGCTGGGAAGTTTACACTTAATTCTTCCGTGATCTTCACAGTGCCACCTGTGGGACCCAAACTACATTCAACAAAGCAGCAAGCGCAGACAACAAACACTCATACATACATACATTTATTCAGAATGAAGCCTGATCAACCCTTACTCTTCCCACACACACACACACTCCAGTTATCAGACTTGAATTTGACTCATACCTTTAATCTTCAACAGTATTAGTGAAACAATTATAAGAGCACATTAAAGCCATGTAAAAGTTTGAAGGATGGATGATCAAAGGAGGTGGATATTTAAGAACAAGATGGAAGGCTGGCTTTGAGATTCAAAGCTTTTTTTGTGCTGTAATCATTTCACTAGCATTCATAAATCTTTAACATCCTTTTTTCAACTCTTTGATTTTTATGTATTCAATTAATTTCAACAGAATGTGTTCTAAATACATTATGTGCATTGAAGCCATGGAGGAGGCCTATAGAAGACATACAGAAGACAAGTATTTCCACATGGCCAAGCAAGATACATGGTAGATAACCTTCACTTTTATAGAAGTTCCACTGGTCTGAATAGAATAAATTCTGAGTAGATATTGCCCTATTTATTTTATGAGTTTATTTTTAATTAATTTTATTAATAAAATGTATAAGGCTGCCCATCTCATGGAAAATGACTCTCCAATCCAAACAATCCAATACAAAACTAAATATAAAAATCATGACCTAAAATCATTATAAATAATTATTAAAACATTAAAAACTATAAAAGCAGAACTAAACAAAAAGGAAACATTGATGGAGGAATCATAATAATAATGGAGCCAACTCATGAATTCACTTGTCCTTTGGGGTCCCCAGGACTGTTGGCCTAACCAGGTCTTGGGAGATCTTTGAAAGCTTCAAAGATCATGCCCAACTGATCTCTGGGGGAAGAAGATTCCTCTGTGTGGGTGCCAAAGCAGAAAAGGCCCACCACTAAGTGACTGCCATATGTAGCTGCCTAGACAGTGGAACTCCTAACATACCCTTTCTGTTGAATCTGGTGAGGTGACAAGATAAAATAGGGAAGAGGTAGCCCTTTCCAGTCCCATGCCATGAAGGGCTTTAAAGATCAATGCCAACACCTTGATTTAGACCTGTAAACAATTTGGCAACCAATGCAGATCATGCAACAGAGGTGTTATGTGTTAGACTCTACCAGAAACATAACAAAACCCATGCCACTATATTTTGCACTACCTGAAGTTTTCAAATGCTTTTCAAGAGCAGTCCCATTAGAGCTCATTGCAATTTGGAGGTCACCAGGACATGGTATGTTGGACCCTTTGATATATAGTAGGTGACATTTATGTCCTGAATCAGCTTTTCTTTTGATAGTGATGGTCCAATCTGATAGCCAAATCAAAAAGAAGATTCATTAAATTGGAGAGGGTATTTGTACTTCTCATGAAAAATCTGACATAAATAGTTCTCTGTGGGGTTTTTTCCCTGTTCTTTCCTCAAATAACATCCATTGCAGGTTACACAGATGCCAAAATTTCTGTACATCCTCCTGGCATATTCAAATAGAATAATTACACAATGATGTCATGATGCCTGATGTGAGACACTTGAATGACAATGACAGAATGCATTTGTTGTCATTTAACTTTCCTGCCAGCAGCCCATGATTTTTTTTTTAAAGTTATTGTAGCTCTCTGATCCAGGACCAGAGTTTCATTAACACCCAGATATAAATTAAAACTGCATTGCATTGAATTGAAAGCAGAAAGCTGTTTGAGTACCCTACTTTGTTTCTGGATTCTATATTGGTTTGAATCCAAGACACACGTGTACTATAAAAGCAAGATCTGATCCTGCAAGGATCAAAGGAGGAACGGTTCTTATTCTACATTGTTAGCACCATGGAGATGGCATGAAGACCATTCCAGCCTCTCCTGAGGCATCTAATTTTATTTTTATCCACAGGTATTCTTAAAATTTGGAAACTGTCTGAATTGGGGAGGAAGATATTGCCATCATAACTAGGCAGAAACCTCACCTCACTACCATCTAATGTAGAGGTAGTATTCAGCAGGTTCTGACCAGTTCTGGAGAACCAGTAGTGGTAATTTTGAGTAGTTCAGAGAACTGGCAAATGCCACTCTGAATGGCCCTGTCCTCATCTATTCTCTGCCTCCCAAGTCCCAGCTGATCGGCTGGGTCTTCTTTTGTTGCCCTGCACAGGAGAACAGAGCTGGAAAGCAGGTTAGTTGGGTGTGGAGGGAATGGGATTTTGCAGTAACCTTCCCCCAGAGTGGGGAAGGATGGGATTTTGCAGTATCCTTTCCCTGCCACGCCCACCAAGCCACACCATGTCCACCAAGTCATGCCCACAGAACCAGTACTAAAAATGTTTGAATCCCACCACTGATCTAATAATAAAATATATAGTTCAGTTAGTTCTGGTGTACAGACTCACATAAACAAAAAGAAAAAAAATGACCCCTTCCCTTTCCCAGTGCCTAAAATCTGTCCACAAAACAATCAAAATAGGAGCCTGCGGCTGAAGATATATTTGCAAACTCCTGGAAATGTAGCTTTCACAGAACAGCCTGAAATGTGGTACGCTTCTGTATAATTATTCAGCCTCCTGACATGACAGTTTTTATGGTGCCTGTTTCTTGATGACAAGTCAGCAAATATACAGGATGTTCCCTTGTAATCATGCCAAGCTGCCATACAGAAACATATCTCTGCATTCTCTAAGGATACAGAACCAGCAGCTAAGGTGTCTCATTTACTCGTGTTCAGTGAACCAGGTCTATTTATTTATTTACTGATTGATATTGACTTTACAGATGTAGGCAACAACAAGGCTGCCATTTCAGAAATGCCAATATTTATATGGCAATCTTCGCGGGCTTTGTGTTTGGCAGTTGGACACCTTTTGTCCCCTCTGCTGCTTCTTCTGGTGAACTGTAAATTATGTCATTAGACAACTGTTTCCAAAATGCACCCATTTGTCATGGTCCAGGAACAAAGGCATTTTTAATGCACGCACTTAGCCTATTATACCTGGCGGCACTGATGCAAGATTGTCATCTTATGTGTCGCTATTTAGGTAATAAATATACAGGGACTGTATAACTTATCTCCTGTGCTTGAGTCCCAGTGAGTGATCACTAATCAAATCAAAAATGTTCAATAAAGCAAAGTCTAGTCAAATTCATGTGAAACAGGCCAGAGCTAATGGTGCCATTACTTCTAATTTCCAAAAATGGTTGTACATTTTGAAGACCCAAAATACAGACTTTCAGCATTCTCAATTCTAGTAACATGATGCTAAATGGATTATATATTTTGGAATTTCTAATAGGGGCAATGATTCTAAAGATAACCATCCTAATGTGTAACCT
Organism: Pseudonaja textilis; assembly: GCF_049901715.1. Taxonomy (NCBI): domain Eukaryota; kingdom Metazoa; phylum Chordata; class Lepidosauria; order Squamata; family Elapidae; genus Pseudonaja; species Pseudonaja textilis. Next base: position 73,272,617 of record NC_141992.1, read on the forward strand.
GGGATTCTGATATGTTTATGATTCAAATCATAGTCCAGTGTGGAATCAGGAAATGCTTCCCTTTCTGAAACTGCCTATAATTTGTTGAGATTAAATAAAGCATAATTCCTTGGCCACAGTGGAGGGGACAAAATAAAAGTCCACCTTTTGCTAGTGGAAAGCAAAACAGAAGTCAAACTTTACCAAAAAGAGCTCTTACTGTAACTAGACACAACTTATCCTGCATCAGATAATAACATTTAACTCCTCAACTCTCTTACTTATCACTCAAGCATGTAATTGGAACAGCTCTAACATCAGCTAAAAATACGTATATATCTTCCCCTCTCCTCTATTTTAGGACTTTTAATCACTATCTCTAAGATGAAGAGTTTTAATGAACTTGAAAGCTTGCAACAATTCTATAACTTTGATTGAATCAATAGAGATGATAGCCCTGCAGGTTCAAGATGAAGAGAGGGTGCCATTATTGCAAACCTCCTAATTATGATGAGTCAGTGTCTGGTTTTGTTGATCTTTTCTTCCCTTGTGTCTGTGTGAGACAGTTCCACATCACCCTGGAAGATGGGTTAATTGCTTCTCTGCCCAGTCACGACCTCAAAGCCCTTATCCACAAGTCTAACCTCGTTGTCTTGCTCTCTGAAATTATACCATACGATTACATATAAGTACTGCTTTCTGTTATTAGTTCTAGGCTACAAAGACAACCATTCAATGACAGGAAAGGTGCATAGAAATCTCTACCCTTTGCTTCCATCTTTAACACTGATCATCCAGAGTTTTCTAGCCCAGCTGAGGTAAGTGTAATAATGCTGCTTCTACTGCTATTGAAAATGTTGTTTCTGTGGAAATAAATCATTTATTTTGTCTCCAGCTCTGCAAACACCTTCCTTTTTATTCAATTCTCTTCACTTTCACTGCCAAAATTCTGTCATCTCATTCACCAGCACATACATGTTCTTTCCTGGCACAATGGAATCAACTGAATCAATCTCCCTTCCTCAGTTGCTATAGAATACAATGTGTTTGGGGTTTAAATATTCTATTTGCAAAGGGTCTCTAGCATAAAAAACATTTCCCATTTGAGACAGCTGTGCCAGAGTTAGAGGACATCACAGATGTTTCTTAAATATTATTGCTGCTCTCCTTCACAGGAAGCATGTGGATTACAGCAGGGCGAGAACACCAATACAAAGTGTACTCATACAATGTTTTAAGTAATGATTCATCACCTCCTCTTAAACAAATAACTAACTGAAATGGAAGTAAACTGGTTACCATTTAATTTTCACCCTTTTATCATCCCTCACACACTGCTTTCCCTTGTAAGGGATATCTCCTTTTCTATCCTCTAATTTCTGCACTCAGTTATACATTTTTCTCCTATTCTCTCTATATAAAATCCTCTTGTGATACAAGAGAGTTCGCTCCCACTTAAAATTACAACTCAGCTACTATGATTACTCTACTACTTTATAATAGAGAGAATCAGTCGATGTAGGTATGTTGTACATATGCACAACATACTGTATAACAGACCCATTCCCTAAAGAGTACTGTGAAACCAAATGTAAGTTGAGAGAGAGAAGAGAAAAGAAGAGGAGAGTTTAACATAACTGAAGAGCATAGAAATTCATTCTGAATAGTATATAGTTTCAGCCTGTTGATAAGTGTTGTATAAACAGAAACCATAAACATCTCTACAACCTAGGCATTCATCTCTCTCTCCCTCTCTCTCTCTCTCTCTCCCTCCCTCCCTCCCTCATTGATGTATCCCAGGGAAGTGGTCTTCTTTAATTATGAAGAAATAACTGTCAGTCATTGAGTTTACTTCCTACCCCAGTCTCCATATCCAGATATTTTTCCTACATGGAATTTTTTTTGAAAAAGCAGAAGGATACAAAAACTCCTGTCTTCATCCAGTGTCAGGCTGCTCATAGCAGCACCTTGGGCACGTCTCAGAGTAGGTCTGGATACTTTGAGGAAAACCCTACCTGCTCTCAGAAGACCCTAAGAAACTTTGAATTCAGGATTTGGTTAAAACAAATACATATTTTAGACTATTAGGGGTTTGTTTGTTTGTTTTTTTGCTAAGTTTGGAGGCATGTAGTTTGATTTGGGAAAGAGGCTTAGCACTGTACTTTTGCAGCATGTTTCACAACTGCCTGTCCACCAGCAATCATTTAGGAACTACATCAGGTCGGGTATAAGAAGCCACATCCTGTATTGACAGTGACATCTAGTGTTGCCCAATGGGATACTTATTATGGGATATGAGGGATCCTGTTTCCTCCGGATTTATTACATGATCAGAAGAAATGATCTGAGCACAAAAGTGCTGGGGAAAGTGACAACATATCTCACAACACTTTGGGGGTTGCTATGCTGTCAAGAGTTGAGACAATTGCTTTGTTTTGAATCGTTATAACCTCTGCAACAAGATTATAATAATTTTGCTAAGAGGGATGCCATACATCTGAATAAACAATCTGTGGGTGAGATTGGAAAGAATCAGACCTGCATGAAAAAAAAAAAATGGAAACATGAGAAAATGCAACTTTTATGCTGTGTTTGTTTGTTTTTGCACTGGTATAAAAAAGCCTCCTGACTTTCTAAATTCCTAGCAAGTACAAGTTCCCGACACCTCTGCTTTTATACTCTATTCAAAAGGTACAGCATGTGTTTTTAACAGAAAGAGACGGTGACTCAATATGTTGTGGCCTTTGTCGCCTGATTCTAACACAATAGTACAATCAAAATATTGGTATGCTGCCAATGATCTCATCATTCCTGAAAGTGGATGCTAAAGCTGCTCATGGCATTTTCTTTACTTTGCCAGGAGATCTGGCAGGATGTTGGTAGCTATGGTGACTCCTTCATTCCATTCAATTTCTCATTGTTCCTTGCTGCCCTAAATGAACCAAGACAGATGTATAGTCTCTAATATGGTATGCTCATTCATTGTTTTTCATGTCTACAGTGGAAATGCCCTGGAAGGAAACCTTTACATATAACAGCTAAACAACTGAAAACTTCCCCAAGGACTGGCTTCCAATTACACAATGAGAAATTACCTGAAGATGTATGCCCTGCAGATGTTCATTCTTTAAGCAGAACACCAAGGGACATGGCTAGGCAAAATTTAACATACCGAGGGTGAAAATACTCCATGTGAAATCATTCCCCACAGTCATATTAAAGGAATGTTTAAATCAGGACCTGATGGATCTCATATAATGACATGTATTATTTTTCTACTTTCTGAGTATTCCCTACCTTAATTTCTTGTGTTCTGCTTGTCTATTATTTTTAAATTTTAGTCTAAAGACACTTTGTAATTATTATTCTTGTTATTATTACTGAAATATGAAATTATCTCTGCCACGTAGCTTTTAGACTCATAGATTTTTAAGGCACGCAGTCTGAATCCAAGAGACAATAGAAAAAAATAGCTTCCATTTAAATGAGGCCTGGTTTATTACTTAACACTGCCAAAGAACCATAGTGTGAAAAAACAATATATCTCAGGTGTAATAGGAAATAAGAATAATGGGGCATCTAAGCAATATTTAATTGGATTAAATGAATTTGGTTGGGGAATGTTGAATCTATAAAATCTCTTGCACTGTGAAATTAAATTATAGATAATATACAGTACCTATGGCTGTGAGCCACAAGCCCTTGCTGGGATTAATCAATGAGCAATATATTTTCCAAATAACACCATAAAAATAAACATCTCAGCAAAATTACTGTAAATGAAATGAAAAAGAATGGTTAATTCTGGATAAGCTCAAATGAATACAATTTAAGAGGACCAGTCTTTTATTTCAGGGAGTGTCTTGCAAAACTGTCGTTTATCGCTCATAGATCATTCAACCATATAGATTGCTTCGAGTACCATAAATAGTTACACGGGAATAATTGTAAATTTTAAAAAGCAAGATACGCACTTGAGATCTCTATGTGGGGATGACTAATCAAAATTATTTCTGAAGTCTGCTCCCAAAAAAGAATATCAGATAGTCAGAACAGTGGCCTGTCCATAGTAAAATGGAGGAATGCTATATTTTATGGGCATTTTTAAAGGTACTTGCCTATACATCTACAAGGTTACATAGATAGGTACAGTGTATATAAATATTTGTAGAACTATAAAGTTGCACCCAGGTTAATATGAAAGATGGGTGAAACTATATAGAATAATAGTCTGGAGATTCATACTTTCATTATGTTTCCTTATTTCAGTACATACCTACTTTGAGGATGTGCCAACAATATAATTAATATACATCTTTGCCCTTAGCAGGGAAGTTTCACAATCCCAGATAGACTATTTCAGGAATGTGGAGGTTGACTAGGCCTAGTGAGCTTAAGATCTTTCTGACTGATCCTATGAACACAATTTTACTTTCTTCTGAGGAACTGCAGACTTCTTGAAGCTTTGTCTGAAAGGTATTAATCTAGGTGACTAGTTTGCAAATGTGAATCATGAAATCTTTTCATATGTGGAGTGGAGCAAATGATCACATGAAGGTCTGAAAACCTGTAAGTTATTTTTATCCTCACTTCAAGTCCTTTCCACTACATACCATGGAGACACATTTATATTTTATTTATACATTCAAATAAAAAAAAAGTTGAGTGGTCTGGAACCACAGTGAAAACCAAGAAACACAAAGACAATTGGACATGATCAATAGCCATAGAAACCACAGAAGGCAAGAAGTCAGTATTTATTTTAGGAAATGCAGGAAGGAAATTAGAAATCAACTTTTGGTCAGTAAGAGTCCATCAGACTTGGAAGGTAGATTTGGAACAGTATATATCATAAGAATATATGTTCTCTGAGTATTAATTATATGGATGTTTCCAAACTAAATGATACAAAAGTTACTTTTCTCCTTCTCATTCCTCAGTAGCTTGCAATCAGTGGAATCAGTGGACAGATTCCAAAAAATAGGAGAAAAATAGGCAATTTTCCCCTAGTTTTCTATCCCCCCTCCCCCCAAAAATCATTCTTCAAAATCTTGAAGTAGACATTTTTCGATGGAGACACCTTTAACCTTCTTTGAGAATCCTAGTTCCCCATTAATTCACATCACAAAACCCTACAAAATACATATTTCCTGGCTCTGAAACGTTCCTGCGGTTTGCCAGGGGCTCACGTGGTTTTGTGCAATTATTCAATCTCCTGACATGACGGTTTCCACAGTGCTGTTTGTTGATGAGGAGTCAGCAGATCTCCAGGATGTTCCCTTGTAATCATGCCAAACTGCCACATCGAAACATCTCCGCACTCTCTGAGGACCAACAGCTAAGATGTTTACTGGTGGCCTGTGAAATGGATTTTTTGTTTGTTTCATGATTGATGTAGCTTAGCGATGCTGATGGTGACAATTCAAACATTTTTCGGAAGCGCCAACATTTACATGGCATTCTCTGCATGCTCCACCATGCCATGAAGTTACTTTTTGTCATATTTTCCGCTGTTCTCAGTAAACTGTACATCATGTTGTTAAGCAACTGCTTCTAAAGGGCCCAAAGGAATTAATGAGCATATTTATGGAGGAGAGAATAATTTATCATGTTGTATCAAATTATTTCAAGACTCTTTCCTTTGCATCCCATAGAAATATCTAATAACCACCAAAAGACAAACAAAGGTTTGGCACTGTGGTAATGGCCTCAGTCTACATTACTTTGTCCTACACCAATTTTTCATGACTGAAGAAGGAATTGGATATACTATATTTCCATTGTGAAAACTTCTATTTAGTCAATTGGAGAAGCCATAGTTAACCTATAACTGTTCTTCCAAGGACATCGAGTGACATGGAGGTTCTGACTATCATAAGACTACAACCACAACAGCACTGTATTACTAGCATGAGAATGGATTTATGCAAGTTTTAGGGTGAATAAGTTATATAAATCATAATCTATGAAACATAGGATATATAGCAGATCTCTATTGTTTGATGATTAGTGGGGGGGGGGGGTTAAGTTTCTTTCAAAAAGTTTTTTTTTTAAACTTAAAGTAATCTTTTGGAAGTACAGTTAAAAAGTTATTTCTAATGAGGAGACTTATGGGATTTTTGTCATTGAAGAGTAATATAGGATGTACTCTGGAAAATTAGAATTTGATAAGAAAAATAATTGTTATTCCCAAGTAGATAATTTGGTGCTGTTAGATGGACACAAAGATTATAACTGGGATTCATCAGTTATAACAATACCATTAACAATACCATTACTCCATTAACAAATTATCAGCGTTCTCAATAAACAGTGAGGATAAAACTAAATAGGCCTTGTTTTTAGACTAAAGCCCTCTAGGTATTCTTTTGAATAAAGTATCTCTCGATCTCAGTTTCATTTATATCATTCATTTCTTTTCTTATTATGCTAAGCAGATAGATTATTGGTAACATTTTCTATTTCTATTAGACAAGATTGTTAGTAAGAATCCAATGCCCACATTAATACTTCTTTCAGCTAACTACACAGAATTGTAATTTCCGAGAATCTGAAATCCTGGAAAGAGACTAACAGCTTCCAATCTAGATACTAGCGTATCCATTTTAATAAGTTGTGGACTTCCTGCCTGCAAAGTATTTCCCTAAATGCATTTTTAAAAGCAATTGTCCAAAATATTCTGAAGGTGATGTGTTCTTAATTATAGAAAATTAAAGAGACTTTCATCATTAAGAAAAATGCAATTACACAAAAGCCATAAGCTTTTCCGTGAACCTCTAGTCTCAGATCTTGAGTAAATGATGGACAAAGTGTGGTGGAAAGCTCTGACACATGCTGCTGATTTAGATAAAATGACAGCCAGAAGCTTACAAGTATTATTGCCAAACAACATATATTAAAAATCATAGCAATCAAAAGAAGGTTATGTGCTCCTCTTGGAGCCAAGACATTTTGCTAACCAAGAGACAAGATGGTGCCCCCTCCATAGTACCTACAGAAACTGACTCTGTTGGAGTAGAACTGGAATCTTTGTGCTGTATAACACTACACTAGAATGGTCAGAGGTACAGTTCTCTCTTTCAAGAGCAAAAAATGGTCAGGAGAATCATTAGTGCTTTAAAGCATCTTCCAACTTTAAGAAAGTTCAAAACATTCTCAAACATCCACCTCATCCTGGGCACCCTTTTTTTGAACTATTACCATCTGGCAGACAGTAACAGGATAATAAAAACAAGGACAAATAGGCTGAAAAACAGCTTCTATCTCAGGGCAGTAACTCTACTGAATTCTACTATATAGTGCAATATTAATGCAATAACAAGGGTTTTCAATTCAATGCCTAGAATGTGAAGGATGTGTGTTTGTGTTTATTTTCATAGTCATAATGTACACTGAAGATGGTATTTAATTTTGTTGAACGAGGTGCAATGACAATAAAGTAAACTAAACAAAATGGTCAGGAGAATCATTACTGGTTCAAAGCATCTTCCAACTTTGGCAATGGCTTCAACAGCTCTTCTATCTATGCATTTTGAGAAAGATTTAATAAGGAACAACAGAATGTGAGATAAAATGCTTCTTTCTATTTTTGATTTGCTAGGTAAGTTCCTAAATTATTTATATGAGTTTTATTATGGTTTCAGAAGAATTCAAATTTATAGCACCTTGTGGCCTCCTACAAATATAAGTAGTCTTCATTTAGGGAAAATTGGGACCTGCAACTTGATAATTAAACAAAGCAGTCACTAGGTGAAACCATAGCAAGAATTTATAATCTTTCTTCTGCTTTCTTTTGCTTTACAGACCTGCAAAAGTTGCAGATGCAAGGATAGTCTATAAAGTTATTTTTTTTCATTACTCTAGTAACTGCAAGCTGTCACAGACTGAGCTAAACAGGAAATACCATACATATTTCTTACTTTAAACATTGCATTTTATTTGAGCTAACTGAATGTTCTTACACTTGTGTATGTGGGATTATAGATAGTCCTCAATTAACCATAATCAGGACCAGAAACTCCATCACTAACTGACACGGTCATTAAGTATGACAGTACATGACTGTGAGAGACTTACCTTATTTCCATCACAATTATTAAGCAAATCATTTCCAATCTGTAACGGACTGCGAGTTGCAATGTTACTGTTGGCTTCTCCATTGTGTGTGCTTGTTGGAAGCCAGCTGTGAAGCATACAAATGGTGATCACATGACAACAGGGATGCTGCAACAGTCATAAGAGTGAGGACCAAGCATAGCGTTACTTTTCAGTGCTGTTGCACTGAATTTATTATGAGGGACCAAAATAACAATCTAATTGTGTGTCTTTTTCAGTGGAATTGGCCATTTCTACAGGGGAAACAATTCATAATGACAACCTTCTTAGGACCACACGAGCAGTTCTTGGACAAGTTGTGAATATATGAAAAGCACCATCTTGGTGCCCATTTTTGATGACCATCATCCTGCTTTGATAAAAACCTACATTTTCTACTAACACTTTGGTACAAAAAAGTACTTAGCAGCTAAGAAGTACCACTCAGTTTTTTGAGCAGCATTTTTTTTCTTTAGCTATTTAAAATATCAGTATTTGCAAATGTCAACATTCCCGTGTCAATTAAACCATGACATATGCACACAAGGGAAAAATAATTGTGATGGTTCAATGTATTTTCTCCTACAGCAGAAGTTGGAAAACTATAGCTTATAGCTCATGTGAAATTCCATGTTATTTTCAGCCAAATCTCAAAACTCTTTTGCAATTCAGTCCTTTGGCAAGAATTGTTTCTTCTCAAGCAGATAGAAGCAGGCAGAAAACTGAAAGAAGGGAAAGAGTTCCAGAAAGGGGTAAGGGGAGTGGCACAGACAGACTTTAATCTTGTTTGTTGCCAGCATGTAACCTTGCAGCTTACAATGGCCAAATTTCATCCTAAATAGAAAGTGCCTTCTCCACCCTGATATAGGTGCTGCAGTGCTAAAATGTACTGTTTAAATATCATAGGCTAAGAATATAGTTGTGGGCTAAGAAGTGTCTTTTCTGGAAATCAGCAATAACCAAAAAAAAAATGGTGATGCTTCTTGAAGTTTTCAATAAACTGAAGGATGTTGTTAGATTCATTGGGAATCAGGCGGGTATACATTCAATAAATAAATGAATAAATCTGGGGGCCATGAGTATTTGGGGTGTAGTCTTTTCCCAGGAGACATTTGTAGCATTCCCAAAGTATGGTGTGAAGGATTCAGTTAATGTGGAAAGGCTGAGCATCATATGGTAATTAGATCTTGGCAGCTATATACATCAACAAGAACAACAAAGTCAATTTATAGGCACACATGTTATTTATGTTGACTTTTTAATAGCCATTATGTAGGAAGGCTGTGAATGGGGCAGGGTGGTGGTGGTGTCCCATTTATTCATTAACCAGCAGTGTCCTGCCTGAGGTTATTCATCAATAAGGTGAAGTCCTCAAGAAATCAAAGGGTCTGTAAGGAATGGCTTTTGCATTTGATAAATCTGTCTGATTAACAAAAAAGACCTTGTGTTGTTGCTTAAAATATTTTTGTAACATAAAAGTGATGTTAAAAAGAGTTCAGGGGAGGGGATTGCATTTGTTTGAAACTTGTGTTCAAAGTAAAGTTCTAGGCAAAAATCTGTCTTTCATTTCTTGCAGATGGAATTGTTTGGTCTTCTGGGTGCTACTGTTAGTTTTACCAATATTTATTTCTCAACAGTCCCAAAAGGATTCTCTTTGCTTTTATCATTTCCAGCCTTTGAGAAGAGATGCTTGAGCAATTCAATCTTTTGCAAAATCCTAAACAAAATGAACTGATCGGTACTTCTCAGATATGAGAGAGAGAGAGAGAGAAAGAGAGAGAGAGAGAAAGTGTTATATTAGGTGTATATATCTTTGATTGTTGCAAAATATTTTAGAAGATTACATTTAACACCACAAAATTTGACTGAACATATATCCTTAATGAGAATACAAGTCTAAACAACACACAAAACTACAAAAAAGTGGAAGGGGCAGGCAAATAAACACTTGGGAACACAACAGGTGCCCTTTAGCCAAGGATTTGTGCAGAGATCATACACACGCTTTGCTTTTTAGCATTTTGGATATAATACATTCAGAATAGGAAGGAAAACTAACTTCAAGCCAACAGTGGTAGTTTGTCTGGCTCAGGACTCTTTAGGAATGATAGAACTTCCAAAGCACAAATTTCAGATGGTTGAAACTAGCACAGAATGAGGAGCACAAACATATTGTATTTCCTTTTACTAAACTTCTAATGCTTGAGTTGAGGTTTGTCTGAGGCATTCAAAGGTGCTGAAATTAATCTCCTGAAACTGAACAGTTAGAATAATTCACCTGGAATCAGAAGGTAATGTATTGTAATATTCTAAACCTTTTCCCACTTAATTTCTTATTCTTTAGATGTTCACATCTTGTCTACTGGCACATTAGAGATCCAGCTGTTCAAAATAATTTAATAGCAGAGGTGTCTCAGCAGCAGTGCCTGGCTGATCTTCTGTGAACTTGTAAGCTAAGCTAAGAAATGTTTTGCTGGTTGGTATTTGGGTGGAAAACACGAGATAATTCGTGTGCTATAAGCTAGACTAGAAAATTGATAAAACATTTCAGAAAATGGCAATAGCCAACCACTTTTTACTGTTGCCATACTGCTCTATCCCAAAATAGTAACTGATTCCTTTGTGGCTGTGATCCTACGAAACAGCCACAGTTTCTAATTTCATGTTTTCCTTCATTAACACTGTTCCAACAGAAATTTGAACTTGTTGCTTCCATGATTCAAAAACACTAGCCCATCACTACATATATGAACCTGCTTCTGTAATTTCCACCCAAATGTGATATACAATTGCAATGCCCCATTTGGACACATTGGATTGTTTTTTTTTCTCTCTCTCTCCAGTTATAGTTCAACACAGAATCCAGTTTCCCACTTCCAGGATATTTAATCTTGTCCCCAACCAATGTTCATCTATCCCTCTTCATTTTCAATAGTCAACTGGCATCCACAACTGCAGAACTTGTTCAACACTCATCTTGATCTGGAATTATCTTTCATGAGCTCTTTTTTGTTTAATGTTGTGACAGCTCTGAGACTTTTTACACTTCCTTCCAGCGTGGGATGGAAACCTGTTATCAGAAGAAGACTCTATGCCTTGAAAGCACTAACCCTCTTCATTTAATCCATAGAGTATTCTTTTTATTTATTTTTATGCAAACACAATGGAATTGAAATTGGGGGAGTAAGTTGGAGAGAAGAGAAATGACCATTTGACAGCATTTGTCTAAATTAATTACATGTGGTCTATCAGATTTTAGTTTTGTCATCAGAGCTGTCAGTTGACTAGAATGCCAACTCCTCACAATGAGGGATATACATCTCTGTTCTACCCCAAACTTTTCTTTCCTTCTTATTGGCAGAGCAAGTAATTCCACAGTAGAAGATTGGGAAATGACCACTTGTAACGATGAAATTTACATAAATAAATGCTGATAGCACAAAACAGATATTATGCTATGGGCATCATCACAATAAGTTGTCTCCCACTGACATGCAGTCTAACTTAAAAGTGTGTGTTATGCAAATCAAGCTAATGCCCATTCCTCATTACTGTCATGGTGGTGGAAGGAAAAAAAACAGATATCTTCTACAGACAGCTTGCGTCTGGGTCAAAGCCAAAATGTTTAATTCTGTGTGCTGACATAGGAACTGAGTCAACAAAAATAGGATGTAATAGTCATACATCAGAAGAATCCATATTGGGGCAGACCTGAAACTTAATGGACTGTGAATCTGATGTCTGTACAGAGGGCCTTTCATTGGTATTGACCTATAATAAGTCTGCTTCCTCTTTTGCCAATTCTATAGGAATAGATTGCAGAGGCAATTTCTGAGGTTCACATGTCTGCAAATAATCTATTCGCTTTCCTTGTAAATAGATGAGTTGACATTTATTAATGCTTAAATAATATTGTGGAACCCAAAGCAGAAAAGGGGAAAAAGGGGGTGGGAGAAAACCTTGCCAGAATAACCTATAGATAACTTGAGGCTGATGGCTATGTCAAGTTTCATTAGAATACCAACCAGTTTTTCAAGCAATACTATGTCCTTCAGTCTCTTTGCTGATCATTCACAGGTATGCCTCCCACTGCTACTAGTTAAGCAAAGCCCTAAATTGTTTCTGAACAAAGAAACAAGAACCTTTGGTCAAAAGTTCTTCAGTCTTAGGAATGCTGAGAAGGGCAAGGACAGAGACAATTGTCTTCTTTCTCCTTTCCTTTCCTTTCCTTTCTGTTCTTGTTTACTATTTTCTTCTGATCCCCTCAGCTATTCCAGTCAGTGGTGTATTAACAATTAAGCAGACTAAGCACGGGCTTAGGGCACCAGGCCCAAAGGGGGCACCACAGAGTTGAGAATATGGCTTCGTTTGTACAAAAGAGAGGGAACACCAAGATTTGTCCGTGCTTAGGGCACTAGTGAGCCTTAATCCATCACTGACTCCAGTTAAACATAAAAGCAATTCCTAAAGATACATTTGGAAGTTTTGCTTTTTTTATGATGTTATTTTCGGTTTTGATTTCAAGCTTTTTCATCTCATTAATAGAGAAAATTAAGATTTTTTTAAAAAAAACAAAACTTCAACTGAACAAAAAGTGTATTTTCCAAAGTTAGGCAGAAATTATTAAAATAAAGATCAGGTTACATCTGCCTGCCATGTATAGCATAACTATGAAAGATGAATAGCCTAAAAAAGGGAAGGGAGAATATGAAGTAACATCAAAACTTAATTATTGTCCCTTCCCTCCAATTAGCGCTGACAAACTTATAGGATGCAAGAGTGGCATTGGCCATACATGGCAGCTAGCTGCTAAAAACATTCTCACACTTCCAACTTGTCTACCCTTGTCATTTCCAAGCCAGGATGCTGAGTTGTTCCACACATCTTGAAGTTACTGAGGCTGAGAAACACCCATTTAGGTATCACTCCAAATTTGCTTTATTGGCCAAATGAATCTGCTGCATATACCAAATATGAAGAAAGTTATTCTGGCGTGATTCCCCAAAACTCAAATTCTTATGAAAAAAAATAGTAACTGACAGCTATCTTTAAAAAAACTGGTAGGTTCTTTTTTTAAACCCCTGGTGAATATTGCAAACACTTTTCCGAAACTATAGAGAGTTTCAATGATTTTATTCTTTTTTAATATTAATCTGACATTATTTTATTATTTTATTAATTACTGTTGACTGTTTTATTGTCCTCCTGATAAGTTACATTATATTATGGCCTACAGGTTGAAACAATAAATAAAATTATTAATAATTCATAATAATGGTGCCACTATCTTAGTATAAAATGAAAAAAAAATAAAAAATATTATTTCAAATATTGTTCTAACCCCAGAGGTGGGATTCAATTTTTTTAACAACCGGTGCTGTGGGCATGGCTAAGTTGGTGGGCGTGGCTTGGTGGTCATGTTATTGGCTGGACGTGGCCAACTCAATATCACTCACACCGAGGCACGCATCTCCTCGCCTGGCCTCTCATGACTGGGGATGCTGCAACACTCGTAAGCGTGAAAAATGGTTGTAAGTCACTTTTTTCAGTGCCATTGAAACTTTGAATGGTCACTCCACACAAGCAAAGTACCAGCAAAGGAGGGGGAAAAAAACTCCAGAGATGTTCCTGAGGTAGGAAGTCTAGTCCTGCCAAGAATGTAATAAGGGTTAACAGAGAGGCAGTTTCTGTAAGCAACACCAAAATGTTTCCTTCCTGCCTTCCTTACAGGATTAGGCCAGTAATTTCTTCTAACAACTGGTTCTCCGAACTGCTTAGAATGTTAACAACCAGTTCTAGCGAATAGGTGAGAACTGGTAGAATCCCGCCCCTGTCTAACCCACATATTTATTTCTTTTGCTAAAAAAAAATAGATGCATTAATATATATTTTCCCCAAAAAAACAAATAAGTCATGCGCTCAAAGAATCTGACTGGATGAATTAATCTATCAGTCATGGAATTGTTTAAAACACAAATTCCTTCTGTCCTCTTTCAAAGATATTGGTGAATTTGGATATTTTTTTAAAAATAAAACTGTAAGTCAAGTAAAATATTCACTTCCTAACTCCTGTTTGTTACTGATAAAGTTAAGAGTTATATCTTAAGTAGAAATAGTGTGCCCCTGTAGGTCATTGGAGAATGTGGCTTCTTTTCAGTTCTTAAAGCTAAGTACTGGAAACCCATATCGCACATACTTACAGTTAGTATAATCTGAAAAAAAAAATGGAAGAGGCATCAGACATTATTTTTTTACATTGTGGAATTTAGTGATCCTAAGGCTAAGCAGATGAGTACTCTCTTAATTTGGTAGACAGGTTCATCAGTAAACTTGCCAGAAATCAGATTTGGAGCTGGAATTGAGCCATCCATTATTTTCCCGGTGGGAAAATCATATGTAAAGAGATACTTGGTAAGCTGCATCCTTCAATGATGGATTATTTTTCCAGAAATTCTCTTTTCCAGAAACTCCTTCCCACCCTCCAGTTTTCCTTCTCAGATGAACAAATGCTTGGTGAAATATTATGGCATTCCTTTTTCTCGATTCATTTATTCAAATCAGTTTTCCCCCCCTTTGGAACAGATAATATACAATTCATAAGGGTATTAATTCAAAAATGCACTGATTACAGTTTGATATAAAAAGTTTAAACATGTAGGTCACAATCTACATTTCTCAAGCTTCTATGCCTGAGGAGAAACAAAGGAACGGTAGCAAGGAAGAAGGAAAAATATTGGCATGGACCTTGAGTTAAGTTTATGTATGAAAGTTCAAGGAAAAAAGGATTTTCTTTAGGGTGTGCAAAACTATTCAAAAAGTCTTTTTCAAGTCAGCTGTCTGACACCCCAGAAGCTTTCTGAGTTCAAAACAACCCACAGTTTGCCTCAAATACAGAAGAACTTTAAAAAAAAAAAACCAACTTCTGGCACGGTCAGGGTAAGTTGCTTTTCCAGTACAAAATCCAAACAGGGCATTTCAAGCTTTAAATGCTTTGAATTCAAAAACACTTTGCACTCCCATTATTTTCCTTCTCTGCAGCCCCCAAAATGTTATCAGTGAACAGATGGAAAGAAGGCTCTTCAGAACAAGGTGTGGAATTGGTGTGAGGACATGCTGGGTAAGATGGAGATCTTCAATCAACAAAGAGAAAATTCCTATAATTTTCCCATGTGTACTGAAAAATAAAAGCCATCGAGTTCATTGCAACAGATTCACTCACAGCTAAATCTATATAGAACTGCAGTCTAAAATAGAGCCATAGTGGAAAGATTTCCACGGTGCAACCTACATTGTTCAGAGGGGACTTCTAAAAGTCCTAGCATCCTTTTTTCAAGAATTGTTAAGTTCCTGCTCAAAGAAAGGAAAATATTCATTCTGGAAATGTCCTCATGTTGAATTTAATTTCAAATCTGAGCTCTCAGGTGTGAGCATTACCACCTACAAAAACCCATCAGTATTGACAAAAGAATGGAGTATATGCTTAAATCTCTCTCATGGAATTAAGTTGGACTAAAGCACATTAGTCATAACTGTTGGTATTTATGATTGCCACAGGACTTTTAATGTGTATTGAGGTTACCATAGTAACCTTTTTAGATTTTGCAATGATTCTCTGAGGATAGTTACTACACTCGCAGTTTTATAGATGAAGGAATAAATCATTAAAAAGAGTAACAATTACCATTGTAGAGAACCAGCAAGAATGTAAGGGCTAGGTCAAGGGCACAACTCCACGAACTCTACTAGTTTGATCTCTAGCTAGAGAAAAAATTTAAATTTATAACTACCTTTATCAAGAGACAGAAGCAAAAGATTAAGAAAAAAATACAAGAATACAATACAATGAGAATATGATTCTGATAGGATTTGATTTTGAATTACAACCAGATTAAATTCCCTAGAGCCAGGTTTTCCTGAATTAGGTATTCTTCTTATCAAATTTATAGTCTTATAATAGTTTCAGAAATGCACTTTTTCAAATGGCAACTGGACTTCTCTGTTTTTTTCTCTGAAGACATTTTGTTTCTCATTCAAGAAGCTTCTTCATCTCTGACTAGATGGAGGAAATGGAAGGATTTAAATTCCTTGTAGCCAGCTGATCATTTGCCTTCTTTTAGAAGAGTCATTGAGGCTACTTGGAGATTTATCTGTGTCCTTAGGGGCACCTGAGTACTGCAAATGGGTGTGGAGCCTTCTTGAAACTGTTGAAAGGACTGTGTTGTAGACTGGAGATAAATGATTTGTATCCCTTCCCCTCTGTTGAGAAAAGGCTGTTCAATTTTTTTTTCCAACCATTTTTTATTAAGTTATAAAATATGATAAAACACAAAAGTAAGCAAAAAAGCAGTGAGGGGAAAGGGGAAAGAAAAGTGAGGAAAGGTAGGGGAAAGAAAAGAAAAAGATACATTGACTTCCAACTCTTTTTGTTGCAGTAGAATAAGCATTAGCACCAAATCACAGGTTTTTGCTTTTCCATAATAATATGAAATTTTGATGTGGATGGTTTCTTTGACCTGTCTTTCAAACCAGTATCCTCTCTGTCCAAAATGTGGATTTTGCTATTTTCAGAAAAATGGCCTTTGTCTTTTAAATGCTGATGGACTGCTAAATCTTGTCCTGATGGGTTTGTTCAACTTTGTTTTGCCATGTGTTTATGAAGTAGTTGTTTTGTTTCTCAATGTACAGATCTGCACATGGCTCACTGCATTGTACTGCATATGCCGAATTGCTCAGTTTGTATCTGGGTTTTTATCTTGGATTGGACAAGCTTTGCCTTAGTGTACTCTTGGGTTTAAAGTGTATGCTGTGTTGGCTGAAGATCCTCCTGTGCTTTTCAGATATTCCTATGACATGTCATGACGTATGAAATGACAACATTACTTTGTTTATTATTTTCTTTTTGTCCGTTATGGAGGCACTCCTGCAGGGTGGTTTTTGAGGATTTAGTGAAGGCCTACTTGGGATAGCCACACATTCTGAGGGCTTCCTTGATATGTTTTAGTTATTTTTTCCACTCATCTTTCCTGGTGGGCAGGCCTTCAGTTCGGTGATGTAAGATATTGATAACTCCCATTTTCTACTCCAGTAGGTGAGAATCAAAATGTAAATATTAATCTGTATGTGTTTGGGAAAGGGTTGTGTTAACTTCAGTGTTAAGGCTTCTGTCTTCCTTAATGTGTACTGTACAGTCCAGGAAGGCTAGACTATTTTCCTTAACAACTGTTGAGGTTAATTTGATGTATCTGTCCACAGAGTTGATATATTTGGTGAATGCTTCCAATTCCTGTGTCTTGATCCAAGTATAGCACACATATCTATACCAGTGAGTGGGTGAAATTCCTGTGAAGGAGTTTAGGGCTTTGGTTTCTACCTCTTCCATTGGCCACAATGGAGGACACAGGTGAACCAATGGCACAGCCATGTTTTTGTCTGCAGAAACCTTCATTGTATTTAAAATAGGTAATAGCTAGACAGAGGTCCAGCATGGCACATATATGGTCTGGTATGAGATTGGTTCTGACACCTAAGGTGCTTTCTTGTAGTGGTAGTTTCTTAACTACTGTGACAGTATTCAGTATCTGGAATGCAGGTAAAGAGGGAAGTCACATCATATGAAACCATGGTCTTATCAGGGTCCACTTTTTAATTTTACTGCATCATCTATCTCTAGTCTACAATAGTCCTTTTAGCACTTCCAAGAAGGCTCCACATCCATTGTACTGCTCAGTGACACTTGAGGACACATATAAACCTCCAAGTGGTCTCAACAACTCTCTAAAAGAATGCAAATGACCAGCTATCTTCAAGGAATATAAATCCTTCCATTCCCCACCATCCAGTATAGAGCTGAAGAAGCTTCTTGGATGACAAGTGAAATGTCTTCAAAGAAAAACAAAAAACTCCAGTTGCCACTTGAAAAAGCACCTTTGGGACAACCATGACCTGGATGACTAAGTATCTCCACAGACTTTCAGAAATGCAGCGATTTTAACCACGGATCAGTTATTATGTATGCATCTATCAACATGATTGCTTTCAGGAATCCTGTGTTCCTGTTCTGAGTAGGAAGAGTAGAAACAGAGTAGTTATGAATTGGATTCTCCTTCCACTAGCCCACCTGCTTGTGAAAAAAATCATTATGGCTTCAAATCACCATTTCATTTTTACAGTATCCCATATGCACCTCTGGTTGAGATGTGTAGCATGTCAGAATTCCCTTTTATGACTCCTGCCTAAAAGCAGATATGTTCTATTGTCTTCTCTCAGAAGTAGAGATTGTTTTTATCCCCTCAGGGAAAACACTCACCCCAAATTTGCAAATCAGCCAGGAGAATCTCAAATTAAGAAAGATATTGAGACAGGTGATTGGTTTGGTACAAACTTGGGTTAAAAAAGAGGAGGCTACAAAAAAAGAACATGGTGATATATAACAGATCAGTAGCACACACCATTTCGATATTTCATTTCTGTCAGATATATCCTTTCTGGGTTGAGTTTTTGGCCTCAAATAAGCATGTACACCTAACAGCCTTTTATCTTGCCTCTGTCATATTGATCTAGAAGTGAATCTATAATAGAAGATGCGGGTTTGAAACACTAAAATGTAATAACCATTGAAATGGTTAGCCAGAGCAAAAATATAGTTTCAACAGGACACTTAGTGCAAAGAATAGTACATTCAGGTTGGAGCCATATGCACCCCCTTCAAAGTTGATGGTTGAAAACACCTAGTGCACAGATGACCTGCCTTCAGTCTATGATATGTTTTTATATTGATTTTTCAGAGTTTCAGAACAACAGGAAACAGCCAAGTGAAAGTTTCTTTGCAGAGCAGTAAAAGTAATTTACCTCCTTCTTTTGATTTCAGCTTTGTATTTTTGTTTTATGGTTCAAAAGTGTAAGTAGGTTTTTTTTTTTTAAATCATTCCTGACAATAGAGGAACAGGCAGGGGTTTTGAGAGAGTGCCAGAGCCAGAGGGCCTTGTGGAAGAAAGGCACCATTACATAATGGATCCAAACCAGTGCAGAAACATGTCATGTCTTTCTGCAGTCATTTCAACCAACAGCCCATAGCTTTAAATGAAGGACTTTTAACATTCTCTGAGATATTTTTTTTAAAAAAAGAACAGCTAAAGAATCTTACAAAATGTATTCTGCCAACTTTATGACAAATATACAAATATTTAAATACATAAAGATTTGTTGGAAGGGAAGAGAAGGGAGGGGAAGAGAATTATGTCGACAGAAAATTCAATTCTGGCATTTTTTGAACCCATGATAGCATATCCCGTACACTGTGAGAAAAGTATGACACTAGCATTGGAGGATGGCCCACTGCAAGAAGGGTGTATCTCTTTTCCATATATTCTGCCTTATGTTCTGCAAGAGAGTAAAGAAGAAATGGAAATGGAAATGGGCTGGTCACATAGCAAGAAGAATTGATGGACCAAGACAGTCATAGAATGGATCCCACTTGATTTTAAAAAAGGTCCATGAAAGAGACCTAAAACAAGATGAATCAATACCACCAGCAAGTACTGAGGGTCCAATTGGCAAAAGAAAACTCAGGACTGTGTAGGTTGGAAACATGCAGAATCCTGCAGAGGATAGACAATTGCTGATAGGATGATACTCTGTATTAAGTTTATCTATATGTGTCAGGTAACACCAGAAAAAGACAATCTCTTATCCAGAAACCTACCAGTTTAAGAAGTAGACATTGAACACAGAACAGAATGGGTTTTTAGGGGTATATCACCACCTAACTACATGGAAAACATAATTTCCTACAGGAGACAGCCTGGATTAAATTTGCATTTTGCTGGAATACCCTGCATGAATGACAATGGGCAATTTTAATGTCGGCATGCAGATCACAATTTGTTTTTCTGTTTCTTGAACTTTTAACTTCTTTAATGTGGGAGCTATTAAAAAGACCCAACCTGAATGAATCAGGATGGAACAGAATAGTTTCCTTAATGCATCAGGCCACACATTGTGGAAAAAATTCCGAGTGAAACAGCTGGGAAAATGACCTATCAATTTCTAAATAACAAAGTAAACTTTTATATATGAAGCTATCAGATGCAATTCATCTCTTTAAAAGCATAGAGAAGACTACAGGATGCAAGCAGGAGTTTAATCCTGAGTCTGTTGCAATCATTGGTAGCAGAGAGTATCCACAAGGAGTTCTGTACCAGATCACTATTATATTTGGTGTGTCCCAGGATGTGGCCTTCTCTGTTGTGTACCCACTCTGTGGGATATTCTATTCTCCTGCACCAAGTCAGATTACTTCTATCCCTGTTTTTCTTCTGAAAGACCCTCAAAACCTGGTTATGTCTCCAACTAGGACATTCTTAGATGGCTCCATTGTAGGTGATCTTTTACTCTCTTGTGTGGCTTGAACTCTTTCCATTTTATAGTGTCTTTTCATTTTTAATAATAAATTTATATTTTTATAATGGCTGTTTTGTACATTTTTAGTTTTTCTTAATTGTTGTACATCATCCAGAGTTGTTTCTGTAGCCATATAAATCTGATAGAGATAGAGATAGAGATAGAGATAGAGATAGAGATAGAGATAGAGATAGAGATGGAGATGGAGATGGAGGTGGAGGTGGAGGTGGAGGTGGAGGTGGAGGTGGAGGTGGAGATGGAGATGGAGATGGAGATGGAGATGGAGATGGAGATAGAGATAGAGATAGATAGATGATAGATAGATAGATAGATAGATAGATAGATAGATAGATAGATAGATAGATAGATAGATAGATAGATAGATAGATAGATAGATAGATAGATAGATAGACAGGCAGGCAGGCAGGCAGACATAGTCATACACACATACATACAGGTGTGTGTGTGTGTGTGTGTGTGTGTGTTTAATGTATGTGTGTATGTATGCATGTAAAAGAAGAAACATACATCCTGCAATCTCCGGAACTTAAAATTACATTTAATGTACTTACTAAGCTTTCATCAGCCTCTGCTGACGTCATCAGAGTATTAAGCTACCATTACAGAGATCTTTGCCTTTATATGTCATTAATCAATTTAACCCTTTCACATGTAATAGGCCTTCTCAGCTGCCTCCCAAATGTGATTAGCTCTGTTGTTTTTGCTTCCATCACGTTGGTTAAAGGAGACTTATCTCTTGTTGTTGCTTTCTCGCGTGCTGGACCCTGCCTGGAATGCTTATCTCTAGGAAGTGATGTTAACAGGCCAGCTATTGCAATTTGTTGCTTTGCTCATGACCGTATAGTTGGCCTGGCTCATTCTTCATTATTCCTGTTTGCTATAACTTGAGGCAGCTCTGCCAAGCTCTTCTGTATTTGGACAGGCCTGGCTGTGCCTTCATATGCCCAGGGATGGGAGGGGTGCCATCAGACCCTGCTCCCAATGGGAAGTGGTCTCTGCTCTTCCTACAGGGTCTTTCCTGGTGTCTCAGTGCTTGGTAGGCCGGTGGTAGTTCGATATGCCTATTGATATTGTTATGTCTGTGGCACTGGTTGGAGTTCCCAACCAGGTCCGCTGTTTGAGCGGGAGCACCAGCCGCTCCCATTGGCTGGCTCCGTTTGACAGTCGGTTATAAAAGCCGGCTGTCGAGCAGAGCCAGCTCCGTTGTCGCCCGCTGGTCTGCCAGTTAGCAAGCAGACGCGACAACCCTTTATTCTCTGCAATAAAGCCTTGTTAGTTGTACGCTCTGGCTTCTGCCTCTTCCTTACCATCGCTCTACAACACTGGCGACGAGGATGGGATCGGTCGAAGGCTAGTCAGACGCGTTTGCTTCAAAGAGCTGTAATCACGAAGAGCGAAGTCATGGGCGCTGAAGCCACAGCCGCCAACGCTCACTAAGAGCGCGAAATTCAAACCGCCATTGCTTGAGCTGTATTCACTGAAGCGAGCCGCGGGCGCTGTAAACGCGGCCGCCGACGCTCACAAAGAGCGCAAAATTCAAAAAGAGCCACGTAGCCCAGAGAGACAGTCACAGCCTGTGCTCTTTTAAGAGCACGAATTCAAAAGACGCCTGAAGAAGACGAACCCTGCACACTCACGATGAATGCTAATCCAGCATTTCCGCCATTCAAGCCCAACGAGGAGACGTGGGACTCCTACAAAAATCGTTTCAGCCATTTCCTCGATGCCATCGGGTTGGCTGACGCTGCTGAACATAGGAAGAAGTCCTATTTCCTCAGCTATTGCGGGGCTGCCGTTTTTGACACTGCTACAGCGTTAGTCGCTCCACGCGCCATCAGAAGTGTTCCCTGGGATGAGCTACAAGAAATACTCTCCAACCACTACTCACCTAAACCATCCCAGATAGCCAGAAGGTACGCCTTCAGAATTAGGAAACAGGCAGTAGGGGAGTCAATCAACGAATACATGGCAGCCCTGAGGACAGCTGCCTTGCAGTGCGGTTTCAAAGACTACTTGGAAGACATGCTGCTGGACCAGATCGTCTGTGGGGTTAGAGACCTGAGGCTCCAAAGATGTTTGCTGGCAAAAAAGGACTTGAATCTATCCTTAGCCATGGAGGAAGCCCTAGCTGCTGAGCTCTCTGCCCAATCAGCAGCTGAGATTCAAGGCACTCCAGTAAAGCCCAGCAATCCCACAGTCCATTCAGAAGAAGTGCTCAGTGAAGAAGACCCCACAGACCCATCAGACATGAACTGCCTTAACCATCAGAAGCCTCCACAGGTAGGAGCGGGGCAGAGAAACAACTTCGCCCCCAAACAATCTCCCATTTGCCTAACCTGCAGAGGCTCCCACTCTAGGGCATCCTGCAGGTTTAGAAACGCCATCTGCCTGAACTGCCAAAAGGGTCACCTCGCTAGAGTCTGCCAAGCAGGGCGCACTTTGCCTCAAAGACCTCCACCACCTTCTAATTCCCAAAGGCAAGTGGAGGACTGCTATACCAGCTACCAACCGCCCCCAACTCATTCAGAGGGTCAGGACAGTGCTAGAGAAGTTTAGGCAGCATGGCCTCAAACTTAAAAGGGAGAAGTGCGCCATCGCCACTAGGCAGGTGGACTTTCTGGGTTATAGGATTGATGCCTCTGGCATCCACCCAATTGAGTCCAAGGTGAAGGCCATCCACGAGGCACCCACACCAACCAACAAGACTGAACTACAAGCTTTTCTGGGGCTACTAAACTTTTACACCTCATTTCTCCCGCACAAAGATTCTGTCGCTGAACCCTTGCATAGACTATTAGATAAAGACTCACCCTGGCATTGGGGACCCAAAGAAGCCCATGCTTTCAAGTCAGTCAAATCCTTACTCACATCGGAAGCAGTCTTAATTCAGTTCGATCAACGTCTTCCCCTGGTCTTGGCGGCTGACACATCCCCTTTTGGGATTGGGGCTGTCCTTAGCCACAGACTCCCCAACGGCTCCGAGGCACCAATTGCCTTCTTTTCTAGGACCTTCTCTTCAGCAGAAAGGAACTACAGCCAGATCGATAAAGAAGCCCTGGCTGCGGTTGCTGCAGTTAAAAAGTTCCACGAATTCTTGTTTGGCCACCACTTTGAACTTGTGACTGACCATAAACCTCTCCTAGGACTCTTATCTGGAGATAAGCAAACCCCGCAGGTACTTTCACCCAGAATGACCAGATGGACTTTGTTTCTGGCCGCTTACTCATTCAAGTTGGTGCATCGTCCTGGCAAGAACTTAAGTCACACCGATGCCCTTAGTCGCTGCCCCCTGCCAGTTCCAGTCGAAGACCCAGCACCGATTCACGCCATCTTTGAGGTCAACGAACTCAAGCTGCCAGTGACAGCCGAGGACATTGCGGCACACTCAAAAAAAGACAAGATAATTGCCCAGGTTCTGGACTGGGTGGGAAGCGGGTGTCCGGAAACTTTGTTCCTTTTAAAACCTGCCAGCAGGAACTGTCGAAGCTACAGGGATGTCTATTGTGGGGTACAAGAGTAGTCATCCCAGCCACCCTTCGTGTACCCATCCTGAAGGTGCTTCACGAGGGCCATCCGGGCATCGTAAGGATGAAGGCTTTGGCCCGCAGCTACGTTTGGTGGCCCGGCATGGATGCCCAAATCGCCAACTGGGTAAGCTCTTGCCAACCTTGCCAAGAAACCAGGGCTGCCCCACCAGCTGCCACGCCCACCAGGTGGGAAAGTGCTAGTGCCCCTTGGTCTCGCCTACACATCGACCTGGCTGGACCGGTGCATGGCAGGACTTTCTTGGTGGTTGTGGACTCCTACTCCAAGTGGATAGACTTGGCCCTGCTTCCCATGACCACCACCCAGGCAATAGTTAAGGCCCTGACCCGTTTATTTGTCACCCATGGACTTCCAGACACGCTGGTGTCTGACAATGGCCCGCAGTTCACCTCATGCGAGTTCAGTATGTACGTTGCTAATTTGGGCATCAGACACGTCCTTACAGCCCCCTTTCACCCCGCTAGCAACGGGATGGCGGAGAGAGCAGTTAGGTCAGCCAAGGAGGCACTCGCCAGGTTTGGCCAGGAAAACTGGCACTCTAAACTGTCTCGTTACCTGCTCAGCCAACATATGACGCCTTGCACCACTACTAACAAATCCCCGGCCGAACTTTTAATGGGGAGAGGCCTTAGAACCACCCTGGACAGGTTACACCCCCACTACTGCCCAGACACCCCTTTAGGGTCTGACAGTCTGGTCAGAGACTTTGCCTTGCAAGACCTTGTGTACGCCAGGAACTATGCGGGGGATCCTTTGTGGGTACCAGGTCAAATCGTGTCAGTCACAGGTCCGAGATCCTACAGGGTCCTCCTGGAAGATGGACGTTTGTGGCGGAGACATGTGGACCAACTCAGAAGGCGACGGAGAAGTGCGACCGATACCAACCCAACCCGACCTGCCAACGTCTCCCTACCAGTGCCAGACGAAAGCTCCCTGAGGAACCCGGTCTTCCCCGTCGATCAGGAGGGTTTGCTGGAGGACCCGAGTTTCCGGCTAGGATCACCGACCCCGCAGCCGAGCGAGCCAGTTTGCCAACCGGACATCGCGACTCGCCCAGGTCAGCCCGAGCAAGGGAAATCGCCGACTTCTCAGAACACTAAGCCAGGGCAAGCCCATGCCCCAACGACCGTCGAGGCATGTCCCGAGGGCCTGGACTTGTCACCAGCCAGCAGTTCACCCAAACTGCGACGTTCTGGTCGCCAGCGCAGACAGCCAACTTACCTACAAGACTACGCATGTTCCCAGCTGGGGGAAAGGAGTGTTATGTCTGTGGAACTGGTTGGAGTTCCCAATCAGGTCCGCTGTTTGAGCGGAAGCACCAGCCGCTCCCATTGGCTGGCTCCATTTGACAGTCGGCTATAAAAGCCCGCTGGTCTGCCAGTTAGCAAGCAGACGCGACAACCCTTTATTCTCTGCAATAAAGCCTTGTTAGTTGTACGCTCTGGCTTCTGCCTCTTCCTTACCATCGCTCTACAACAGATATAATTGCTGTTGGAAAACCAGGCTTCTTTTAAAAGGTGTCCTCCTTTAGTTATTTCACAGGCAACAACCTCAGCTTCTTGAAAGCTGAATGTGTGATTATGCTCCTGCATATGTGCCCAGATCTGAGAGCACTGTTCTTTGCCCTGGACAGTCAATTCATGTTTGTGTACCCTGGGATGTAGCCGCTTGGTCATTTCTCCTACATAGTTGCTTGCATAATGAATACAGTTGATGCGGTAAACCACCAAAGATGTCTCCTCCTTGGGTAGTGCTTCTGTTGATACACACACACACACACATTTTTTTTTGTAGATTTTTACGGGTACAGGTATGCAGGTCTTGGCGTGTTCGAGTCTTTTCCCATGTAAAATGGAGAGTATCTTGGTGACGTCAAGATACTCACCATCTTCAGGCTGGTGAGCAAAGTGTGATTGGAGCTGCTGTCTCCCTATGGGTGGGGAGGTTGGTGGGGAGGTTAGCTGTGTTGTCATTTCTTGATTGGTTGATGGAGTTGATGTTTGCAGATTGGCTGGCTTTTTCTTAAGAACATGTGTGGCTGAGGTATTGGCTGTGTATCTATCAGCCTCCTGTGTTGTAACGACCTGGGCAATGGGCTGTGTGATGACCTTCTGAGTTCTATTGTTGTGGCATCCTGGGTCTTGTGCTACAATCTCCTGGGTTGTCGGCTGTGTTGTAACATCCTGAGGTTTTGTGGTGTAACCTTCTGAGTTCCATGATGTGATATCCTCAGCAGGTGGCTGTGATGTGACGTTCTGGGTTTTGGTTTGGCTCCCAGTTTGAGGCCTGGCTATGTGTTCATGGAGTGTGTCAGTTTGCTTGGTTTGGGGGTCGGGCTGTGTGGCAGCTGGTGATGCAGCTGTGGTCTGGTTTCTGGACAGTGGTTGTCTTTCGTCTATGGGATGGGTTTGGGTTTGAGTCTGGTGAGGGAGATTGGTGTCATGTGTTGTTTTGGGTCCGGTGCTGGTTTTCATGGCTGGGAGTCATTGGTTGATAAGGGCTAGTTTCCAAATGTCTGGTAGGCAAGAGGTATCATCCAGTTTATTCATGTTATGGGGGTGTTTCTCTATTTCGATGACTTCCCTGATTATTCTCTTGTTGAAGTGTTCAGTATTGGAGATTAATTTGGTTCCCTCAAAATTAATTTCATGTCCTATGGCTTTAAGATGCTGGAAAAGAGAGGAAGTTATTTTCTTCTTTTCTGACTGCATTCTTGTGTTCTGCAATGCATGCATTTATTCTCCTGTTGGTTTGCCCAATGTATGTGGCTGGGCAATTGTTGCATGGTATTTCATAAACTCCTTGGTTTTCTAGCTGGATCTTGTCTTTGGGGTTTCTTAGGATGTTGGCTACTTTTTGTTCAGTGCTGAAGGCTTTCCTGATATTGTGTTTGTGGAGAATTTTGCTGATTTTATCTATGGTCCCTTTGATGTAGAGGAGGAGGGCGATACCGTTGTCCTGTTCTACGTGTCGGTTTCTGGGGGGGTGTCTCCCTTAGGATTAGGTTGGTAATTGTGTTTCTTTGGAATCCGTTGGAAATTAATACATTAGTGAGGGTGTGTAATTCTGTTTTCAGGTAGTCTTTGTCAACTAGCCATTTGGTTCTGGAGATGGCCATTATGTCTTCTTTGTCTTCCAGGTAGTATAATGCTGCCCATCTCATTTAATGAGTATCTGTAGGTCAACTATTTTATTATAAAGAAATGTGTGATACAAGGTAAGACTTCAAGTCTAGATGATATAGCTCAAAGTATCCTTGATTAGCAGAGCTTTCCATTAAAAGAATCCTGCACACAAAAAATATTGGAGGGCCAGTGACATGTGTATAGTCGATATATATCTAATTTGCATTGCATTAGCTTCATCTGCTATATTTCTTCTCTATCAGACTGCAAGACTGTCTGACCAGCAACTATTAATAAATGGTATTGTTGCTAAAATCTTACAAGGGGCTTTATGCCTCTGCCTTGTGATAAATATGAGGTCTGAAAGCAAGCTGATTGATCTCT
Organism: Pseudonaja textilis; assembly: GCF_049901715.1. Classification (NCBI taxonomy): domain Eukaryota; kingdom Metazoa; phylum Chordata; class Lepidosauria; order Squamata; family Elapidae; genus Pseudonaja; species Pseudonaja textilis. The sequence goes on from NC_141992.1 coordinate 73,300,165, forward strand.
CCACCAATGCTTTGTCAGAGATTGTATACTAATTCCACCTCCAGCTGTTCAGAGAGCAGGCCCCAGATTCGTTGCACAAAGCCAAAGGGAAAGAATTTGTCATCGTTCACATTATTTTACTATTGCTGCATTGGGTTAGCAAGAAAAAGTCCACATTTAAAAATAGCTCCCCTTGCAAATTAACCAATACTTATCTACATTTGGGACAAAGCCCGGAAGCATCCAAGCTTATCAATATATTACTATGTGCATTAATTTCTTGACACGAAACATTAAGTAGTGGAACTTCAGCAAAGTGACTTCGGTATGGTTATATCTAGTCTGCTTTTCAAAATATCCCTACATTGAATTAAAAAAATAAAAATAAAAATTGAATAACAACTTGTTTAAAAGAAATGCTTATATGTTTCAAATCAAATCAAAACTTTATTATGGTCCAACACCAGTAAAAGGCAAGTAAGATACAAAAAAAATTAAAATCATAAAAATCATATGCTCATTTACTTCTATAATATTTTTATTAAATATTATAATGAAAAAGATAAAAGCTGATAGAACTAAAAAATAAAGTATAAAAACAGTGTAAAGAAAAAAAGAAAAGAGAAAGGAAAAAATAACAATATGATGAAGAAAAATAAAAAAGTACAATATAAAAAAAGTACAGCATATGCTATAACTAGTATCAACAATTTTAGGAATCTATTACCCTCTCTTAAAATATGATGATCTCTTCTTCCAATCTCTTATCTATAAACAAAACCTCACCATTTTGTCCTGGTCAGTAAAAGTCAATTTAGGGTATTCAAAGATAGTAATATAACCTTAACATTGATCAAACAAACTAACCTTATATTCCTTCCCATTACTGTGAACAATCTTGGTTTTTAATTCCTTCAAATAATGTACTCCCCCCCCCTTTTTTTTTTTTTGTCCCATCTCACAACTTCCTTCAAAAATTTAATGGATCCTTTTTGTAAGCCCAATATAGCAAAGATATCCAGCTCATTCTTCTGGTTTGTTTTTGTAGTTCACTTTTTCTTATTGAGATAGTTTTGTTTGTAAATCCAATTATATCTTTTCCAGTTCTTTCTCGTAGACTGTCATTTTTAAATCCATATGCTAATCAATTTCAGTCTTATCAGGTAAAACCTGTTCCTCTTCCATAACATTATTTACACACAGTCTATCTGTAATAGCAGACATTCTTAAAATTTACTTCTGAGTCATTGTTCAGAAATATCTTTCAATAGATCCAGTGTTAAAGCATTTCACACCATTGTGTGTCACCAAGTCGAATTTAAGCGTTCTTTTCCTTTAATTGTAATCTTTAGTTCCTTTTGGTTTCCTCTAGTGTCCAACATTCAAAATTCATCATATATTTTTTTCCCAAATTCAAAATTAGAGCCATTTCTCACAAGAGGGATTTTTACAATAAATTTTAAAATTTTATTTGAAATCCATCTGGACCGTTATATTCATTAATAACTTTTCAAAAACAACAGTGTAGTCTTCATTTTGCCTTTTATTCTCTCCTCATACAAAAAAGATTTTTTTCTATGTCCTTAAACTCATATTTAAAACTTATTTTGATAAGGATTGAAGGAAATTCACTCACAGAATGCTATAAAACTTGCCATTCCAAAGGTCCTTAATGTTTAAAAAGCAGTGGAAAAAGTAATTGCAAATATGATAAAGAAATTAGACTCTGCTGAGCTATGTGTCCATGTAGAGAACATTAAAACTGTGAGCTGTGTTGGAGTACCCAAATCTTCCCAGACTCTTTATTCATTAGCCAACCACAAACCCCCAGTTCCTGAAATCTACTCGCTAGAAGCAGCTATCCAGGGTACATGTGGGTGATCTCATTACCTTTCTTTTCTGTGGAAAGATTTCACCACCCAAGGCTCATCCTCTGATCACTCATCTCCAGCATAAGGCTGTTCCTATTTCCCCAGGATGTGTAACTCCAAATGTCCTCACCATACTTAGACTCTGTGAGGATGGAGAAGGGAAGAACCATATCTGACTTAACCATAGTAAGGTTTTTCTGGGTGCAATCTAAGGTGCTTTAAAGCTTGCATAGATCAGAACCGGCAGGAATACCTCTCCCTGAGGGTACCTGCCCTGCCACCAGGTTGAATAGGGTGGGCTTATTCCCTTTTCTTAAATATTGACTTCTATGAAGACCTAGAAAATACATCTGCTCTGTAGAGGCCCCTGTCTTGTGGAAAATCCTTCACACTGAGGTCTGGCCAAACCATCAGCCAGAAAGCATAGGAACTGAGAAGTGGTCTGTGGTCACCACCTGCAGAACCATTCCTTTATTGGGGATGTCTTGCTAACTGCCTATGCTTTCCACCTGTTGTCTATTCCATTTGCACAACAGCATGTGAAATTGATTGTCAGTCAGTGTTGCTACCGAAGTGGACAGTTTGATTTCACAGAAGTGTGATTGACTTGGAGTTACATTGTGTTGTTTAAGTGTTCCCTTTTTTTTTTTTTTTTTGAGCAGTGTGTATGTATATATATATATATATATATATATATATATATATATATATATATTTGTTTTCTTAAGTTTTCATGGGTATTTATATGTATGGTATTTTCCCATGTTATTATAGTTGTGCTTTTAAAGTTGTAGCAACATTTCGGCAGAATCTCATCTGCCATCATCAGGCTTCTGCATTGTGTTCGTCTGTGAGTCAGACTTTCACAGCAGAAAGAAACACCTGTGAAAGTCTGACTCACTGACAAACACAATACAGAAGCCTGATGATGGTAGATGAGATTCTGCTGAAATGTTGCTACAACTTTAAAAGCACAGCTATAATGATGTGGGAAAATACCTGAACAAAGCTGAATACTGTATGTATGCATGTATGTATGTATGTGTGTGTGTGTGTATGTATGTATGCATACACACACACCATATATATACACACACCATATATATACATATACACACATATACATACATACACATACACACACACACACATACAATATATATTTTACATGTGGTCCAAGGCAATTTCTCTTCACCCAATACAACCCAATACAATCCTTCATTTGGCCCACAAGCTGTGGGTTGGACATGCCTCTACTACTCTGTTCTATTCTATTCTATTCTATTCTGTTCTGTTCTGTTCTGTTCTGTTCTGTTCTGTTCTATTCTATTCTATTCTATTCTATTCTATATGCAATAAAGGTTTTACTACATGCAGAAGCCCTTTTCCTGTCATTCTGAAAGTGACCAGCCCAACTCTTAATTCTCCTTAAGGAAGTCATCAAACACCATGCTACATATGCAATTCAACCATTTGCGACCACTATATGGAGTATGGCTTGCAGTTGTTGTTTTTTCATATCTCAATCCCACCACTGAACTTGGATTTGGAAAGGGGTTGTTTGGTTATGTGTTTTTGAACTATTAGAAAAAAGAAATGACAAAACATTAGATGCAATTTTAATTTTAATTTAATTTTAAAATATTTATTTATGAAATTTATCTCAGTGTCTGAAAGCAGCTGGACTCTTGCAGCTTGGAGAACTTTGCTGAATTTTAAAACTACTTCCAGAAGCCTTTAAAGAAAACTAAATCTTATGTCGTTGTTATGAATTCATAAGCCAATGAAATATTAACATGCTAAATATAATGCTCCTGTTTGACTTTTATAATTATATTTCTATATTCATAATTGGAATGTTGAAAGTGGTAATAGTTATAATAGAAGTAGTCAAGAGGAAGGAGAATGAACAATTAGATATAATCCTACAGGCAGAATTCTGATTATTTTTCATTTTTATACATAATCTAATAGAATGTTGGTGTTTTGAAAGTAATTAATGGTACCTTTCATATCAAACAAGAGTTAAAAACCTTTGCTAGAGATATTTTTAAGCCATCCATCCCTCCTTTAGGCATTTGTTACTCATTGGGAACTTACAAGAATCCTTTGCTTAAAAGGGGCATTTGGATCAAACCACAACTTTGTTAGAGGGACAAAACACTCACTGAGGTAGCATGACATAAACTCTGTCTGTTACACACAGGTAGTCCTTGATTTACAATCATTCATTTAGTGACTGTTTCAGCAGTGCTGAAAATGGACGCTTAGAACTGGTCCTTACACTTGTCAGCAGTTCATGATGACAATAGCAAAAGCACTTAGACTTATATACCGCTTCATAGTGCTTTTCAGCCTTCTCTAAGCAATTTACACAGTCAGCATATTGCCCCCAATAATCTGGGTCCTCATTTTACCGATCTTGGAATGAGGGAAGGCTGAGCCAACCTTGAGCCAGTAAGAATTGAACTGCCAAACTTCTGGCAGCCAGCAGTCAGCAGAAGTAGCCTGCAATACTGCATTCTAACCACTGTGACAGCCTTTCTAAATTAACTGAATCCTTCACACCATACTTTGGGAATGCTAGAAATGACTCCTGGGAAAGACTCCACCACAAATACTCATGGTCCCTAGATTTATTCATTTATTTATTTAATATATACCCACCTGGTTCCCAATGAATCTAACAACATCCTTCAGTTTATTGAAAACTTCAAGAGGCATCACCATTTTTTTCAGTTATTGCTGATTTCCAGAAAGGACACTTATAGCCCACAACTATATTCTTAGCCTATGATATTTAGACAGTACATTTTAGCACTGCATCACAATATATCAGGGTGGAGAAGGCATTTTCTACTCAGGATGATATTTGGCCATTGTAAGCTGCAAGTTCGCATGCTGGCAACAAACAAAATTAAAATGTAAGGCATCGAGAAAGTATCCATGATATCAAGCACTCCGAGACGTTATCTCTACAATTGATTTATTAGAAACAGATCTGGCATGTCAAAAGCAATTTCCCAAGTGAAAGTTTTTTCACGCATTACACAGAATCCACCTTCTCTCCTCCCTTCTCTCCTCCCATTTCTACACTTCATAAATCACGAGAACCAAATAACTGCAACTGGAAATTCTTAATACAACATACAGAATAACCTTGAACTTTTCAACTCCTCTAACTCTCTAAAAAAATGTGGCAGCTGAATTTCGAAGCTGACATAAAGTCTCTCTGTGCCATTCCCCTTTCCCCTTTCTGGAACTCCTTCTTCCCTTCTTTCAGTTTTCTGCCTGCTTCTATCTGCTTGAGAAGAAACAGTTCTTGCCAAAGGACTGAATTGCAAAAGAGTTTTGAGATTTGGCTGAAAGTAACATGGAATTTCACATGAGATATAAGCCATAGTTTTCCAACTTCTGCTGTAGAAGAAAATACATTCAACCATCATAATTATTTTGTCCTTGTGTGCATATGTCATGGTTTAATTGACACAGGAATGTTGACATTTGCCAATACTGATATTTTAAATAGCTAAAGAAAAAAATGCTGCTCAGAATACTGAGTGGTACATCTTAGTTGCTAAATACTTAAAATGGGCACCAAGATGGTGCTTTTCATATATTCACAACTTGTCCAAGAACTGCTCGTGTGGTCCTAAGGGGGTTGTCATTATGAATTGTTTCCCCTGTAGAAATGACCAATTCCACTGAAAAAAGACACACAATTAGATTGTTATTTTGGTCCCTCATAATAAATTCCCAGTGCTCATACATTGTTTATGTAAGGAACAATAGCGTTACAGGTTGTCACTGCTTACTATGTCATACTTAGCAACATTTGAAGTTGCAACAGCACTGAAAAGTAATTTTATGCCCGGTCCTCACTCTTATGACTGTTGCAGCATCCCTGTTGTCATATGATCACCATTTGTATGCTTCACAGCTGGCTTCCAACAAGCACAGACAATGGAGAAGCCAACAGCAACATTGCAACTCACAGTCCCTTACAGATTGGAAATGATTTGCTTAATAATTGTGATGGAAATAAGGTAAGTCTCTCAAAGTCCCATGTCACTTAGGGATGGAGTTGCTGGTCCCGATTATGCTTGTTAATTGAGGATTATTTATAGTCCCACAGATAGCATGGATCCCCACAGTCATGTAATCAACCTTATTTATTTTATTTATTTATTTTTTAAATTGCTTACAAGATAATAGGTATAAGTAAAAACATACATGGATACATATAAGAAAAATAAAAAAATAAAAGAAACAATAGGACAGGGACTGTAGGCATGTTGGTGCACTTATGCATGCCCCCTACAGACCTCTTAGGAAAAGGGTGAGGTCTAAGGTTAAAGCTTTTGGGTTTGGGGAAAGAAACCACAGAGTAAGGTAGAGTATTCCAGACATTGACCACTCTGTTACTGAAGTCGTATTTCCTGCAATCAAGTTTGATGCGATTAACCTTGAGTTTGTATCTATTGTTTGCTCTTCTGTTGTTATGGTTGAAGCTGAAATATTCATTGACAGGTAGGACATTGCAATGTATGATTTTATATACTATACTTAAATCGGACTGAAGGCGGCGTAGTTCTAGGTTTTCTAGGTCTAGAATTTCGAGTCTGGTGGCATAAGGTATTCTGCAACGAGTAGAGGAGTGGAGAACTCTTCTTGTGAAATATTTCGGGAATATTTCTCAACTGTGTTAATATCAGATACATAATGTGGGTTCCAGACTGATGAGCTATATTCGAGTATTGGTCTAGCAAATGTTTTGTATGCCCTAGTTAGTAGTGTGATATTACCAGAGAAAAAGCTACATAGGATTAGGTTAACAACTCTTAATGCCCTTTTGACTATGTAGTTACAGTGGGCTCTAGCACTTAGGTCATTAGAGATGAGTACTCTAAGATCCTTGACAGAGTTTGGATCATCAACAAGGTCTTGACTATTCAGCCTGTATTTTATTTTCTGAATTTTTTTTTACCTTCAAATGCTTGGCCACCGGTATGTATTTAGAATAGTTGCAGCATCTCAGGGTCATGTGATTGTCATTGGTGATTTCCCCAGCTGGCTTCCAAGAAGCAAAGTCAATGGGAAAAGTGAGATTCACTTAACAACCATGTGATTCACTTAACAACTGCAGTGATTCATTGAACAACCATGGCAAAAAAGGTGGTACAATTGGATGTAACTCATTTAACAACCACCTTGTTTAGTAACCAAAATTCTGGTCCCAATTGTGGTCATATGTCAGAGACTAACTGTACTTGTGCCATGTTTTGATGTATTTCTGAAGGGGTAGGGTTTGCATTGTGACATCAAATGTTTTGTACTTTGTCTTCCTTTATCCAAACAACTGATAGGCCATTTCAGGTCTTCCAAATAATTTGGATTATATTTCTCACAATCTTTTCCCATTAGCTACTCTTAAAGGTGACAGAAACTGAAGTTCAATACCAAGTGTCCACCCCAGCCCTGCCATCATAAATAATCAGTTTAGTAAAGAATATTAAATCTGCATGTTTATTAACTGCTACTTTGTTCCATTTACATCCACAACAATAACTGGTAATGATTTGACATACAAATCAACACAAAAGTAACTTGCCTGATGACAAATCAATGAATATTATCTATGTGAATAATCAATTCACTTCAACTGTATATAGCTTAAGATTATCAAAATATATCACTGTCCAATTGCAGGAGTTGTACTCAAACCAGAGGTGGTATTCAGCAGGTTCTGACCAGTTCTGGAAAACTGATAGCAAAAATTTTGAGTAGTTCAGAGAACAGGTAGCAGAAATTTTGAGTAGTTCAGAGAACAGGTAGCAGAAATTTTGAGTAGTTCGGAATACCACCTCTGACTGGCTCTGTCCCATCTATTCTCTGCCTCCTGAGTCCCAGCTGATTGGCTGGGTCTTCTTTTGTTGCCCTGCACAAGAGAACAGAGCTGGAAAGCAGGTTAGTGGGGTGAGAAGAGAATGGGGATTTTGGAGTATCCTTCCCCTGCCATGCCCACCAAGCCATGCCCACCAAGCCACACCCACAGAACCAGTAGTAAAAAAAAAATTGAATAGCACCACTGACTCAAACACTGCTGGCCAGAAAGCAAGCTAGAAGAAACTCGATATTCTTCACAGCTTCCTCTGCATGAATAAATCTCCTTCTCAATTTTTCTAAAAAAAATTGAACAAGCATAGTTTTTCTTTCCTAGTAGACTCCACTACCTTCCACAAGATAAAAGGAAGACTTTAGACAGTACAAATCCAGAGCTTGAAGGTAATAGTTCTCTTATATAGGCACAAGAAGTTAACTATTTAAAATTTTTAAGATGTTTTGTTTCAGGTATGAAGAGCCCCATATTATCCTTAATCAGAGTCTCAACTTCAAAACAGATTGGCAGCCATTTTCTCTGTTTCTCAACTTTGGTGTGGAGGGAGCTCTGGAATGTCAGACCAGACATCGACAATTTACTCTCTCATGAGAACCAAGATCATCTGAACAGGTGCTGGCCAGAAACTGGAAGAGGTTACCAAGGAGATGCCAGAACACAGAATTGGATAATGTAGCCTGTGATGGGGGGGGGAACCTGTCTATTATTTAAGTATACTGAAATCACTGGAAATAGCCACAGCTGATTTTACTTTCAAATGTGCCAATATGATGTACTCAATAAACCAGTCCTTTCAGAAAACTGAAAGTCTTGGAGTGCTGAATTGGTTGGGTTCACTAGTCAGAACTTTGCTACAGTGGGTGTAAAGATGAACTAAGAATGAAGTAAATCTATTGATTTTATCTTCAAAACAATGGCTGTAGTCATTGTTCATGTTTAAAAATGAAAGGAGCCCTGTGTATTAACATAGAATCCATACGAAGACACGAGTAAGATTTAAAATATTAGTTCTGCCCACTCATGTGCTTCCTTTCAAAATGGATTGACAGCTGGTACCAGGAATGCTTATAATTAAACATCCTTGTGACAGGGCATGTATGGCCGATCAGTTATGTGCACCTTGCAAATAGTGAAAACGTTGCCATTTGGTCTGAGAAATGGGTCTTGAACATAATCAGACAGAGCATGCTACTCCATTCAAGATCATCTTTGTGATTTTTGCATATAATCAACTCCAAAGCTTGCCAGTGCTGATCAGTGAGGTGGGAGTGAGGTGGGGAATTCATTAGTCACATTTCTGGCAGGATATTCTCTCTTTCTCTCTCTCTTTTTTTTATAAGACTCTACAACAAAGGTGGCAAGGAGATTATTAGGCAGGGTAGCAAATTCAAAGTTTTATTAGCAGTAAACTGCAAAAGCTAATGGTGATGCCGACTCTCCATAAAATCATTGTCACAGTTAATTCTGAACTCCTTATTTCAAGCTTAATAATAGGAAACTCAATGGAGAAGATATTACACGGCCCATATCACTCATGAGTGCCCCAGGCCTGAGTAACTTGTTATTTTGCTCATGAGTGAAATAAAATGCAGATTATACTGCCTGATATCAGGGGCATTGTTTTAATTGAGGGTTTAGGCATGGTGACTGGGGGAGGGGAAAGCTTTATGAATAGATTTCATTTTCTTAAGTGTTCCAAGAATTATCTTTTCACATTTTGCTCCAGCTTACCAAATCCTCTATTATTTCTTTCCTTAAAACAATCCATCCCTATATATCTTAACATTATAAAAGAAATGCCTTTGTAGACTCAGTGAGATTTATCTCTGAATAATTGGGTGGTGGCTTGGTCAGAATTTTTCCTAACTCTTGCAGGTCAATTGGTGGGAGACAGTAATTTCTGCCTTTGTATATTCTGTGCATGGACTTTGCTATGCCTAAAAGGGGCTGCAAGCACACAATGCTTGGTTTCATTATTTCCACTGACCAAAAAGATGTAAATGAAAAAAAGGGGACAATGATAATAGTGCCTAGTCACAGACAGTGAGAGGAAAGAACAACATTATTTGAAGATTGTGAGAAGATAAGGTTTCTGTGGATAAGTGTTTTTCTTTATTTCCCCTTCTTTCATATCTGGAAGTGCCTATTTCACTTTTCTTGATAACCCCTAGGGGACAGATGTGGTTTGCCCTTGAGAGCTTGTCATCAAAACAAAAATGTCTAGTCCACTATTCCAGTGCTATACCTAATGACTGGAATTGCCCAGGTGTTAATTGCCTTGATGGACTTTGGACTTTATGATCTTCTTCACTCTCATGATGTATACACATCTAACCTTCTTCTTGACTACTGTGTATGATGTTGTTACCTTGAAGGATACCCAGGTATTTGTACTGATCTTCTTGACTCTGGATGTTATGTTGATAGGTCATCTTGAATCTAGGGGTGGGATTCTACAGGTTTGCACCTATTCTCTAGAACCAGTTGTTAACATTCTAAGCAATTCAGAGAACCAGTTCTTAGAAGAAATTACTGGCCTAATCCTGTAAGGAAGGCAGGAACACATTCTGGTGTTGCTTACAGAAACTGCCACTCCTTTAACCCTTTTTACATTCTTGGCAAGACTAGACTTCCTGTCTCTGGAACCTCTCTGGATTTTTCTTCCCTTGCTGGTACTTTGCTAGTGTGGAGTGACCATTCAAAGTAACAACGGCACTGAAAAAAGTGACTTATGACCATTTTTCACACTTACGACTATTGCAGCATCCTCACAGTCATGAGAATCCAGGTGAGGAGATGCATGCCTCGATGTGAATGATGTTGAGTTGGCCACACCCAGCCAGTCACATTACCACCAAGCCATGCTCACCAACTAAGCCACGCCCACAGAACTGGTTGTTAAAAAAATTGAATCCCACCCCTGCTTGAATCCTTCAATTTTCACTATTTCCTCCCTATTATTATTATTTCTCCTACTTCTACCTTGAGTATAAATTGATTGTGTATTATGTATATCTTGATATGCAGGGGTTGGTGGGTCTTACAAAGACACACACAATTTATACATGTGCAATTTGCCTGAGAAATTATATAAATGATAGTCAACAAATAGTAATTGATTTTATTTCTCACTAGATTTATATTCCACCTATTTTCCTGGATATAGAAAGTTATTCCAGAGAAAGGGGTGGAGAACCATGCTGTTCCACTGACTGATCATTTAAAATTGGTCCAGAAGCATTGAGTTACAACAGTCCGCTTTCCAAAATGTTATATATGTTTTCACAATTAATGATTTAATACATATATAGAATAGAATGATATGGACAACCAAAGCAATAGTTTATGTATCTCCATGTCTATAAATTTGTAGAAAAAGTATTTGCGTGTATATGTTCATTCCCTTTGGAATTATCCTGCTTGGAAATCAAAATTTCATAGCAGAAGACTAAGCATGCCAACTGACATAATCAAACAAGACATAACTGACATAATCAAACAAGGCCAGAACTACAACACATATTGCTTACCCTTTGATACATTGCTAAGAGCCATTCTCCTTATGAGTAACTTGAATCCAGAACTGAACCATATCTCTGCCCTATGGAGTGAAATGCCATCAACTGCTTTAGATCTGACTAAAAATGTTGTGTATGAGTTGTCACCATAGGAAAATATTCCCATTGAAATCAAGGTGCGTAAATGCGTAGAGTGAAGTAGAAAAGGTGACTGATGCAATAGAGCTTTCACCAAGGACAAGAACTACTCACTACTGAAGAAAAGGAATGCATGAAATGTCTTGGAAGAATCCAAAGGTGCTTTTTCAAGAGGCAACTGGACTTTCTAGTTTTTCTTTGAAGACATTTCTCTTCTCATCAAGAAGCTTCTTAGATGAGAAGTGAAATGACTTCAGAGAAAAATCAGAAAGTTCAGTTGCCACTTAAAAAAGCACCTTTGGGACAACCATGACCTGGATAATCTCTGTAGACATTCCTGGAAGGACCTGCTTCTGACAAGTAACCAAGGACTCAATAGTATTATCACAGTTTTGTTTCTAAAAGTCATAAATTTTAGATAGATTTTTCAATCTATCAGATGAATGGAAGCATTTGAAGAGAAGTCGATAAGTAAGCTTAATAAATGATACAGATAACAAAGGATGACATGAAAAGCATGGCTGGAGTGACTAGGTGACTAACCAACATAAGTTGCTAGATTCTTGATGTGTGGTTCCCTATTTTAACAATAGGATTTAGGAACTTGTGAAGTGATGTCTTAAAACGTATCTTGATTGTCTCCAACCAGATCTGAGAATTTATTTAATAAATAGGAATATGCCATAGACTACTTCATTTATGTTACTGTGATTCATTTTTGTCATTAGGCAATGTGTTTGTAAGGAAGCATGAGTCCAACACATGCAGGTTCACTGAGGGTATCATACAAAGTTCAGTGTGAAGATGACTTAATATAGACATTAATATAGACATTCAGTGTCTACCAGTTATCTTTTATCAGAATCATAGTACAGTAAGTAATTTTCCAGAAGATTTTCATTTGTAGCAAGGTGAAATGCTGAACATGGATATAGCAAATTGATCATAAGGTTAGGATTTTTAGGTGTTTGTCAGTTGTCAGTTCTTTGCAAAGTGTCATATAGATACCAAGAAGCTTCTTGCCAAATTAAGACTGCAGTCGGACAATATACTGCATAAAGTATAGAAAAGGCCCGATCTGTTATGCAATGGGAGTTACTAGTGTTATATTTGTGCTGTGTGGACTGAAGGTGCTTTGGAATCAAGACACACTGGAATTCAGGCACATTGGAATCATTTTATTCATGCATTCATGCATTCCTGCAAGCATTCATGCATTCATGCATTTGATTCATAGTTGTATGTTTTGGGCTTTATTAGTTCCTACTACGATGGTCAGAGAGGAGGTGTAAGAGGGTAGTTGTCAAATTCTGTTATTCTGAATAGAGGAGCAAGTTGAAATCTTGTATGTATTAGCTCTTTTATTTATGCTACAGGGTTAACAGGGATATTGTGAACCTCCATTCAGCAGTACCTTGAACAATCATTTCCAATTTTCCAAGCCAGGATCTTCACATCTTACATTTTCCGTCAGGAAAGGGGAGAAAGAAGTGAAATTTCCATAATGCAGAGACAGGATAAAGTGGCATTTCATTCAGAAGCTGTTTTTCTTGTTTCCTCTTTCTTTCTGTAAAGGTTGAGGAATTTAGAATTTTAACAGGGTCTCAATATCTCAGGTAGAATCACCTGGAAGACTGAATTCAGACAATTGCTCCCAACAATCTCCCCACTCATTTTGATGCTCAAGGTAAACTACTATGTAAGTGTGCCAATATAGACAATAGAACATAATATTAACATGCCCCTAATCTTACTTTTCACAGACTGAGAGGGAAGATCAGGCCACGCTTCAGCTAATGGGATTTTTAAAAATTGAAAACCTTGGGATTATGTAAAGTCCTTGCTGTAAACATCTCTTCAGTTCAAACATCCAGGAATCTGTCTCAAATATTGTTTCTTGCCATTTTTCTAGGCTGATTTAATTAGGACACCTAGAACCTCCATGATATTTTGGAACAGGGCAAGAAACCATCCCTCACTTAGTGGGCATTTACTATTCAACAAGAAATATGTTCAGTTATTTAGATTGCTAGGATAATAATCTCCTTTTGGTGTAAAGTACTGAGGGATAAGCTTTAGCATACTCAAGAGATTTGGCCTCTAAACAGGCCTCTACATATAAATATCAAAGTTATTTAGTCTCTAGCTAGAAGAATAGGCTAGCAGTTAAATATATGCACAATTTCCCCCAAAATATATACTCTATCCAAGAAAAGGAGACACTGCCTAAAAATGAAGTGTCTCTCAGTTGTGTCTGAGCTGTCATACAATCATCATTATCCAACAATTCACTTCCCTCCCCATAGCCCTTCAACAGATGAAGTTTAAAGTGTTTACTTAATAACAAGGTAGGAATCAAAGTTATGGAAAGAGTTATAACTACTGTTACTGTTAATTTTCTCATCACTCCTTATCACCCATCTGCTCCTACTTGTGACTATATGACTGTAACTTTGTCGCTTGTATTCTCACGATTTATATCGACTGTTTCCTAGTATGATTTGATTGCTTATTGTACCCTATGACTATCATTAAGTGTTGTACCTGATGATTCTTGATGAATGTATCTTTTCTTTTATGTATACAGCACCAAGACAAATTCCTTGTATGTCCAACCATACTTGGCCAATAAAGAATTCTATTCTATTCTATTCTATTCTATTCTATTCTATTCTATTCTATTCTATCCTATCCTATCCTATCCTATTCTATTCTATTCTAGAAATGCCTGGGTCTTTGCCCCTAAGTGCTCCTTCCCAATGTTCACATTTTCAGTAGGCAGGAACAAATTGGAACAAAACAAAACATGAAGTGTGAATTCAGTTGTGTTCTTTTGCCATTTCTTTTTATACGGAATAGGACAAGACCTAAGACCAAAAGACTTAGCAAAAAATGGCAGGACAGTCTTTCCCTCAAAGGCAGCTCAGATGGATGCACTGAACTAAATGAAGGTATTACAGTAGGAAAGTTGTAACAACATTAAGTATGGAGTTAGTTTAGACTTACCTAATTGTGGTAATATTCCAGAAAAGCCCTGAACAGCAGTATGGGAGGAAATGAGTGGGTTTTGTGAATTCTGCTTTTAAAATTCAATATATCTGAAAAACAGATAAAGTGCACCCCATTCACAGCATGAGGTCATAATGACAAGACTACAAAATGTAAGTTATTTTCATTCTACCCTAACTGACAAGGACACAATTATTAGTTGCTTATAGACAGACTTTGGAGGAGTAGGTTTGGGGTGGGAGAGATCATTTAGGGAAAGTTTGTTTAATTTATTTTTTGCATAGACTCTTGTACAACAGTTATATTTCCTGGCACCCCATGTGGGAGCTATTGTTTTATTGTCTGAGGTCAACTTGACAGTAAGTATTTATAGCACTAAGAAAAAGGAAACATACACAGAGAAAAATCCCAACATTTTTCTCAATTAAAAATAACAAAAACAAAATTATTTAAAATGTTTATGATTTTGTACACAAATGCAAGTAATTAAAACTGTTTTAACAAGATATAAATATACCACAAACTTTAGTAGTGCTTTTTTTTTGGTGGCTTTTCCTGCATGCTAATTAATTTCATGATCCAGAAAGCTGATTACAAAATGTTGCATCTGAGGATAAATTGTTGATGCTATGCAGTGACACATTGCTCATAAATTTAATTTCAAAATCACTTTTATTGCATGTACTTTAAGGGGGAGAGAGAACATACTGGAAATGAACCATTTATAAAACCTGCTGCTTTCATTGCTGTGTTTCTACTGAAATATTGTAAAAATGAAATGTATCTTATTTTAAAGCTTTTACTCACTGACTAATTCTATCTACCAGAGCAAATATTTTATAGCATTATCAGAAGGAATCTGCTTAATGGCTGTCTATGCATCTATATCAGCAGAGGGTGCAAGTATTTCTAAGATATATATTTTATGCTGCGAAGAAAATGTTATTTGCACAGTCTCTCCTTCTAAACTCCTTGTGCTAATATAATACACAATACACTTTCAGTTCTTTCTCTGCTACTTTATATGCCAACCCAGAAATTCCCTCCCTCTCAATCCCCCCCAAAATCACTCAATAACTTGAGTATTCTGTATAAATTTTAAAATGACCTTTTAAACATGAAGTTTAATTTTAGTACAAAGAAATGGAAGTAACTTATTTGAGTGAGCATAAGAATATAAAGCACAAATATATTCATTTGGAGCATTTTACTTCCATCCCCTGAGAAGTGAGTTTTATTTTATGCAAATTTTGCAAAGTACCTCTATGGTATGCCTAAGCCAAAAGAGCTCCAGGTTGTCTTTCACTGTTCAACATTTCAGTGAACAAATGACACCTCATCCCTATTGCAATAATTTTTTAGCTATTGCTTTGAAATCATTCTCCTATTTAGGGAACATTACTAACATCCCAAATAGGCTATAAGTACTGTTGATGATACCATCTTGTACCTACTGTAATTAATTCTCTAGTTATATGACAGGGCTTCTCAAACTTGGGAACTTTAAGACTTGTGGACTTCAACTCCCAAAATTCCTCAGCCAGCAAAGGTGGCTGAGGAATTCTGGGAGTTGAAGTCCACAAGTCTTAAAGTTGCCAAGTTTGGAGACCTCTGTCATATGATGTTATCCTGTTGGCTGGCATTACATGTGTTTGATCCAAGACTGTTCATAACTAAGTTAGTGACATTGCCACAATGCTGGGTATGGTGTTACCATGAAGGTGAATCAAAGCCCACCTGTCGGGATCTACATCTTACCAGCGTCCTGAATCCCGACATTACAGCTGTGCCTTGGAGCTCTGAATCCCCGATAGCTGTGAATCCCTGATCTGCACTTCGAGTCCGCCATTGCAACTTGGCAGGCAGCCAATCCAGACCAGCAGAGAAGGGAGGGAGGGCTGTGGGTGACATTTCACAGCCTCAGAAGTCAACTTCAGAATGTGGGAGGGCTGTGTAGCCTTGGAACTCAGATAATACAGATGGATGTATTTTTGCAATGTTTGGCTTTAACACTGTTTGGCTTTAACACAGTGCTGGGCTTGAGGCTAAGTAATCATTGTTATTTAGGATACTAATGGTAGGTAGGGTAAAGGGAGGAATGTAATATTAGCTTACATATGGTGTAATTAGGCACAGGGTGGTAGCGTGGATAATTAGGTAATGGGCAGTTTAGGGTGGGGTAGAGGTAATTGGGCAGGGATGGATAAAACAATGTTGGGAGTTAACTGTTTTCAATGCTGACTTTACACGGACATCCATTGTTACAGCTCTTAGCCACGATTGGGAATACAGAACTCTTCAATTTCAACTCTACAAGTGTGAGTAACATGGTTTATTGATTGAAGTCTCCAGTTCTTTGCAGAGATCGACAGAAAGCCAGCATTGCCTTATTTTACTAGTAAGCCTACCAATTGTGGTTAGTGGCAATGATAAAGGAAGGATGGCAGAAGGGACAGATCCCAAATGGCCTGTGGAAGTAACAGCCAAGGAGGCAGTGGAAGGCTGTGTAGACAGCAGAAGCCCTTTGGAGCAAGAGGAGGAGAAAGAAGAGGAACAAACTGTGATAACCCCTGAACCATTAGTGGTTCATCCTAAGGTTCACAAAGAAAAGAAAGGAGTGAAATTGAGTCTGCCTGGTGGAATAGGTGTAGGAGATAAAGACACTGATGGAGATAAATCCCAGACACCAGATTGAAAGGTGAAACATTGGTATGGTGTGGGAGATAATAAATGGACTGTTCCTGGGAGCGACACTTTGGATATGTTATGTTTACAGCTTGGTGAAATGACTGTTAGGGATTCGCCAATTGGGAAGTTGTGGCCTCCAAGGTACATTTCTGTTTCTGCCTGGGACCTATTATATAGTTCCAGCCCCATGGGTTTACATGATATAGTTACGAATTGGAGTTTGGAACATTCCAGGTTAGGGTCACGGAGGCCGGACAGTATCCATAGGACATCCCAGCATGGTACTAGTAGAGCCAAGGATGTTAAATCTTGA
Source organism: Pseudonaja textilis (assembly GCF_049901715.1). NCBI lineage: Eukaryota > Metazoa > Chordata > Lepidosauria > Squamata > Elapidae > Pseudonaja > Pseudonaja textilis. Next base: position 73,317,580 of record NC_141992.1, read on the forward strand.
GATATAATGGAATGGAGCTTGGAACGGGAACTGGACCTAGATGGCATAGTTCTCAAGGGAGTGTGGAAGGGGACCAGAGAGAAGGGTCTAATGTAATACTATAGGGTGGCCCAGTACAGTGGAGGTGGGGGACCCCCTTCCCTGAATGCTGTGTTCGATGGAAATGCCAATAAAGTGTCAGTATTTTTAGGACAAGTCATAATCCATTTTGACTTAGATGGTCATTGTTACCCCTCTCATTGGTCAATGGTCATAGCAGTTACAGGTATACTGCAGGGGGAGGCTAGTGACTGGGCAGCAGATATGCACCACAAGAGATCAGAGGCATTATGCGATATTGGAATTTTCCTAGGGGCTCTACAAGCTTGGTTTGAAGACAAATCCACAGAACAGCAAGCAGAGGATGGTCTACTGGCATAAAACAAAAAGGCCAACAAGCTCGTGAATATCTGCAGGACTTTGGGTGACTAGCTGGGAAGATCACATAATAGTCTGAGCATTTATCCATCCATTTGTTTAGGGATGGCCTAGATTATAAACTAGGTCAGGCTTGTTTGTACAGGGATTTACCCAGAAGATTTCAAGAATGGTACCATACTGCCATACAATTGGATACTGGATTACGCAGATTATGTCCTAAACCAGAAGCCACATCGGGGATATGTAAAATGGGGCTATAAGGACAAAAAGCTGGAATATGAGGTGTATCTCCAATTCAGAATCAAGGTACCAGAGGAGTGTTTAAGTGTCTCCGATGCAACTTACCTGGACATTGAGCTTTAGACTGCCCTATACCACCTTTAGCAACACCACATACATCTCAAGATACTCCCACTTTAAGGGTAGGAAGATCACAACCTAAAGGTTGGCCAACTCCGGAACAGTCTAGGTGATTGGAGAATCCATTACAAGGGGGACGAGTCTTGGACAGCGAAAAAATAGTTGAACATTCTATAACTGAACAAAGGGATTTTGAAACAGAAGAGGTGGCTGGCGATGATCCAACGGTAAGTATGCCAATACGTCCATTCATAATACCTTTCACTCTATGAAATAGAAGGACAAATCAAAGGATTAAGTTGGGTGCATTAATTGATTCCGGGTGTACATGATATTTAGTAACCCAGGCAGTGGTGGACAAATTAGGGCTCAGTGTAATAAGATTAGTCAACCCAATTAAATTTGAGCAGGTGGATGGGTCTTTATTGGGAGGGGTTCCTGCTACACATAGTATTGAATATATTAAACTGATGATGGGTGAACCCTGGGAGTGGATCTCATTGGTAGTGGTGCCTCATATGACAGAAGCCCTAATATTAGGATTGGCTTGGCTGGACAAGTGAGAGCCAACCATTAAGTGGGAAGGAGGCTTTCGCAAGATATGTTTGGCCATAGGACCATCACCATTACAAAATGATTGGCCATCTGAGACATATGTAAAGATACTCCAAGATACTGAATCAACTATCCCAGAACCTAAATATCCTCAGGAATATGTGGACTTAGCGGAGGTCTTTAGTGAAGATGGGACCGATTGCCTGCCTCCACATAGACCAACTGATTGTGCAATAGAGTTAATTCTGGGAGCCAACATACCAAAACCTTGTATGTATTCCATGACCCCCAAAGAAATGGAAGAAATGAGAAAGTATATTGACAAGAATCTAAAACATGGATTTATTATGCCTGGCAGGTCTCATATAGCTGCTCCAGTATTATTTAGAGAAAAGAAAGATGGTGGTTTGCGTCAATGTGTTGACTTCCGAGGTCTTAATGCGATATGCGTTGAACCTTTATACCCACTCCCATTGATAAAAGACTTGTTATGTATGTTGCCACAGGGCTATATTTTTACCAAACTGGACTCACAGGAGGCTACTATCAGGTACACATCCGTGCTGGTGACAAGTGGAAAACCACTCTCAATTGCTCATTGGGAAGCTATCATTTTAATGTCATGCCATTTGGATTACAAGGAGCTCCCGCGGTTTTTATGCAATTAATAAATGGCATATTGCATTCCTAATACTCCATATTCCTTCCTGCACCAGGGTAGAATCTTCTTTTTCCCACATCTATTCTTTCCACTTTGAAACACAGTCAACATCTGGTCAAGGGCTTGTGCTAGTGTGAAAAAAGCTAATTTGTCAACATGACATACTGTATGAGACACATCCAGTTGAATAGGATCTACCAGTTGGGGCAAATGCAATCATGCTTGCTACTGTCAGTTAAAGTTAATTTCTCTTCTGCAAAATTCATATTCAGATTATTAATGTGACATACACAGTTTGCTTCATTTTACTTTTCAAAACTCTGCTCCTACAACAAGTACAACCTAGTCAGCCACTAACACAATACAGACCCCTCACTAGCAGCTTTGCATTATACAATTACATTAACTGGGTTAAAATCATCACTTGGGTCATACAAAGTGCCTAACCACTTTCCTCAGGAAATGGCAGGATCCACAAGCATTTGTGTGAGGAGCATAATGCCAAGGCTTCATATTATCACTACATCCTTTAACCTTACACAACAGGCTACAATACTTGTGATTTGGGACTTGTAGCAAACAATGGTCTAGAAGTGTGCTTTGTGCTGCTTGGCCATAAACTATAAACTTGGCCATAAACACTTTCTGTCACTTACTCCTTCTGTACAGCAACTCTTCTCACTAACCCTTGCTCAGTTCAATGTATCTTGGGAAGACAGTTAGCAATCTTGCTTTTTTATTTTCTCCAGGAAAAAAATTACCTTGCTTCTCTCAGGAACTGCTGTTTCTTTATAGTGTTTCCAGAATTAACCATGTGACCACAAGGTGTTCGTAAAGTGCTGTGGCAGAAAAACACTCCCTGTAGACAAGCTACACATTGCTTTGAGCACATTTTTGCTACAGCAATGATGACTATCTCATACCATTCAAAAGGTCAGATTATTTTTTTCTTCAGGAGGGAATAACAGAATTGGAAGGGATCTTGGAAGTTTCCTAATCCAACCCCTGCTCAAGCTGGACACCCTGTACCATTTCAGACAAATGGCTATCCAGTCTCTTTTTTTAAAGGTTCCACAACTTCTGAAGGCAAGATGTTCCACTGGTTTATTGTTCTACTGCCTGGAAATCTCTCCTTAATTCTAGATTGCTTCTTTCCTTGGTTAGTTTCCTACCATTGCCTCTTGTTTGGCCTTCTGATCCAGATTCTATGATTAAATCCCTAGTTGATGGTCGCATTCCTTAATTTTATTATTTCATTTTTGCTCATGTCTGATTTCCTCATACTACACTTCTCAATATCAGCCGATGCAAAACTCATGCTTATATTTGTTCTTGCATTAAATACCCATACTAAGCCATAGCATGCGTACATGGCATATGTTTCTATAGCTATGTCGAGATTAATTATATTTCTAAGTTCTTCTAAAACAACCAAAAGCTTCACAACTACTTGAAAAATGCTTTAAAAATTCATTACATGCCTTTGGAGAATACATATTATCCCCATGAATTCCTGCAGCCTATCTTTATTTTCTAACCATTTTTCCAACAATATTAATCACATTTGTTTTAATGAAACCTCTTCTCTGAGCCTGTATGAAAGTATTATCCAGGCTAGTTCATGAATAATTACACCAGACACTGAATGGTAGCTCCTGAACACAACAGCTCCTTAAAATCAAAACAACACTATCAAACGCCATCTTATTCTTCACCCGAGGCTCGTTGCCACTCAATGTTTATCATGCCTCATGCCTTTGAAATCTTAAAAGAAGAAATAAAATAAAACAAGAATACTGAATGTTGGAACTCTTCACGTACACCTCCTGCCAAGCAGAAAAGCAACCCTACTTATTGGACTTTTTTGTTTCCCAAACACAGACTTTTGACATCAAACAACTGATCCCACAATATTACGCGTTTCCTCTGTTGCAAGTTGTTTATGTCTTTCCCTGACAATGACCATTCTGAAGTATAACCAGCGTGAACTGTAAGCAATTAATAACTAGAAAGCTCGGGATGATTTTCACTTTGATCATTCGTATGTAAAGAGGAGTGCTGCTCATTGCCCTTTAATAACTTGCCTGGCTCAGATTTCTACCCACAAAACCTAAGATGCCACACTAATTTTTGTAAGCTTCTAGACCTCAAGGATATGAAAATAAATACAAGATGGCAACTTGTTTTAAAAGCAAGCTAGGTGTAAGCCTACAATTCGTATAAAGAACTTGTTGGTTTGTGTGTGTGTGTGTGTGTGTGTGTGTGTGTGTGTGTGTGTGTAAGAGAGGGAGGGAGGGAGAAAGGGAGAGGGAGAGAGAGAGAGAGAGAAACTCTTTACATTTTGAAAATCAATGCTGCAAGAGTTGCACCTTAATACCTAGAATCGTATTTCAAAAGTTGTGAAATAGCCATTGAATGCTTAATAAGTAGCTTTGGCCGCACAAGTAAAACAAATTACCAACAAGTAAAGCTCCCTGTGGAATGGCCTTTATTGATTGTGTTAGTGGTAATCACAAAGAGATATCCATACCACATAACATTTGGTTTTTTTATGGAAACTTTTTTTTGTAATTAATCTATTTATATAGCTGCAATTTAGACATGAACGATGCCACAAACACCCACTGAAGATAATTCAACTTAAAAGTCTAACAAATGGCCCTCTCATTAAGATTCTGTTTCTGCATGACAGATTGGTTAGCAGCTTTAAAAAAAAGAACAAACCCTCGGCAATTCATTGCTCTTATGGTTCCTAAGCAAAAGGGACCTGTTCCATCCAAACTTAATGAGCTTGCTTCCCAAATATTATCTCTTTCCATGTCTATCTTCATCACCCATGCTTATTTTACTTATACATATATATGTATGGACTGTATATATATGGTATTCAGCTTTGTTCGGATATTTTCCCACGTCATTATAGTTGTGCTTTTAAAGTTGTAGTAACGTTTCAGCAGAATCTCATCTGCCATCATTAGGCTTCTGTATTGTGTTCGTCTGTGAATCAGACTTTCAGAGCCATTTCAGTTTTAAATTTGGGCCTAGCCTATTGCTGTGCCAGAATGTTTTTTTCTTAATCCGATTGGTTGGGAGTCTTGGTCTGTGTTTATTGGTCTTGGAGTTTGCTGTGTTCTGCTTGATTGGTGTTTCTAATACCTTTTGTCTGTTTTGTGGCTTTTTTTGTCTTGATTGGCTGGCAACATTGTGTTCCTGTATTGGAGGCTTTTAGTGCAGCTTGGCTCCAAGTAAATGGACGGCTATCATTTATTAGGAAGCTAGGTTTCATCTGGGTGCCTGGTTGGGGTGTGTTTGAGCTGGAGGTATCAGGCAGGATCTGTTTGTGCCCAGGTGTTTGTCTGGCTTGTGGTGTGGATATTTTTTTGTTTGTGAGTGCAGGCTTCCAAATAATTGACAGTCTGGTTGGAATCATCGTGTGTGTGTGTGTGTGTGTGTGTGTGTGTGTATAATTCAGCTTTGTTCAGGTATTTTCCCATGTCATTGTAGTTGTGCTTTAAAGTTGTAGCAACATTTTGACAGAATCTCATCTGCCATCATCAGGCTTCTGTATAGTGTATAGAACACTATAGTGTATAGAACACTATACAGAAGCCTGATGATGGCAGATGAGATTCTGGCGAAACGTTGCTACAACTTAAAAAGCACAACTACAATGACGTGGGAAAATACCCAAACAAAGCTGAATGCCATACATGTAAGTACCTGCAAAAACTTAAGAATATATATATTCTTAAGAAAAACTTAAGAATATATATATATATAAATTGGAAGTATTTTGGTGATGTTTTGACCACACTTCCATGTAGAAAGCAGATTCACACCCACACAGATGATGAGACACGACCACAGACCAGAAGCCATACTGCAGCTGCATCACTACCCGCTTCAAACCCCTCCAACCCATACATGAAGCAAATTGACGCCCAACATGAAGATGTTCATGTTCACAAACACGACGCCAAACAACAAGATCGCAGCTCACCAGCTCAACCCCCCCAACAACTAAGACCAATCTGAACACAGCCAAGCCCCCACCTGAACTGAACACCCCCAGCCAATCAGAACACAGCCAGCCCCCAACCTATAAGAACAAACCCCCAGCCAATCAGAACACAGCCAAGCCCCCACCCAGTCAAGTCGCACTCCCACTGGCAGTTTAAAAAAAAAAACAGCTGCAAGCTCACATTACTCCAAGAAGCACAAAGCCGAAAACACAAGCCTGAGGATGACTCCAATTTTACACGGGAGAAAACCCGAATAACCAAAGATCCATATATATATATATATGGTATACAGCTTTGTTCGGGTATTTTCCCATGTCATTATAGTTGTGCTTTTAAAATTGTTTCGGCAGAATCTCATCTGCCATCATCAGGCTTCTGTATTGTGTTCATCTGTGTTCATCCATATATATATTCTGTTTTTCAACTTTCCCAGCAGATTGTACAAGAAGATGCTTGTGTTCATTTAGGAATTTGAAGTGTAGCTGTAATTTTTCAAAAATGCCAAGCTCTTATTTTGCTCACATTGGCAAGTTACCAGAGATCAGCATGTGGCATAAATGCAATCTAATTGCAAGCACTAAGCTACAGACTGACAGAGGCCAGGGGAATCATCCCATATTTGATAATTATTTGGTCTACAATTCATCTAAAAATCAATATTATTAACCCAAGGGAAAGGCTTGTTTCATTGCAAAGAAATATTTATACAACAGATGTCATTGGAGGAATCAACGTTTTAATATCTAAGTGCTCTCTGATATTACTGTAGAACATTTTCCTAATCCTGTTTGTCCACATGACCTGACATTTGTCTGCAAGTTATTTACTAAATAGGCAGGTCATTTATGCAAATACCCTTTTGATTCAGATTTTCTGCTTTCTCTGCCTCTGTTCATTTTGGGAAATAATTGAGAACAAAACAACTTTTGGCATTGTTGAACAAAACTCAATAGAAATTCTAGAAATAGAAAACAAAATTCATCCATCTTTTGGCCAGCACAAAGCAATGCTGGCCGGAATCTGCTGACCTTGTTGCCATTGTTTTGTTCTTCCAATATTGTTTTTGTTTTGAGTCATTTTCCAGTGATTGTTATCCTGCTTTGTGAGTCTGTCACTTGTTAGAGGCAAAGTTACTCCTTTTACTTCTCTGTCCCCTTTCTGCCTGTCACTAGTTAGCAGACTAGCCATCCTCCAAGATAGCGCGACAGTGAAAATTAGATGGACCTGACTTCAGGTCTCAGCCTGGACTTCTCAAGGTATCAAGAGCAGGGGTGTCAAACAGAAGACCCATAGACTGGATCCAGCCCACAGGGTGCTTAGATCTGTCCCGCAGAGCCACCCTGGAAACAGCAAAGGACTGGCCTGTGGTATCTCTGCCAGTGAAAATGGAGCTTTCATGTAGCCTCCCCAGGCTCCCCACGATGGCCTCCTGCAGCCCTCTGACAGAGAGTCTGGGTTGGCTGCATGCTATTTTGGGGGCAGTTTTTCAGCTGTTTTCAGGCTGTTTTCCATGCCATTTTTGCCCATTTTGGGGGTGAAAAACGGCTTGAAAAATGGCCAAAAAACAGGCTGAAAATGAAGGAAGGAAGGAAGGAAGGAAGGAAGGAAGGAAGGAAGGAAGGAAGGAAGGAAGGAAGGAAGGAAGGAAGGAGAGAGAGAGATGGGAATGAGGAGAAGGAGGAAAAGAAGGAAGGAGATGGGAATGAGGAAAAGGAAGGATGGAAAGAAGGAAGGAAGGAGAGAAGCAAGGAAGGAAAGATGGGAATGGGAAGAAGAAAGAAAAAAGAAGGAAGGAAGGAAGGAAGGAAGGAAGGAAGGAAGGAAGGAAGGAAGGAAGGAAGGAAGGAAGGAAGGAAGGAAGGAAGGAAGGGTTAATCCAGCTTTAGCTTAGCCTCTTTCAGAATTGCCTGCACAGAAGTATTGTCAATCATTCTCCTTCTGCTATTTATTTATTATTTTGGGGGTGCAATGGGCTTTAATTGTAAATTGCTTCAGAGGAGTCAATGGGATTTATTGCCTCTGTTACCTCAGGTGTGAAATGTTGGCTGTTATGACACAATATATTGCTTTTTAATAAGCTCAGGCTCCAGTGTCTTACTTTCCTTGGTGATGGGAGCAGAATGTTTTGGAAAGGGTTTCCTTTCATTTCTGGAAGTGTTGCATATAGGCCCAAGGCCTGAGGAAAGGAGAGTGGCCGGGAGGTGGGGCTGTTTGTGATGAGTGATGTCAAGTTGGCCATGCCCACCCAGTCACATAACCACCCAACCATGCCCACCTAGCCAGTCATTAGGGCAGAGAACAGTTGTTAAATTATTTGAATCCCACCACTCATTCAGCCCTCAATGAAATTGAGTTTGACACCCGTGATGTAGAGAAACAAAGAAATATATGAGGATGAAGTTAGAAAGCCCCACAAAAGATGCAGGGAGACCCTACCAAAACTATGCAAAACTATCTGAGTCTTAACATTAAACAATAAGAAATGCTAAGCAACCACCTCCACCTTCAAGTGGTTGGGAGAGAGAAAAAATTAAGGAATATACAAAGTTTGATAAATAAGCACTGAAAGACCAGTTTGATATCCATTATTTCTGGATGCAATAATTAAAAAACCGAGACTGACCAGCCCTACAGAAATCCAAGCAGAGCTGTGCATTTTGTGGTATCTTCAAGAGAAAGACCAAAAGGTCAGGATGGCAGTCACAGTAACACAAAGCCTTTCCCTCTCTCGAAGCCAATACATATAAAGATAGTCCTTGCCTATTACCACAACTTGGAGCAGAATTTCCATTGCTAAACAATTGGTTATTAAGTAAGTCTCACCCAGTTTTACTAGCTTTTATTTTTGTTGGCTGTCAAGTGAATCATGCAGTTGTTAAGTGAATCCAGATTCCCCCATTGACTTTGCTTGTCAGAAGCCAACTGGGAAGGTCACACATGGAGACACATGGCCCCAGGATTCTGCGACTGTTATAAATACATGCCAGATGACAAGCAGACAGATTTTGATCATGTGACAGTGGAGATCCTGTGATGGTCGTAAGTTCAAGGACTGGTCATAAGTCACTTTCTTTGATGCTGCTGTAACTTTGAAAAGTCACTAAATGAATTGTTGTAAGTTGAGGACTATCTGTTCCAATGGTGCAGAGCTTTGGTCGCACTGTACTGGCCATTCTTGTAACTATTTTTTGTAGTTTATATAGAGTCACAGTGGCACAGTGGTTAGAATGCAGTACTGCAGGCTATTTTTGTTGACTGCCGGCTGCCAGCAATTTGGCAGACTAAATCTCACCAGGCTCAAGATTGATTCAGCTTTCCATCCTTCTGAGGTCAGTAAAATGAGGACCCAGATTATTGGGGGCAATATGCTGATTCTGTAAACCGCTTAGAGAGGGCTGTAAAAGCACTGTGAAGTGGTATATAAGTCTAAGTGCTATTGCTATTCCCCCACTCCCATCTACAGGTAAAGATATATATTGATACAATTTCAGAATACTATTGATGGAACAGAATTAAATTCTACTGCAAATGAAACAATGGTAGTCTGGCCATTTCAGAATACTGTTAAAGGGAATAACACCATTATGCCCCTCTCTTCAGGGGTGGGATTCAAATTTTTAACAACTGCTTCTGTGGGCGTGGCTTAGGTGGTGGACATGGCTTGATGGTCATGTGACTGGCTGGGTGTGGCCCACTCAACATCACTCACATTGAGGCACGCATCTCCTCGCCTGGCCTCTCATGACTGTGGGGGTGCTGCAACAGTTGTAAGTGTGAAAAATGGTCATAAGTCACTTTTTTCAGTGCCATTGTAACTTTGAATGGTCATTCCACACAAGCAAAGTACCAGCAAAGGAAGGGAAAAAAACTCCAGAGACATTCCTGAGACAGGAAGTCTAGTGCTGCCAAGAACATAATAAGGGTTAATGGAGAGGCAGTTTCTGTAAGCAACACCAGAATGTTTCCTTCCTGCCTTCCTTACAGGATTAGGCCAGTAATTTGTTCTAACAACCGGTTCTCCGAACTGCTTAGAATGTTAACAACCGGTTCTAGCAAATAGGTGCGAACCTGTAGAATCCCACCCCTGCCTCTCTTCCCCAAATACAATAGTGATGTTCTACTCTCTTCTCTTGTGACTTGTTGGAGACATGGAGAGTGGTAGGTTTCAGAAGCAGGGGAAGAAAATAATTTGGTGCTAATGGAGAAGGGAAACAAATAGGAAGAAATGGCCCCGGCTTCTAATAACAAGAGAAATGACATCTGGTCACATCCATCACAGGCCACCGACAAGATAGTGGATAAAAAGTTATATACATCTTTTTTATAAAATATATCAATCACCAGTTGAATCCACTTGTTAACCACATGAATACAAATGGTATATCCACTCAGGCTAGACATTTCCTTTAGCCTGTATCATCCATTTCCTACACAGTGAATAGAAATGCTACAATGCGATGGCTAAAATGAAAAGAGAATTTTTTTTAGGCTTAGTCCTTCTGCTAGTTCAGAGACAAGTTTACCTCTTTACATAATCCTGTCACACCTCAGTTAAACCATTCCTTTTCTAGAGCAAAGCTCCTGATCCTTCCCTTGCCTAAAAGAAAGGGATATTGCTTACCTTAATAAAGGCAGAATGATATTGACCAATGGCAGCAGAGACCTAGCCAGCTCTATCTTATTGTCTGAAGCAAACCTAATAAGGAAAGCATCAACCATATAACTTAGCAAAAGTGCCAATGTTTTCTGTAATTTGGAGACATGAGGCAAATTCTATCAAGGTTCCAACGTTAGCAAGGATGCAAGAACTATTTCCAGCACTACTACTACCTTTAAAAGTGTGGCTTTTCCTAACAATAAAAATTTTTTGTTTATGTAGGCAAAACTTATCTGCTTTTCCTTTTGTGGTCCTAAAATCCTAACTGGAGCCCAAGAATGTCCTGCTCCGCAGTTCAAAATTCTCATAAAAGGTCTTACCATTTTATTGTTTTCTGTTCCTCTTTTTTGCAAGTTGCAATGCAACGATCATTGTCTCAATTAAATGAGTGATCTTCCTCCTTAGAGTTGTGCTCATTTTTTTGCCTTCCATGACAATAGGAGACAAATTATCAGGAAGGAAATAAATAGTACTGGTATATACTCTACATTCTACTTTGGATATTTTGCAAACTGGGGAAGTGAATTGTAACTTTTACCAAAACTAGTTTGGAAATCCATATCCTATCAGTCACCTTGTACTATCTTGGATAAAGTACTCAGAATTCAGTAGGTCCATAACTAAATCTCAGCTTCTAAAAATACAACCTGTTCACCCCAAAACCTACTGAGGAGCTAGAAGTCTCAAGTGCTGCAACATTATGAGGGCACCACAACAATGAGAAAAGTATATTCCATCTGGCAGGAAGCCTCTATTGAATAAATGCTTTTGTTTTACTGAGAGTTACCTGTCCAAATGTGAGTAAGGAGGCACAGGAGAATAATTAACTGCAGCAATTGAATGTATTGGCTGACTATGTTGGAGAAGGTGAGACCTTAACATCCATAATCTCGTCAAGTCTTTGCCTCCTGTAAAGAGTTGCTGAATAGGGATATATTCTTAATGGATCAAAGACGTCTGTTTGTTTGTTTCCTTCTTAACTGAGCATTAATATCTAAAGGATCATCAAAAGATTGAATGGATTATTATTTTTTAAAACAGAAGAAATCACTTGTAGGCTATTAGTGTCTTTCTTACTAAAGCCATATTGGGGAGAATATGAGGTTGAGATTTCAAATGTGATTAACCTATTGCCTCAGCATACATCATGCTAATAACCATTTGCATAGAAGATAGTCTGATATTAAAATGAGCAATGAATATTTAGAACCGGGTCAATCCAACTATATCTTAAGGTTAAAATGAAAAATTCCCAAATCATGTGTGTGGATTGCCTCCCCATCATTTTGTCTCAACAGATCTCAACATCATGTTTTATAGTTGGCTGAGATTTATATTAAATCAAACAGTTTTAAATAGAACTGTGATGAACATACTTTCAAATAAAAGAAAAGAAGTCAGCAACATAGTTTCTCATATATAACCCTTTCTAAAGCACCTCGGATTCAGTCTATGGGAGGTTGAAAAGAAACAACAGAACTCACTCCACCAAATAAAAAATGTAAAAAATTTATTGTTCACTTTTTTCCCCATATCTAAGGGTAACAGTAGAATAACCTCTTTCCTTGTTTTCAGGATAGAGAGCTGGGAATGCATAAAATAAAACCTCATCTAAAGATATCCATTTTTTCCTTGATATTCCTCTTGTATGGTTCATTAAACCCTGAGGAAACTATCTATTTAATGCATGAATATTTAAATAAGTTAGTGTTCTGGCTTATGTATTGTGTATCTATTGTGTTATGCTTAATTATGCACCAATTTTTCAGACATGGTAACACTGAACAAATGATGAGCACGCTTGGGGTAAAACGGGAAGGTGTTAAGTATTTAGAGAATATATCTGAAAGAATATTGCCATAGGATTACAAATTAGGGATATGACCCTGACAACTTGATGTCTGAAATTGTATTTTCTCTTCATTCCATATTTCATAAGATGCCATCCTTCAAAGGTAGTGCCATCTAGTTCCTTTTCTGTTGTAATACATTCTTATAATTTTGAGGTCAAGTTAGATCATCTAATGGGAATTCTGTGTGAGAATTATTAAGCTGATTTGTGTGAATCTGTGATATTATGAGATATAAATCTTTTAAGTGATTGCTGGTATCTTTATCACTTAAGATGAACCCCTCTGAAGAGAAAAATCAATATCCCTGTCTGTATGTAATTTTTGTCTGTGCTCTTATCTGTGGGTATTTACCCACAATAGACCAAAAAGGTGCAGAACCTTTAAAGCAAAATCCACAGGAATTTGACAAATTTCACATCAATGATTGTAGCATACTGAATACAGGAATAATGGGATTTTTCTAGCATTCTAATAATGTCTTTGGAAAAAACTTACTATAAAATCAGCTGTGGCACCTCCTTAAATTGGTTTATAAGAGAGATAATAGATAAGTATATACTGAAGACCAACACACACAAAATGGATCTTGGTTTGGTGCCAGAAGGACATGATTCTTTTTTCTTGACATCAGATCAGTTGATATTCTTCAGAAAAGGTCTTATCTGCAGGCTCATATCTAAATAATGTTTTTTAGTTTTCTTAAGTTTTCGCAGGTACTTACATGTATGTTATTCAGCTTTGTTCAGGTACTTTCCCACGTCATTATAGTTGTGCTTTTAAAGTTGTAGCAACGTTTCGGCAGAATCTCATCTGCCATCATCAAGCTTCTGTATTGTGTTCGTCTGTGAGTCAGACTTTCATAGACGTTTCAGTTTTAAATTTGGGGCTAGCCTACTGCTGTGCCAGAATGTTTTTTTCTTCATCCTGATTGGTTGGGAGTCTTGGTCTGTGTTTATTGGTCTTGGAGTTTGCTGTGTTCTACTTGATTGGTGTTTCTAATATCTTCTGTCTGTTTTGTGGCTTTTTTTTTTCTTGATTGGCTGGCAACATTGTGTTTCCTGTATTGGAGGCTTTTAGTGCGGCTTGGCTCCGAGTAAATGGAGCTATCATTTATTAGGAAGCTAGGTTTCATCTGGGTGCCTGGTTGGGGTGTGTTTGAGCTGGAGGTATCAGGCAGGATCTGTTTGTACCCAGGTGTTTGTCTGGCTTGTGGTGTGGACATTTTTTTGTTTGAGAGTGCAGGCTTCCAAATGATTGACAGTCTGGTGGAATTGTCTCTTCTATTCATGCTTTCAGGTCTTTTTTCAATCTCTATGGCTTCTCTGATAATTCTGTAGCTGGGGTTTTCTATAGTGGCTAAGGTTTTGGTGCCATTGAAGTCGATGCTATGACCTGTTGCTTTCATGTGTTGGACTAGTGAGGAAGTGTGTTCCAGCTTTTTTACTGCATTTTTGTGTTCATCCAGGAGGGTACTTATTCTTCTATTGGTCTGTCCAATGTATGTGGCAGGGCATGATGCACAGGGGACTTCATATATGCCTTAGTTTTCCAGGTCAATTTTATCTTTGGGATTTCTTAGGATGGCTGCTATTTTTCTGTCTGTTTTGAAGGCAGTCTTTATGTGATGCCTGTGTAGTATCTTACTGATTTTGTCTGTAGTGCCTCTTATGTAGGGCAGGACAGCTGTTCCATAGGTCTGTTCATCTTCTAGGTCTCCATTATGTCTCAGTGTGTTTTGTGGATCAAGCCAGTGATTTTGCTTTTGGGGAAGCTGTTAGCTGTCAGTACTTTAGTTGGGGTGCATAGTTCAGTCTTTATGTGTGTCTTGTCTGCCAGGCATTTGGTTCTGGTGATTAATGTTTTGGCCACTGAGTTTATCTGTGCTGGGTGGTGGTGGGGATTGGGCATTGAGGTAACAGTGTGTGTTTTCTTTGGTATATGGTGTGTCCTAGTGTGCCATCTGTTTTTTTGTAGATTAGTACATCTAGGAATGGTAGTTGTTAGTTTGTTTCCATTTTCATGGTGAACTTGATTTTGGGGTGTGTGCTGCTTAGGTATGTTAGGAAATTGTTTAGGTTTTCTTTTCCATGGGGCCAAATCACAATTGTGTCATCGATGTATCTTAACCATAGTTTGGGTTTGTGGGTGGCATTAGCTAGGGCTCTGGATTCGAATTCTTCCATGAACAGGTTTGCAATGATGGGTGACAGTGGTGATCCCATAGGGGCTCCTTCAATTTGCTTGTATCTTTGTCCTTTGTGTATGAAATATGTGTTGGTTAAGCAGTGTTCTGCTAGTTCCATGAGGTGTTTAGCTGGTTGGTATTTATTTTTGATGAATTCAAGAGTTTCTTTTATCGGGATTTGAGTGAATAATGAAACCACGTCGAAACTTACAAACAGATCTTCTTGTTCCACGTGTAGAGCTTTGATCATTTCCAAGAAGTGGTATGAGTTTTGTACATGTGAAGCTGCTGCTTCAGCATGGGGCTGTAGCTGCTTTGCTAAGTGTTTAGCTAGGCTTTGTAGTATATATATATATATATATTTGTAGTATATATATATATATTGTAGCATTTGTTTTCTTAAGTTTTCACAGGTACTCACATGTATGGTATTCAGCTTTGTTCGGGTATTTTGTAGTATATATATATTTTGTAGTATATATATATATTTGTTTTCTTAAGTTTTCGCAGGTATTTATATTCAGCTTTGTTGGTATTCAGCTTTGTTCGGGTATTTTCCCATGTCATTATAGTTGTGCTGGGATAATGACATGGGAAAATACCGGAACAAAGCTGAATACCACACACACATACACACACACACACACACACACACACACACACGTTTAATAATTATAATTATAAATAAAATAAAATTCAGAATTTTATTGCAATATATACATACATACATACATAGATACATACACACACACACACACACACAAAGTTCCCATTTGAACACTCTATGAGAGAGATGGGTGACCTCCAAATATAATTAATAAATAAATAAAAATATACTATACTTTTCTGTCAGATTGTTAGATAGTCTGATAAGAGGGGTTTTTTTTGTTGTTGTTGTTATAAAGCTCTGCTGGAACCTGCAAAATAATGCATCCTTTTCTAAATGTTCATGGATAGCTGCTTAATAATCTGTTGCATATTTTTGTTCCAGGTTGATTTCAAGCTGATCATATAGTTATTTAGATAGCCTTTTAAAAACCCTTTCGAAAACAAGATTAACTTCTCCTTCTTCAGTCCTCTGATACTATATCTGTCCTTCATGATTTTGTAAACGTCATTGAAAGAGTCACTTGGGTGACATCTTGAAACTCCTTCAGGGTTGTTGAATGTGATTGTGATATGGTCCTAAAGACTTCAACTTATTAGCTGTGATCTTCCTCACCATATCTTTATTTAGTTTGGCCAATTATTCTGGTCTGACCTATTTTAATATAATTCTATATTAATTCTACATAGAACCAAAGCAAAATAATGTTAAAAAGTTCTGTCAGTTGATCTGTGCTGTAGGAATCTCATAGCAAAGGATACACCACTTTCCTTTTTGTTCCTACTGATTTAGTCCTGAAAAGTCTCTGTTGTTGTTGTTGCTTCTAGCTTCTGTCCCAAGTCTAATTTCATTATGCACTTTAGCATCTCAAATCTTCTTTCTGCAGATATTAGCTTTTTGATTATATATCTCCTTGCTGATTATAGCCCACTTCCATTTCCTATATACAGTATGTCCCTTTTTATTCCTGGCTCAGTCAAAAGCTCAAATGAGCATACAAATATGAACAAATTTAATTTGATATGCAACAACTAAGAGGAAGCCAGTCTCAGTGTTGATAAACATGACTACTCCTTTCAGACTTGTATGGCTGTCAGCCAAAAACATTATTAATATATATTCTCTTGAATGGGAATCTTCAATAAGATCAAAATAGGACTACATTATTTATGCTTTATGGGAAGATGTATTTAATGTTTGTAAATCCATTTGGATAATAACATTGATTTTAATAGGTTGACAAATGCATGTGTCTTTTAATGTCCATTACAATAACGATCGTCTTGAGTCTATAAAAAATTCATCATTTACTTGTTGATTAGGCTTATTCTTTGGCTTGCTACTTAACCAAAGTTTGCCCAAAGTTCCTAAACTTTACAGCATGCATGAATTGACATTTGTACAAAATGATCTAAGACTTCGTGTTCTACCCAGAGGCATTGTTGAACCTGAAGTCCATGAATCCATGTTAAAAGGTTTTTGAGCTACTTGGATTGCAAAGAATGCTGACCTAATTTGATCTATCAAGGCATATCGCAGGCTGACTCTGCTCATTGCCAGGAGTTTGATCCTGACAGGCTCAAGATTGACTCAGTGTTCTATTCTTCCAAGGTCAGTAAAATGAGGCCCCGGATTGCTGTGGGCAATATGCAAACTCTGTAAACTGTTTAGAGAGTGCTGTAAAGCACTATGAAATGATATATAAGTCTAAGTGCTATTAATGTTGCTTTCCTTGAAAAGTGGCCATAGCAACATTTAATTAATTTAAGACTTTATTGTGAAATCTGAGGATCTGTTCTGGAAGGAAGGAAGGAAGGAAGGAAGGAAGGAAGGAAGGAAGGAAGGAAGGAAGGAAGGAAGGAAGGAAGGAAGGAAGGAAGGAAGGAAGGAAGGAAGGCTTACTAAAGAATGAGATCAGTTCACTTTGGCAAAGGTAACACCAATATATAACAGTATTTCACCTGATTAAATGCAACGGTGTGGGGGGGACTATTTCTCAAAAGTAGCTGAGTGTTTCCAAATAAAAAAGATTAATTCCTATCAACTTCCTGCTGACCAGACCATTTGTCAATTATTGTTGCACATGAATCATATACCTTTATTTTTCCAAAGAATTAGCTAATAAGCTTTATAAGACTTCCTCGTGAAATCACCATTTTTAACATACATAGAGAAGAGACACTGAGAATTTACCCAGAGCCCATAGGTGATAAAAAGGCATTGACTAATATCTTAATAATATCATATGATATTCTGGCATGAGAAATAAATACTTTCATTTCCATGTTTAAATAATGCCAGGACTGAATTCAGAGTAAAGATATTACCATTATTTGTATTTGGTGGGTTTTCTTTTTTCCACCAATCAAATTTTCTACAAGCACTGTGTTTCCTTAGCTTTAGAAAATACGGATTTGGTAGAAATAGAAAGCTTATAGCTATCCTAAATAGGCTCAGTGACATTGTTTGGTAAACTCCAATTGTACCAATGAAGGCTCAACTCAAATCTCTCAAAGCTTTTTCAAAGTTATCCTTTGGATGCAGCTACCTTGAGGATTACCTGAATCCACAGTAATGGATGATATTTCCAACTGAATTCAGGACAGTGTGAGAACTAAAATGCACTTCTCTCGCTGATTCTTTATTATGCATAAAAGATTACAAATTCTGCTTAAAATTTGTTTTCAATTAAAGATCCAATCTTCTGAAAAAAAAAAAAACAAGGAAAACTGTTTCACTTCAGTTAAATTTGAACCTTGCCTATTACATTTTCCAAAGTAACTTCATATGAGAAAAAAGTAATTAACATGCAGATTAATAACAAGCCAGGATAAAAATATGTTAACAATGATAGGTTAAAATGTCCAACAGATTGGCAAAGTCATTTGAAAATATTCTGCTAATGTTTACTTAGTAATTGTCAACCTTTAATTTTTTAGGTTATATCCTATTATCAGTTTGGGGGGGAGCCAAAGTGAAATAGAACTTAAAATATTGCTTCAATATTTATAAGCAATTGTTCCTTTTTCTTTTAGATTTTAACTCTAAAAACTCGGATGAATTATATCTAAACAACAGTAGGCCTTATTTTAATTAGTCACATCTCATGCAAACATATCTGTGTTTCATTTCATTTAATAATAGAATGATGCAGAAATTGGATGCTGTGGGTTTATGAATGAACACAAGAAAATCTAATATAGATAAGGAATAGATTAATTTCTCCATTCTTAGATTTAGCATCACTTTCCCTGTGTACATTTCTCTAACAGAAAATATAAAGAAATCTTCCAACAAAGAAAAGCAGATGGATGGGCATTATGGAACTGGTGTCCATTCTCCAATATCTGAATGCTTCAATCCCTATTCCAAGGGAAAAAAATGAGTCCAAAATTGGTGTGCTTCCTCTCTAACAAGGAGATTCTGACACATACAATTTTTTCCACTGGCCAGTCATTTGCGATGCAGCCTAAAATCAATTTCCCTGCACTTTCAGAGTGATCTGCAAATCTAAAAAGGTTCATCCTATACCCTTGCAAATCTAGGACTCTCAGGAAACATCTTCAAACAATTATTACTGAATGCAGAGAATACCAGCCAATCATTTTTTATTCTTTATGACCACTCACCAGGATACTGGCCCCAAAATTTCCAGTGTTCTATGAATTAACAAATACCTTTTCATCCTTTAAAATCTACCACATACAATGTTGCAACATTTATGCACATATATTTGTGAACACTTGTACATTTGAAACTATTCTGGAAATGGCTATAGAGGAGGGTTTATTTTTAAAGCTATTAATAAATGTTAATAAATCTGAGGCACTGAGAAGCTTTTCTGTATCTTGTACAAGGGTGGATTCATAAACTGTACAGATGCAGAGAGATAACGCAACAAGACATCCATAACAAAGAAATCTTCCAACAAAGAAAAGCAGATGGATGGGCATTATGGAACTAGTGTCCATTTATTGGTTCATCAGGTATCCTCATAACTCATGTTTGTGATGAAGTTCTTTTTTGACTAATCCTTTGTATATTTGCCTTGTAGTAAAAGATGCTTATCTCCTAACCCATCTCGTAGCGATAGAAAGAAGGTGCTATGAGTCCATGATTTCAGGCAAAGAACGAGGGAAACCTCCCCCAACCCACCAAGGGTCAATCCAGTGACCAATCAGGATTACAGATGTGGTCATGTGACATGGACTTCATTTCCCAGGATACCTTTAACTACATTTACCATGATGCATTCCCTTAAGGGGACAGCTCACAATTCCTAAGTGACTATCCAATTCCTATAGACTGACTGGGACAGCACAGAAGCCTCAGATGTTAATTATTTGTCATGGCAACCCCACCGGTATTGCAGAACAAAGCCTGTGAACCCCATTTAAATGAGCTCTCCACTTTGAACCCTAGCAAGAAAACAGAGAACCAAAAATGCAGGATGAAGAAAAGCCAAAAAACAGAGATTTTGGAAATTTACCTTGGTGCATTTTTCAAGGATTTGCTACCAAAGAAGTGGAAGAAAAATCATCAGCTGTGGGGAAAAAGAACCTTTGAGACAACTATGACCCGGATAACTGAGAATCTCTATAGACACCATACAGAAAGTGCTCACATTCTTTTTATTCAGGACAACCTGGGGGGCAAAAAAACAGCCAACAGTGGGGTGGGGATGGAAAAGTTTTGCTAAGCAAACAATGAAAAAAAATATTCAATCAGTATACAATATTTTTAAAAACTTCCCCTCATTGCCTTTATGTTAAAATGTCCTCATTATCATGACTGGCAATACTTTGCATGTATTTCCATTGTTCTTCTTATATCCATTAACCTTTTTAAAAAATTAAAAAGCAGTGAAAAATGGCAAACTGGACTACAGAAAGTTACTTCCGGTAATGGGGATGATAAATGGTGACTTAGGTGTTCTGACAACAAAAGAATTGAGAAGAGCAAGTGGGTTTTTAAATCATCTGTCAGAGACCTAAGCTTAAAACCATTGTGGGATATATTTGAATGCTTGTCATAATTTAGTACAATTCCATTGTAGGATTTGATGGAGAAATGGCACGAATAAAATCCATATAATGTCTCCAACTCAGCAGGAAGGCAAATAGAAGCACAAGAACAATTAAAGCACAGATTCTTGAGGATGCACTTTAAGGATGGATTCATGGAATATTTGGAAGTAAACATCACACCTGTAAGAATACTTCCAATGAAATATCATACATCAAGTCTTTATTTCTATTTGTTTTGAGTCTTATGGCTTCTGACATGGAAAACAGTGTGAGAACTATTGCATTACCCTGCTTTCATGACAAAAATTTGAGGTGCATTATTTTTTAGTGACAAAAGCATTATTTTGTCTATTCTGCTGGAACCACTACATGTGCAGACATGGGTATGCATTTCTATCTTTGATTTCAACTCCTGCAGTAGATTATTATATTCTTATCTCCAGAAACTTAGCTTGACTTGGTGAAGAAAAAACATGAAGCACAAGTCTTGAAACTTGCTAGTGCAGAACCCCATATGATAATAAATTTTTATATATGTCAAATTAAAAATGAAAACCACTGGATTTAGTGGGATTCAGAAATAGATATAAGAGAGTATATAAAATATAAGGCTATTACCACATTTGAGAGGTAAATCTTACACAGGTAAATGTTGGTATCAAAGTTATTACTCTGGCTTCATTAGATTTAGTTATTCATTACAGATCTGCATACAAAAGTCAAAACTTCTTTGTCTACCTACAAAATCTTTTGGCATTAATAATCAAGATTCCAGTCTCAGTGTCGTCAATCTTCATTGTACAGTATTCCTTTCCTAGAATGACTAGTTGTCTCCCCTATTTCCAAATCCTCAAGTTGCACAGAACATTTTTGCTCAACACTTCTTTACATACAGCATGTATCCCAAATCCTCTTGTTCTTCAATACAGCATTGGTTCTATTTTGGAAGAGTCACCAATAGATATCATCATCATCAAACCAAAAACAATATATTTATTGTGATTAAAAATAAACTGTTATTTAGAGAATGCCTTTAATAACAAATCATTCTCTCTTTCAGAATAAAAGAGAGAATAATTTGGTTGACTCTTCTTCCATAATCAAGATTCAGGTTGAATTAAAGTACATTCATGGTGACCTTCTGTGGTTTTCTCCCACTTATCAGCAAAGAAATGAGTCAACAAAACTAAAAGAAGAAAGAAATCAGTTATTTCAATTAAAAAAAAAACATTAACAACATTTATCCTTTTTCAATTTCGCTACTTAAGTCTCTAATCATGTTGTTTACCAAGGATTTCAGGTAATCCTCAAGTTACAAGTGGTCACTTAATGACCATTCAAGTTACATTAAACCCCCCAAAGGGGGACTTATAACAGGGATTCAAAGCTCTGACAGTCAGTGCTTCCTCTTTAGTCACATGGCCAAACTTTGTATGCCTAGCAACATTTATAGCAATTTGCAGTGGTCCTGCAATCACACAATTTTATGACTGTTTTGCCAAAAACAAAGCACTTTTTACCATTTCTGTTTTTTGATGAAACAGTCACCATAGCAAATTATTGGTTCACTTAATGACCATCTCATGCTTAACAAGTACCACAAAAATCAGGTCAGTCACATGACTGATCCATGTTATGACTGTTATTACATATGGCTTGTAATGCTTCATTATGGTTGTAAGTCAAGGACTTCCTGTTCATGCAGTATCCACAATTACACAGTACTAATGTACTGCAACACAAATCCTATTGCATGTACACGTGTCCATCCTGTTTTGTTTTTCACCATGCTCAATAAGATGCTTCTTTGGTGCTCATCAGCAGGGGTGGGATTCAACCAGTATGGACCAGTTTGGGCAAACCAGTAGTTCTGGTGATCATTTGGCCCCACCCACCCGCCCCTGCTCTATTCTATGCTATTATTGTTGTTGTTGTTGTTGTTGTTGTTGTTGTTGTTATCTTTATTGTCAAAGTACAACATGTGTACAATGAGATTCGCTGAACCTCCCTTCATGCACAACACAACTCATAGTGAAGACAGAAGTCCCTAACCCAGTCCCAATCTTATTACACTATGTGACCTTGTTTGATTTGATTTATTTGATTTGTCAATTACTTATAAGATAATAGATATAAGTATAAACATAGTTATGAATACATGAAATGGATACATATAAGAAAAATAAAAGAAACAATAGGACAGGGACAGTAGACATGCCGGTGCACTCATGCACGCCCCCTGCAGACCTCTTAGGAAAGGGGTGAGGTCAATAGTAGACAGTCTAAGGTTAAAGCTTTTGGGATTTGGGGAAGAAACCACAGAGTCAGGTAGAGTATTCCAGACACTGACCACTCTGTTACTGAAGTCGTATTTCCTGCAATCAAGTTTGGTGCAGTTACCCTTGAGTTTGTATCTATTGTGTGCTCTTGTATTGTTATAGTTGATGCTGAAGTATTCTTTGACAGGTAGGACATTGCAATGTATGATTTTATATACTATACTTAGATCAGACCGAAGACAGCATAGTTCTAGGTTTTCTAGGTCTAGAATTTCAAGTCTGGTGGCATAAGGTATTCTGCAATGAGTAGAGGAGTGTAGAACTCTTCTTGTGAAATATTTCTGGACTTTCTCAACTGTGTTAATATCAGATACGTAATGTGGGTTCCAGACTGATGAGCTGTATTCGAGTATTGGTCTAGCAAATGTTATGTATGCTCTAGTTAGTAGTGTGATATTACCAGAGAAAAAGCTACGTAGGATTAGGTTAACAACTCTTAATGCCTATTTGGCTATGCAGTAACAGTGGGCTCTAGCACTTAGATCATTAGAGATGAGTATTCCAAGGTCCTTGACAGAGTTTGGATCACAACACACTAGCCCCGCAAGTCTATCAGACTATGTTGACATGAAGTCATTTTCCATTCAGAAGTTTCAGGGTAGAAACTGTTCTTCAGCCTCTTGGTGCAGCTGGCTATACTTCTATATCTCCTACCTGATGGTAGGAGAGTGAAGAAGTGCTGACCGGGATGTGAGTCATCCCTGAGAATTTTCCTCACTCTTCTAAGGCAGCAAGCCCTAGCGATGTCATCTAGTGGTATCAGGGAACAGCCCACGATGTTTTGTGCTGTGCTCACCATGGTCTGTAATGTCTTTCTATCCGCAGCTGTCAAGCCAGCATAACACACCATAATATAGTATATGAGGACGCTTTTTATTGTGGACCAGTAAAAGGTCCACAGTCATTGTTCCACTTTATTCTTTCGCAAGACCCTAAGGAAATGGAGTCTCTGTTGGGCCTTTCTGGCCACCTGGGTTGTGTTGATTTTCCAGGTAAGATCTTTGCCGAGGTAGACTCCCAAGAATTTAAAGGTGGAAGCTTTCTCCACACAGCCTCCCTCCAGATGTAAAGTGGGGTAGGTTCCTCTCTCTTCTTCCGGAGGTCTAACTCCATCTTCTTTGTCTTGCTGATGTTTAGGTGCAGGTTGTTTTACCATGAGGATAATTTTTGAGGCCGCCCCTGCTGTATTCTTTGCTATATTTCCTTTGTTTGAAGCCCAGCTGATTTGCTCGGCAGCCTGGATTGCCAGACCTCAGTTGTTTTTACTCACCCGGGCTGCAGTAAAAGCTAAGTTTTCCTTCTATTTTAAAAAAGCATTGTGCATGCACAGTGTGTGTTTGCCGTGCACGTGCACAGAGCACATGTGTGCACGCAAAGCACATGCCCACCGAACTAGTTGTTATACTGGTTGTATCCCAGCACTGCTCATAAGCAGGTGATGGAAATGTTAGCATATGATTTCCGGGGGGGGGGCAACCCAACCCAGAGATAACATTGTCCCAAATCTGAAAGTGATATACTGTCTTGAAACTGGTAGCCCTTGATAGATCCATTCTCCATGAGCTTCTGCAAGATCCTTTTAAAGCCACCCAAGCTAGTGGTGTTCACCGTGCCTTGTGGTAATGAATTCCAAGGTTAATTACATGCTTTGTGAAGAAGTGCTTTCTTTTGTCTGTTCTAATTCTCCTTCCAATCAGCAGTGGGGAAGAGGGAGGCAAAGAAGAGAAAGAAACAGCAGCTTTAAGGATTTGCAAAACTGGTTGAATAATCTTGCCTTGATTGAAGTTTTCAAGGATGGTGCAGAATTTTATTAAAATCTCTTTAATGTGTATACACACACACACACACACACACCACAGACAAAAGGCAAAAAGAATCTAAAAGAATATTTAATGAAAGAAAGAACAATGAGCAAGAAGACTACATTAGGATTTCACACCCATGTTGCAGCTCAGGTTCACTTGCAGTTGTTCTACTCTTCCTCATCTCTTAAAAAGAAAAAGAAAAGAAACCCACTGAATATCAGTCATTACAATGGAGATCCAAATATAATTTACTTTACTAACACTGGCTGTGAGAAATCGTGGGGATTCAGTCCGAACATGATGGTAAATTTTAAATCACCTTTCCTTCCTCTAAATACCAAAAGTCTTAAAATTAATCCTACTTTATTTGAAAAACACTAAATTAGGGAAGCCTGTTTTTAACCATCAGAGCTTAGAGAAGCTCCTGAGGGCAATTAATTGGCCCTTAACTGTGATTTGGGAGTTATGGAATGTGAAGTACAGCTATGCTTATAACAGACTACATACTACTATATAGCATTAAGTGAAGTAAACTATTCAAAATAGAGTATTCTTATGGAAAACTACTCATAAACTTCTATTACTGGGAGAAACCCTGCTAACTACTGTTGGGACCTATGTGAACATGAATCATCTGGGCCTTTATGCTCAGCTTTTTGAACCTCCTTCATTAACAGCTCCAACTGATATCTTTTCTTCTTGCATTTTAGGAACAACGGGAAAGCTATTTGCATATACACATACACATATACGTATACGTATACATATACATTTGTTTTCTAATGTTTTCACAGGTATTTGTATGTGGATCTTTGGTTATTTGGGTTTTCTCCCGCGTAAAATTGGAAGTATTTTGGTGACATTTTGACGAAATCTCATTCGTCATCTTCAGGCTTGTGTCTTCGGCTTTGTGTTTCTTGGAGTAATGTGAGCTTGCAGCTGTTTTTTCTTTTAACTGCCAGTGGGAGTGCGACTTGACTGGGTGGGGGCTTGGCTGTGTTCTGATTGGCTGGGGATGGGTTCTGTTCAGGTGGGGGCTTGGCTGTGTTCAGGTTAGTCTTAGTTGTCAGGGGATTTGAGCTGGTGAGCTGTGATCCTGTTGTTTGGCTTCGCATTCGTGGTCGTGCCACATCTTCATGTTGGGCGTCAGTTCGCTTCATGTATGGGTCGGAGGGGTTTGAAGCGGGTAGTGATGCAGCTGCTGTACGGCTTCTGGTCCGTGGTCGTGTCTCATCATCTGTGTGGGTGTGAAACTGCTTTCTACATGGAAGTGTGGTGGTAGCATCTTGTGTGGCCCTCGTGGGTGTGGGTCTGGTGTCATTCTTCATGTTAGGTACTCGTTTGTTAATGAGGGCGGGTTTCCAAATGGCTGGTAACTGAAAAACACCCACATAGCATGAATAAACAAGATGATACCTCCCAGCTACCAGCCATGTGACTTATGACCATTTTTCACACATATGACTGTTGCAGCATCCCCACAGTCATGAGAGGCCAGGAGAGGAGATGGCGCCTCGATGTGAGTGATATTGAGTTGGCCATGCCCAGCCAATAACATGACCACCAAGCCATGTCCACCAAGTCACATGACCACCAAGCCACACCCACCAACTAAGCCACACCCACAGAATTGGTTGTTAAAAAAATTGAATCCCACCCCTGGCCTTGCCCATGCAGACTGTCTGACAAGACAAACATTTGTTTTCCAAAATTAAATGCTATTGCTATGTCACTTGAAAATTACAGCAACATATGTGCTGATTTTGTTTCAAGCAAAACTAGAATAACCCACATGAATAATATTCAAGGCCTAGGGTGCACCATAATTGGGAAATAATTGCATATAATCCTGGAACAGGAGCCATGTGTCTCTCTCAAAAGTGGAATTTTTATTCTCTGTGTGTGGACATTTATTAAAAATTAAATGGGGCTAAATAATTCACAGATACCAAATCTGAATGAAGTGTCATAGTTTGGGAGGACTCTAAAGCAGCTTTTAATTGTGTAACTAATGTCTTTGTCTCTTTTCCCCACTAAGGACTGAAAACTCAGGTTCGTGATAACATAGTACATAACTCTATTCTTCTTTCAACAATGATCAAGTGGGAGTTGAAACTCTACAGGCCTTTTATTCTGCCAAGGGCAAGCACCTGATTACTGCTTGCAGCATATGGTAGCATTTTATTTCAGATTTCTATTTATAAATACTTCGTTATTACTTACAAAATGAGCTAGCAGCACATTACACTAAGTAGTTCACAGCTTTGCCGCAAGACAAACTGGAGTTCTTTGTACACGCTTGCCTCAGCAAAATGTCCAGGTACAACAACCATTATTATAATTATAGCCTTTTTCTTATATCTCCATGTGTTAATTATTAAAAAATAAAACATGTTATAAAATCTTAATTCCTTATTAACTTTTACAGCTAACAACTGGGGGAGTGTAATGAGCTTCATTTTCATTCTCTGCAATCCTATTACATATGATATCTAAAGCAAATATTACGCTTATGCTGAATGGACAGTATTTGTCAGATTATTCAAGACATAACTCTACAATAAGCAGTTTCCTCCAGAGTTAGAGTAGTGAGTAGGGTCTGAGTAGCAGATAGGCACAGAAGGTAGCAAAAAACCAAATAAGATGTTCATCTCAGAGGAAGACAAGATGATGATGAAAGCACAAAAGTGGATGTTGAGTTATATAAAAGAGGCATGTATAAAGCATACCTCAGGCATGTATAAAAATAATCTCTTGTAATCTCTTGAGAAGGAAGGGGCATATTGATCCCCACCTAATTCCTGAAGGTTCATTTTTCTCTATGGAAAAAGCTTATATGGCAAGAAGCCAACAACACTGTACAACATTTTTTGAGCCAGCAACTCCGTTTGGCCCATGAATTAAATTCTATTAGCCATACTCCCAAAAGTGGGTAAAACTTGAACAAATATGAAGGCAAGACCAAAACAAAAATTATTTTCAATTTATTCAAATGCGAATGTATTTAAAATTAAATTAACTAATGACAGCATTTTTAACCTTTTCTTTTTTACTGGTGGTTCATTAAAGATTGTAATTTTGGAGAAACAAATTTTGGAGAGGCTCTACATCAGGAGCATCAAACTCACGGTCCATGGGCCAGATGCATCACGTGCTGGCCAGGCCCTCCCCCATTTTAGTGAAGGGGGGGAAAGTCACATGATGACAACATGATGCTGCGGGTTTGACACCCCTGTTCTAAACCTATACCGTTCAAAGCAATCACAAATGGGTCCTGGATAACAGATTGCATATATCTCTATATTAAACAGAGACACTAACTTTTTGGTAGGATTCAAATCTGCATTGAACTGACTATGAAGCCACTGAAAGCTTTTTCCAGAAGTAGTTGGGAGTTCTTCTCAAGCATATGATGTGACTTTTGCAGTAAATTAAAAGATTGCAAAGGGTGTTCATTTGACCACAAAATAGTGTAACCTTTGTAACTGCAAGCTGATTGACAAGTGCCCAAATCAGAATCACATGATCTTGGGTGTGCTGTGATGGCTACAATATAAGGAACAATCATAAGTCTCCTCTTTTACCGTCATTGTAACTTCAAATGGTTGTTGAATGACTGAAAGAAGATGAATGAAGACTACCTGTAATTAGACACAAATGTAGATAATAACCACAATCATAGCAAAGTCTGTCTTCAAATTGCAATGGTAAGAAAAGCAGACTTCAAGCTACTGCTGAAGAAGCAGATATTTTTAGCCCAGTAACGTATTTGTTTATTCTTCTACAGTATATTCATATTTTCTGTTTCTATGATCAAGAACTGTAGAGAACACATTTACCTCTGTCTGAAAGACTTTCATCTTGTATGACTCATTTCAAACCAAACCTGGCAAAGAACTGAAAAATAGCCTTTTTAAAAATACCACAGGGAGCAATACTGTATTAGCAAAGAAATGTACTAAATGATCTGTAAGGAATTTTCCATTTCTAACTTCTGTTACTGGAGCTGTATTTTTTTTTAAATTAATGTAGTTTTCAAATTCAATCTGGTCCCCATAGAAAAATAATTAATGAAAGCTACTGAAAGCTGTGGAACAATAGGTTATTGTTAACATTAATCTCTAACTGAAAGGAAAATTATATTAGCTTGTTTGCAAAGAAAAGCTTGTTTTTTAAAAATTAAGCCATATTTCTTTTAAAACCGAACGTTCAAGGTAGCTCTTGCTGTGAATTTAATAAAAGGCTTGAAAAAGAGGTTTCATTTGATTGAAGAGAATAAGTTGGATCAAAACTTAGTCTTAGAGCAGACCTATTGAGATCAGTAAGATTCATGTTTGTCAAAACAAAGTGCTGTTGATTTCTCTCAGTCTCCTTTACCTAAGTTTGGATTCTGCTTAGTGTCATTTCATCCTACCTGGAGGAAAATGTTTAAAAATGTTTAAAAACAGATTTTAAAAGATAGTGTAGTTCTAGAATATACTGTAGAAGAACCAGATAGTTCAGTCCTAATCATAAATTGGGAAAAAATATGGAGGAATGCAAAAAAGAAAAAACAATCTGAAGCAAAAAACCTTAAAGATGGAATTTTTATGGAGATCTTCAAGGGGAAAAGATGGGAGGTGGGGTGACAAATGATGATACATGGATAACAAAAGTTAAAAGTTAAAAGTTATTAACTTTCTTCAATCAGACATCAGGAAACAAGCAGGTAGTAACAAGATTTGTTTTGTGGTGCCATTGAATAACCTGTCTTCATTTTAGCTTTTTTGTAATTTGCTATGAACACCACTTACCCAAAGAACCAGCAGATAATCAACAACCACAACTGTGCAGCCTTCAAGATATCTTGGGCTATAAGTATTAAACTTCGCAGTCCATCACCTGTAAGGCATCAAACTGATATATTACCATCTGCTCATTTGCCCAAAGCAAAAAAATACAGATAGACACTTTCCAAAGATTTTGAAAAGTGCTTGGTTCATTTCATACGATTTATGTCAACTGTTTTCACCCTGTTTTTCAGCCTCATAGTTTTCAAAGTAGTTTTTGGTTCACTATTTAAAACAAGATTCATAGAAACCACCCAGTCACAATCAAAATAATTTTTTGAGGTAGTGGGAGAGTTGCAAGTTCCATTCTACAATGATCAGAATTTCACGTGGTACTAAAGTATTTTGAGAAGAAAACAAATTCTCTTGGAGACTACTTCTTTACTTGACTGGAAATCTCTTCCAGTACTTCAGAAACATAATAGTTCCTAAACTATTATGTTTCTGAAGTACTGGAAGAGATTTATTTTTATAGAATTGGCAAGAGAATAATACTTTCCCGAGGTCATCTGACTGGGAGAAAAAGAAAATTAAAAATAGTCTAGCAAGGATAAACCTGTACTGTTAGCAATAAAAAAAAAATGTTTCATTTCAGAGGTAGACTACAGAAGTACTATTTACCTGCTTATATTTGTAAGTAGGCCTGATTTGCATATCAAGCTACTTACTGACGTTTGTAAACTATATTTTATAAACCACAATGGCTGGGTTCATACAATATACTAAGCCAAGGACAGGCAAACCTGTGGCCACAGGGCTAACATGAAACCCTCTAAGTTTTCTCTTGAGTGTTATTCCCAAAATTGGGGAGGCATTCTTTCATCAGGTTAAGGTAGAAGTTGCATTTAAACTGTACTGCAAGTCCTACAATAGGCATACCGGAGCTTTTTAAAGCAAAGACTCTCCCAAATTTTTATCCTTTCTCCCCAATGAGGGTAAAAATATCTTCTCATTCCCCACACACTGTGCCCTCTGACCTCTACATGTGGCGTATGGCCACAAATTTTTTTTGACCTCATTTCATAATTAAACAAATACTCAATCACTCATTCAGTGTTAATTTACCCCCAAATATATTCTTGAATTTTAAAAATGTATTTTAAGAACAAAATAAGGCTGCATCATGTTGCCTCAAACACCACAAACAGTTAAGACCTATAAGAAGTTCTAACTGAATTATCCCATGATTTGTGATGATACATTGCAATGTCATAGTTCTTTTTCTTTTCAACTCACAATTTCTATCTCCACATTGTCATGGTTACATTTAGATGAAGACAAAATGCCTTTGCTGGGGTCTCCAACATGTCTTGGCCCAGTGTTCCTTATAAAACAACTAGACCACATTCAAATTTTTATTTAGGTCAACTTATATTTGGTATATTTGTAATCCATATCAAGTAACTCACTAACTGCAAAACTCCCAAGTGATTTACCTCCCCCAAAATACATAATTTCATAATAAGCAAATAGATTTATCTGTAATAAAAATATTACTAAATGGTCCAAGAAGTACTTACAGCGTGTATAAAGGATCACATACCTGCAACGCAAAGACTTATTTTAGCCACAGACACACAGTGGGAGTTAATCTTCTTGGAACAATCAACCATAACGTATTAAAAACTGTTTAAACATGGTTTGGCCAAGCTATATGGGGGCTACTCTTTGAGGAAACCTAGTTCAATGCCTTTCAGAGGACATGCAATGAGATGGATTTAGTAACAGTCTAAAAAAATGTTACTATTGCTTCTGCTTTATTCTCCTAAATCTGCTCTTATAAGGAATCTACTCAGATAGCAGTAGTACTGTGTACATAATTTTCTCAGACTGGTGTATATACTGGCATATACACAGGTGCTACAATACAGCCAGATGGAACTCATTGAAAACTTTTCTCCATTATTTGAAAAATTATAAGATGCAAGGAAAGAATATATTGGGACAATCTGACTTACATATTTGCTCAACCCATTGCAGTAACATCTGCACAGTGATTATAGGGGCAGATAATACAGCAATCTGTTGCTACAATTTCCCACAGATGACATGGCACCTTTGGGAGACCATCCTCTTCTCCTCACTTCTCAGCATTAGTCATTTATCTAAAGAGCAAAATCTTTGCATAATAGATCTGAAATAGGATAAGCTGAGCCTGATCAATTGTGCCTCTAGTGAAAACTCTCAGTTGATTTGTTTGATAATCTGTTTGTAGTGAAAAGAAGAATTATGGGTGTCATGATAGCAGTGTTCTAATATTTGATGGGCTGGCAGAAAGAAGAGGTCAACCTACTTTCCAAAACATCAGAAGGCAAGACAAGATCAATGGATGGAAACTAATCAAGGAAAGAACCAAGCAAGAACTAGGGAGAAAAGTCCTAACAATGAGACCATTTTAACTAGTGGAACAGCTTGCCTTCAGATGTTGTAGGTGCTCAATCACTGGAGGTTTTTAAAAAGAGACTGGGCACTGGGCAGCCACTTGTCTGGAATGATATGCGGTCTCCTGCCTGAGCAAGGGGTTAGACTAGAAAACTTCCAAGGTCCCTTCCAACTCTGTTATTCTGTATTCTGTTTTCTTGCCCAGCCATAGTATTTTCAGGTGTTTTCTCAAACACCAACATTCCAAAGCATCAAAATTCTTCCTAGCCTGCTTCAAAGTCCAACTTTCACTTCCATACAGTGTCACAAGGAGTATCACAGTTTGCACAGATCTGATCTTTGTAGGCATACAGAGCAAAGCTGGCAATTAGATTGTTACAATGACAAATGAGTGCACTGTTGGAAAAACTGAAAGACCAGATTAGGAGCAGATTGTCAGGGAGAAAATCTATTTATTAGGAGTCAAAAATAACTTACCAGCACAACATCAGTCAATCAATCAATGGAATTCAATGAAGCTAAGTCATATTTCTGGGACTCTGGTCTTAGAATAGTCAACAACCCCAGGTGTTTTTTCTCCCTTCCCTCCTCAAAAATATATTTATAGGCAGAAGGATGCTTCTGATCCAAA
The DNA here is from genome assembly GCF_049901715.1 of Pseudonaja textilis. Lineage (NCBI taxonomy): Eukaryota > Metazoa > Chordata > Lepidosauria > Squamata > Elapidae > Pseudonaja > Pseudonaja textilis. The sequence continues at coordinate 73,349,913 of NC_141992.1, forward strand.
ACATAAATAACAAGAACAAAGTCAGAAAGAGATTTGCAATACAAGGCAGACAGCTTATTTCATAAAAAGCTCATTCTCTTTCTAATCTCTTGAGCTTCACTTTCACAAATATTGGGGAAGGATTGGGTACAAGGCCAGGAAATGTGACACCTGCATCAATAGAATGGAATGGGGCAGGATCCAGAAGGCAGAAAAGAGGCTATTGAATATGCTGCTTCTCCATAACAACAGCCTTCTCCCCCTTCTGGAAAATAATAGATGGCACAAAGCCATAAAAGAACTGTATCTTCCCCCAAAAAAGTATGGGGGTGGGTTTACAAATCAAACACACAGCCACAGTCAACTTGTACCAGATAAGGAATATGGCTGTTCTTAATTCACACAAATCAATTTCAGTTGTATTCAGCAGAAAATTTGTATTCAGAAATCCAGAGTTAAGTTAAATAAATAAAAAATATTCAGCAAAAGAAGTCATATCAAAAAATTCTTTTTTCTGTTCTTATGTCTACTTTCCATGGCAGAAAAAATCAACGCCAAACCCATTTGCACCTTTCCTTTATTTCCCCCTTTCTCTTTTGAAGGCAAGCATCCTTTTCCTTCTTTATCATGGGTAAGCTTAACTGATTCAACGAGTCAGAGAGAGCACTTGTTTTAAAAGCCTGCTCTGCAAGGAAGTGCCAGGTGCCATCAAACAAAACCTGATAAGCCAAGAAATAAGATTTCTCATTATCTGTTCAGTCCTTTTTTTCCAGACACAAAATATTTACAAATTTGGGTGGTTCCAGAATGGCATGGGTTTTCCACTCTCCAAGATTTCCGTTCCATTTTCTTTCTCCCAAGATCCCCTAGGAATGTTCTTCACTTAAAGATTCCAACTTAGAAGAAAGAGGTCCTACATCAGCTTTCTTCTTGCGCTTAACTTTACTTTTTTTCCCTGTTTATATGCCTTTCTCCATTGCAAAGTGCTGCCACCCATCTTTCAGCAAATTATATCAGCATCGTATTTGCTATTCCATCCTGTCAATTTACATTCAAATTTACATTCATTGTCAGCCACCAGACTTTCCTCCAAAATACAGTTGACAATGGGTTTTTTTTCACGGTCACAATGAAGTGTTTTCATCCAGTCCTTGAGGCAATACCATACTGTAGGGAACCACAGAGTTAGTTTTGGGGAAGCTATCTAGAAGCTTTTATGACAACAACAAAAGAATAGTAGTCAAATCCTAAACTCCTGTCTGTGGGATATCACAGCATTCAATGTTCTCACCCATGCGGCTTACATGCAGCTATAGTGAGGTCATCCATCAACATGAACACATTAATTTGTATACCTTGACAAGCAACACTATAAAAATCTGATAAGCAGAGGTATTACATGGACACTCCATGAATGCCCATAACTGTTTACACTGCCAGATTCTGGACCAACTGGAGCTTCCAAATGACTTTCAGTATTATTACCCTTTGTGAACATCATCTGGAACCACAGAGACCACAAAGAATGGAGGGGAACCACCAGAACACCATTCTTCCTACTTCCAAATCTATACTTGCTCCACGAACATATCATGATCAATAATATTAAAAGCTGCTGAGATATTAGAAGACAGATATATTATATCTGTTCCAAATCTGCCAAGGATTTAAACTAGTGCAACTGATGCCATTACCATGGGGTTGAAATTTACTGAAACGAGGTAAAATAATCTGCTTTACCCAAGGCTCTATGAAGCTGTAAATCCAACCATTCTCTCAACATTCCCTAAAAAATGGAAGGTTGGAGATAGATTGAAAATTGCTTGGAATTGTTGAGTCCAGTGGTGGTTTATTGAGAAGGAAATAAATTACCACCTCCTACAAGGCAGGTGAAACTATCACTTACTCAAGGAGAAATTTGCTGCCACATGGACCCAACTATATGTCCTGGATCTAATAAACAGGTAATTGGATTTTCTCATCTATCAAAAGTTATAGGATCAAGGAGTTCAGTACATTAAAATATGGAACTTTCATTCAGAAGTTTCAACATTAAACCCTGAGAATGCCTTCTTGGGCAGCTCTTTCAGCCAATGCACAACAGACTAGGAACAACTACAAGATAATGAATATATAGTTCTACTTAAGAACTACCTCCATCCTCTTTAGCAATATACCAAGAAAGGCAGGAAACCATGGATTCCCACATTACAGACTTCCATTCTTCTGCCTACTGAGCCAATTCATTAACACTCTGCCTGATGAATACGATGCTTCTCCTATAAGATTATTACGGAAGAAGTTGCACATTTCCCAGATGGTTAGATATAAAAGTTCATAGTGGCTAAATTTCCCCCTAATGACTTTCTGTCTCCTCCTTTTTCTATTCCCCACCTTTTTTCTCCTTATTCTTTTCCTTAAATCTCTCCTCTCTTTTTTTTTAGGCTTTTATCCAGAAACCCTTAGCCAGTGCTGAAAGGAATGGGATTAACAGTAAGAACTCCCAGTGGTTGCTGACTTTCTATAAACCCATTTCAGATCAAGCAGAATAGAACATCTGTGCCTTTGGTCTGACATACTTTCATGAGAGAATAAGACTACTATGCTTTATTAAAATACTGTAGTATTTACTCTGACTTGTGCAGATCCTGAGCACATCGGTCACACAGTAAACTAAGCTCCCCAATGGACTATACTCAGACTGTATGAGGAAAATGGACACGATCTACTGCTGGTTCTCATGTTTTCTTTTCTGGAGAGAATATTGCAGATCACCTGTGGATGATGAGCGCCTTGTTTTCTTGTTTTTGTTTTTGGAAAGGCTCCTTTCCTTTCTGAAGTTCTTAAGAATATTTGAAAAAGAGTTGGATCAAATGACTCATTGACAACCAGTGCTTCTTCCTATGACAATCTTATATTATGGGATGCCTATTAAAATATTAAACAAAGTCTAGTTCCAGTAGTTACTTCATTTTCAATTAAGTGTAGTTAGCAAGAAAGCCTGAGAAACCCATTCTTTTATGGCACCTTTTTTTTCAACACCCCTCCCCTCCGGTGCATGGATTCCCAATCAAAGCACCCAAGCTATCCAATTACAAGGCAGCCTTAAGAAGATATAAATAGGAAGCTTTGCATTTATATTCAATATAATTTGAATCTATGTTCATATTAATCTGAAGTTCAGTATTTATGCAAGGACATGTTTTATTTTATTCATAAAGCTTTGTGTAGGATTTAATGCGCCTCAGACATTAAAGAACTCATTTTGCATTAAAAATGCAGGGGTGATAGGCATATGAGGCCAACAAAAAAAAAAGTTGTTTTACATATAAGGAAAGAAAAGGAACTAGAATGACTCCAGATATGTCTGCTTATTTATCCCAGAGGTAAAGGTGGGGGGGAAATAAATCAGTATTACAGAAAGGGGGCCACCAAAGAGGAAAAATAACCTGTATAACATTAAAAGCCTCCAACTCCTAACAGAAAGCACTGCATTAAAATTGTGTTTTAATGAAAAGCCAGCAAGAACAGTAAAATACCCTCACAACATCAGGCCTGAGGAGAGCAGGGGTTCAGACGATTCATTGTTCCGGGGCCCATGGAACTCAAAGGTGGCCCATGAAGGGGATTTTTTTTAAAAAAAAAATGTTTTACAAAACCAAATTTTTAAAAAGAAAAATAGTGGGATGGTGTGTCAACCTGGACGCACCCGGGCGGAAGTGGTTTGAGTGGTTCACAGGCTGCGAGCAAAACACTCCAAAGCTACATCAAATCAACTCATCAGAGGGCAAATGGCAAGGAAGGCAGGCATGTCCTTCCTGCGCAGCAGCGGCAGCAATGATCGCCCCGCCTCCACCTCCTCTTCTCTCTTTCTCCCCAGTTCTTGAAGAATGAACTTTCACTTCTCACCCTGTCAAAATCTTTCACGTGAAAAGGAAGGAGGTGCCCCTGTTGGCTTAGTCGGAGGATCTATGCCCGCCAGCCATGCCAAAGAGCAAGAGGTGACTTTAAAACGCAGGAGGATAAACCAGAGGAGGAGAAGGGGGGCAGACGAGGGAAGTGTTACTTTCCTTTCATTCGTATAGACTAGAGTAATCATTCTTCTCCCAGTCGGAAAAAAAAATCTACTTGTAAGCTGTGCGGACTCCATGCCGCTTCTCCGTTCTTCGTCCTCACCCCACCTCCCGCTTCCCGATCTGCTTTGCTGCCCTGGCCGCAGCCCCCCGCCCCAATTTTTAAAAATGAGCCTCTCACAGGATAGTTGGTAGGGGGAGGGGAGACCCTATGGTCATGTTAACTTAATGTGTAGGTGAGGGGGGCCATATTAATCTTGTTCCAGCACTTAATAATCTTCTCAGTGGCCCTGTACAGCATTCCAGAATTTGCTCACTCCACAAGTATCTCTTTTAATATTGAGGTTTCCTGAATTAAATCTACCCTGTGGCATCGGAATTGAGGCAGGAAGAGGAAAAGCAAGAACATTTCTGCAGTACTTTGCTACAGATATCAAGAATTACATATTTCTAAGAAACATCTAATGAAGTGAGATAGACAAAAAGTTCAATACCCTTTGTCTTCTCCTTCCCAAAACTTAACAGTCTAACAGCTATATAACAATTCAACAATTTTGTGCTTAGATAGTTGTGCGCAACTATATAACAGTTCACAAATTTGTGCTTAGATAGTTGTGTGTGTGTGTGTATGCATGTGTATGTATATATACACAGACACACACATTATGTGTGTGTATGTGATCATCACTATACGTGATGTATGAAAAGAGAAAGTAGGAAGAAAATTGCTTCCAGATGGCCACCTGAAAGTAGTTTTTAGCTTTAAATGAAAGCATAGAGTAATAGAGTCCCTTATGAGTATATCCACATCTGAAATAATTTCTCATTTCATCAGTCACACAATAGATGTTCATGATTTTTCCAGTGCAACTATTAAGCAGTGTTGGCAAGAATAACATGAATGCATAGAAACCATTTATTAGCTTTTTTAAAAATGACCATTGTGTTCTCACCAAATGAGCATATTAGTGAATCACTTAAACAGGTTGCTATTTTTTCTGAAAATCACCTGTCTTGTCTTTTAGATAATTACCGAAGGCTAATTGGTGTTTCTCTTTTTTTTGTTCTCTCAAAGAAAAGATTGTCTTTTTTTTCCTGGCTGATCACATTACTGTATGTAGGTATTTGATTCTGCTTTCTCTGTTTTAATCATTCAGTGTAGAGTACTGTGCCTTCGTAATGCTTTCTTAGAATATCTAATTATGGTGTGAAATAGAATAGATGTCTTCTGCCCCTCCCTGCCCTAACCTCAAGTGATTGTTTTTCCAACTATACATTCCATTTTCTCCAAGTGTCAAAACAGAGGAAATTCTAATGTGCAAGATGAATTATTAAACCTTTTTAATTATGGAAGGGTTTACACTGTCCTGCCCATCTAAGCATGGTTTAATTGAAGGACAAAAAAGATCTCCAGTTGATAATATATAGTTTTCAATTTGCAGATAATTATCACACTACGTTCTGGGGAGAGTTCTTTTTAAATATCAACATATGTCTTTATGTTAAACAATTAAACTACATCTGGATGCAGAAAGCAGATCAGTACATCCCTTGGAGGGCAATGTAAGGGGAAAGATTCATTGGGCTGAAGGCTAGAAGAAGAAAAGAAAGAGAGTTATAACCTTGGATGGAAGAGAATGCTGAAATTTAAAAAAAACGAGCAGGTGTTTGGAAGCAAATTCCCACAATGAAATATATAACTTTAAACTGGCAAGGGCATTTAAGCAATAATGAGGAAATTTCATGCATTTGATGCAAAAGCACCAGAGGGAAATATTTTGCTGGAAGAATTATATTCATACAGAGATTTTTCTAAACTTAAGCATGTAGCCTAAGGGTCTCACCATTCAGCTTGCTTCCCCCTTAAGAATGATTGCAACAGGAGATGACAAAATGTCTTAGAGCATGTGGTGAGTGAAAGCTCCTTTTCTTTTTTGGCCCATCACTAAGCCTCCACCCCTCTCTGTTTCGCGAGCTTATAGTGGTCTCCCTATCAGGCTGTGCTTCTGTGACAGGAAATGCTTGAATGTAAATCCATATTTAATTTTCATACGATTGTTGTTGCTGGCACACATATATCTACACAGAGAGAGATTCCTTCCATATTCATGTTAGTATAAGGAGAGCTGAGGCACCTATTAAACAATACTGATGATATCAAGGGGATATGAGATATGGGAACATCTGGTGCTTTTTAGACTCCACTCCTTACCCAACGTTTCCTTTAAGAAGAAAAGGATTTTCACAGGGTTCCTATTGATTTTCTTTGGCTCTACAATTTAAGCAGATAAGGATTATAAGAAGTTGCTTTAGATTAAATTAGATGATTGATTGACTATCCAGTATTGCAGAGGTGGTATTCAGTAGGTTCTGACCAGTTCTGGAGAACCAGTAGCAGAAATTATAACTTCAAAAAAAACCTTTAAAAAAGGCAACTATGATCTTATAGACAATGATCTCTCATCTCTTGATTGGCAATTTCTATTCACTGGATGCAATACTGTAGAAGACCATTACAACATATTTTTACTTGAAGTCAAAAGAGTCATCAAACTATATGTACCAATAACAACTCCCAAAACCAGAAAAAACAAATTACTCATAACAATAAGGAAGCTTCAATCTAAAAAGAAATCACTTTGGCAGAAAAACAAATCTGGTCACATTGCCAACTTCAAAAGCCAATACAAAAATTTATGCCACCAGATAAAGACAATGCACCAATTATCACATTAAACAAGAGGAAAACCTACGCACTGATTCCACCCACGCTTTCTACAATTTTGTAAACAACAAGCTAAAAGACTCAAGGTCCATCCCACTCCTGAAAGGACCTAATGGTAAAGACTGCAACAATGATACCATTAAAGCCAACCTCTTTAACACATTCTTTGACTCAGTATTTGTAAACAGCAATGGATCGTGCCCAGTATTTCCTAGTCAAACCACAGGCAACTACAGTGATCTAATACATATCAATTTTACAAAAGACAATGTTGAAAAAGCACTATGCAATCTAAAACCATCTCTATCTATTGGACTGGACAGAATATGTGCCTACTTCTTATAAAAACTATCCACTGCCATAGCCGAACCTCTAAGCATAATCTTTGAAAAATCTTTCAGGACCAGGTCCTTGCCAAATCTATGGTCACTAGCCACAGTCATCCCCATCTTCAAAAAGGGAGACCCGAGCCTAGTTGAAAATTACAGACCAATCTGCTTATGCTGCGCTACCTGTAAAGTCATGGAATCAATTATTAACCAATCCATTATCCTGCACTTAGAGACAAACAACCTATTCTCTAATAAACAATTTGGTTTCAGAAAAAAACTATCCTGTAATCTGCAACTCTTACACTGCAAAAACATATGGACTACACAACTCGATCAGGGCAAAACAATAGACACAATCTACATAGACTTCTGTAAAGCCTTTGATTCAGTGGTACATGACAAACTACTCCTAAAACTAAAATCTTATAGTATCTCTGGACACCTGCATAACTGGATAGAAGCATTCCTATCAAACAGATAACAAATGGTCAAAATTGGGAGTGTCCTATCAAATTCTGTACCTGTCAATAGTGGTGTCCCCCCAGGCAGTGTTCTAGGACCAACTCTCTTCATACTGTACATAAATGACCTCTGTGATCATATCAAGAGCAACTGGATTCTCTTCACTGACAATATATAGCTATTCAACACCACAGACAATACTGCTACCCTTCAAAAAGACCTGACTATGTATCAGAATGGTCAAACAAATGACGACTTCAAATCTCAACAAATAAATGCTCTGTCTTACATATTGGCAAAAAAAATCAGAAAATAAGTTACAAACTGAATAGTCAAGACCTTGTTGATGATCCAAACTCTGTCAAGGACCTTGGAGTACTCATCTCTAATGATCTAAGTGCTAGAGCCCACTGTAACTACAGAGCCAAAAAGGCATTAAGAGTTGTTAACCTAATCCTACGTAGCTTTTTCTCTGGTAATACCACACTACTAACTAGAGCATACAAAACATTTGCTAGACCAATACTCAAATACAGCTCATCAGTCTGGAACCCACATTACGTATCTGATATTAACACAGTGGAGAAAGTCCAGAAATATTTCACAAGAAGAGTTCTCCACTCCTCTCCTTGTTGCAGAATACCTTATGCCAACAGACTCGAAATTCTAGACCTAGAAAACCTAGAACTACGCTGCTTTCAATGCGATCTAAGTGTAGTATATAAAATCATACATTGCAATGTCCCACCTGTCAAAGAATACTTCAGCATCAACCATAACAATACAAGAGCACACAATAGATACAAACTCAAGGTAAACCATCCCAAACTTGATTGCAGGAAATACGACTTCAGCAACAGAGTGGTCAATGTCTGGAATACTCTACCTGACTGTAGTTTCTTCCCCAAACCCCAAAAACTTTAACCTTGGACTGTCTAATATTGACTTGACCCCTTTCCTAAGAAGTCTGTAGGGGGCGTGCATAAGTGCACTGTCCCTGTCCTCTTGTTTCTTTTTATTTTTCTTATATGTATCCATTTCATGTATTCATAACTATGTTTATGCTTATATCTGTTATCTTATAATTGCTTGACAAAATAAATAAATAAATAATAAAAATAAATTTTGAGTAGTTCGAAGAACTGGTAAATGCCACCTCTGATTGGCTCCGCCCCCATCTATTATCTGCCTCCTGAGTCCTAGCTGATCGGCTGGGTCTTCTTTTGTTGCCCTGCACAGGAGAACAGCGCTGTAAAGCAGGTTAGTGGGGTGGGGAGATTTTATAGTATCCTTTCCCTGCCATGCTCACCAAGCCACGCCCATAGAACCAGTAGTAAAAAAAAATTGAATCCCACCAATGCAGTATTGTCTATGTAGATTGGCAATGGGTCTCCAGAATTTCAAGCCACAATCCTTTCCAGCTATATTCAGAGATGCAGGATTGAATCAGAAACAATCCACAGGATGCAACACTTTTGTTAAAATACTGAAAGTAGCATTGTGATGCAGGCCCTGCTCCTTTTGTACTTACATGTGTGTGTCATATCATCATGCAAATTCAATGGAGGTGTGACACTAATGTCATCATTTGCCTATATCTCCTGTGGATGCCTCTTGCTCGTGGAGTTCACAGGTAAAATTTCAAGGACCAGAGGTCCCAACCCCGCTGAAACTTCCTCACTTACAAAGAGGTGGCACACTCTTGGATCTTGCCATCCCTCATTACGTGCCATTTTATTTTTATTTTTTTTTTTAAATATAGTTTATTAATTTTTACAATTAAAACCAGTCACAATACATACACAAATAAGCAAAAGAAAGAAAGAAAGAAAAGAAAGAAAAGAGAAGAGGAAGAGAGGGAAAGAATTTTAAGAAAAGAAAGAAAGAGGTTACAGGATTAAAATTATTCTTATTTAACAGTTTGCAAGATCTTCTTTTGTTTTCATCACCTTAACTTGTGTCATAAAACCACACCTGTTTTTAACTTATATCGCTACCTCGTTGTTATGTATTGGTACTTTCCTTTTATGCCTTATAATATATTATTTATCTTTGGTCAATCCAATTATACCAACAATTCCAGCTGTCATAGTATAGTGAAGTGTCTTTGTTTTTAGCGCCAAAGTCAATTTATCCATTTCTGCGCATCTTGAGATTTTTTCAATAATCATTTCTTCTGATGGAATTTGGTGTTGTTTCCAATGTTGAGCGAAGGCTAATCTGGCCGCTGTTAAAATGTGTATTGTTATGTATTTAGTTTTTTTGGAAATTTGCTTATCAAAAATCCCTAGTAGGAAGGACTCTGGTTTGTATTCGATCTGCTCTTTGGTGATTTCTTCCAACCAAGTTTTGATTTTCTTCCAATACTTTTGGGTTTCTGCACAGGACCACCACATATGGAAAAAGGTTCCTTCTTTTTTCCTACACTTCCAGCAATGCGGACTCATGTTGGGGTGCATCTTCGCTAACCTCGAAGGGGGGAGATGCCATCTATAGAACATTTTATAAAGATTTTCCTTGTATGCTGCCGATTTGGTAATCTTATTGTTTCTGCCCCAAACTTTCTCCCATTCCGCTAATGTGATGCTGCGCCCTACATTCTTACTCCAAGCAATCATATTTCCTTTTACGATTTCTTCTTCTAGTTCTGTTTCTAATAAGTAGTTATAAAATTTTGTTATGTTTTTTTTATTTGATCCTAATAAATGTAAAAGCAATGCAGGATATGAAGAGCAGGGGAGGGTTAGCATTTCCAAACTGGGAGTTATACCATATGGCCACCTCATTAGTTTGGTTGAAGGATTGGGTGAGTTTAACCAATAAAAGAATACTATTTCTAGAAGGCCATGATTTACAAAGGGGGTGGCACGCCTTTCTATGGGACGTAGGGAAAACCAGTCAAAAATATTTCCATAGACATTTAATTAGAGACGCACTATTAACAATTTGGAGGAAATAAGGAAAAAACATTATACAAAAGTACCAGTATGGATTTCAACAATGGAGGCAATGATTCACCCAAACAATTTGGAGCTTACTAAAATGATTAAATACAAAGACTTATTAGACCCACAAGGAAATTTGAAACCGAGGCTGGATCTTCAAGAGCAAGGACATAAAATTGATCAATGGGTTTATCTTCAGATTCAAAGCAGGTATAAACAAGACAAAAAAGAATTCGGAATTAATAACAAACTACAACATTACGTGCCATTTTAAATGCAAAACATGGGTACCTATAAGTAATTTCTCAGTATGGAACTTTTGGGAAGTTCCAAACATTTTTTGAACAGACATAAAAGAAACACCAAAGAGGTGGACTACCATTGTGACTGCCCTTTTCACTTTTTTGACCACCCTGAAGACACCCCTGAGACAGAAAGAAAGGTCTCCAATTTATGGAGACTGGTTGTATAGAAAATGGTATGTTTAAAGAACAGGAAATTATAATAATAAATATAGAACCACTGTGGCTAAGCAAAGGTGGTACTAATAGTAATAAGTGCCTTGCATTCAATCCCAAAACAATTGGAGTACCACTTGAACACCAACAGGATTTGACCAATTCACTATCAGTCAATTGCAAAAGGCAGCTTTACTCAGAACAGCTTACATCCTGCGATGATATCTATAACACCATCAAACATCCGCATCTGACTCCCAGGCCCCAGGAAATGATACACAGATAAAAATGCCAAATCTAGTCTGGACACCTGACTGACTGTGTGATGGACTATAATAACAGTAAATAGAAAGAAAAAAGCTGTGGACAGAAAAAATAATAGAAAATGAGAATCCAAGACAGGAAGTCAGAAACAATGTTTGAGTGTATTAGTAGCAATCTGCGAATCACATTAATTGACTGATATCCCACCTTTATTATTTTTACAAATAAAGCAAATATACCTAATACTCCCTATTTTCTTTATAAGAACAACCCTGTGGAATGATTAGGCTGAGAGATAGATAATTCACCCAACCAACTTTCATGCCTAAGGTGAGAACAGAACTCACAGTTTCCTGATTTCTAGCCTGGTGCCTTAACCACTAGAACAAATTATATGTATATGTCCTGTATAGTGTATTTAGTTTCGAGGTTGATCACCACAGATTAAATGATTTAAAGACACAAGACTTCAGGAGTGGTTGGTGATATTGAGAAATCTCTTAAATTTCTTTCTATCTTCCTTCCTTTCATTCTATTCTCTGTCTCTCTCTCTCCCTCCCTCCCTCCCTCCCTCTCTCTCTCCCTCCCTCTCCATGTTGTTATCCATATGTTTTGAATTATAACTCTCATAATTTTCAACCAAGAAGATTCATGATTGCATATTTTGTCTAAAATCTCTGGAGGACATCTGGTTCAGCTGATCAACAAAAAGAAGTCGTCATTATGATGTATGCTTCATTTGTTCTATCTGATTGGGAAAGAAAGATGCAATAACATTGTATTTTTTTTAAAAAAAATCATTAGATATATTAAATAAGTGTTTCCTGCCATTTCACACTCCAAGAAATCTTAGAAATCATATAACAAAAGACAAAATGTTTATCTTTCTCTCCCTCATACAAGGACTTAACTGTAAAGCACTCTTTTAAGCAAGTATTTTACACCAGTATTATTTCAGTAGAAATTCCGTAACACACTGTTGTTTTATTGCTTCAGCTTACTGTATTTTTCCTTACATTTGACACGTTTTATTGTGATGTTGTTTTATTGGTGTTGTCATTAGCTTCATCATGACTTTCCTGCAAAGAAAATAAGGGTATACAAGTGGTATCACAATTAATAGAAATTCAGCCGCTAGTACAACAAAATGCTGCCCCTGCTAACAAAAGTCAAATTCCAAACAGCAACTCTGGAAAATGCAAAAGCTTTCTGAAATAAGGCTTCTTTCTCCCATCCCCAAAATTAGGTTTTCACTGCCATTATATCTTGATAAAATGACTTCTAGGGAATGCCTAGAATGTATGAGATAATGAATATGTGCTGATGTGCATTGCTAATGAAATGTCAGCACTTACTCATTGTCTCATGTGGCATTACCCAGAAATCATTTCATCAAAGTTCTTTTCAAAAAAAAAAAAAACCTTGGCCCGAAAAGAATAGCAACAAGAGCACAGATTCTATTTTTTCCAATAATAAGTTCCAAAACTTTGGCCAGCATGGAAGAAAAAGTAAAAGACACCAAAACAAGTTCTGTGAATAGTAGACAGATCCATAACAGTAAAGCTGGCCTTTAGTTAGCGTAGATTTTGGGAGGTTGAAAACAGTGGCTGGCATTCTGAATTGACTCTGAAAAGAAAATGAAAGATTAGTGAGTGACATGCTGCTGTTAACAACTTGGCAGGATTTTATACTAACTGAAGAACGCTTGAAAAACAGCTCCTCATAAAATGTGTTATAGTCTGGTTTTGCCAAATGCGTAAATGATGGAATGGGCAGTTTTCATATAGGAAAGAAAATAATTATGACTCTAGTTCCTACTGCTAAAACATGTTTATGACTACCACTTCTGCTTTCACATTCAAGAACAGCATTGGACCCAAAACTAACCTGACTTTTTGGGAGGAATAAAATACTGTCCCAATTTTAGTCTGCCAGATTCAAACTACAAAACCACAGATAATCATGAGGCAATAAAGAGATTCGGGAAATTCACTTTATTGCCAACTCATAATCTCCAAATTTTTGTAGCCCAGGTAGGATAATATCTCTCCAATTGCCTACTATTTTTTTTTCATTCTTCTAAGCAGAGCTATATTTGGTTTGTTGTGGTCTGTTACAGGTATGAGCACCTGAGACTAAATATTTCTCAGTCTCTTTCATTGAAAATCAGTCCATTCTGATGTCTGAAACACAAATAATCTGCAGTTTAACCTTTAAATAATATTTTAAAAAACAAAGATTCTTCCCCTACTAAAACTAAATTTCCATAAAACACTGTTCTGACTCAAATGAATAATGTGCTTCATTCCTTTTTGCATTTTCACCCCACTCCCTCTGCCTCTTCCAAATCCTAAATGTAAACCCTGATCACTGGTCGTCCTTTACAGCCAAAAAAAACTCACATTCAGTAATCCATTCCCAAAGGTGCTTTCAAAAGGCAACTGGCCTTTGTTTTTCCTTGAAGACATTTCACTTCACATCCAAGAAGCTTCTTAATTCTTCAGAGAACTGAAGAAGCTTCTTGGATGAGAAGCAAAATGTCTTCAAGGAAAAACAAAGTCCAGTTGCCTTTTGAAAAAGCACCTTTGACACAACCATGACATGGATGACTGAGAATCTCCATAGACATTCACATACAGTAAATTGATCAGGCAGGATAGAAGAAAGACACTGCACTGCCAAATATTGGTGATGTTGATGTTTGATTCTTTTCAAAGATGCTATATAAATGTTTGATGGACTATATCCAATTAACATTAGGGTATATGTATCAGCCACCAGATTCTATTTGAGCCTGATTTGGTGATACAGAAATCTGCCTTCAGTTCAGCTGAATCCAAAGCTGCTGAAGAAGAATTTTTTAATTAAGTGTTGTATCTTCCACTGAATGGCACAAGCTATCCATAAGTACATATAAAATTGTTTAGTCTTTAATAAAAGATAATGAAATTTGCAGATATAATAGTTTCTTTTAAAGGATTAAATCTGTTAAATTCATAGAAACAGATGTAGAGGCTTTGAAATTATTAAATTGATGGGATTATGTTAGAAAAAGAAAGTTGCAGTGGTCTACAACACTGCAGGCTATGGTGAATCTTCATGAAAAGCCATCTGCCAACTGTTAAGTATTCTATCACCCCTGTGAGAGATTGCAGAAAGCAGGAGGGAAGATCTAAACAATCAAGAATTACAACAACTGAAGTACAAGAAACCTGTCAAAAAAATCAATTCAAAGGAGTCTCATCTTAATGAACTACAAATGAATCTTGGAAATTCTTATTATCTACTTCCAAGATTCTGGTTTTTACCCCAAAGCTAGCATTAAAGCTACGTGGCTGGAATCAGTGTAGTTCTTCCTTATTGTTGCACAGCTGTGTTGGAATTGACTTACTTAAAAACTCTGCCATTCTCCAAAGAGAAGTAGGGTGGGATTCCAGGGGACAGTTTTTCTGATGTTTTGTTGTTTCCAGCCATTCAGAGAACCAAGGATAGGAGGAGGCGATTCCTTAATGGAACCTGTAATTCAAACCTTGATGCCCAAATGCTCCAGTTAGGAGTTAGTGAGGAACAATTGGCAAGGAAAGTATAAATAGTTGTGTGCTGTTGCTGTTGCTCAGTTGTGTAACTTTTTAACCCCCTTCTGTTTTCTGCCCCTCTGTCTCTTTGTTTTCTTAGTCTACTTACTGGTTAGTGACTGCTAGCTTTGATGTCTATTTAAGGCACATATCAGAAAGCAATTATCCTAAATCCTTACCTTATTTTTTTAAAGATTTTTCAAATTGTTCTTTGTTACTGTAATATTGGGCTTGGTAATAATCTCCCACCCTCAAAATTACTTGCAAGTGGTTAAAAGATAAACATGGAGACACTTAATAGGATGAGAGTGAAGGTTCATTCTCCCAGTTTGTGGGTTGGTTTCCCAGCATTTCATGACCAGGCTAGCTACTCCCCTAAATTCTGCTGAAGTTATTACCTAGCCTGGTAAGGAAACTGTTGTAGTTGAGCAATGAGAGGCTGAACCAGGGCATAGATGCAACAATACTTTATTTAAGAAATAAAGGACTGAACATGCTTGCCAAGCCTGGAACTGGCTCGCAGCGAACAGCGACTGGTTGGACCCCGCAGCCAGCTTTTATAGCTGGCTGCTGGGGAGGACCAGCCAATGAGAGAGGGCAACCACCCCCGCAGCGCGAATGGACCTGGGTGGGAACTTCTTTAAGTTCCAGGGACGTAACACCCCTTCCCCCCAGATGCGAACACGCATAGTCCTTAAGGTACGCGGGAGGCTTATGCTGGCGCCCAGAACGGCGCAACTCTGGTGAGTTGTCTGGTAGTTCAGAGTCTGCAGAGGAAGGTCGGACCGGTGGGGTGTCACGAACGCGTTCCTCGGTCAGTGCTGGTTCGGGACTCGTAGGGCTGGTCACTGGGGATGTGCTCTCATTGACTGGTTCGGACTGGTCAGCCGTCTGGTGGTCACGGTTCGTGTTCGGGCCCCCCGGCTCGGCTGCAGGTGTAAACAGGTCACCGGAATTGGTGCTGATGTGGGGTTGATGCTGTAGCCTCGCACCGGTCTGCAACCATGAGTCACTGCTGACGTGAGTGCCTTGGCGCCTCCGCAGCTGATCCAGGTGCCTTTTTCCAGATTGGCCATCCTCCAGTCTGACTCGATACGACCTGGGTCCGGTGATGGCCACGATCTTGCCCGGGATCCACAGAGGGTCTCCAGCGAAGTTCCTCGCGAACACGGTTTCCTGTAAGACAAAATGCCTAACCCCCGATGTGGAAGCGAGGGGAGAGTCAGGACAGTAATGTGGGTGAAGCCTGTCCAATACAGTCCGCAGGCGTCTACCCATCAGGAGTTCAGCCGGGGACTTATTAGTGACTGTGCACGGGGTTGAGTGCTGGCTCAGCAAGAAACGGGAGAGTCTGTGGTGCCAGTCTTCCTTGCTGAACCTAGCTAGAGCTTCTTTAGTGGTCCTAACGGCTCTTTCTGCCAATCCGTTACTGGCAGGATGAAAGGGAGCCGTGAAGATGTGGCGGATGCCCAGATTGGCAGCGAAGCGACTGAACTCGGCCGATGCGAACTGGGGGCCATTGTCGGAAACAATAGAGTCTGGTAGCCCGTGGGTTACGAACAGGCGAGTCAATACCTTGGTAACCGCTTGCGTGGTGGTTGTGGATAGTTGTGCCATGTCAATCCATTTAGAGTAAGAGTCCACGACCACCAGGAACATTTTGCCGTGCATCGGGCCCGCTAGGTCGATGTGAATCCTGGACCAAGGTGCGCTGGCGCTTTCCCACTTAGTGGGGGTGGCAATTGGAGGGGATGGACGGGATTCCTGGCAGGGATGGCAGGAGCTTACCCATCTGATGATCCCATCCTCGTCGCCAGTGTTGTAGTTGAGCAATGAGAGGCTGAACCAGGGCATAGATGCAACAATACTTTATTTAAGAAATAAAGGACTGAACGTGCTTGCCAAGCCTGGAACTGGCTCGCAGCGAACAGCGACTGGTTGGACCCCGCAGCCAGCTTTTATAGCTGGCTGCTGGGGAGGACCAGCCAATGAGAGAGGGCAACCACCCCCGCAGCACGAACGGACCTGGGTGGGAACTTCTTTAAGTTCCAGGGACATAACAGAAACACTTGGAAACCAATCCACAAACTCAGAGAACGAACCTTCACTCCACTCTCATCCTACACAGAACTACAGACAGGATTACAGAACTACACAAAGGGGTTGATTTGTTTGTGCTGCTGCTGCTATGGGGTGGTGGTAGGATTTTTATGTAGTGGATTTTTAATATCATAAGCTACCCAGAGTTACCTGTGAGTGAATTGGGCAGCCATACGGAGTACATTTGGGGAGGGGGGGGAAGGGAGAGAGAGAGCAGAAGAGAGAGGGAGGGAGAGGGAGAGACTGCTACTGACCAGGAAATGCGAAAAGCCCAGCCTCACATTTAAAAAAAAAATCTTTCTTTCTCTCTTTTTCTTTCTTTTTTTCTTTTTTCTTTCTTCCTTTCCTTTCTTTTTAATTCTCTTACTCCTCTTTCTTTCTCTCTTTCTAAAGCAAAAACAGAATTATGATTCAAATCCAAGAGAGTGAAGAAGCTTAACTTGAGCATAAGCAGCACTAGCTTAATGAGAGATTTCATCATGATTATTGGTCGAGTCAATGGAGTATAAGAATAAGACTAACCCAATTAGTCTCAGAGTTGAATGACTGTGCCAGGCATGCAGGCAGGTAGGTAAGTAGGCTGGCAAGCTATGAAGCTGGCAGTAATGGGCAAGCTAGCTTTGTGAAAAGATCAGAGTTGGGAAATCTCAAGACAGGCAGACTGATGGTACAGCTGGCTTAGGAAGAGTTGGAAGTGACACACAAATACATCCACTGAAGTGTTTTATTCAACTGCCATTGTATTTGTCTGGCAGAGAAAGAGAGATGAGATGGTAGAGGAACACTGATAAATGAGGTAAAAATGGCTGTCAGGAGCAGTACAAAAACTATAAAACTGGCATAGGACCCCAGAGGGAATTCTTGCATAAAGAATTTGGGGGAAAAGGCCTATTTGCTGCCATGTTTCCTAATCTTAATAGAACAAACGTTTAGGGTCAAGGTCTCCTAGGTTTGAGTTTACTTTTAGAAATATAAATAGTTCCAGATGAGGCTCTATGAAAATATAATGGACTATAGCAACAGTGTCTGCTGGACAGAAATCCTCTTACCTGGAATACTGTTTGGCACACTCAACACGTGTTTCTTAGTAACCATGACTAGATTCTGTCACACTGGCCTTCAACTTCCCAACAGTTTTGAAGATTGCTGGACAATTCCTTCACTTCTTCAGAATTCTTCAGCAGTACCTGTCTTCATTGTATCTCTTTATTCAGTGCCTAGAACCTTATTCTAAAGATGAGACCCTGACCCACGTGGTAGATGGATGTAGATGGATGTAAAAAAGCCCCTTCCTGCTATTTTTTTTAATTAAAGATGTTGATTGGTAGAATGGGTGATAGGATGGCTCAGAAGAGAAAGTTGAAGTATCCCTTTCCACATTTACTGTAGTTGACCTAGAAAGGCTGACAATTCCAGCCCATTCATTCTTGTATTGCAAAAAGGAGGTGATGCTTACACATATTCTTCCCTCTAAATCTGGGTGGGCAACTATGGCAACTTTAGGACCTGTGGACTTCAACTCCCGGAATTCTTGAGCCAACCATGCTGGCTCTGGGAACTGAAATCCATAGCTCCAAAAGTTGCCATAGTTACCCACCTCTGTTTTAGATAAAGGTTTCTTCAATAGTACTTTCATTGCCTTCTGGTATGCTGGTACTCTTACTCAACTGCTTTATACATTATTACACAGTGATGAAGGGAGTGGCTTTCCCAGCTATGGAAAGATGACATAAGGATAGTTTTCATCTGCTAGTGGGAAGGCTTCACAAGGCAAAGTACCTGGCTGAGCCAAATGGCCTTCACTCTTATTAGGTTGTGGGTTTGAGAAAAAATATGAGTGCCAATAGAGATTATAAAATGGTGCTCTACTCCTGTCTCCTGATTGGATCATTTTTACCAGTCTTCCCCACTGCACTGCTTTACTTTCTCATGATGGAACATATGTTGTGGTTGTTGATTTGAGATTAGGAGCTTAAAAAATAGTAAAACAAAATGCTTCGCTTCACTTAACCCTCGGTATTTAAATTCACTGCCAAACTAAAGGCCAACTTTGAAGTCATGGAAAGGAATACAAAATGGAGCAGTGGATATTCCTGACTAATGTATAATTACTCAGGGCAAATGTAGATGCTGTTGATTTACAAACAATTGTAAACAGTCTGTAGCTAATGGAGCCTTGGTGGTGCAGTGGTTAAGTGCAGTATTGCAGGCTAATACTACCCACAGTTTGGAGTTTAATCCTGACAGGACTCAAAATTGATTCAGCTTTCCATCATTCTGAGGCTGGTAAAATTGTTGGGGCAAAATATTCAAATAATGCTTACATTGTAAACATTTCAGGGGGTTCTGTAAAGTGATATGTGATGGTATATAAGTCTAAATGCTATCATTATGCTAACGTGCATTTAATCTTTTTAAACACTTTCTAAACATATTTTTAAATTCATTTTAAACTCATGCTCATTTAAACATACATAGTTTTGTTTTAATCCCAGAGATGAAGGTAGGATCAATCAAGTAGTTATGGGAAACTGCTTCCATAGTAGCAAGAACTAGTTCAGGCCCAGTTACAAGAGAATTGCTGTGGTATATCTATCATTAAGGGCAGCCGTGTAAAACTCAATTTCATTGAGGGCCGTATCAGGGTTATGTTTGGGGCACGGGGCTGTGGCTGGGTGGGCATGACCAGCTTGACATCACTCATGTTGGGGGCACCTGTGATGGCCAAGTGCTAAGGCAGGACTTCCCTCAGACCCTGTCTCACTCTCATTATAATCTCCTCCCTCCCTCTCCCCTTCCTTCCTTTTCTTCCCTCTTCATTCTCCTTTCTTATTCCTTCCCCTCTTTCCTTATTTTTGCTTCTTTGCTCTCTTCCCATCTTCGCTTCTTCTTCTTTCCTCTTTTCCTTTCTCCTTTCCTGTCCCTTCCTATATGCTCAAATGCAAAAGGGGAAACATTTCTGCTTTTGTTTTTCTAGTTCTCTGCCAGTGAAAAGGGAGCAGGGGGGGCATGCACAGCCAAGCTCTGTTTTTGCTGGCAGAGGTACCATGGACTCGTCCTACGCTGTTTCCAGGGCAACCCAGCAGGCCAGATCTAAGCACCCCATGGGCTGAATCCAGCCCACAAGCCGTGAGTTTGACACCCCTGACTTAGGGTTTGAGAGGTCAAAGGGAAAAAAAGAGAAGAATGCAGACTTTAGGCCAAATAAATGTAAACCAGAGCTCAGTGTCATTGGGTGCTGTATTAACTCTAGTAGGATAGCAGTTATCTGAGCAATGATAGGAGTGAAAAATGAAATCATCATGGCCAACTTAGACAGACTGTGCACACTGAGATATGCATGGTTTAATTTTTGAGAGGAACATTTGTGACTGGCAGGATCATATACTGGCAGATATTTAGCGAAAAGTGCTTCCACATATTACTCAGGAATATTGCACAGAGTGTCATGAAAGAGAAATTGTGTTTTGAAACGCTGCTTCATCCCATGTAAGTTCTTAAAGATGGTAGTTTAGAGAGGTGGTTTCTTTGTTTTTGTTTTGCTTTTTTATGATTTGAGCTTAGAAGGCTATTCCCGCAATAGCAAACACCGTAGAAGAACCCTAACTGATTTAATGAGTCATAAACACTTAGGCATGAATGCTTAATTTACAAGACAACCTATGATTTTGTACTAGTTTCTGGTGTCTTATTCTGTTGATTTTGTAATTTGAGAGTCAGTGTATGTAGTGCTAGGAAGGCAGGGGAGAAAGGAAAAAAGTAAAACAAGTTTACTGTGCTATACAACACTGAGAATTTTTTTAAATGTGCACTAAAGACATATCCTGTTATTCACAGTAATTTCATTTTAGAAACCTCTGAGAATAATTCTGTGGATTCAACACAGGCATCCATTTATTTATGGAGAGAGATGCACATTCCTCTATACTTTCATGTGTAGAATAATATTTCTAGAAGGGGGCCTTTCTAGAAATTTGAAAACATGCGGTAAGCATGTTCACAAAATGACTACCCATAACATTTGTTTATTCACAAAATGGCACCATGGATAGGTCCATTCTTAGAAGTCATGCCAGATCTCTCTATCATCCCAGTAGGCACAAGGGCATTA
The DNA here is from genome assembly GCF_049901715.1 of Pseudonaja textilis. Taxonomy (NCBI): domain Eukaryota; kingdom Metazoa; phylum Chordata; class Lepidosauria; order Squamata; family Elapidae; genus Pseudonaja; species Pseudonaja textilis. Next base: position 73,370,937 of record NC_141992.1, read on the forward strand.
CTGCTGATAAACATGATGCTAAAAGCTTTCTCTTTAATCATTCATATTTAATTTACAATCTGGGATAAAGAGGCCAGTGGGCATCAATAAGGTTTATGAAACTATTCTGAGCCCATGAACACCATATTAAATACACATTTACTCCGTAGTTGAAAAACAGATAATTCTATGTACATAGTCAATATGGTTTGTGCATAGTTTGCTGACTGGATAAACCATATTTGTTGGGTGCCACACCTTGCATTAATCCATAAACTCATAGTTTCCATATAATTATGACTATATTAACATTCTACATTATGCTGAAAGCAAACAACCCCAACATGATGGATTTGTCAGATGTGAGAATGTAATCCCAAACCTTCAGATAACCAATGTAAGTCAAATAGATTCCTAGGAAGGGGAGACAACAGGAGTAATATAACTTTGAAACAAAAGATGACCGAGATGGATTAAAAATCAGGCAAATAACCCTTTATTTACCTACTTATTTACCTACATATACTGCCATTTTTTAAAAAACAAATCAACCCCGATGCAGTGAAGCAGAAAATAAAGAGTAAAAACATGTTTAAAACATCTTTAAAAAACCCAGTAGACAACAAAGCATACAGTAAGGGATCAAAAAATAGAAGTCCTCAAACTCTTCAACTCATCCAGCCCTTCATTAATTTTTCATCTATCTCCCAACATTATTACATGATTTTTTTTAAATACTACTTTAATTAATAGTATTACATATAATAAACATTACAACAACATTGACTCCTTGGATAGTCCCTTTGGGACAATCCCATTGGGGAACCCGGATTTAAAAGGCATGTGAAAGTAAGGAATTCAAGGTAGAGATGATTGAGTTAAGTTTGCTTATGGATATCAATTGTTAGATTTTAAGCTTGTAGTTAAAAGACCAAAAGACAATCACCCCAACAGAAAAATGAAATAATATTCACACAAAATTAAGATATTTTATTCTACATATTTTTAATATCTGACATTGAAAAGAGATGCAAACGCAACAAATGGAAATGGGACCATCTATTATTCCAGGGTTTTTTCCATTTCCAATTTTTCTAATTTTGATATATATATTTTTTTAAAAAAATGCTTTTTGTAGTCTTTTTCCATGCACATTGACCTACAGTTCATACTTTATACTTGATATTACTAATATATGCATTTTATAAGGAAATTTCAAAACAATTTGTCTTCATTTTCTGAAATTCATACATTTTTATATACAGGAATCATAATTTCTAGCCTACACATTCAAAGTTAAAAATAGCCCTAAGGAACTCCAGTTGGTCTAGTGGTTAAATGTCTGGACTAGAAGGAAGGAAACCTTGCATTCTAGTATTGTTTTAGGAACAGATCCCAACTGAGTAACCTTGGGCCAGTCACTCTCAGTCCTAAAATGAAGGTAATGGACTTGGGAAATTTTGTCAAGGGAACCATGGAGTAGTTGTCCAGGCAATTGCCAGGAGTCAAGATTGACTAAAAGACACAGAATAAACAAAATTATTCAATAGCAGTCCATTGCAATCTTCAGGGTAGTATATAATTTTAAAAAGGATTGTGTTTCAGTTTTAAAACTGAGAAATTAGGGGATTCTGTATTAATATATCCACCCCCAGACAAAGATTAACATCCCAATTCATTTCTGCTTTATGTTACTTTCCTGTGTGCTTCTTTACAACTGTTCTATCCCATTTCCACATTAAGTGAAATACTTAATCCAAATTATGGTTAGCACAAATAAACTAGAAGACAGAGTCACAATCTATCAGAAACATAATTTTACATGAATTCTGATGCAAAATAAACATGTTTCTGTAGATTGAAAACCAATCTAAAGATTAGATAATGGCTGAAATTATGCAATTTGTTGAAGTTCAATTGATGCCTTAGTCAATTCAGTTAATTTAAAAAGAACAAATACAAGCTTTAAGCATCTCCATTATCAATTGTGTTGTGAACAAGTCCTTTTTTTAAAAAAATCATAAAATGATATTCAGAATGTTACCCAAGAGTTCCTTCAACAATTCATTAAAGTTGTATAGCAAAACCCAGTCTGGCAAGCAAATTCTTTAGATTTACAGATCAATAATCTAATAAACTATAATGGCTACTTCAGTTCAAAGTCATTACTGTCCATTGTACAACTCCATGTGCTATTAATCTAACAGACTCCATTATGTCTACATGTTAGTAAATGGCTAGATGGTTTAATGCTAAGACACTGGGCTCCATAGAATATTTTTCAGGTCTGTGGTCCATAGAGTTACAACAATGATGTCTATAGAAATAAAAGCACTTCTGATTTTATGGCAAGGAAAAGAGGCTTCCAAATCCCGTCTGCAGTTATATATGTTAAAATAATAGCTCATCTAAATAGCTTCATAAACTGATTATAATTGAACTGATCTACTTCTGTAGCTTCCCCAAACTTCATTATCTTGCAATATAAATTAAGCATTTGAAAAGAGAGAAAACATTTTCCATAATTAAAACCTGCAGACTCAAACATAATAAAGATTCAAAAGAAAAGGTGCTTAATCAAAGAAATCTCACTACCATTCATGGATTATTTTCAAGTTTTGGAAATGAAATGAAATTTCAATGATCACTAATGACATGGTTTGCTAAATGTTTTAGTTTTTAACAAGGAAGTTATGAAACTGTTGACTGTGGCAAAGAGAAGACCAGTGAAAATGTTCAGAAAATGGGCTTGCTTCTATTGTTGTCAGTGATAACTTAAATACCAGAAATGTAATGCAGATAATGGTTTCTGATGTATTTTTGTTGATCCACATACTTCTAATTAAACTCTTTCCTTTGTGAAATTCAAATGTATTTGGAATTCTGAAAAGTATCGTTGGATGGTGAAAATAATGAAGCTCAGCAATATCCAAATATGGATGGGTGTTGTACGAAGGGTGAAGCTTCTGCTTACTCTTTATATGCTTGATTGAATGTTCTATATTTAACCTGGCTCTTGATAGAGAGGTTTCATTTGAAGAGCAACTGATGACCTGTAAATAAAATTTCAGAGACACAAAATAACAACATTCTAGCCTTTAAGAAATAGATCATGAATTTCTGCAATCAGACTAAGGTTATGGAACAACCTCTTGCTGCCTATTATATTAACGGGTCTAACTAGATTTTTTTTTCTGCTTGTGATATAATTGCTATCCACAAGGCAAGAATAAACCAGCAGATATACTATTATCAAGCATTAGGAAGCATCTCACAAAATCTGGAGATGAACTGGAGCATTGAGTTCCTACAATCCAAACTATCTCTTTTTCATATTCATTCCCTCTCCTGAAAATATTAAATCTTTACATGGTAAACCCTTGGTCTGAAGACGAATCTTTCTGACTTCTGCAATTTTCCATCTAGCATGTCTATAATGCTGAAAAAATTCTAGTTATGTCAATATTATTTGATTCCTTACATGAATCAGACTTGGGAAAATGCATACAGCAATAGTACTTAGACTTATACATTGCTCCATAATGCTGGGCAGTTTAGAGCTTCAACATATTGCCCCCCCAGCAATCTGGGTCTTCATTTTATCAATGTCAGAAGGATGAAAGGCTGAGTCAACCTTGAGCTACATCAAGATCGAACTTCAGGCTGTGGGCAGAGTTAGCTTGCAATACTGCATTCTACCACTGAACCACCAGGGAAACAAGACCCCAGATTTTCCTGTTTTGATTCTGCACTTAAAGACAAGAAACTACTGTAATTACACTAAGAACAAGCCATCTTCTGAGGATGATGTTTTTGACTTAGAGTTCTGTCATATTCACTCCAATTTATACAGAACACTGAATCTATTAAAAAATATCATACCCCGGTGATTTTATTCATGGTTGCATAAGAAGTCAAAGCATTAAAGCAAATCTGTAAGTCATTTGCATATACTATGATGCCAATCTGGTATATACAATGCAGTTTGGGAATTGATGTAGAAACATTCTAAAGCTATCTTTAAAGTTACTTGTCTCTTCTTTTTTAAATATTCATTTGGACATTGTTACCGAAAAAAATGTTCAGAATGCATCAATAAACTTAATTTAACAGAATATTTTGTATATGAAAATTAACTTTAATATTTTGGTAGAGATAACATTAATGAAAGTAATGGTGTTCCTTCTGAAGTTTTTGAACTTTAATTTTATATCCCTTGAAAGAAAAAGGATTATGTATTAGTTGGTGCATCAGTAAAATTCAACCTAACATCTGTTGTGTACGTTGTGTTTTATATGATTACTCTGAACACATTAAACTGTCATGGTATTGGACATAGATTTTCTTATCTATTTCATGTATATTTGTTTTGTTTTCTTACTTCCTGGGGAGTTAAAATATTTTTTTTTATTCTGACCTATATAAATGCACATGTTTATTGAAGAAAATATTTTCTCTCTCTTAGTATTCTGATAATCAAGATGCTTTTGGTTTAGAATTTGTCTGGGAGTGGACCCATATTTTCAAACGCATAGCCTCAGCCAGTTACATTTAAACCCACCACTCAATTTAACAAGGGATGCCACTGGCCGACTCCAACAGATTAAAAAAATTAAAATGTAAAATGTGGTCATTTTGTTGCTAGTAGGGCATTAAAGCTTCAAGAAGTGGGCAAAAAATGTAGGGCATAATATAAATTTAGAAGATTGGGAAAAAATGTGGACTGATAACTTTAAATTGACATTGTCAACAGCATTTAAAGAAAATCAATATAAAATGTTTTGTAGCCCCAGCAAGACTGGCCAAAATGTATCCAAACACAAAAGCAGAATGTCAGAAGTGTAAATATAAAGAAGGAACGTTCTTCCATATGTGGTGGCAGTGTCCAGACTAAAAAATATTGGATGAGGGTACAAAGATGGTTATTAGAAATTACAGATTACAAATTAGAACTCAAACCGGAAATATTCTTATTAGGAATAATTAAGGGAAAGTTGAGCAAGGTCATCCGATACATCATTATAAATATTATAACTGCAGCAAGAATAGCCTGCGCACAGGGATGGAAGAAAGAAGATACTATCTGAAGAAGACTTGACACAAAAAATAATGGATTGTGCGGAACTGAATAAATTAACAATGGAATTAAGAGGCAAAGATGACTCGGACTATTATGCGGTTTGGGATAGGTGATACAAATGGCTGGAGGATAGAAACAGGAGCTGATGATTATGTATAAAAGGAGATGTATGTATTAATAATGACATGAACACTGTTAATGTGAATAGAGATTTGTATTTTTATTTAAAAAAAATAAAATAATAATTTTTAAAAAGCTTCAGGAAGTGGTATATCATGAGTTGTACAAAGCAGTCAAAAGAGTATTTGTAAAAACTCATTCAATTGCTTCTAAGGACTTTCTGAGAAGCAACTTGGAATATTCTAAGAGCACCCTTACAGTGGAACCATCACTGAAGAAAAGCAGATGGCCATGTCCTTACTGCACATAAATGAAGAGCCAAGGCAGCATTTAAAGCATTTGCACCAAACCTTCCAAAGGATGCAGCTATTTTAATGCTTTGAAGAAGTGTTCACATATGTTAATGCTTCTTCCCATTATCAGATGTGGTCCTCCCAGTTGAATGATCCATAACTCCAAGCCAAGGGTCTTCAAACTTGACAGCTTTAAGACTTGTGGACTTCAACTCCCAGAATTCCTCCTCCAGTCATGTTAACTTGGGAATTCTAGGAATTGAAATCCACAAGTCTTAAACTTGCCAAGTTCGAAGACCCTTGCTCCAAGCACTTCGAAGCTACAGTAACTCATTCAATGTATACTCAATTTCTCTATGTAAGGCTGGAAACTTATACCTTTCCAGCCTTGTCCCATATTATTCATACCAGCTTGTTTTTTCCCCTCCTATAAAAAAGGCAGAAAGAGACAGAATTTTTCACAAACTGGAAGCAGAAAATAACTGGATATGAATATATATCCATATCATTCAAATTAAATAAAAATGTAAACATAACATCCGTGGAGCCCCCACAAACTTAATAAGGAAAAATTTGCTGTGCCCTGCCTTATTGCTAATTGGCTAAATAACCTGAGCACTTTGTTTTGGATTCCTGCCAAATTAGTTATGCAGCACATAATTGCACACATATAACTTCTCTATCCACTGATCATAATTTTATAAACAGAAGGGAATGATATATTGGATTTCTGGAGAGAAGGAGACAGTTCAGTTCAGTGATGGAGAGTATGTGTAGTTTGGTGTTTAAATCTGTTTGGATCTTGGTATTTACTAAACCTGATGTTACATCATCAATGTTTGACACAAAGCAGTGGATGTTTGTCAAAGCACTGATACAGTTTCCTTGTTCAATAATGATAATGTTTGCAAGAAAAAAAATCAAACTCAGCAAACACCAACAGCTCAGCAGCAATGGTGGGATTCAATTTTTTTTACTACCGGTTCTGTGGGTGTGGCTTGGGGGCATGGCAGGGGAAGGATACTGCAAAATCTCCATCCCCATCCCACTCCAGGGGAAGGATACTGCAAAATCCCATTCCATCCCCACTCCAGGGAAGGTTACTGCAAAATCCCATTCCCTCCCCACCCCACTAACCTGCTTTCCAGCTCTGTTCTCCTTTGCAGGGGAACAAAAGAAGACCCAGCCGATCAGCTGGGACTCAGGAGGCAGAGAATAGATGGGGATAGGGCCATTCAAAGGTCGTATTTGCCGGTACTCTGAACTACTCAAAATTTCCACTGCCAGTTCTCCAGAACTGGTCAGAACCTGCCGAATACCATCTCTGTTCAGCAGTCCAGTTACTCACTTTTTTCAAAAATCTTGAGATCTTGGTGTTTACTGAAGTTGTAGCCAGAGTTGACCAAGATTTGATTAAGCCAGGAAAAAAAATCCTATTCTTAATAAATAATTTATTGTGAAGAGTAATTCATCCTAAATCACCTAAGTCAGAAATGAGCACTTTGGCTTACCTTCCTGCTGAAAAGGAAACTGGTAGAAAATAGTAATCAGGTAGTTTATCTCCACCAAAGATGCAAATTTATTTCAATTAGAGTAATTACTGAATAATAACTAAAGCAAAGGGATATGAACACAATGTGAATTATAGACTTTCAAAGCTCTATTTTTGGGGCTGTCGCATGCTATAAAATAATCACAATGTCATACATGAGCACAAAGATAGATGCAAAAGTTTTTGCTATATTAAGTACATTGCATCTAAATCCAATTTAGCACAGAATTTTCCCCAGATTATTCTATTAATTCTCTAAGCAGCATAATATTTCAGGGCTAATGCAAGTGGCAAAATGAAAGTTATGTACTTATTAGAAGGCCATGAATGCAGATTCATTGGAATGAGTTAAGGCTGGCTCATGCATTCTAAATCTGCAGAATTTATAAACTTGCAATTAAAGCAAAAAAACTTCTATCCAGAAGCAGGACCTGCCAACCCTTTGTAGTTGCCGCTCCAGCAGTGGCATTGTTGTCATGCAAAAAACTTAGTACTTTGGTTCTGTTTAACAGCACTAATTAGAGACTTTCCTTTTGCAAGCTCTTGCCCACATTTGAGGCATGAAATGAGGCACAATTATGCCAGCACTAGAAGTAAGGAAGTAAAGCCATGGTTATCCATGTAGGCCTTGCTGTTGTTAACAAGCTGCTAGGAGAAAAAGGATGAAAATATAAAAAGATATGTACATAGTTCAATCCGTATATCACCCATTTTGCTTTTTTTCACTGGATAGTTGTCAGGCCTGCCATGGATTACTGCTTAAGCAAGAGAAAGGATTTATATTATATTTATTATTACATTACATTACATTACATTACATTACATTTTTATTTATGCAATTATTATTAGTAGTAGTAGTATTACTATTACTATTATTACTATTATTATTATTTAATCTTTAGTGAGATTCACAGCCTTTGGAGCTGGTTGGTAGCTCAACAGCTTGAGTCCTAACCAAGGACCTAGGAACTGTTCAAGTAGCATCGGGAGATATAAGCTGTTCCAAGTAGGATGGTTTTTTGTAGAATCAGGGTATTCAAGTCTGATAAATTCAGGATTTCCAAATAGTGAGGTAGCCCTTTAGGTATTGCTCCAAGGGCTCCAATTTCAATTGGTATAACATACAATTTCTTTTTCCAAAGTCGCTCAATTTCAATTTGTAAGTCCCGATACTTTGTGATTTTTTCTTGCTGCATGTCTGCAATTCGTGCATCACCAGGTATTGCAATGTCAATGAACCAAACCCTTTTCTTCTCAACTATTGTTATATCAGGCATGTTGTGGGCCAAATGCCTGTCTGTCTGAATTCTGAAGTCCCACAAGGTCTTGATTTTTTCATTTTCCGGAACCTTCTCAACCTGATGTTCCCAGTAGTTGTTACTATACTCAAATATAAACATTTGGCATAGTTTCTAGTGAATGATTTTAGCAACTCAGTTATGAAGTTCTAAATAGTCAATTTGTGAAATTTTGCTGCATCCACTAATTAAATGGTCAACTGTTTCATCTTTCTCATTACAGAGGTGGCATTTGCTGTTGGTGGTGACATGCTGAATCTTTGCCTTCATGCAATTTGTGGCTAAGGCTTGCTCTTGAGCAACCAAATAAAGCCTTCGGTTTCTTTTTTCAGTATTCCTGATTTTAGCAAATTCTAAGTAAGCTTTTGGTCAGCTTTGCCTTCAATACTTTTCAGGTATTGACCATGCATAGCTTTGCTTTTCCAATTTTCAATTCACTTCTCTATTACTTCTTTTTTGTATTCAGCTTTTGACTTGGTTGTCTTCAAAAGGCCTCTTTTATGTACATCCTTAATCATTGGCTCTTCACTTTTCTGGATGTAGTCATTCAAGCCGTGTCTTTCTTCTTCTACAGTCTGCTTTACTTGTCGGAGACCTTGACCACCCTCTGCTCTCGGTAGATATAATCGATCAACATCACTTTTAGGATGCAAGGCATGATTCATAGTCATAAGCTTCCTTGTTTTTCTGTCCAAATTGTCCAGCTCCATCTGGGTCTAGTCAATTATTCCTGCAGAGTATCGAATCACAGGTATAGCCCAGGTGTTTATTGCTTTTAGCATGTTTCCACCACACAATTTGGACTTTAAAATCTTGCAAATTCTTCAGAAGTACTTGGCTGAAGTTGATTCCTTTACTTTATTATATATTAAATCAGAAGCTTCTAACATCCCTAAGTACTTGTAGCCTGCTTTTGGTTTCATTGCCTTTATATTATTATTATTATTATTATTATTATTATTATTATTATTATTATTATTATTATTATTATTATTATTATTATTATTGCTGTTGTTGTTGTTCACAAAAATGGCAGTATACACAGTAGACGAGATAACAATGCTGGGTTTTGTATCACAAATCATTAGTCGAACACTTCCCAACTGTTTAGGACTGCGTGATATATCGGCGGATTATGCGAGCAAATTCTAGTAAGGTGGCCTTCTGCAGCTGACCAATGGTGATCTTGTCAGCACCAATTGTTTTTAAGTGCTTGCCTAGGTCTTTAGGCACAGCACCAGTGTGCCGAGTACCACTGGAGTATGCCAGAGTCTTTGCAGTTCGATTCTCAAGTCCTGATATCTGGTGACTTTTTCAAGTTGTTTCTCATCGATTCTGCTATCACCAGGTATGGCAATGTCGATGATCTTCACGTTCGTGATATCCGGGGTATTGTGATCATGATATCTGGGGTATTGTGTTCCAGAACGTTGTCAGTCTGTATTCGGAAGTCCCACCACTTTTTCAGGCTTATAATCCCACCAGTTCTTTGCTACAGGCAGATGGTAGTTGTGACACAAGTTCCAGTGGACCATCTGAGCGATTGTACTGTGATGTTGTTTGTAGTCAGTCTGAGCTATTGTCTTGCAACAGCTCAGTATGTGATCAATGGTTTCATCCGCTTCTTTGCAGAGTGTATTTGGGGTCATCAGCAGATTTTTCTATTCTGGCTTTGATTACATTCGTTCTGATGGCTTGTTCTTTGGCTGCAAGAATCAGGCCTTCTGTTTCTTTCTTCAGTGTTCCATTGGTATTTTTTATTATTGTTGTTGTTGTTCTTCTTCTTCTTCTTAAGTCACGGGAATGAGACTCAGGACACCAGCATGATCGCCAATGAGTCCTAAGAAAGCTTGCAGATCAGTTTTATTTGTGGGTCTGGGGGCTTCTTTAATTGCTCTGACTTTATTGCCTGTGGGGTGGATTCCTTCACTGTCTGTCAGATATCCTAGGAATTCAACTATGCCGGCGGCTAATTGGCACTTCTCCTTTTTTACTTTTAGTCCCTCCTCCTTGAATTTGCCTAGGACTTCCCTTAGGCGGTCTCGCAGTTGTTCTTTGTCCTTGGCTGATACCAGGACATCATCAAAATATGGTAGCACCCCTTTTATCCCTTGCAATAGGTGTTCCATTAAGCTCTGGAAACACCCCTGGGGCAACGCTGACCCCAAATTGTAGTCTGTTGCATTTGAATGCCCCCCTGTGTGTCATGATTGTCTGGGCTTCCGCTGTTTCGGGGTCAATGGGCAACTGTTGGTACTACTGTGCAAGGTCTAGTTTCACAAAGATTCCCCCCCCCCCAAGGGAATGTAATAGATGCTGTACCACTGGAACCAGGTATGCACTTTGTTGGACCGCGTGGTTAAGGGTTGCTTTGTAGACCCTGCACATGCACACCGACCCATCAGATTTAATTGGTGTAACAATTGGGGTTTCCCACTTTGTGTGGTCAATTGGTTCTAAAACCCCTTGTGCCATGAGCTTATCCAATTGCTCTTCGATTTTTGGTTTTAGTGCAAAAGGAACCGCCTCACCTTTAATCTTATAGGGGCTATGTTTAGGTTTAGACTAAAAGAAATTGGGGACCCCCAGTACTTGTCCAGTTCTCCGTGGAACATGTCCCAGAATTCTTCCATCAGGTCCTCTTCCCACTCTGTTTTGGTGATGCTGTTTATCCCTGTGACTTCGATTCCTAATGGTGCAAACCATTAGAGTCTCAATAGGCTGGGTTGATTTCAATTGACTATGATTAGTGGAAGGACTATGGTTAGTGGAAGGTGTATTTTTTGAATTTTACTGTGAATTGTCCGGTACCTACTATGGGAATTTTGTTCTCCTGGTAGTCTTTCAGCGTTAGTGTTTGTCTTTCGAGTCCTTCCTGGCTTATGTCTGGTATCAGTCTTTTTATGGTGTCCTACAATACCATTGATAAGTATGAGCCTGAGTCCACTTCCATCCGGCATGGCTGGCCTTCTATGGTGACCTGGACATATACCTTCCTGGCATTTGTCGTGTTGGAGTGTCCGATGGTCACCGTTTGATGTGTTTCATCTCTTCCATTGCTTGTCTGTTTCCCTCACCTGTTTCTGTTGTCTTGGTTCCAGCGGCTCCTTGTTTGTTTCTCCCTCTCTCGGGGGAGGGGAGTGTTCCATCATTGTCTAGGGCTGTAGTTTTTTCTTGCTCAGCATGCCCTAGCAATATGTCCCTGCCATTCACAATGTTTGCAGATTGCATCTAGGAAACGGCACTCAGAACGTGGATGGTTCCCCTCACAGCCGACACAATGAAATTCCTTCCTTTTTCCATTCCGGTCTCTTCTTCCCTGTTCCAAATGGAGTTGATTTACCCCTTCTTCTTCCTCGTCATCTTCTGATGAGGACTCAATGTCCTCATGGTGGGTTGTGGTGGTGTTTTGGGGGGTTTCCGGTGGTGCTTTGTTCATTTTCCACATGGCCGCCACCGATTTCTGCATTGCTTCTGCTGCGGTAGCTTCTTCTATTGCTTCTTGGAGCATTATTTTGGGTTTTCTTGATAATCGACCCTGTAGTGTAAGATCCCTCAGCCCTAGGACCACTCAGTCTCTCATGGCTTCATCCATATTTAGGAATTTGCATGCCCTGGCAATGTCCCTCAGAGTTGCAATGAAATCACTCTTACCTTCTTTTTGGATACACCGATAAAATTCATGTGTTTTGATGAGGCAGGAGACAGTTGGTGTGTAGTGAGCCCTCAGTATTCTTTCCAGGCCAGGCCATTGCTTTAATATCAGTGGGTGCCGCTAACGCTTTGGCCATCTTGAATACCACGGGCCTACAATGTGTGAGGAAAATGGCTCTCTTCCTGTGTTCAGATATATCATGGAGGTCACTCCCTTTAAGGAACATGAGGAATTGGTCAATGTACGATTCCCAGTCTTCGGTTGCTGGATCAAACGGTGCGAGTGGCGTGTTGTTACCGGCCATTTTGTCTCAATGTGTTGCTGGTGTTCATCGGTCGCCACATGCTCGCTGGTTCCTTTTGTCTCACTATCCCATCCTCGTTGCCAGTGTTAAGTCGCGGGAATGAGACTCAGGACACCAATTGATCACCAATTGTTTTTACTTGCTTCTAGGACTGATCACCAATTGTTTTTACTTGCTTCTAGGACTGAGCACTGGAGAAACCATGGCAGTCTTTTTTATATTCAGGCTGCTTGTGGCTGTGGCCAATGATGGCTCTTCAAATTTCCCACCACCGTGGACCAACCAATTGCAGGTGAGTATGCTAATACATAACTATTATTGTTGTTGTTGTTATTGTTGTTATTATTATACAAATAACTCAAGGTAGTGATTATATCCAACTCACCTTGGCCTCCTATTTTCCCCACAACAACTATCCTGTGAGGTGAGTTAGACTGAGAGAGAGGGACTGGCCTAAATTCACCCAGCTGACTTTCATGGCTAAAGACTGAACTTGAACTCACAGTCACACACTTTCTAAGCTGCTGCCTTAAAGACAAGACCACGGTGGCTCCCTCAGTTCTCAGGATGTCTGACAAAGCTTTTTCTTTAGGAAGCAATTTATTTGGACACCATGATTCCCATCAGTTCACCATCTACATCTTTAGTCTATATACTTTTCATGGGTAAAATCATGTAGGCCCTGTGTTTCTAAAAACCGTGGCATTGGGCTGAGTGCTGTGAACACAATGTATGCTTCATGCTGAGTTGTAATCTTATCAGACACAAAATGAAGTTTGCACTGATCACCATTACCCTAATAAATATAAACTCCTTTGGAGGGGGGACAATCAGCCACTATTCACCCATTCAGCTACTATTTACAGGCAATGGCTTTGACCTTAAAGTAAAAGGAGTTTCTAACATATTGTCATAAAAGATTTATACTTTGTTATTTATAAAGCAAAATTTCCACTAAAAAAACCAGTCTTTTCCAACATATGGACCTTGCCTATAATTTTATTAACTGGGTAGGATTGATTTATATTTCTCAGTAAGCATAAATAATTGTTAATGGAAAGCTAACAAAACCTTGTGAGGTTCAAAACGCATAAGATGAGAGTTTCTACTGTCTCCATTTTTGAGCATTTTGGTTCTTGAGGCATTGAATAGAGATGTAAGGCAGGATGAATTATGAGAGTCAAGATTTTAAAAAGTTAATCTTAAATTTAGAGTTAAATTTAGATATGGAGAAAACTGGTTTTAATATTGTTGAAAAATACACTTGGACATTATTGTGATAAACATGAATTGCATATCTCTTCAAAATAATTATGTTAAGACATGGGCTGAAATTGAGATGGACATTTTAAGAGGAGAGAAATTACAATTGTCACTTTGGGGAAGAATTTCTTTAACAAAAATGAATGTTTTCCCAATACTTTTGTTTCAGTGCCAGTTTTGACAATAGATGTACCATTATGGTGGCACAAACATGTATTTAATTTGCACAGCAAGGTAAAAACCATGAGTTAAATACAAAGTATTTCTAAAGGCAAGGGAAAGATATATGATTTGCTGGATTTGAAGTTTTGCTAGTTATTTTTTAGGTCTGGATGAAATAATGAATGTTGCTAAAAAACAAGAGTCAGAAGGTCATGCTCTGAGGATTGGATGGCATGGGTATTTATGGAACAATAAAGTTAAAATTAATGTGGACTTTAAAAATCATCTTATTAGCAGCTAATCATCTTATTAGCAGCTAATTGATGCTTCTTTACAGATTTTCTAAATGCAGAAAGACTAAGGGCCAGATGCAGCCACCAAGAATGTTCTTCTTAACAAGACAGGAGATGGTCTTCTCCCACCTGCCAGAAGAATGAATCTCCAACAGCAGCAGAAAACTGCTTATCCAACATATCTTAATGTCTGAGCATGTTTGCAATGGAAGAGGCAGTCTATAAGCTTTTTAGGCTTTCTATCTTATTATAATTACAATTTGTTGGTTAGTTTTGCAGGATCCCTGGCGCTGTACTCAAAACATTGCCAATCACCCTAGACTAGAGGTCCCAGTGGTTAACTCTCTGGATTACACAGTCTGGCCATCATATGATCAAATGCTGAAATTTCCATCTTTTCTCTTTAAAACAGCATCTGCCTTGCCTATGCAAATGCCATTCATCTCTTAGCACATGATGATTTATTTTATACGGATGTGTGCCATATTCTATCTTCCCATATGCAGCTAGGCTAAATGGTCTTTCAAATTTCCTCACCAAATTTTTGACTATGGAAACTGGGTAGCACATTTCTCTAGGTGAAAGAAAAAAATAAAGGGCAAAAATCCAGTTTAGCAAAAAAGAAAGACATGATTATCCCTGCTTCAAAAAAGACTATAAGGGCAAGTCACCACATAATGTATTCCCTTGGGATTTAGTTGAAGAGTTGGAAACAAAGAGGCAGAAAATCAATAGGGAGAGTATTTTTAACAATGAAAAACAGGACATTCGGACACACCCCTTGAATAATACCTTATAACTAAACACTACGCTACACCCGTGGGTTTCCTCCCCCCACACACACACACATTTTCTGCCTCTTTGAAAGAATTTCTAAGCACAAACTCTTTCATCAAACTGAATGAAAATTGATAGGAGAAGATTCAGGAAGATATCTTTGCCCAGAGCTAATGCAAATACTTAATGGGAAATTTTGCAGCGCATGAGTGTATGCAGACCCAGCTATATATAATAAAGGCCAAAAGGCTAATGAAAATCTCTCACTGAAACTTTGCTCTGGGAGGCTCCTGATAATTGTCGATCATAAAATTGCAAACCAAGAGAACTATGGAGTATGGACAGTGGTAGGGCCCTCATTCTAAAATAAGTTATTGCTGCAGTAAAATATGGAATTCCATAAAAGCTTCCAGTGAGAGAGAAAGAGAAAGTGAAAGAAATCTATAAAGAGCAGAGGGGGAAGTTGCAAGGATAAGTTAACCAACTCAAGCTCCAGTCATTTCAGTGGGCACTGATTTTAGTTAAGTAAAAGATTTCCAATATTTATGAAAAATTTGGAACAGACTGAAATATCAGCTAGTGGTACAGGTAGTTCTCATTTATCAACTGCCTCATTTAGTGAACATTCATGACAGTTATGAAAAAGTAATTTTGCAACCAGTCCTTGCATTTATGACTTTTATATACCTGTAAAGAAAAGAAAAGCTGAAGTACATCTTAAGTACAGTTGCAGTTTTATTTATGACTGCTTTGTTTAATGACTAAATTAGCACTCCTAGTTGTATCTACTAAATGAGGATTACCTGAATAACCTCGCAAAAGATTAAGAAGCATTATCTGAATAAACTGAATCACAAATCAGAATGGCTATTTACTTCACATGTTGTAATAAAATGGTTGCACATAATAACCTAGAAAACTGAGAAAAGTTCTGAGCTCAGTTGGAAATCTCACAAGCCTATGAGGTCCTCACTTTCTCAAACCATTTTACCAGATGATAACAGGAAACCAGTTTAAAAAGTGGTAGGCATGCACACTTGATGACAAAATTACCACAAAATAACAGAATAGCATAGTTGGAAGGGACCTTGGAGGTCTTTTAATCCAATCGTTGCTCAGACAGGAGAGCCTATGCCATCCCAGACAAATGACTGTCCAATCTCTTCTTAAAAGCCTCCAATGATGGAGTACCACAACTTTTAAAGGCAAGCTGTTCCATTGGTTTATTGTTCTCACTCTTAGGAAATTTCTCCTTAGTTCTATGTAGCTTCTCTACTTGATTATTTTCCATCCATTGTTTCTTGACTTGCCTTCTCGTGTTTTGGAAAATAGGCTGCCTCCCTCTTCTTTATGGCAACCCCTCAAATATTAGAACACCACAATCGTGTCACCCCTAATCCTTTTCACTATATTAGACATACCCAGTTCTTGCAACCATTCTTCATTTGTTTTAGCCTCCGGGCCCCTAGTAATCTTTGTTGCTCTGTTCTGCACTCTTTCCAGAGTCTGAACATAACTGATGCAATATTACTAAGGCTTTATAAAGTGATGCTAACATTTCACATTCTGTCCCAAATTATAACCGGTTCACCATTAAGCACACAGATACTTGCAATAAAATAAATTATCTCCATTATTTAATAAAACAATTCACATGGAAAATTTACTCACCAGTATTATATTTACATAGATTAAGACCACTACAATGGTGCCTTTTGGTGAAAAGACTAAGTTTTGCCTACAGTGGCTGATAAAACCTGATGCTACAGTTTTGCTACTACAAGCAACAATTTCACTGTTTTCCTATGAAATCCATCTTGAAAAAAAGGCATGTTGCCACCATTAATTTACACTGATAGCTCCACTGAGTACTATTTCTCTTTCTTAGCATTATAAAAACTCTTCTAATGTTGCTGTTCATTAAAACTGACAACACTTTGGGTTGTCCACTGTATATTCTTTTCACATGGGCCTATTATTAACAGTTATTTGCCTTTCTATTTATACATACAGAGTATAACATATCCCAACCAGTCTGCCAATTCAAAGTGTAAAATGATTCAGAACTGGAGTCCCACAGATTCAGCCTGAAGGCTACTAGCAACCAACCCTTCTCTAATGGAATAGAGTCCACCCTGTGACAAATCAAAGATGAGAACGGTTGAATTAAATATCCTTTATACTTGCAATGACAGAAGCCTTGAAGCAAAGATATCCTCTCAGTTTTTCAGAGGTTTTTCTAACTGTCCTTTTCTTCTGAGTGATATCTATGTTGCTAATATGTCTCTCTCCAAATTATTTTCCTGTTCTAAGTAAGTGACACAACATAATCTTGATTCAAATAAATCTGTAATATATATTCATCTACAACAGGGACTAAATTACAACAGTTTAGTGATTTTAGCCACAAAATCTCAAAATGGAGAGCAGAGCTGCTAAAAGACTTAAACCCATCAGTTAAGACATATTTCATAGGTGAACAATTCTGACAGTCAAGGAAAAGAAATTGACAAAAAAAATATCATGAGAGAGATTTTCTTTAAAAAAAACAACAACTTTCAGTGTTTCCTACTTTTGTAAAATAGTGTGTGTATGTGTGTATGTGTCCTTGATAATCAGTTGCAGTTCATCAAGAGATGTTCCAATTTCTTTTCTCTCTTTTTCTTCAGTCATCTGAAACTGAGGAGAAAGAAGGAATAAGATGCAAGACCAAATAATATGAGCACCTGGAACCAAGGACCAGAACAATAAAAGGACCCATAATTTAAACCATAATCCAGACTCTGTTATCAAACAGCTAGATCTGCTTCAGTGGTATCATATCAGGACTTAGTAAAACTCCTACAGTCCCATGCTTTCTTTAGAAAGGTTCCCACTTAGTCAAGAAAACAGGGAAAAATTATAGGGGGAGAAAGTATTTAAAGGGTCATGGGAAGATAAGAAGAATATCCCCATTGGTTTGTTCCTGATGAACATGCACTTTGTGAATAGTTATGCCGGCATGACACTCAGTTTTTGAATCAGTCAAGTATTTTTGTCAATACCCCATAGCATGCTTCAAATATTCCAAATATGCCCCTCGTCCTAACCAGTTAAGAAAGATGAAAGAAAGAAGTCCACAGAAAACAGCCAATATGAAATCCTCTAGAAACAAGAGGATATAGGAAGCAGACTTAATTTCTTGCAGCAATACAATCCACAAATAAAATCTATATAGGATTGGTACTATTAAAAATATTATGTAAGTATTAAGAGCTATAACTCATGCAGTTGAATCTTAAAGCTAGACTGAGCCAAACATAAATGATCATTCATTTCCTATGCTCTGTATATAGAAATGTAAATAAATAAAAAATAAAAAATAAAAACCTGACCCTGGTACTTTATTGAGACGTCTGGATACCTTATGGGCCAGATAGTCTTAATTTTATTTTAGTTTGGTAAGAATTAACAATGCAGTGGAGAAAGTGTTGTTCCTATAAGGGCCTGTTTCTCATTTGACTTGGTAGTATGATATCTATGAAAGGAGGGAAAAGGCAGCCAAGGGGGTTCCCCCCCCCCTCCATCCTTTGCTGTTGGTATTCAAAGAAAGCAATGCAGCAGTAACATGAATGATATCCTATATCCTCAACAGAGATGAAAGAAGCCAAGCAAACTTGTAATGGGCTTAACCTTATGAAATAGGCATACTGAGTTGATTAGTTTTGCATCCAGACAGATGATATTCCATTCTGCACTAGAGAAGGTCTGCATAGTTTCAAGACTTTCCACATACACCCCTGTGGATAATGACAGTTTTGTTAATATGCTAAGTTCTGTAACAAAATATGAAGGGTGTCCCCCACGCCCCAATTACTTTCCCTCCTGGTGCCAAAACTAAATCTTCCATTTCATTATTTCAGGGAAACATTGTACATTGTTTAAATATTTTTGGCAAGCTTAGGGTGTATAGTTTGCTGTTGTAATTTCATTCTACCAATGAATGAGGGCTTTGCTTGCCCTCACTAGTGTTGCCAATACAAAACAAAATCTTGTAAAAACATTTCAAAAAGAGTTTACATAAATGTCTCCCACAGGGCTGCGTGTGCATGTATATAGCTTTGTACGTGTCTACTTAACTATGGGTTTGCATCTCCATGCACCCATGGTATAGCCTGTTTTTTGAAGAAGCCGTTTAATTTAAGAAAAGCAAGCCAATCAAGTAGATGTGGAATGGTTTCTATCATTCATTTTTGCTTCTTATGTACTGGTGTATAATAAGATCCATACCAATCAATTTGACAGGTGTTCTACTTTGATTACATCTTTACCAGAATTTTTGTTTGCTTGTTCAGCAACAAATCAACCCTGTTTCAATTTGCATAGGTTTTTTTTAAAAAAAACTCATTACAGATTTTCTTTGTATGAAAAAGAGCTAAGAGGGCACTATGTGCCAATAAAACAGGGAGAGATTAATTCAGTGACATGCGTAAAGTATAGTGAGAAACTGGAAGAGTACAGAAAGATCTAAAGACTACTGAGCTACATCAAGTCAGAGGAAGTATCAGTTTCGTTCCATTTCTGATTTTATTGCCTGTAAGTTCTATTTCTCTATTTTTCCACATCAGTTGATAAATTCAGGCAGAGACTCATGTAAAAGACCCAAGTAAAATGTTTATTTGTCAACTCTGTTTTTTTAAATACACATTTTATAATGTGGACATTTTGGCAATCAACTTTGCCTTAATATAGAACACATATTTTTATATATGCATGCATTCCTGTTTTGTGTGTCCTTTTGGGGAGAGTTATGAATTGCATCACAAAACTCTGAATATAACAATGGACTTTTTTAAAAAAAAATTATTGGTTTTTAAGACAAACATAGACAAACAAAACATAAAAACATCAAGCCATCATCCATATATATACATACAGTGTGTCGGTTGGTTTATAAATTGTTTTGTGCTTCCATTTCATAGTCTTCAATTACAATTACATTGTATATATTCTCATATTTTCAATCAAATATTAAATACATTAATATCATTGTTAATCAATCATTTGACTATACTTTTATTCATTCATGTTTTATGAAATAATCCATATTTTACTTAATTTGTTTTATGACAGTTCATATTATCATCTCAAATCTATCCTACAATCATTTTGTAGGTATAATAAGAAAAGAATACATCTTTATATATTTATTATTTTCTAAGAATCTACATATTTCATTACCATGTTTTATTGTCTAACCATTGATAGAATAGATCCCAAATTTTATAAAATTGTTTATCATCTTGTTCTCTGATTTCAAATGTCAATCTACTCATTTCAGCACATTCCAATATTTTTTTAACCATTTCCTGTAATGGTATTTTTTCATTTTTCCAGTCTTTGGCAAATACAATCCTAGCCACTGTTAATACATTTACAATCAGGTATTTCAATACTTTACTATATATTTCAGGTAAAATTCCCAATAAAATATCTCTGGTTTCAAGTCTATATGCTTTTTTGTCATTTTTTCCAACCACGTGTGGATTTTAGTCCAATATTTTTTAGCATCCGCACAAGTCCGCCAAATATGGTAATATGAGCCAGGTGTCTGATGACATTTCCAACATTTTTCAGATTTGTTCTTGAACATTCTTGCTATTCTTGTCGGGGGGGAAATGCCACCTGTAAAACATCTTATACAAATTTTCTTTATATGCTGTTGACATTGTCATTTTATAATATTGAGACCACAGTTTTTGCCATTTCTCTAGATCAATCCCATATCCAAAATTCTTCCCCCAAGCAATCATAGTTTCTTTAACTTGTTCTTCTTCTAGTTTAATTTCTAATAAATATCCATGCAATTTTTTAATCACCTTTTCATCAGTACCTGTCAAAATCTTATCTAAACCAGTCAGTTTATCATAGAAACCTTCTGTTTTAGAATCTTTATCATACCTTGAATGTATTTGCACATATGAAAACCAATTCATCTTTATACCTTGTTCCTCTAATTTTTGCATAGATTTAAGTTCACCCTTTTCATTCAATATTTCACCCTATCTAACTGTTTGTTCCTTTTTATATATTATAGGAAAATGCTTCAATAGTCGATAGCCAGACTGGAATTTTCAAATAACATTGCCTTTTAGTCTTCTCCCAGTTTAACCACAGAGACTCCCGTATATAATGTCTTCTAAAATACCCCTATGTTTTAGTTCCTTTATACCATAGAAAAGCATGCCACCCCAACAACAGATCATGGCCTTCTAATGTCAACAATCTAGTATTTCTTAATGTTATCCATTCCTTAATCCACATCAAATTTGTAGCTTGGTAATACAACTCCCAATTAGGCAAACCAAATCCTCCTCTTATTCTGGCATCTTGCAAAAGTTTTAACTTTATTCTCGCTTTCTTACTTTGACATATATATTTCAACACAATTTATTTAAATCTTTAAAAAATCTTTTCCAAGCCTAACTGGAATTGTTTGGAACAAATATAAAATTCTGGGTAATATATTCATCTTGATTGTTGATATTCTCCCTATTAATGACATTTGTAAACTTTCCCATTTCACCAAATCCAGTGCTATCTGCTGCTTAAGTTTGATATAATTATTCTCTTTTAGTGTACTACATCTTGCTGTCAAATGTATCCCCAAGTACTTGATCTTATTCGTGACCTGAATTTTCAATACATCCGCCAGTTCTTCCTTTTGTCTTGATAGCATATTCTTTGTCAAGATCTTTGTTTTATCTTTATTTATTTTCAAACCAGCCACCTTTCCATATACCTCTATCTTTTCTATCAATTTTGATGCTGTTTCTAGTGGGTCTTCTAAAATGAAAACCAGATCATCTGTGAATGCTTGCAACTTAAATTCTTCCTTTTTAATTTTCATTCCTTTTATATCCTTTTCTTCTCTAATATTTCTGTTTAGCACTTCCAAGGTTAACACAAACAACAAAGGTGATAGTGGGCACCCTTGTCCTGTTCCTTTTCTTATATTAATAGAGTCTGTCAGTTCTCCCTCTATCATTACCTTTGTCATTTGCTTATAGTATATAGCTTCTATTGCTTGAATAAGTTTTTTACCAGAGCCCATCTGTTCCAGCTGTAATAACATGAATCGCCAATTCACATTATCAAATGCCTTCTGTGCATCTAAAAATATCAAAGCCATTTGTTTTTCAGGGTGTGTCTCGTAGTATTCCAAAGTGTCCAGGATTACTCTCATATTGTCTTTAATTTGTCTCTTTGGCAGAAATCCATTTTGATCAGGATGGATAAAATTGTTTAACTATTTTTTAAGTCTTTCTGCCAATATTGAAGCAAAAATTTTATAATCTGCGTTTAGTAAGGAAATAGGTCTATAGTTCTTGATTTGTAATGGATCGGCCTCCTCTTTTGGGACAAGTGTAATATAAGTTTCTGACCATGATTTGGGTATCTTCTTCTTTAACATAACTTCATTCATAACTTCTAGCAATGGAAGGTTCAATGATTCTTGTAGTGTTTTATAAAATTCTGCGGGAAGTCCATCTGGGCCTGGTGCCTTTCCATTGTTTTGCTTAAGTGCTTCAGTTAACTCCATCATCATTATATTGCTTTCTAACATTGTTTCAATCTCTTTAGGTATCTGGGGTAGATAAGCATTCTGTAAGTACTGTTTAACTCTTTCCTCATCAATATTCTCTTATGTGTATAGTTTCCCATAATAGTCTTATATAATTTCCTTCTTCTCTTTACTACCATAGCAGACTTGGCCTTGGTCATCTATTAATTGCAATATTTTCCTTGATTCTTTCTCCTTTCTCAGTTTATATGCTAACCATCTACCTGGTTTATTTGCATCTTCAAAGTAGTTCTGTTTTGCACCTCTGGTTTTCTGTGCTAGTTCTTCTTTTTCTATTAGTCCCATTTTATGTTTAATTATATCCATTTTTAACTTAATGCCCTTTTTCTATGGCATTTTCTGTAGCTCTTTTTCAAGTCCTTTATACTCATCCTCTAATGCCTTAGAGGCTAGTCTTTTCATGGTATTTCTTTTCCTTGTATAGTCTATTATCAAGCCTCTGGCATATGCCTTCATTGTATCCCATACGTTCTGCATTCATGTATCTTCTTTTTTGTTTTCTCTAAAGAAGAAAGCCAGTTCTTTCTCCATCCACTGTATGAAGTCTTTTTCCTTTAATATAGTATTATTTAACGTCCATCTAGATCTTCTTCTTTGTCCTTTCCATTTAATTGTCATTGGATTGTGATCTACCCAAGTACTTGTTTCAATATTTATTTCTTGAATATTAGCTAACAATTCTGTTGATATCCATATTATATCTACTCTGGACCATGATAAATGTCTGTTTGAATAGAAGGTGTATTGTTTAGTCTTAGCATTTCTTTCTCTCCATGTATCTTTTAAATTTATTTCATCTATCATTTTAAAAGAGGATTTAGGGAGAGTCTTTCTGTTTTGCTTTGTTGTTTTCTGTGCTGTATAGTCCAATTTATTATCTACAATTTCATTAAAGTCTCCCATCATAATTTTATTAGCACAGTCCAGTTCGATTATTTTCATATGTAATTTTCTATAAAATTCTTCTTGATTGTCATTCAGGGCATAGATTGCAGTCAGGAGTGTTTTCATATTATTGTCCATTATTTCCACCATTAGTAATCTTCCATTGTCATTGGTACAGATCAATTTCGCTGGGATAATATCTTTAATGGATAAAACCACTCCTCTTTTCTTACATTATGTCAAAGAAGTAAATATTTTCCCTAATTTTGGCTGTATCAGCAATTGTTCATGTTGCTTTTTAATATGTACTTCTTGTAGGCAGATTATATCAAATTTTAATTTCTCTAATTTATGGAAAGTTTTCCTTCTAACAGCTGAGTTAAGTCCATTTATGTTAATTGTAATCAGTTTTTTCTCTTCCATGGTTATATTTTATAGTTAGGTTTAGCAGCTCCCGTAGATCTTAGTTCACGTTGTTCTTTAACTTCCACCTTTCTGCCTACTGCACCGTCTTCCTTTTCAGTTGCTATATGGCAGTCCTCTTGGAATTCAATTAATGACATTTCTTTTTCTGCCTCCTCCTCTTTCCCTCCAAAATATTCTGTGTAAAATAATTCAGCTTTCTCAATTGAGTCAATTCAACGTCTCTATTCTTGCCATGTGAATATTAAACCTTCTGGAATCAGCCATCTATAATTCACCTCTTTTTTAAGTAGAATTTTGGTCAGGAATCGATATTCTTTTCTCATCTCTCTCACTCTTCTGGGTACTTGTTTCAGGACCACAATCTCCTTGTCTTTATATTTCAATGTTTTCTCTCTTGCCACTTGCAATATTTGTGTTTTAATGGCTTTCTTTGTAAATCTGATGTGAACTTCTCTTGGTAAGCTATTTCTCATTGCATATCTTGTGAAGACTCGATAAACCTCGTCTATTCCATCCATCATCTTCTCTTTAGTTATTTCCAAAGCTTCAGCCAAAATTTCTATCATTGTCTCAGCTAGGTTTTGTCCCTTTTCTTCCTCTATGTTTTGGAATCTGAGATAAAATTCTGATCTGTCCATCTCCCATCTCAACATCCAACTTTTATCTTGTTCAGCCACAGTTAATCTACTATCAATATCTCCAATCTTCTTATCTCTTTATCTTCTTCTTCAATTTTTTGGAATCTCTCATCATACTTCATCATCATTTTTTGAATGTTCTCCAACTTTTCATCAGTTTTTCCTGTTCTTTGTTCAATATTCTCTGTTCTCGTTTCAATATTCTCTGTTCTTATTTGTATATTTTGAATTCCTTGCATAATCATCTGCAGCATCACTTTTTCCTGTTCTTTTTCTTGCTGTAACATCGTCTGTATTGAGCGTTGTCCTCCAGATGGTGAAGAGGAAGAAGTAGAGGTTGAAGAACCAGGGGCTATTAGTTTCCTACTCATTTTGGACAATTCAATCTTCAGGTTCTTCTAGACCTTAATCCATTTCTAGACCTTAATCCAATTGTAATTCCAAGTAAAAATAGTGGGGGAAAAGAAACCAAATAATAACAATAATAATAATAATAAAAATTCTTCAGGTTCTTGTATACCTTAATTCAGGGGTCTCAAACTCACAGCCCACGGGCCAATTGCGGCCCGCAGGACAATATCCTGTGGCCCCCACCATGATATGAAAGTATAATATTAGTGCGGCCCACAGGGGGAATGGACCTCTGAAGGATGCCCCACCCGCCGTTCCTCGTCATGGCTTCTTCTCCACCCTGAACTTTAACAAGTCCAAGTACAGGTCCAGACTTACTGATGATCATCTTCAAGCCATACTGAGGGTCTCAAGTGCCTCCTGTCTCAAGCCAAATGTGGCTCAGATATGTGAGAGGAAGCATTGTCAAGTCTCTGGCAGCAAGGAGTAAGCTGGAGAAGCCATGTTCTGAGGAACTGTTCATGATCTTCATTCAATGTTCCATTCATGTGTTCAGGACAGTTCATGTATTGTAGAAATCATTAACTGTTGATGACATTTGAGGATATTTTTTTAACAATGTTTTTTGTGGAATCCCTTATGCAGCCCAGCCTCACCCAGACTCTGCCTCCAGCAGCCCCCAGGTAAATTGAGTTTGAGACCCCTGCCTTAATCCAATCAATTGGTTAGATAGCAGTAAAAACTCAGATATGGAAGAAAAGACCACAAACACACACAAAAAAGAAAAAAATTGTGAAATCCTGGAAAAGGCAGAAAGGTAGAAAATAAAAAACTAAAGAAGAGAAAAGAAAAGTTCTTCAGGTTCTTCAACACCTTAATTCAATTAAAAAGTCTCAGGTATAAAAGAATGCATAAGAAAAAAAAAAGCCACAAAAAAAATATGGAAGACAAATACCCATTGTTACAGTTACATTTTATACACATTTTACACATTACACACACATTTTACACATTACATACACATTTTATAATGTGGACATTTTGGCAATCAACTTTCCCTTAATATAGAACACATATTTTTATATATGCATGCATTCCTGTTTTGTGTGTCTTTTGGGGGGGGAGTTATGAATTGCATCACAAAACTCTGAATATAACAATGGACTTTTATGTGCATGTATGTACTTCTTTACTGTGAAGGGATCAGGAAACTAATATTCTCAGGTCATGTGTGACTACCCAAATCTAATTTTCCGATCAGGAATATTCCTCATTTTCATTTCATCAATGAAAATCAGTAGCATAGTTTACCATCATTTTAAGATGGAAATCACTGAAAAATTGTAATGAAATCCTTAAATTGATGTAACCTAGATTTTTTTAAAGAGCTTTCCCAAAATCTAGGAAATGGGGAGTACATTGGAGGTATTTTTAAAAATCAAGATGGTAGCCATAACAGTGTAATTAAAGTTCTACCCATTGTTACAGTTACTGCATATGTGATAACTGTAAAAATCATGAGAGCTTCAATCACAGTGTTCCCTATTATCTTCACTATTTTTTTACCATAACTTATAACCCCCTTGCTTGGAAAACAAACTTGGTTCATTAATGTCATGATATGGTCTTGCCTATTTAGTTTCATGGCCACAGTTAACAGGGTAAAAATTATAAGTACGTGCTCTGGTTAACAAAATATTGCTAAGAATGGAAAATGCATTTTTTAAAAAATCAGACAAAAGTTTTTTTCATTCTCATTACAATTTCTATAAAGTAGCAGGTGTCAATTCTTAAAGATCAATTCTCTTGAAACTGTGTCCCTCTAAAAATCACTTCTTTAGGGATGTTTGTTTCAAGAGACTTTCAAAACCAGGAAAAATTGGTAGAAAACATATAATCGATTTATGTTGAAGTTTTCTATTTGTCAGAAATTTTCTACATAACTGTGCATTTCTTAATTAGCAATCTACCCACTCTGTCTTCCACTCTCTCAGACACACATATAATCATTCCAAAATAAGCAAGACTGTGAAAACCACTGTAAATGTTACAGCTAGGCCTTGCTTAACAACTGCTCACTCAGCAACTATTCGAAGTTATGTTGGAGCTGAAAAAGATTTATGATCAGTCCTTGAAGATACAGCTGTTCCACAACCTCTGCAGTGGTTTCTATATAGCAGGGCTGTCAAACTCCCGGCTTGTGGGCCAGATGCATCATGTGCTAGCTGTGCCCATGCCCAGTTTAGTGAAGGGAGGAAAAAGTCCCAATATGTCACATGACACCACCATGACACCATGACACCCCTGCTATATAGATATTTAACAACTGAAGTGCATCTGCAATAGATGCAGCATCACATGATGGACATTTGCATCCTTCACAACCATCAGTGAGAAGATAGCAAAAATTCATGTGACATCATCCTCAACAAATACAGCTGAAGTTGACATCATAAGTTGGCGTAATCATGTGATATTTCATTTTACAACCACATTGCTCAACAACAGGATTGGAGTTGATATGGGATGGCTAGCTGTCCTCATGTTTTAAAATACTGACATTTCATCATTGTTCATTCTGGAGAAGACTATTGACCACCTGGGATATTTCCAATTTAGTATTCCTAGAAGAAAGAAAGACCAACATTTGAATCATTCTTTTTAACATTGTTATTATTAGGTGTGACAAAAACAATAATACACCACTGTTTTTACAGATAAGTGTGGAATTGAATTTAAGTACAATTAAATAACTGCCTTCGTTCTGTTCACTTTGTTTCCGAGTTTGCTTATTTTGTTAGAAAGGCCATTTGCCTGTAGTGAAAATTAGTGTTACCTTTTGTGTCTTATATGAATAGGGCAATAAACTTGATACAAAGACATTCAAAACACAATCTCTTTAGCCTGCCAAAGATCCTAAATAAGAAATGCTGGGAATTATAATATGAGGTCAAAACTTCTCAGAAAGCAAAATTCTCTGGAGTTCACAAGAAAAAATGGCTAAACCAGGATTGAATTACTCAAAGACTGTAGTTTTGTTTTTGTTTTTTTTGCCTTCAACTCTCCATTAAAGTTATTGCTAATATGTCATATTGCTGGCAAAAGATTGATAGGAAATTGAAAAATGGGTCAGAAGAAAGTATTGATATTATATTATAAAGGGGACACCACTAAAATTTATCTGCCTTTCTAACTCCTCCCCATCTATCAAAACATTGAGCATACCTCACCCTGTAATAAAAACCAATGGTGCCACAATATTTTCCGCACACACACACACACACACCCCATCAACACCCAGTGATATTGAACAGAAGCAGAGAAACATAGTTTGAAACATCCCAAGTTATATATTTCTATATTTTACAATGGAAAAAAGAGAGACTTCAACTCAGGGATGATATACAAAAATGTCCACTGTGTGCTGTTTCAACCTTCTTTTGTATTGTTTAAACTTAGGATTCAGAACAAAACATCTGGCTTCATACTACCTTGCGTTGCTCTTCAGTTACATATTTTGCAGCAATTTTGAATTTGCTACAAATTAAGGTTCCTCCTCTGTAACACCCTTTGTCCAACAGAGCACAGACATTAGGTATAAAGGGAGAAGAAATTCTTCACCAGCATGAAAGGAAAATGATCAGAGTTCTTCTATTTCCAGATTTTTTTAAAAAAGGGAACTGCACCCATTCACATTAAATAAGCAACAAAACACAGAGGCAAAGCATTAGCCTATGATTATTGCTCAGAATTTTTGGGGATGGCTTTTTTAGGGAACTTGCAATCCCTTAACGTCATACTGTATCCCTCTAAGAACAAAGCAAAACTCTTGCAACCCAATACAAGGAGGATATATACTTCAATCTCATTTATTTACAAAAAAGTTGCATAAATTCTGAAGTTGTCAGAAGTGAATGAAAAACAAACATTTCCAAAGAGAGTATTTGCAAGGCTTTCTTTTATTATTATCTTTATTGTTGGGTTTTAAGTCATGTAATCCTTTTTGGCAGTGAATAAGGATATGATCAAAGACAGAGCAATTTTATTTTCCTCTACAATCATGGGTGTGGGACAAAAAGCATTTTCAGCTTACAGGGTTTTAAAACAAAAGCTGGAGGACCTAAACAGGCATAATCTTCCCAAACCATTTCTTACATTACATCAGAAACATGTCTGCACACTTTAGTTGACTCATTCATTCTTCTTACAAATCAAAATCCTGTGTGTGTGTGTGTGTGTGTGTGTGTGTGTGTGTGTGTGTGCAATGTGTATGCATGCATGCATACATACATACATACATACATGCATACATACATACATACACAGAGAGAGGAGGGGAGAGAGACTAGAGGACCCAATGAGGAAGACAGACAGACAGACACACACACACACATATTACCCTAACAAGGTAATTATCATAACAATCATCATTCACACTGTTAACCAATCATGCAGCTGTTGGGTGATACTGATAAGGCATCTATTAAGAATGGCAAATGGCCAAATTATTGTTATATACTAAGAGAGGATAACAAACATCTGTTCTACTTATGATCATATACTTAGTATGAAGATTTGAGACTTGAGCTATGCATGAATTAGTACAAAGTTTGTAAGTTTTGTATTTTTGCTATATGGATAAAAAGATCCAAAGTTCCTTCTTTTCTATTTCCCAGAGCTGGACTGAAGGGGAAAAGTCTTTTATAGAAGGGCCAACAACTCTCCAGCTAAACAGATTGGAGGATATTAAGAGATTCAAGGCTGAGGATGACAAAATATTGTTAATTATCTGTTCCTGGCAATGTAATACAAGCAGCAAAGAATGGAGAGGAAGGGCAAGTGTTGAAACACATGTTGCAAAGCCATAACAGCTATGTTGTGTTTGTGTGTAATATTGCAATAAAAACACAAAAACACATGCTTGAGTTGTAGCTGCCTAACTCGTATTTCATTCTTTTGACTTTTGGAGGAAGGGAACCTGATAGAGAACATTGTAAAAGGTTCATTTTCAAGAAGAAGAAAAATAAAAAGTCAAGCTGATAGCCTCCTTTGGATTTCCAACCAGAATTCATTTACTTTTATGAAAAACAACCAAAAATAAAACCACCATGACATTTTTTGTGGAGTAATGACTATGGGAAACAGGTAGAAGGGACAGTGTAGTAACAATAGTGGTGAAAATGTGTTTCTATAATTTATTGACTGGCTGAAGAAGAGGATGACCAGCAGCAAGGTAGATAGACTCAGAGTAACAAGAGATGCACAACTGGAAGACCCAAAGGGCCAGGTAAGGAAGGGAACATCAAGGAGAAAATCTATTTATGTGGTCACTAAGAAGCCACATATGATATAATATGAGCCAGCAGTGTGCTGCAGTTGCCAAAAAAGCCAACACAGTCCTAGGCTGCATTAATAGAGGGATAGAATCAGGAGCACGTGAAGTGTTAATACCACTTTATAATACCTTGGTAAGACCACACATATTGCATTCAGTTTTGGTCACCACGATATAAAAAAGATGTTGAGACTCTAGAAAGAGGGGCTAAAACACATGAAGAACAGTTGCAGGAATTGGGTATGTATAGTTTAATGAAATGTAGGAATAGGGTGATATGATAGCAGTATTCCAATATCTAAGAGGCTGCCATAAATTTGTAGAACGCTAAAAATCTCCACAGGCCGTTCTCATCCTGGACATTCATATTTTGAACTGTTATCATCAGGGAGGTGTTATAGGTGTCTTAAAATGAGGACTAATAGATTGAGAAATAATTTCTTTTCCAAGGCAGTAATTGTCTTGAAACAAACAGTGCATTTGTGATTTAGTCCTATTATTATAATTATTTTAATTTTTAAATACTCTGTAGTGTGATTGTGATGTGGTGTTTGGGGCACTGTGCTAGAGTAGCTTTCATATTTCATTGTATTCATGGAATGCAATGACAACAAAGGTATTCTATTCTAAAGAAAAGGAATTCAACCTATTCTCCAAAGCATCTGAAGGTAGGACAAGAAACAATAGATGGAAACTAATCAAGGAGAGAAGCAACCCAACTAAGTAGACTTTTTCCAATAGTTAGAACAATTAATCAATGGTATGACTTGCCACCAGAGGTGTTTGGTGCTGCAACACTAGAGGTTTTTAAAAAGAGATTGGACAACCATCAAGCAGGGGATTGGCCTAGAAGGCCCCCAAGGTCCCTTCTAACTCTGTCACATAATCAGTCAATAATATTGATGGAACATAAGAATGGAATTGTATTTATTTAAAGCCCCTAGACAAAAATGTTGGCTGCAGAGAATTTGAATGCTCTTGAAAGACATTAAAGGAGTGACAAGATATCCGAAAATTGTAATTCTATCTCATAAAAAGCTCCAGTAACTGTAGAGAAAGACAAAAAGTATGGCCAGCTTTGACTTTTTTAATCCTGAATGAACTGCATTTGAAACCTCTTATGAGCTACAACTTCTGCCAGTAGTTTTATAAACTACTATAGGAAGCTTCTTTGGAGAATCCAGTACCTTAGGGACAAGTTTTCTATAAGAGAAAGATAAGGAGAAATCAATAAGGAGTATCAATAATTTCAATAAAGTTCATGATAGTCTCTCTATACGATTTAAAAGGATGTGGAATCTTTGTGGTTTGTGAGCAGTTTGTTTGTTTGCTTAATATTTGTTTCCATTGTGGTCTGTGATCTCGGAATTCAGCAGACTGTTGTTTATTCTCTTATCAACATCCCTGAAGCAATTCCCAAATTCCACTGAAGACACATAAGCATATTTCTATATTTTTTTTAAAAAGGCATTTTAGAAAGGGAAAAAATAGCATGTTACCATTCAACAGTTTGTAGGATCAGGCTATAAAATGCATTGGGCTAAGCAGTCTACATTATGTAGAATGGCATCTAGAGTGTTAGAAGTTGGTTGTAAGCTTTCCCATATCACTGCATCAAGTGATACAGAAAAGTAACCAAAACATTTCATTTACTTTTTACTATTTTAGCACCATAAACATAAATAAACAAATGAAATGATCATTTATTTGAAGAGATCAATAAGGATCAAAAGCCATCTATAGATTTGCAACTTCTGTAGAACAGAATATCAGTTTAGCAATGCTGCATACAACACATCAGCTGATTTGGATATATGATGTGACGCTATTACTTACCTAAAAGGTAAAGGTTTTACCTGCCAGTCATATTGGACTGTAGGGAGTTCATCTCAGATTCACAGCTAAAGAGCCATTCCTGTCCAAAGATGCTTCTGTGGTCAAGTGCCTGGCATGAATATATGCAGAAAGTGCACAGAATGCTGTTACCTTCACACTGAAATGGTACCTATTTATCTACTTGCATTTAGATGCTTTTGAACTGCTAGGTTGGCAGAACAGGAGTCTTGAACTGCCAACTTCTGGTAGATAAGCCCAGCATCTTAACCACTCAGCCACTGTGCCCCTTACGTAACAGGTGAGATACCTTGATCATGAGGCTCCATACCAATGAATTAGCAAGGATATTTTGCTTGCTTAAAGCAAGGATTTTGCAGGAACAGAGGTCCTTCCTCCTTATAGATTATTAACAACTCTCTACTTTTCTTTCTAACATACAAGTGAAATTTCCCAAATCCATGAGTTGTAGACATCAAATGCCTTGGACTTGTAGTTCATCTCTCCCCACTCTTACCACTCATTTTGTGTTGTGAACCTGGATTCCTTCATGGCTCAACATAGAATCTCTTGAGATACAAACTCATATAATTCTTTGGT
Source organism: Pseudonaja textilis (assembly GCF_049901715.1). Lineage (NCBI taxonomy): Eukaryota > Metazoa > Chordata > Lepidosauria > Squamata > Elapidae > Pseudonaja > Pseudonaja textilis. Next base: position 73,403,405 of record NC_141992.1, read on the forward strand.
CTTGGTGAATTGGACTTACTTTGTCTTTCTCAGTTCCCTGACCTTTGACTCTGGAACAGCTCACATCTTGCCCTTGTTTTTGTTTTATTGCCAGTTACAGGCCATAAAAGGTGACAATGGACACTATTGATTATAAAGACCCATTGTGAAGGAGAGATCTAATGCATTTTTAACTAGCAAAAACAGCAAATGGAGTTGAATACATGATGGTAGCTTATATTTATAGAAACCCTACTGAATTTTAATACATAACTCCAAATTATAAATATTTTCTCCTAGTAAGCTGGCTAGATAAAAAATGTATTTATATTTCTTCAGGCAGCACACCTCAGAAATAATACAGTATTTGGGAAATGACTTCTTACCAAACAAATCTTGTCCATTCAATTTGGGATTACACATTGTACATATTATAATCTACAAATCAGAGATGGTATTCAGCAGGTTCTGACCAGTTCTGGAGAACCAGTAGCAGAAATTTTGAGAAGTTCAGAGAACCAGCAAATACCACCTCTTACTGGCCTCACCCCATCTATTCTCTACCTCCCAAGTACCAGCTCATCGGCTGGGTCTTCTTTTGTTGTCCTGCACAGGAGAACAGAGGTGGAAAGTAGGTTAGTGGGGTGCGGAGGGAATGGGGATTTTGCAGTATTCTTTCCCTGCCACGCCCACCAAGCCACGCCTACAGAACTGGTAGTAAAAAAATTTGAATCCTACCACTGCTATAAATGAGTGAACTCTAAGAACTCTGACTACCTATTATTGATCTGTAATTAATGAGTCTTAACAAATTAAATACCAACTAGGAAGATTATTGCCATTAGAAAACAATAGCTGCATTATAGATGGTCGGAATATCTTTAAGATATATATTCAACATATATTTCACATCAAGGGTATCTTTATGGGAAGGTCAGAAAAGTCAAGATGGCAGCCACAAACATTCAATTGAAGCTCTACTGTGATGGGGTTTTTTTAACTTGCTGAGAGAGTGTGAAAATTTTCACGGCTACAACAGTGGGTGACATCTCCAGACCCAATATCCATAAGGGGAATCTCTGCTCCCAACACTTGATATTTAGCTTTTCTCAAGGTCCAGGGTGGGATTTCTAATTACATCACTGCATAATACAAATTAAGGCCCTATTTCACCAATCAGTGGCAAAGGAAGCTATTAGCACTTCCAAATGTTTGGAATTTGCAGCTAGAGAAAAGTAGTGTTTAGTGGAACAAAAAAGGTCATTAGTGTCTTACTAGGAAGCAATTAAGACAATAGATCAAAGCAATTTATCAAATAACAAAACAGATGCTAAACTTTACTGTAGGAAATCAAACGCCCAGTGATGTGTGAAACACCTATGGTGCTCTGTGTAAAAGGAGCTATGGAGAAAAACCATAAAACCCTGCAAATTGTAAATTGAACTTTGTATTCATAAAAACTGGCAACAGTTTGTAACCAATTAATCAATCTAGACAATATTGTACTATTGACCCAATTCTGTTCGTCAGAACTACAAGTAGATTCATTGCAATTGGTGCAAATAGTGCAATTCAGTGCACAAGTCAGATTATACTTGGAATGCTGCATACAGTTTTGGTCACCCTGATACAAAAAAGATAGTGAGACTCTAAAAAGAGTGCAAAGAAGAGAGACAAAGATGATTAGAGACTGGAAGCTCTGTACAATGAAAGGTTGCAGAACTAGATACTGTATGTCTAGTCAAATAAAGAGAAGGACTGGAGTGACATATATAGCATTCCAATACTTGAGGGGCTCCAAGGCACCAGAGGGCAGGACAAGCAATAATGGATGGAAGTTTTTCAAAGAAAGATCCAACCTAGAATTAAGGAGAAATTTCCTGACAGTGAAATTATAGGTGCTCCATCACTGGAAGTTTTTAAGAAAAAGATTGGACAGCCATTTGTGTAGAATGGTATAGGGGAGTGATGGCTAGCCTTTTCATCATCACGCACCAAAAGTGCGTGCATGTGTGTACCTGTACCCATAATGCAACACTCCCGTGCAACCCAATCCCCCTCGCATGCACAGCAGATACCCGACAATCAGCTGGCTGGTGGGAGGTGCATGCGCATGCACAGTGGATCTGTTCTGGGTGACAGCTTGTGTGCTGGTAGAAATGGTTCTGTGTGCCATTTCCAGCACGCGTGCCATAGGTTCACCATCATGGATATAGGATATCCTGTTTGAGCAGGGGGGTGGACTAAAAGACTTCCAAGGTCCCTTCCAATTCTGTTTGTGTAATTCTATAATTCCACAATGATAGTAGAATGATATGGCATTTATGCATGAGCATAATGAATATTACAACGCTTGTTTTCATTTCTCCATCTTTTTCTCTCTATCCTAACACATGGTCTTTTGGTAAGATTTGATTGAGGGATCAAGAGAGCTTTTTTTTTTTTTTAGATTTCACACTTTTTCTAATTTTCTGCTTGAGATGAAAATAACAAGTTTGCCTTAGCCCTGGCCAAAATATATTCCTCGGAAGGAAGAAAATGCACCTTTAAAATATTTCAACAAAGCTATTCAAAGGTTTGGAGGAGAGTGTGGAACAAACCTATTACATTTAATTGGGTAACAATCTCACTTGGCTTTTTGGAGGAAGATAAATTGGTTTTGGAGATTTATCTTAGTGTATTTAATCAATCAGCAACTGGTAAGCAATGGCATTGAGAAACAAATGTGGGCTTGTTAAAGAATCAGGGATACAACCAAAATCTTATCAAATTATATGAAATATATTAATGAAAAAAGGTAAAATGGAGAGAAAGGGAAAGTGAAACAAAATTTTATCAACATTCCTCTTTCCCACAAGTTCCTATTGATAGCCAATTCCCTGTAAAGCCAATATAACAAAAGTTTCTTTATTTTTAACTCTTTCCTGGTGATGTTCCCAGAATGGGTCAAAAAGCTCTAAATTTGAAATCACAGCAACCAATTGAAACTCTGGCCCTTTTATGTGAGCAAAAGAGATAAGGTTTTTTTGATTGTATGCCAATCACCACTTTTGACCCAACCTATAGGCCCTGCTGTCCTACCCATTCATTCCATTTCCTTTTAAAGCACTACCCGATTCTAACTCCTTCAGAGATTCCTTCCAACTATCTTTCTTCTAGAAGAAGGTGTTTTTTATATAAAAAAAGAAGTTTAAAAGAGGTGTTTTTCAGTGTCCCTGACCTAACTTCTGTGTGGCCAGCAGAATGTGTAAATGGGTATATGTTGGCCTAGTCAACTAAAATTACCCATTATTTATAACTTCTTCTGTTTAGCATGTTGGCCTTCATTCCATCTGTGCTAACTGATAGTTCAGACCCTTCTTGGTGAAGTTTCCATTATGCTTTACACATTTCTTGTAAGGAGAGTGAGAATCTGTTGAAGGGGTGCTCTTAAGCACCTCAAGGAGGGATTTGCACTAATGAATATCAGCTGAAAACACTGAGTTTCTTGAAAGACATTCTGCTACAGCAAGACTCTTAATTCTGAACTTGAGAAGGAAGAGTGCCATCTACTGAATCATCAACTCAACTCCTTTGGCTCATACTTTTATTTATCTTTTACTAAACTTTGAACCAAACTGTACACTTTTAAATGTAAGAAAAGCCAACTTCTGTATCTTTGAGTTGTTGTTTTTTTAATGACAAAATAGAGATGACAGGGAACAGGGGCAGAACAATGCTCTCAATTCAGTTAGAGATGGGAAAAAATCATCCTTTCTCTGATTCATCTCATGTTTACTTTGCCCATCATTGTCCCTTTATGATGCATCACAATAATTGACATATTTATTTTCTTTTTTAAAATAAATAGGTGTACATGAACATTCACTCTTAACAAAGGATCCCTGCCCCCCAAATGCTCAATATCAACTATTCTGCCATGCCAAAAAAGTGATTTTTTTTAAAAAAAATACGTGTATTAACTTTATGCATCAAGAACGGCATCAAAAGATTTGGGAAATATGAATGCCTATTTATAATGAGATTATTTGCATTTGATTACTGTATTTACCAGACTATAAGCTGCTACTTTTTTCCCACGCTTTGATCCCTTCGGCTTGTACAACAATGCAGCTTATCTATAGATTTTTCTTTGCTAACTGCCATCGGGGGCACAAAAACGTGACAGACGCAAGAGGCCAATGCAAAGAAGAAGATGCTACCAGTAGTTTTTGGCACACTCGACGACGCAAGTAGCACGACACGCATGAACGCAAACTATTTTTCACACCCTCATCATGGAAAGTACATGAAGAAAAGCATATGATGCAGCTTTTAAGTTGAAAGCGATTGATCTGTCTATCCAGGAAGGAAATATAGCTGCTGCACATAAGCTTGGTGTTAATGAATCAATGGTGAGACATTGGAGACATCTGGCCGCATGCGAAGAGCATTCTTCTCTTTCTGTGTAAATATCTCATTTCACAACGTATATATGTGCGGCTTATAGTCTGGTGCAGCTAATATATGTAAAAATATTTTTTTCTTTTAAAATTTAGTGGGTGCGGCTTATATTCTGATGCGCTCTATAGTCCAGTAAATACAGTACTATCTCATCAAAGGAGCATAATGTTGTTTCTGCATATATATGTCAGACCTTCGTTAAGGTAGTCTAGACTAGAAATGGTTAATAATTCAAGAGCTCTAATTAATAGACTTTATCAGAAGAAGTTTGTATTGCAGGTATTCCACCAAGTGCTCTGCTTTCAAATGAAACATCTACACATAGGCAATTAAGCAGAAAACTCTCGTCTGCTCCTGTTGATTTTTTCCATGCCAAAGATTGTCCTTTTTTCCATTTTCTTTTGATGAAGTGTGATAGTTCACGGTCTCTTTCCTATTGGTGAGAAAGGATTTTAATTTGAGATTGTTCATCATTAAAAACACAGAAGAGAAACAGACAATAGGCTCTTATTTTTCTTCTCCAAAACATACAAGGGTATTTTCATATTTGTTTTTTAAAAAATTGAAAAGCAATTGCTAGAAGCAATAATTCAACTATACATTCCTGGGAAAGAAAATATGGGAATCACACTATATCCTGGCCTAACATGTGCAAGCAGAGAAAGGAATGGAGACACCCGTATTATTCCACCCTTAGCACACACACACACAATCCTTAATATTAATTTTGACCCCAACCACTATAGGGGCTCTGGGGCCATGAAAAGAAAATCAAGTTAAAAAGTTCCTCAAAATTGAACTGCATCTATCAAAATTGCTTTGCTTCCATTTCCTAAAAGATATTATGGCTCTCTGGCAAAATCTGAATCTTTCAGTTGTTTTATGAAGAATGATGGTAGCTGGTCCTTTCTGTTTACTAACAATCATCTTGAATACCAAACTGTCACTTGACAGAATAACCAGAATGTACAAGCAGAAAAATCAATAAAGGAGGATCTCCAGATGGTCCACTGAAGCTCAGAAGACACTGGTTTACCAGTCACAGTGCCAATCACTGATCAAAAAATGTAAAGCTAGCTAACCATGAACAGAAACAATGTCAAGACAGATGCACTGTTGCTTTGCATGAGAGATTTTTGTGTGTGCGTGTGTATCAATTTCCTGCAGTTTAAATTCTGTAATGTATGTTTTTAACAGCAGATGGTAGAGAGAAAAAGAATGAAGGAAGAAAGGGAGGGAGCAGTAGATGAATGGGGGAAAAAAAGAGAGGAGAAAATAGGTAGCCGGCAGTGTTTACGTGTTTGTTTTCTTCTTGCCTCTCCAACCTTCATTCTATCATTAAACTTTGGATATTCTAAATGTACATTTGTCCCTTAACGTAACATTTTACTTGTTCGCATATAAATGACATTCATGTCAACATTCTGAAATCATTACTTGCAAGTTAGCATTTTATTGCTAATGCATTCTGCCACCCTTACCTTCTAGTTTTACAGTACTCTAATTATAGCCCCTAGGCCTTTCTATGGTCTTCTGCCTCTTCAAATGGAATTCAGTTCCAACTGAGTTCTACCCATTAAAACCCCCTGCTGAGTTATTGATTATTAAGGTAATGCACTTTTACTGCAGTATCTTAAACATGGAAATAGAATAATGAATGGCTTATAATAGGACACTGTGCTACCAGCTTGCCCTCACACACCTCATCATCTTTTCCCAAGAGATATTGTCTAGATTATTTTTTACCAAGTTCTAAATGTAAAAAGTGTTTTTAGTTCATCAGTTCAGATAGATCGTGGATGCAGTCATAAGTACAGTGCTGTGCAAGAGAAGAGGAAAATAAAAAGAAACTCTTGAAAATTCAATAGATTTTTTTTTAAGCTAAAGATCTCCGCAGTTCTCCACTATTTAATAATAATAATAAAAAAATAGTGACCTTGGTGTTCATAAAATACTTAATGATATCTCATCGATATAGATGAGAATAAAAGTAATCAGGAGCTAAAGGTTTTTTATTAGATAGAAAGGGGGAAATAGCTCAAGGTTAATGCCGCTATATATATTTGCTATTTGGCTATACAAAAGCCTACGGAAAGGGAATGTATGGTACAAGGACTGCTGTGAATGCTTCACTAACAGCAAATACTTTGTTGTTGACCCTGCAAGACATCAAGAAATTTTCTTTTTATATGCTTTTTTCATTTATGCAGACCCCAGAACAGCAGGTCCTGATAATCCAGCTACCATGGGACAATAATCGCTACCAAGTGAGTCCTGACCAATTTTGTATTTCTTCAGTGCAAGTTCATAGCTATAGAAAAATATATATATAGAGAGAGAGAAAGAGAGTCAGGAACCACTGGGAACAGAAAGAAAGCTCTGGAACTAGATAAGAAGCAGTTCTATTTAGGGCATTAATGTCTTCAAAGCCATGAGAGATATAAAAGTAGCCCTCAAATTGCAATTTGTTTAGTGACTATTTTTAACGTTTCAACCGCATTGAAAAAAACTGACATACAACAGGACCTCACACTTATGACCATTGCAGCATCCCTAAGACACATGATCCAAATTCAGGCATTTGGCAACTGGCATGTATTTGTGATGGTTGCAGGGTCCCAGGGTCATGTGATCACTATTTGAGACCTTCCCAGCCAGTGACAGGTGGAATCAATGGGAGAAACTGGATTCACTTAACAACCATGTGAATCATTTAGCAACTGCTTAACAACCTTAACAAAAAAAGATCATCAAATTGGACATGATTCACTCAACAACCAGCATGCTTAGTAACAGAAATTCTGGTCCAATTGTGATAGTAAGTAGAGGATTACCTGTGTTGACTGCTCAGTGTCACATCTGACAAGGCAATGATGGAAAGAGGACATAGCTCCATTATTTATATATTCAATACGACCACCACCAGCAACAATACCAACAACTGCTCGATTTGCAGAAGAGATCACCTTCTTAGATCCAGAAGGCAGCTTCACCCTGGTCTTCTTTGTTTCAGGATTGTGGAAAATAACAGTGGCATAGTTTCCAGAAGCCCGAGCTAGTTTTCCACGATCTCTTCAAGACAGCAGACAATGCTCTTCTGGCATTGTTCCAACAGGCAGGACATTGCCAATGTTGAGCTGAGCTTTCTTGCCACAATAAACGAACTGCCCTGTATGAATCCCTTCAGCTGCAATGAACAGTTCTGTTCATTTTTTAAACCTATATGGATCACGGAAAACAACTTTGGCAAGAGGAGCTCCTTGGCCAGGATCATGAATGATGTCCTTTACAATGCCCTTGATGTAGCCATGTCTTTCAGCAAAATCAATAGCCCTCAGCTTTGCTGCACCCTTTCTGTGTTTCACATGGGCCCTGAAAACAGAACCTGCACCTTTTCTTTGACTCATATTACACGGCCCATTGTACACTCTGCCGGAGCCTGCCCCAGGAAATATTGAAAGGACTCATTATTTTTCTTCCAAGTTTTTTCAATGGGGATTGAAAAGAACTGCTTTTTTGTAACATCAAGATCAATATTTGTGTTTCCCATCTTAAAAAGGCAGTTCAGTATATCACCAACTTCAACAAACTCATTGCTAAAAGTTAGCAACATAGTAAAAAGCAGCTCAGGGATTCAAGGACCATAAATGACTTGGGATTGTGAGTTCCCGGCATCTGTTTTATTTCAATATATATGTCTTTCAATATATATTCTATCCATCTAATTAATTTGATAGTAAAATGGATCTGGCAAACAATCAAATTTCCATTGGATGACCATCCTTAATAACCCTATGCCATTTTGAATTGTATTTAAGGGCTTGACTATACATACAAATGCAAACTATACTAAACTTTCAAATCAAATTAGAAAGTTTCTCGATGTATGTACTTGAGCTACTACATGTACACACATGTAGTACCCTAAATACACACATATAGATATAGATAGATATCTTTGATAACAGTGTATATCTTTCAGTTGGAAGATTTCCAAGTTTCTGAGGAACGCAGGGATATTTTGAATAGGAATGCTGCTTTTGTTATTTTAACACTGGCCAATGTTTATCCAAGAATCTGAAGATTCCCTATGGTGGAGAAGGCTGTTGAACAGCCAGAAAAGTTAGGGCTGTACAGAAAATTTTGATACAGTGATAGCACATAACTGGAGTGATCAAATAAGCACAATTTTGAGGGAAGACATGTGGATGGAATAAAATAAATAAGAAACAAATGCATTTTTATAATTCAAAGTGAAATGATTGCTTGGAAAGTCCACAGAATGGAGTTACCTCAAAGAAAATTTTCCTCAAGCTTTACAGAAGACAGTGCTTTTCTTGACATTGTTTCCTTTCAGCTTGGCAAGAAGGATAATTTAATACATCAATAAAATATAATTGGGTTTGCTATTCTTGGTCCAGAACATGTTGGGACAAGCTAATGGCCTATATAATCCACATGCTGTGATCCATAGGGTTAAATTATATGCACCCAGAAGAAAGATATGGAGAAACTAAACTTATTCAAGAACTCCACCCCAGCAAGCTATTTAAAGTATAACACTTTGGATTTTTTTTTTCTGGAAGTATGTGTTTCTATCCAAGTTAATAGATAAGACAGTCCTTCTAGCCTCCATTCTTTGAATTTTCTCATTTTGGCTTAAAAGTATCCCAATTTTCATATCCTGAGACTGCTTATCTCTATCTACTTTTTCTACACTGGGCATGATTCTATATACACAATTGTGCCTTTCCTTCCTTTTCCTTTTTCCAAGACTAAAATCCTTATCATCATTTGGAGAGAGGAACTGTTCTAATTCCCAAACATTTGGATTGCCCTTTTCTTCATCTGTAATAAGCTTTTTTAGTTGTGGTGACCAAAGCAGTAGAGAATATTCTAAGCGCAGTCATATCACAGATTTATACTGGCATTAGCACATTAATAAATTGGTGGTTTTATTTTTAATTCATTTTCTAACTATTCTTAGCATGAATATGTCAGTCCAATAAAGCAGAACAGACCAAGATACCAATGCTAATTTATGCTAATTTAATTAAACAGTTAACAAAATCTTACAAGACTGAATGTGCTTCCCCCTGCCTCAGTTTATCTTTGTATGAACTAGGAGAAGCTTGTCTAAGATGTTTTCTCATATTTTCTGTGTCCATTGCCTTCATAGCAGCTGTTCCTCCTGTCCTTCAAGGCCATTCCATCTTCCTTTTTTTCAAAAACATACATTTTTCAAATAATTCCCTGGTAATGCGGTGGTTAAAATGCAGCACTGCAAGCAAACTCTGTCCACATCCTGGAGTTCAATCCTGATACAGCTCAGCCTTCCATCCTTCCAAGGTCAGTAAAATGAGGAGCCAGATTGTTCGGGGCAGTATGCTGACATTATAAACTGCCCAGAGAGTGCTGTAAACCACTATAGGGTAGTATATTAGTCTAAGAGTTATCGCTATTGCTTAACTTGATTTGAATTTTCATTGAATACTTCACCATGAATTTAAAATCCCTTTTCTGGTAAGTCATTGCTAGATCAGAATCTTCCACAGCTAGATCATACTCTTCCTTCCAATGTGTATTATTTTGCATTTGTATGTATGAATTGCCTTTACCATTTTAAATCCAATAACCCGGCCTAGAGAGAACATATTTTAGCATTAGATTGGCTCACTACTCACAGTCTGAGAAAACTCTTTATAGGAACATCTGAATGTCTGGATGACATCTATTTGTGTTCATTTATCGGCATAGCTGATTTTCTCTTCTTCCTGAATCGTATACTGTTTGAGTCTTTGAAATATTTTCTGAAAGTTTCAAAGGACAGGAGAAAGGAACTTCTTAAGAACTATTTTCAGTAACTTCTTAAGAAAGAACAAATAAAAAAAAGTTGAAATAAAAGCCTAGAAAATACTTCAGGTATTTGAATTATCTTAAATGCCTCTGAGTTACTTCCAAAATACACAATAAAATAGGGAAAACTGGATACTTTTCACAGTGAAGAGAAATTAACAGAACTGGAGCTAGGATATATAAATTTTATTCCTGTAATTCAGAGGAAGGAAAGAGGTAGCCATGTTGCCAGATTTCACCCAATTATTCAGTCTGTTTTGTTTATTTTTAAATGGGGGACAGACAAAGTCTACAAAGATCATCAAAGGAGAGTTTTCCAAGATGAGATTAAAAACCCTGTTTAAATAAAAGAGTATTTATCTATCCTAATAAATAATAATAAGTAAATACATAAATAAAAAGAGGGGGAAGTCTCTTGCTCTGAGAAAATCTGAAGCCAACTATAGTATCATCACTGAGAAGACTTTTTTCTATTATCACCTCCCAAGGTTTTCTAACAACCAATGATTATTAGTATAAAGGCTGAAAATAAATAACCGTGCCACATTAATTAAGTGCAAGCAATCTTGCATTTGATTTCAGATATTCAGAAAACCAAGTTTCAACAACCCATTGCTACAAATATGTTCCAGAATTATTTTCTCCAAGTTATATCATTATTTTCTTAGCCCCTATGCCTTTAAAACCCACACTTCTTTTTGACACTTCTATTTATGGGGGATGAAGGCAAGAAGAACAAGTTCCCAGATGACATTGTCAATAAATTCAGGTGCAGAATACATACAAGAGCATAACCAAAATTAATTAGTGGATGGATGGATGGATTTTATTGCCCAAAGTTATGACAATGGTATTTAGGCCAAGTGTCATTTGAAGATTAAGCAAAGTCAAAGAGAAGATATTGTCTAATGGCTGTAGATGCAGCAACTGAATGAAATATCCAATCTCACAAGCAAGATGCATAAAGGACATTTCATATTTTCACTGCTCATAGTATGCTCTCTGTCTGGGCTCTAATGCGTATTTGCATTGGGTTCAGCTGTGGCACTATGGAAATTACTGTAAATGTGGTTTTGTATGAGGAATGCATGTTTGTTTATAATTGGTGGCAGGATACCAACTTCCCATTGGAAGAATCTCTTCCTCAGTATGTCCCCCACCTCCTCAAAGTGACCTCATCTTTTCTTTTTTTTGAGGTTAAGCCAATTTTATCATTGTTCATGCTATATGAATCATACAATGCATATTGGAGTCCAGGGGAAGTGACTTTACACAATCATGCCCGTAATGCTTTCTTTGATTTTATTGTATAAATAAAATGATTCAAATAATTTTATTTATTTATTTTATTAGATTGTTATCCCACTTTATTGCTTAAAAGTAATTCAAGACAGCAAACATACCTAATACTCCGTCCTCCTCCTGTTTTCCCCACAACAACAATACTGTAGGGTGCATTGGTTTCAAGGAGATTCACTGGCCAAAGTCACCCAGTCAACTTTATGCCTAAAGTGAGATTTGAATTCACCATGTCCACCATGTTGTTAACCACTATACCAAAACACAGATCATATTCTGGTTTGTAATAACTGTAGTTAATCTATAATTAGTTAAATTCAGACTTTATGGGAAACTATAATTTAAGAAGCCAGGCAAACCTCTCCTGAAGCGAAGCATAGAACAATGTGACTGCTGTTGTGCATTTGAACTGCTGCTCATATTCTTAGTGACATTATTCAAATGAGGATTTATAAGACTTATAACCATCCACACGTTTGTGAGAACACTGCCGTAAAGCAGATGTAATGAAGATATATTTCATATCAAATGCTGAAGACGTGGATTTCATCATATAGTGAAGAGGATGGAATCAAAAACAAGTTCAGCCTCTGGTCTGTTAATAATTCTTATGCTTAGCTCTTTTATCACTTTGTATAATGTAAAAGCAAAGGGCTTTTTTCTGTCTATGTATATCATAAATAAGAAATAATGCCAACGTTCAACCTTCAATTTAAAACTGCTCTCAGCAACTGGGTATTGGTCAATTTGAACCATATGAAGAATCAATACCAGAAATAAATGTTATTGCAGATACACACAAAATGATTTTTCATACTGGTAAAACTCTTGAATTTCTATTCAGATATTAAGAATCTCCAAGTTTCATAGACAGCCAGGCTCCTTAGCTAGTGCATTGTCAACATAAATTCATTTTGTTGAACACTGAGACTGCATGACATCCAGAGATGCATTTTTCTATCTAATGTTAAACTTTTCTGCCACTCCAATATTCCTAAGGATATGTATTCCTTTCTCTCATAAACTGGCAGTAGAATACCTATCATTTGAAATATAAAGTTCAAAATCTTACCGACCAATTTCCAGTTGCTTAGCCTATAATCTCTTAAAACAAATCATTATTTTGCCTCTATTTGTTCATGTGTGCTTTAAGTAAAGATAAATAGTTCTTTCTCTCTTAAAACATTGCAGATAGAAAATGTTAGATTTTAAAGAGGTTCAAATTCAAGAAAAATATGCACAGGAGCAATTTTATACTTTTAGAAAACTATTAAAAATAGTTTAATAGTTTTAAGTTTAATAGTTTTAAAAATATATATTTTGTTTGAGTTGCTTAAAAGAATGTAAGAATACATATTAAAGATGATCCTGTAAACCAAAAGATACTATAAATGTAGAATCTGATTGAACAACATACTACAACACGGATCCATCTGACCCTAATCAATCAATCAATCAATCAATGAGAATTTAATAACAGTTATGCTGAGTCTTTAGCCCAATTTTTGTTTGCACATTGACCAATGAAATGCCTATAGTAAGATCAAAAGCAGGACATGAACACAATGTTGCCTTCCCACTCATGCCCCCGAAAATGATTACTGCTAAAAATCAAACTGCATGCTTTCCTCCTAGTATTCTATCACTGGAAAAACAGTGTCTAAGTGTGTAAAGGAAGAGAAGCGCAAAAAGGATTATGATCCCATGTATTGTGATGATGATGCATATTGACTTGTGCTACACGATGAATTGTTTGGCTTGCTAATTACCACTAAAGAATATTAGAGCTAATCAAGGGCATACACATACCTTCCTCCATCTTACCTTCTGTAGGTGGTGTTTCATTTCATCCCACAGAGAGAGCCAGTATCTCTAGTTACAAAGCAAAGGGCTGGAGACATGTATCCCACAAAGCTTTTACTCTCAGTTGAGATTATTTTGAACAGTTGGAAAAAAGGAAGAAAGGGAGGGAGGGAGGGAGAGATAGGGAGGGAGAGAGAAAAGGCAGGAAGGCAGGAAAGAAAGAAAGAAAGAAAGAAAGAAAGAAAGAAAGAAAGAAAGAAAGAAAGAAAGAAAGAAAGAAAGAAAGAAAGAAAGAAAGAAAGAAAGAAAGAGAGAGAGAGGGAGAGAGGAGGAAAGAAAGAAAGAAAGAAAGAAAGAAAGAAAGAAAGAAAGGAAGGAAGGAAGGAAGGAAGGAAGGAAGGAAGGAAGGAAGGAAGGAAGGAAGGAAGGAAGGAAGGAAGGAAGGAAAGGGGTTTTCTCATGTTTATGAGGACTTATTTTATTGAAGATGAACAAGTAGAGACCTATGACAATTCTTTGGAGTGATATCCCAATGCCCATAATGCAAAAATAAATACTGGTTGATTTTGCCAAATGTTATTGAATTGTAGTTCCATCAAGGTTATGCAAAATTGCAATTCAATTGCATCAGGGTTGTCACACATTGACCACCCCTGCAATACTCCATAGCTTAAAATACAGTTCTTTTTTGGTGTAGGGTCTCCTGCTTAGGTGGGGGGGTGGACTAGATGACCTACAAGGTCCCTTCCAACTCTTAATCTGTAATCTTTCTGGTATTTTCCTATTAGGAACATGACAGGATTTTTTTTTTAATATCAACAGCAATAGTATTGAACTGATGAATGGGGACAGAGAGAATGTTATCATAAAAGCATCATGGAAAACACATTGCGCAGACTTTTCTTCTTGAAATAAACACATGCTGAGGTGAACAATTCTTTTGGCTTTTTCCCTGACTGTGTACTAAAGAAACAATGAATTCCCTCAGTTGTCAAACAATATGTTCGAGGTTCAAGCAAAAGCAAGTAGTAGTAAAAGACGTTCACTCCCAATAAAAGGGAAACCATAACTGTGAAGACCCTTGAAGGAAATCCAACACCTCAGAGGTAACATCTTTGATCTGCAGCTGGTACCTCTAACAGAAATACACTTGACACTTTAAATATTGATGAGGTATTTGCAGAACCAGCATTAGAAGTCATGTCTTCACTTTGTTCTGAAGAAATAAAAGCAGAGCTTCAAAGACATTATACCGGTCCTGATCTCAGGAGTCTTTAAAGCACCTGAAAGTACATCAAACCAAGCCCTGTCTAAGTTTGATATGTTATACCAACCGTTGTTACACATGGTTGTTTGGGAAAAAATACAAATGCCGTGACTCCTTCCTGTAGTCTCATTCTTGTTCTAACAAATAAGATCATGCGATTAAGAGAAATAGGGATTGCTCTTATTGAGACAGATTGTATTAGCTGATCATATTTGTGTGGCAAATAGAAACCTATGCATATTTCCATTCAAGTCTGGAGTTGATGGTACTCTATATCTGAGGACTGTACTCTTTGACAGAATATGAATAAATTAACCCCCCAAAATTATCTACCTCCTGAAACAAAACAAAAAATCCCACCCCAAATCTTCCTGCTCTCTCCAAGTAATCAGTCTAAGATGAAATTTAACATTCTATGCAGATGAAGTAAGGGTAAATGTCAGCAACAATATAACTGTTTGCTGAGGGGTTTTTTCTACTATCACATAGAGAGTTTTTTTTCCATATGTCCACCCAAGTTTCATCATTATTAGCAGGACAACTAAGAAGCAATCACTTCATCAACCATGACAGAAAGAAAATTAGGCTACTGGCCATGTTTTCTCCTGAAACATCTGGTTTGTGAAAAGAAAAATCTCCACAAAATTAAAAAAGATGAAAGGAAAGGATTAAAAAAAATTAAACACACTTGGCTGGAAATGTGGAGCAGTAACTTCTATAAACAATACAAGTAAGATAAAATAATGCACAGAGTGTTATCAAATATTTTAATGATAATCATCTTTATTCTAATTTTTTTTCTTGAATGTCAAATTTAAATTCCAAGAACCCTAGATGGACAGGTCTAAATGGATTAAACACATTTCATTGTTCAGACTCTAGTCTGAGGTTCTAATTTGCTAATGCTGTTCAAGAGACAAAAGGAAATGAAATATTAATCATGCCATTGATTTTTCATCATTAAAAAACACATATATAAAATTATAATAAGATAAACACAAGAGGTATAAAGCAACAGAACAACAAATACAGCATAAAATACAGCAGCACAGATTCAAGTGAAAGTTTATGGAAATCAATGTAGCTTGATTGGTCATAATACTTTGAAAAGGATAACTTTTCAATTACGCAATTAGGCCAGAATAGATTATTTAGATGTAATCCTCTTCATGAAAATGATTTTAGATTCATTATTGTAATATCACCTGCAAAGACTAGAATGGTAATTAATAATTTTGCATTTTAAAACTGGAGAAAAATTATGACTTGAAATCTAGCAGCTGTACATATTCCAAAGGAAATTATTATGATTTTAATTATACATAAAATGAATGCTTAAAATATATTTCCAATCCATTTTTTTCCACCAAGCAACATTGATGGCTAGGAAATTTAAAAAGAAAATAATGAGCAAAGGTGGGATTTACAAAATTGAGTTTTATAGAACAAAATTATTATCCTAGCAGAAATGCTTGCAAGTATTTCCCAAGCAGAGGGACATTATCTATTATTAATACAGCAATAATAGGCAGGGATGGGTTTCTACCGGTTCTGTCCGCCTCTGTAGAACCAGTTGCTCCGAAGAGCAGCAGACATAGAACCGGTTCTATGTCTGCTGCTATTGTGGCCCATCCGCCCGCCTGCCCGCCTGCCTGGGCTCTTACCTGACCTTTATTTCCTGCTTTTTCAACTGCAGGTGCTTTGCACGACACAGCTGCAGTTGAAAAAGCAGGAAAAAAGGGCTTTTCCAACTGCTGTGCACTTGCCCGTAGCGCTGCTCAGCTGCTCGGGCAGCTCAGCAGGTTGTAAATTGCACTCGCGCGACTCGCACGACTTGCGCAACTTGTGCATGCGCGCGTGACACTAATAGACCGAACCGATAGTTATACCAGTCAGATCCCATCCCTTATAATAGGGATGTGGCTACCCACCATGTTTTCCTGCAACCAACATTACAGGCAGAGCTTCTACCTTTTGAATACATCAAACCACAAAGAATTAGACTCTCATTCTACTGCTACAGTATTGAGAACAACATCATCTTGAGACTATTAAGTACTAGGCAAAATGGCAGCTGAATGATAGTATAGATTTTTGTTGGCATTTAGCATAAAAAGAAAGAGGTAGCCTTCATCTCAGGTATCAAACTCCCTGCAGTATTGTATGCCCTCAAATCAGTTTTTTGACTCCTGGTGTCTGCCAGATTTCTTGGCAATATTCTTGGGAAACGGTTTGCATTCCTAGGACTAAGAGAGAAGGTCACCCAGCTGGCTTTTTGTCACAGGTTGGAGTAGAATTCATGGACTCCAAGTTTCTAGACATACTATACTGAATTGGTTATCTACAATATTAGTGTTATTTAAAAATGCCAATTTGGAAGCATGTTCTCCTCAAAGAGCAAAAATTTGGAACAGTCATAGGAAGCTGCCTTGTCCATTGTAACTAGTTTTTTATATATTCATTCACTCATTCATTCATTCAGTCATTCATGCATTCATTATTAAAGTTATATCCCACCTTTCTTTTGTATGATTCAAAGAGCATATATAATTTTCCCACCTTCTATTTTTCCCAAAACACAGCCCTGTACAGTGGGTTGGATTGCGACAGAGAGAGACTGGCCCAACCTCACCCAGCTGGCTTCTGTGCCTAGAACTCACAGCAGTGCTTCTGTGGGATTACAACACAGAAGATTTGACCATCTGGAAACTTCTGAAAATAGCTGGTTATGAAGACAGGGCCTTCTGCACGCAAAGCTCTTACTCCAATACCAAGCAATACATACCCAGTCTACAATCTAGAGAAATCTAGAGAGGCAGTGGTGGAATTCAATTTTTTTTACTACCGGTTCTGTGGGTGTGGCTTGGTGGGCGTGGCAGGGGAAGGATACTGTAAAATCTCCAGTCAGAGGTGGTATTTGCCGGTTCTCTGAGCTACTCAAAATTTCCGCTACCGGTTGTCCAGAAGTGGTCAGAACCTGCTGAATACCACCTCTGTAGAGAGGGACAAAAAAAATTATAATATCCTCCTATCCTGCCTTCTATGAATTGCCAAGTGTTTTCTGTTCAATTTTGAAAGGTTGTTTTTAATCTGCAGCCGATTTCATCTTCCCCCATTTGATATTCATCCACACGAAACTAAATCTGAATGATTATTAATCATGCATATACTTACCTTTTCTTACATTGTGAGGAAAAGGGAGGGAAGATATCCTTATTTTTTGGTGGGATTCTATCCTTAAGTAAACATGTCTTGCTGTCTATCTCTCTGTTGATAGGAAAGAGAAATGCTGAAGGCACAAAGCTTACCTGAGCTTTAAAAGATAGAGAACTTTCTTCAGAAAGCTTTTTTTAAAGTCCAATCACTGCAAAGTGGGCTAAGCTGCATCAAAGGCTTTCCTTTTTCTCTTTCTTTTTCTTTTTCCTTTTTTTTCTTAGCATCTACAGTAAAAACACAAATATTCCCTAGAAACAACACATAATCCACTTCAAAACCAGTGGCATCCAGATATTAAAAATTGAAAAAGACCACAGTTCTTTATCAATCTTATTTGCTTTGAGTAGTTTTGGCTTATTGTGTGCTTTCTAAACGAAACAAAACAAAATGCAAAATCCAGGATCTTTGCCACTACTGCACAAATCAGATTAATTTTAAAAAGATAGGATGAGAAGGTTTAGCAGGGACAAGGATGTCCCCTTCCTGTTAAGAAGTATGATGTCAGCATTTCAGAATGTACTTGTGTGTCTTCTCTCAAAGGACCTATTAAAAATCATCTCATACTCTACCTATCATTTGTTGCTTAAATAGCCCTTGAGTGTCTGACCAGTAAACATCTGTTCCAGGCTTTCCTCCACTGACTCATATAATATAAATGATATAAGGTTAAAGAGGGAAAGCACTTTTCGGTTACCCGCTGCAGCAAATTCCTTTGCTGCTGGCATGTTGTTTTGGCATTTCTCTAGGCAGTTAGTTAGTCTTGGTCAGATTAGAGAAGGGTCAGGTGTTGGACCGTTCTACAACAAAACAGAACACTCTCTAATTAATGTTCCATTGTAATAAATGTTTTGCTCCCATCTGTCAGCAATTGGCACTTTTTTCTTCCAGATGTTTACTGCTGGGTAAGGAAGCCCTGGCTTTCCAGATGTTAAAGAACTTCCATTCTTTCCCAGAATGTCTAAGGCAACAGAATGCTAAGCATTGTAAGTCTATAATATATGGAGGACCAAAGGCTGCCCAACAATTGAATAATATATATTGATACTATCTTTTCCCAACTTATTTATTCATTTATTTATTTATTTTGATTTGTCAATCGCTTACAAGATAACAGGTATAAGTATATACATAGTTATGAATACATGAAATGGGTACATATAAGAAAAAAAAAATAGGACAGAGGCGCTTATGCATGCCCCCTACAGACCTCTTAGGAAAGGAGTGAGGTCAATAGTAGACAGTCTAAGGTTAAAGTTTTTGGGGTTTGGGGAAGAAACCACAGAGTCAGGTAGAGTGTTCCAGACATTGACCACTCTTTGCTGAAGTCGTATTTCCTGCAATCAAGTTTGGTGCGGTTAACCTTGAGTTTGTATCTGTTGTGTACTCTTGTGTTGTTATAGTTGAAGTAGAAGTATTCATTGACAGGTAAGTCATTGCAATGTATGATTTTATATACCATACTTAGATCAGACTGAAGACAGCATAATTCAAGGTTTTCTAGGTCTAGAATTTCAAGTCTGGTGGCATAAGTAAAGGGGTGGAGAATTCTTCCTGTGAAATATTTCTGGACTTTCTCAACTGTGCTAATATCAGATACATAATATGGGTTCCAGACTGATGAGCTATATTCAAGTATAGGTTTAGCAAATGTTTTGTATGCTCTAGTTAGTAGTGTGATATTACCAGAGAAAAAGCTACGTAGGATTAGGTTAACAACTGTTAATGCCTTTTTGGCTATGTAGTTACAGTGGGCTCCAGCACTTAGATCATTAGAGATGAGTACTCCAAGATCCTTGACAAAGTTTGGATCCTCAACAAGATCTTGACTATTCAGCTTGTATTTTATTTTCTGATTCTTTTTTGCCAATATGTAAGACAGAGCATTTATTTGTTGAGATCTGAAGTTGCCATTTGTTTGACCATTCTGATACATAGTCACGATCTTTTTGAAGGGTAGCAGTATTGTCTGTGGTATTGAACAGCTTTACATCATCAGCAAAGAGAACACAGTTGCTCTTGATATGATCACAGAGGTCATTTATGTAGAGTATGAAGAGAGTTGGTGCTGGAACACAGGTACAGAATTTGATAGGATGCTCCCAATTTTGACCTTTGGTGTCTGTTTGACAGGAATGCTTCTATCCAGTTATGCAGGTGTCCAGAGATACCATAAGTTTTAGTAGTAGTTTGTCGTGTACCACTGAATCAAAGGCTTTACAGAAGTCTATGTAGATTGCATCTATTGTTTTGCACTGATCGAGTTGTGTAGTCCATATGATTTTGCAGTGTAAGAGTTGCAGATTACAGGACAGCTTTTTTCTGAAACCAAATTGTTTATTAGAGAGTAGGTTGTTTGTCTCAAAGTGGAGGATAATGGATTGGTTAATAATTGATTCCATGACTTTAGAGGTGATGCAACATAAGGAGATTGGAGCTTGTGACCATAGGTTAGGTTAGGCAAGGAGCTGGTCCTGAAAAATTTTACAAAGATTATGCTTAGAGGTTCTGCTATGGCAATGGATAGCATTTTTAAGAAGTAGGCACATATTCCATCTGGTCCAATAGATAGAGATGGTTTTAGATTGCGTAGTGCTTTTTCAACATTGTCTTCTGTAAAATCGATATGTATTAGATCATTGTAGTTTTCTGTGGTTCAGCTAGGAAATACTGGGCATGATCCATTGCTGTTTTCAAATACTGAGCTAAAGGATGTGTTAAAGATGTTGGCTTTAATGGTGTCGTTGTCGCAGTCTTTACCATTAGGTCCTATCAGGGGTGGGATGGACCTTGAGTCTTTTAGTTTGTTGTTTACAAAATTGTAGAAAGTGTGGGTGGAATTGGTGGGTTGAAGGTTTTCCTCTTATTTAATGTGATAATTGGTTCATTCAGTCTTTATCTGGTGGCATAAATTTTTGTATCAGCTTTTGAAGTTGGCAATGTGACCAGATTTGTTTTTCCGCCAGAATGATCTCTTTTTGGATTGGAGTTTCCTTATTGTTATGGTTAATCTGTTTTTTTGGGGGGGAGGGGGGAGTTGTGATTGGCACATATAGTTTGATGACTCTTTTGACTTCAAGTAAAAATATGTTGTAATGGTCTTCAACAGTATTGCATCCAGTGAATAGAGATTGCCAATCAAGGGATGAGAGATTGTTGTCTATAAGATCATAGTTGCCTTTTTTGAAGTTATATTGGGGATTATGTCATTGTAATGATTTTTGTGTGGCCATATGTTGAGACAAAAGTCAATCATATTGTAGTCATGGTTGGAAAAGGGTTCTTTAGTTTGTATTCCGTAAATTAAATTCAAACTATTGCAGAAGATGAGATCAAGGCAGTTGTTAAGTCTAGTATTGTTGGTTACTAGTTGTTCCAGTCCTAGTTTTCTAACAGCATTGTAGAAGGTTGTATGTATGGGTTCAGTTGTACATTCATTTAGGGTCCAGTTAATATGAGGTAGATTGAAGTCACCAAGAAAGATAAAAACGTGTGGGCAGGATGTTGCCCATGTTAGTAGTGAATTTAGCTTGTTTGCATGTTCGATGTCATAATCAGTAAGAATTGAAATGTGATATTAAAGGATAGTTCACAGATGAGGGTCTCAGGAAGAGCAAGCTCCTGGGTAACTTGGATGTTTTTTAGATGTAAGGATTTTATATAGAAGATAGCAACACCACCTTCTCTACAAATTTCACGATCTGATCGGTAAACATGATAGTCTCTTGCTGTGGTAATGGAGTCTGGGAGAGATGTGTTGATCCATGTTTCACAGACAAATATGATGTTGAATTTAGTCATATTTAGTAAGAGGAGAAATTCAGGTATTTTATTCACAAGGCTTCTTGCATTGAGTAGCTTGCATTTAAGGCCAGCTGTAGTTCAAATTGAGGTAGTTAGGGGCGTGCGTGCCTAGTCTTGGGTGATGGTGGAGTGGTTGAGGTAGGGTTGTGGTTGAAGGTTAAAGCTGAGTTGCGGGTTGTATGATTTACTTTTGATACAGTCAGCACGATAGTCCATGTACAGGTCCTTCTCTCCATCTAGACATTTTTTGAGTTCTGTGTGGAGTACACGGGAGCAGGCACGTTGATTTGTTAGGTCAAGGTGAGAACTTATGGTTGGTGTTCTTATGGTTGGTGTTGCTTTTGGCAAGTGAATTTATAGTATAAATGAACTTATGTTTGCTTGATTCTTTTTTGCAAATGACCCTGCAGAAGTGTGGAGCCACAGAGCTGTCTCTGTCTTTGAGCTCTCGCCCAATGCGGGAAATGTCAAGTATTTCATCAAGGGAGATGGTTGATGCTTGATAATCACTGATGATGTTTCGGACAGTTGTGATGTCATCATTGTCATTAATGTCCTCTGGACTAAATAAGATGGCGTTTTGATGTTTCCGTTCGCACTCAACAGCTTCTCTGATGAGGATTGGGATATCATTATTTGTCTGATTTATGTTTTTTTGTAGATTGGGTTGTGGATTGGGTTGTGGTTGTTGGGTAGAGATGTGGTTTGTAGCTATTGGATGTTTTGGTTTTTCCGTTCTGTCTCTTTTTTCAAGGGTGGCTAATCTTTCTTTTAAAGCGTCCAGGGATGCTACTATGGTGTCAAGGGATGCTATTTGTGTTTCTAGGGTATCAACTCTTTCCAACAGATCCAGTTTGGGTCTGCATGATTTGCAGAGATATGGAAACTCATTGGATGATTCTAGGTATTGAATCATTTGCTCGGGTAATCCCAAGTAGTCATGATGAGCGTATTTGTTACGTAGAGAACATTTGATGGAATTTCCTTTAGAGTTTTATAGCATTTAAGGCATGTGCAGGAGTTTTGTGGTTCATTGGTGGGGATTACTTTCTCTTTAGGTTGTGGTTTGCAATTTGATTTTTTTCTTGGAATGGTAGGTTTGTTAAGATGGTACGTTGATTAAATTAATTAATGGAACAATTTTGGGTAATCAATATAGACAATATCACACCAATCAATCAATTGCAATAATTACACTAATCATGAATCAATTAATTACACTAATCATTAATCACACTGTTCAATTAAATTCACTAAATCACTAATTTTACTAATCAAATTACATGAATCTTGATTTTTTTAAACTAATCAGTAATCACACAATTTGAACTAAACACTCTAATCACACTAATCAATTAAAACAATAAATCAATTAAACCATTAATAAATTATTTTATAGAAATCATTGATATAGGTAAAGAGGTAGAAAAGTTGTAAGTTTTGAGGTAATGAATTAATCAGTGTTTGATTAAAGTAATGAGGTAGTATTGAGAGTCTGCAAGGAAAGGGTTAATTGTTTTACTAGCAGCTGTTATTTACTAGGTGGGAGGAATTTATTGCTCCAATGGCTGCTGCTATTCTGCTGTAAACAATAGGCTGTAACAGGATGTTCAAAAGCACACTGGATTATTGAAAGAGAGCAAAACTCGCTGAATTAAAACACTTTAACTACAATCAATATGTCTCTGAATAAGATTTTCCAATAATTCCCCAAAGTTCTTCAAGTTGAGTACTAGTAAAAGTACAGTCCAGAAATTTGGGTTAACCAATCCAATCTGTCATTTACTTTTAAAGTTACTTCTAGCTGCAATACCTTTTTTGTCTTTTTTTTTTTTTACTAAATCTGACAGTCATTCCCGATCATTAATCGCAGCTAATTTCCTCCTTTGAGTCCCACTTTCCAAGGAAAATTCCACTGCAGAAATTCTTACCAAGACTAAGCACGCTGTTACAAGATCTTTCCTTTCTTTTTCACTTCTGTCTCAGCTGCCTTCGATTCAGACATGCTGGCGGTTCTCTTTATAGTTCGGATGGAGGGGTTTTCTTCGGGTCATTCGAGGAGACTCTACTCTCCTCACGACCACTGAAGTATCCCTTTACCTTTACCACCCGTCCAGGGTGAGTTTCAGCTCCCAAGAGCCTCAGGGCTTGAAGAAATCGCCAGGACTTCACACAGCTGCCGCTCATCCGCACCGCTTATATCATCTTTTTTCTTACCTTGTTAAGCTGGGAATTGAAATGGGAACCTGCTGTGGGTTGTTCTATTGGGTTTTTCTCTTTGCTTGTTTGCTTTTTTCAGGTTACAGTTCTGCCCTCGATTCTGGTTTCTTTGATCTGACCATTTTCTTGGTTGCAGCTCTTTTTATTTCTCAAGCTTATTCTTTCTGCCCTTTACAAATACAAGACCTATTCTTCTCCACAACAGTTCATTAAACTTTCAATCAATCAAGGGGAGACTAGAACCTAAGTATCCAATTCCAATCCAAAATCTTAACGACAACTCTGTATCGGCTTTGTTTAGGGACAAAATATGTATGCATGCCAATGTCCTGGACTCCACATCAGTTGAACTCTTGGGGGGAAAGGGAAGGGAAGTTGAACCCTCGGGGAAAAGGGAAGAGGACTTAATGGAATCCAAAGATTCACAGAGAATAAATAGGTGGAGTCTATATGGGTAGAGTCTATAAAAACATGCATTATAGCAGTAATGTCACTGCTTTATCTGCCTGTAATGTATGCTGCTATAACTCAACTTGTATTTTCCTGGCACTGATAACACTTGGGTTAGCATCAGGATTTTGTTGTCTAAAGTCCTATTTCTTCCCCAGAATAGAAGAAGTTCCTTTATAAGTAGGAATTTAACAGCACTAATGTAAAAGAGTATTATCCTCAAACATTTCACAAGAGACATAAATTGCAGCAAACTTTTTTTTTAAATGAAGGAAATACTGCCAACACATCCATCTTGTTACTTTCACTTAGATAGGGCTTTCAGTAAACATAGATTTTATGTATTAAAAATGTTCCAAATGAGGCACCTGACCTTGGCTTTGTTATTTCCGTATTCATTTAATGTGATGTAATGTAAGCTCTGGAATGAGCATACCCAGAAAAATCTTATTTTATGATGCTGTTCATCTCTCTCAGCTAATTCTTTGTTCTTATGTAGGTGCTCTATCACTGGAGTTTTTAAGAATAGGCTGTCTGGAATGGTACAGGGTCTCCTACTTGAGCAGAGGGCTGGACTAGAAGACCTCCAAGGTCCCTTCCAACTCTGTTATGCTGTTATTCTAATACAGAAAACTGAACATATGGGCAATTGTATTACTGGTTTTTGGAAGCTGCTCTTGCAGCTTTTTTAGCTACAAAGAGATTTCAGATGCGAATAATGCTGACTATTATGATAATAACAATACCACGTTTGCATCAAGGTCTTTAAACAATTATTTAACAATGAATTGATTCCCTAAAGAAGACATTTTTTTGGAATAACATTCTCCAGAAGTATCTTTATGCATTGGGAATCCTTAATTATTCTTGGAGTTTTATAAGCTGAACTTCACCTTTTTTACCTGTTCTGTTTCCAATTCCCATGACTTATGTCTAGACAGAAAAACTCCAGTTCCTTCTGCCTGTTTCCTCACCTACATGACATCTTGAACCATTCACTTCTTCTCCTTAACTTTAGATTCCATTCCGCACATACACACGAGAAAACTCACTTCAGCTAAACATTACGAAAAATGCTCTATGGATGAAGCAACGCAAGAAGCACTGGACTTTCCTTTTGCAGAAGTTGGAAGTGTATGTCAGTTTAGGACTCCCAAAAATCAATTTTTCCTCCTGCCTCCCTCTGTCTTTTGAAAAAAAAACCTAAACCAAATGCTTATCTATTATAATTTATTAGGAAACTGCATCTTCAAAATATTTCCCAGGCTTATGATTCTAGGAACAGCTTATGAACGAACATCAACAAGCAAGGTGGTATAGCCAGAAATCAAATCTGTGGCTTTCCTCAATTTCCCCCAGAAAATGTTATTCTCAACTTACTTTTGAGTTTACAAACCGCATGGTTAGTTTTCAAGTTTCTGCAGGCTGCTCATAAAACTTTGATGAACATCACTGTGCTTCTTAAAGACCTAATTTGAAATGGTTTTTGTATAAACATCCATCTGAATAACTACAGTGTCAATCCATTGCATTATATTTTTAGAGATTATCAATTTGTTCCAGTAAAATGATCACAACTCTTTTCTCAAATTGTTCTATTATCTTTTTATAATAAGGACATTCAGATTTAAGATTGCATTGCTCAGGCTTTTTACAGATAATTTTTTGCCATTAGGTTATGTCTCACTAACTAATCAATACTTGAAGTGCAGTTTCATTTATGCAGTCTATTGATTTAGAAATTTGACTTTACTTATGATATCTATTGTTATCTGCAATCTTAGTGATAGATTTTACTTTACCTGCTTTCAAAAAAAATGTCATTTTTTTTTCACTGTCATTCATTTAGGCTACTAAAGCTGCCTTTTCCCTCTCCCTCCATCTTATATTCTATTTAAAGTTCTCAGAAGTTAAACACTGGAAAAAGCAGAAGATGATTTTTAATGCTAATGTACTCAGTATCTGGCAAAACAAAACATATATGATTTAGGTTCAGAACATTAAGTAAGGACACACTGGCCTTTTCACAGCTCAGAGTGTACCCAAGACACACCTGATTTGTATGTGGATGAGATACTCCAGGAAATCCCTGAGCTACAAGTTAAATAAGGAAGTCAAAAATATTCAAAAGGAAAACAATTCATTTTTTTAATAGTAATTTTATTAAAATTACAATTGCAACAATAAAAACTGATACAAAGAAGAAAAAAATGAAGACAATGGAAAAATGCAGAAAAGAAAAAAATAGAAAACAAGAAAAAAAAATAACATAGTAAAAATGAAAAGAAAAGAAACATATAAAGAAATTACTTCCTCTTTATTACAAGTAAAAACAATTTTAGTAACATCACTTTCTCTTAAAATAGAGCAAATGATCTCTTCTTCCTGTATTCCATCTCTTACGTATAAACAAATCTTTACAGTCTTGTCATTCCAGTCCTAATGTCAGCAAAAATATATTAAAGATTACCAGAGATAGCAAAATATCTATTTTAACCTTGATCAAATAAAACAACTTTGTATTCCTTCCTCTTTAATCCATTCAGATAATGTCGTAGAACTTTATTTCTTTTCTTTATTTTTGCCAATCGGTCTTAGCATTTGTTTTTGTAAGCTCAAAAGATTTGAGGAGGAGGGTAAGGCTGTCTCTTTACATCACACATCCTTGGAAATGCCATAATTGGTTCAATTATCACAGTCAGCTGCAACACCAGCTCGAATGCCTGTGATAAATGTATGATTCAATGTTTTGATGCACAAAAAAGTGGGGAAGCAATTCTGCCTGGATACAGCTGGTTTTCCAAAGCATAGACAGAAATCCCAACCTCACTTTCTCATAGGGCAGGAGATCTGAAATAGATACAGTTGTTATTGCCATTGTAATTATTAGTGAGCAAGGATTTGGCAGGATCTGCCAACCAAAAGAGACTTAGGGAAGAAAATATACATAAGTACTGAGAACCATGGCTCTTCAGTATTTAGTTATCCCAATCTCATCTATCTTAAAGATAGTTCAATAGGAAGGCCACTCCCTTCCACCCACCCACTGACAGCAGAAATGAGCGGAGACCATTTCAAGTGACAAACGGCAAAAGCTACAAGCTGAAGTTGGTAAAATGCACCCACCTTCCAATCTGGCAGGGCTTCGTTATTTTTTGTAACTAAAAAGGGAAGAAAAAGTCACAGGAGCAAGCCAAGTGTGATCAAGGGGTATGGCAAAATTCTGGAAAGCCATATAAATGACAAGTACAAAAAGGCCCTTTTGGGTTTACAAGCATTAAGTGCTGTAGGATGAAGAGCTGTAATCACTATCTGCTGGCTTCTGTCAAACTTTGGGTCAAGCAACCTAATCAATATTTGCTGTATGTATGTATGTATGTATGTATATATATGTTTGTTTTCTTAAGTTTTCACGGGTACTTACATGTATGGCATTCAGCTTTGTTCGGGTATTTTCCCACGTTATTATAGTTGTGCTTTTAAAGTTGTAGCAACGTTTTGGCAGAATCTCATCTTATGAACACTATACAGAAGCCCGATGATGGCAGATGAGATTCTGCCGAAACGTTGCTACAACTTTAAAAGCACAACTACAATGACGTGGGAAAATACCCGAACAAAGCTGAATGCCATACATGTAAGTACCCGCGAAAACTTAAGAATGAATATATATATATTTTCTGAGGTTCTCACGAGTATTTGTATGTGGATCTTTGGTTATTCGGGTTTTCTCCCGCGTAAGATTGGAAGTATCTAGGCAACGTTTTTCGACGTTTCATTCATCATCTTCAGGCTTGTGTCTTCGGCTCTGTGCTTCTCAGAGTGATGTGAGCTCCGAGCCACACATGAAGCAAACTGACACCCACCATGAAGATGCGGCATGACCACAAACTCAAAAGCCAAACAGCAGGATCATAGCTCACCAGCTCAAATCCCCCAGCAACTAAGACTAACCTGAGCACAACCAAGCCCCCACCCGAACAGAACACACCTCCAGCGAATCAGAACACAGCCAACCCTCCAACCAATTAGAACACAGCCAAACCCACAATCAATGAGAACACACCCCCAACCAATCAGAACACAGCCAAGCCCCTACCCAATCAAGTCACACCCCCACTAGCAGTTAAAAGGAAGAAGCAGCTGCAAGCTCACATCACTCTGAGAAGCACAGAGCCGAAAACACAAGCCTGAAGATGATGAATGAGACTTCATCGAAACGTTGCCTAGATACTTCCAATCTTACACAGGAGAAAACCCGAATAACCAAAGATCCACACACATATATATATATATATGAAATGTAATGCTAATTTAAAATGTGAAAGGTAAAAGACTGTTAGTGGCTGACAGTTAATATAACTTTTGTTAGGAAATATTTGCCCCTTCCTTGGGGAATGTAGGAAGATATAACATTACCTTGAATACTTTTAATGCTGAAAAGACCATAAGAATAATTTTCCAATAAATATGATTCCGGGGGACAGGGGGAATAACTTCTTTGAGGCAGTCTAATCTTTAAAGCTACCTCCATCACCACACTGTATCCATGCTGCAAAACTACAGAGTCTAATTTTAATTTATAATCAACTTCATTATTTAAAATTTAATGTCTTTCACAGTACATTCTTTTCTTTTGAATAATATGAATTGTCAAAACAGTGCTTTTGGTCACCAATGAATATTTTTCTTCCTGTTACTCTGGTATGCCCAAGAGACAATTTTATATTTTACACAGGAAAAGAATAGAAAGACCTAATGTAAGTATTGGTAAATGTGTGTTGTGAAATCAGTATGACAAGTACAACATTGATTTCAGATAAAGTGAGGTGAATTCTAAATTAAATAAAATGTTTGAATGGGCTTGTAAAAAAAAGTCACTCATTGCTTAAGGAAATTCAAAGCAACAAAAATAGATAATTTGTAATCTTTTTTTAAATTAATCTTTATAAGTAGTGGTCTTCAGGTTAATTTTAAAGGTGGGTTGTTTTCATTTCTTCACAACTGGGAATATAAGTATGTGCATACATATGTTTATACTCATTTATACAGAATTACTCTACTTGTTAACTGTAATGTATAGTTCCATATTTATTGAAATGATTTGAAATTCTTTGCTAGTGATTTTCTTTGCAATAACCTCTTTGCTTTTTATTAAATGTGAAACAGAGATAACTTCCCACTAAACAGATAGTATAGCAATTAATTAGACGGCTGAAGTTTATGCTTCTTCTGATGTTTTCTGATAATTCGCCTTCAATATGCATTTTCTTTCTCATTCCTTTATCAATATCTCCTGTTTTTAACTCACATTGTAGCAAGTGTTGATGGTCCAAAAAGCTTTATTGCTATAATTATTCTATCCAGGGATTACTTAAAATCTCACCCTTAAAGATTCTTGACCTCACAAGCCATCACATCCATCTTTGGTTCAACGTTTGAAACACCCTCAGTTTTTATTTTACCTTGTAAAAATATATATTCTTGCACTGTAATAATAAAGAGAAGATGAAGTGAGTTATACAATTGTTCTTTTCATCCCCCCCCCCCATTTTCTTTTTTAAAAAATAAATTTATTGAATAAACATTAAAAATAATTGAACACAATGCGACTTTCTTGGCCATCATTTTGGCCATAGAAGCTATAGTATAGAGATACACATAACAGTTCATTTTCTTTTTCCCCTTGTTATTAGTATAGTGCTAGCTGCATATTATTTCTATTTACATTTATATACAATTATATACAAATTTATAACCAACTTTTATATCCATGCAATCGTATCAACTCATATTTGTCCATTATATTCCATTCTCTTTGCTTTACAAAACTATAACTTTAATTTCTATAAAGCATCAACCCTTTCTTTCTCTTTCCTTGATTCTTGCCATTGATTCATTCTCCCCACTAATTTCTATTCTCTACAAAGTTATACTGCTATATTATTAAATGCCTTAATTGGCATGTGGACAGAGAACTGCCATTACTATTAAATATTCTAAACTTCAATGTTAAAACCAAAATCAAAAAACAATGTGTCAAAATTGCAAATACTGCATGATAAAGTAAAAAAAAAAGACAGGTGGAAAACTTTATACAGGTTCCTAATTTCATCATAATTATTATTTCAGTAAGGCATTGGGAGGCTACTGTGTAATTTTTAGAGTGCCTTGAAGGTGAAAAACATTACCATTCTCTTTTTCTACTATAGTTTTCAAAGACAAAACAAACTTGTTTCAGCTGTCCACTTTTTCAAATCTATCATTCAGACCAACACTTAGGTCAATCAAAGCTGCCCAGTACAGGACCCAAAGGAGAAATAAAATAACCATCTGCCTCTTTTGCAGTCCCTGAATTCAGAAACAAATTCATATTGTTCCTTTGATACCACTATAAATTGTATTTTCTTTACTTTCTTTCTCTTTTTTTCAGTCTAAATGACCTATAGTACCAAAGGTTAATTACTAGATATATGTGCACACATGCACACTCACACAGACACACTGATATAAATAGTCACAGACATAGATACATAAACTATATGATGAAACTAAAACTGAGCAGATCCTCTTCTTCTGTAGTTAAGAAGGGATCATATTTTGATCTCTAAGTTGATGGACATATTCGGTGAAGTTTTCTGAACTGGTAATTGAGCTTTACTTTAACCGTAGTGATGGAGTGGTATCATCCACTGCAACTGAATGGAAATGCTTCAGGATGCTCCACCCTCTAATTATCTCTTCAAAAAGGTTTCTTCAAAATCTGCCAGTTGAGGTTGTCAGTATGGTCTAATCCTATGATTGATCCTGTTAGAATACAACTACTATATACATGTCTGTAGAGATTCTCAGTCACGCAGGTCATAGTTGTCTCAAAGGTACTTTTTCAAAAGACAACTGGATTGTTTTTTCCCTGAGGAAGACATTTTACTTCTCATCCAAGAAACGTCATAGGTTCTAGCCAAAAGGTCTTCTCAAGGAAAATACAGTCCAGTTGCCTTTTGAAAAAACACCTTTGATACACCTGTACACATTCCAATATCTCACATCCAGTACAATTCCTTCAAATAAGGTTTATTTAAAGACACTTGTGATATATCCATGAGAGAAATGGATAGTTTCTAAATTTGATAATCAAACAAACAAATAAGTATCTTTCCAGGGATCCAACTTGGATGCCATTCATTTTGGCAACTCAATGCCCATTGATTAGATTACAGGGATCTGCTAAGTTCCAAGAAGAATACAAATTCAGATCCTGCCACCACAATGGGTTAATGTGTTTTATGTTCTCATTCAATTTGAATTGATCACTTCCATTTTCTTCCACCATCTTATCACACTTCTACTGCACATTTCTTCTATCATGGGGTGCAAAATGACTTATAAAATGTTCCCAACATGTATCCATTGAGTTTTTGAGAGACACATCTCTGATAAGTTGCATTCAGATCATGCCCTACCTTCACTCATCTGCATAACCCCATTTGTAGTAGCTGGTTTCCATAACTTTCTTGAAATTCCTCCTCAAATTTTGCGATAAATATGATTTAAAGAGAAGTCTCATGAAAGAAGAAATATAAAGGACCTATGTTCATTTAGATCCATAATATACTTTTTAAATCCCCGTTAATGGCATTAGAAGAATTATGGTCCAATTCCAAGCTAGGTTTCCCAAAAGAACTTGCCTGAAGCAGAGGTAATGTTTATTCAACAGCAAGACCACAGAAAAGACACTTAGTGAATGAAAGTGGCCACACATAAAAGAGGTTGGACACATTGATAGAAAGCCCATACTTTATTTGAGTTAGTGCATGAACCTATTCCATAGGGTCTGATAGGAGGAATTACGGTGTCTCACCCAGCAGTGTTTTGCAATCTTGCCTCTTTCTGAGTCCAGGTTTTGATTTTGGCTGATGGATTTTGGTCTGGGGGGAAGCCTATTGTGCGTATAAAAAAATGTGTGTCTTCACTGGATTTTCTTTAGTTTTAATTGAATTATTGATATTTGCCAATTTCCCTAGCGAAAACTGTGCTTAGTCAGTTTTAGCCTAGGCATCACAATCAGCAGAAAGGAGTGGTACAGTGGCCTAGAGGTGGAGCAATCAGAAGGCTGTGAATTTGATCCTAGGTAGAGGCAGATATTGCTCTCTCTGAACACACTGAGAATTTATCTGCTGAATAAAATTCCACATTGGTGACACGAAGGGCATCCGGCCATTAAAACCTTCTGCTAGCTCCATTCAGTTGCCCAAACTCCACCCCGCCGGGGATTATGGGGTCGTTAAATGAAAATGATGATGATCAGAATCAGCAGAAAATCTTTTATCTTTTCGATAAGGTCTTATATCTTATTGTCTGGGCTTCACTGACAAGTCAAGGATGGTCAAAGCTAGTGGACAGCACGGATACTAAGGGTAACATAAATTTTGTTCCCCTCCTACTGGCAATGGGAACGTTAGCTTTATTGAGGTGGTCTTTTATTTTTATTTTTTTAATGTTGTAGGCCTCCCAGAGAATTGCAGTGGATGGTAGAGGTAAACATTCTTGAAATAAATAAATAAGTAAATCTCACAGAAGAAAAGAGAGCAGAGTAATTAGCATATAGATAGATGCAAAACAACATTTGGGCAATTTTACTCATGTTCTTTCCCATTTCTTTCCCTGAAGAAACAAAATCTGGGCTCATTTAGTAAATCTGAGGGCACAGCCTTCATCAGAGCTATTAGCAAACTTCCTTATTCCTAATAATCTACACCTGAGCTTTTAGAAGAACTATTTGACTGTACCTTGTAAAATTTAAAAAAAATCAAAATAAAATATTGTTTTGATTCCAAAGGATTTGCTAGAGCACCACCTAGCCTCTTAAATTGCTTTGGGGTGATCTCAGAAGCAGCTTTTTCAACCCTGTTGCCTAATGCTACATATAACCCACTGGTGCCTTTTCTAATTAAGGCCATTAATAGATGTACTTCCCTATATTTACAGGAATAGGAGCAAATCCTCCTGATGTTACCATTGCAGTCTAAAGGTGTATGGTTTTTGTCTTTGTTTTCAGACAGACTGTCTACAAGGAATATTCTGTGGAGAGTGAGGCTGAAAAGACCTTTGTCTGTGATCGCTAAATAAGTAATGTTCTTTTCCAAATGGTATGGCTTGCAGAGAATCTCTGTTATAGTTTAATGTTGGCGATAACCCAACCTAAGGCAGATTTCCAAGTATTGTGCTACTGTCTGCGTGCTCCTATACAAGAGATGTGTAATATCATCTGAGAAAATTGAATAAATGGAGTCAATTATGAGATTATCCTTTTTTTTCACCAACTATTTATAGAAGAATGTCATTATAATACAAGAAATTATAAGTCAAAGGTTCATACTGAAACGGGAAAAGTCAGACGTGTTTGGGAAAATCACAAAATGCTCAATGGGATACCTAAGAGCAGGGGGTCAAGCTTGATTTCATTGAGGGCTGCATCAGGGTTGTGTTTGACCATGGGGGGAGGCATGGCCAGGGGGGCATGGCCAGTACATCACTTGTGTCAGGTGCACGTTTAATGGCCCAAGCAGAGAAAATGGATCAGCCCTCCCAAGCTCTGTCTTTGCTGGCAGAGGTGCCATGGGCTGGTCCTTTGCTGTTTGGAGGGCAGGCCCACAGACCAGACCTAAACAGCTTGTGGGCCAGATTCACAGGCCTTGAGTTTGACACCCATGGGCCTTGAGTTTGACACCCCTGCCTAACAGTTTTAGCTTCAAAATATTTGGAAGACACCAGATTAGAAAAGGCCAATTCATTTTTCAACCTAACTTCCTTCGCAGAATGTAGCAAAAGAACCACACCATATCTATCAACCAACAACCTCTGCTTTCAGAAGGATTAGGAAAATGATATAGTAATAGTTATATGATATTGTATATGTATGTTTATATTCTCATTGTAACCAACCTAAGCCTTTTTTTCTGATTTTCAAAAAGTTGATTTTAAATAAATCATTTGCACAATTCATAGATTGTTACTTTGAGGCGGGAAGGGCCTTGTGCATCACAAGGATGCTATGAGTCATAAACCCTGCATTATCTGGCAGGCTGAACAAAGAAAAACAGATCCCTTTGATTTCTTCTGGAGAAAATAGTTGAGAATATATAGGATTGCAAGGCCAAAAAAAACAATAATCATGCAGTACTAAATGATGTACTAGTGATAAAAATCGAGATGAAACAAATTTTGGATTCATAATCTAAAGCAAGTTTAAGACTTGTGGACTTCACCTCCCAAAATTCCTGAGCTAACATGACTGGAGGAGGAATTCTGGGAATTGAAGTCCACAAGTCTTAAAGCTGCCAAG